>NC_058518.1:107993485-108615591 GCF_904849725.1 Hordeum vulgare subsp. vulgare | reverse complement strand
TGTTTGATCTTTCATACCCCCCTTTACTTACACTTGTAATGTCATTACTTCCCATTTCTATGCTCGTAGACCTGCATGTGTATTGTGTGCTAGACTTGGTAAATTACTAAAACTTTCCAACCAATAAAATTGAAAAAAAGTTTTATTTGATCAAGTAGTCTAATCATCCCCCTAGACATACTTTCAATCCTACAACAACATAAGAAGAGGTGCTCGCGGACCGCCTCTGCCCGCCCCCCACTTGGATTGGCATTCTCAACGAAAATGGTCGTGTTCTTCGGTGTTGCATCCATCAATCTATGGGTGGACCTGACGGGGTTATAGTCCTAGGGTAGGGTCATAGGCCTGCCCTATAAGTCCTACCTAAGGACTACCCTTCATAGGGGATAAGGCCCTTAGTCAGTTCCGACTGAATTAAGGACTTCCCATTATCCAGTCGGTGACGAGTCCTCCATCAGCCAGTCGGAGATAAGCATTCGAAGCGTATCAAACGTACCGACTGGATTCCACTCTGTGCACCGTAACCCCCCTGGAGGGCAACGGTCATACGTTTCCATATACCTTTATTAGCATTTAAGACATACGTTACCTGTAACGTAGGCATTTATTCGCCACTACTCCACCCCTGTGCACCGAACCGTTGTGAAGGGTTGTGCACTCTATATAAGCCGCCCTTCTCCACTAGTGCAGGGGTTAGCAATTCATTGTAATCCATATTCCACTCGACAACAAGCTCCCAAGAGCACTGAGACGTAGGGCTATTACCTCCACCGTAGAGGGGCCTGAACTCATACAACCTCGCCGTAGTTAAGGCTCTGCCCATCCTTTCGTACCCTACACATCTACTGTCAGACTTATACCCACGACAGTTGGCGCCCACCGTGGGGCAGGCATCTAAGTGACTTCCGGCGAGTTTGCGACTACATCTTTTCGTCATGTCGTCCGGTGGAGATTTGAGCATGGGTCACGAGATCCTCTTCGGCGCTCTCTCCTTCATCGTCGACGATTCGGCATGGCTTCGGGATGCCCCTCTCGACGTCGAGGCGCTCCCCAGTCCCGGGGCTACGCACTTCCGTGCTGGCGCCCGTGATATTCTTCTTCTCCAGCAGTCGGCTCCGGTTTCGACCTACGCCGCCATCGCGCACCGCAACAAGCGGTCCCGCCGTCCGCGGCTCCAGCGTTGGGTGCAAGACGCCCAGACGCGCCAGAACGCGTCCTCACAAGTGGTGGTCCTAGAGTCGGTTGTGGTTGCACCGCCGTCCCAGCGCTTGGACTCAGTTCCGACTGAGTTTCCTTCCGAGTACTTGGGCCGCGGGCCCACGGCTGAAGTGCACATGGCCAACTCC
The DNA here is from genome assembly GCF_904849725.1 of Hordeum vulgare subsp. vulgare. NCBI lineage: Eukaryota > Viridiplantae > Streptophyta > Magnoliopsida > Poales > Poaceae > Hordeum > Hordeum vulgare. The sequence continues at coordinate 108,614,245 of NC_058518.1, read as the reverse complement.
CATGAAAGTCCCCGCCAAACTGGCCGGAACGAGCACGAGATCGGCGAAACATCCGGCGCTCGCCGTCAGCCCCGCCGTTCTGCCAGTCGGCACACTCGGCAGAGCAACGTGGAGGTGTTCCACACACCCATCCTCAACCTCGCTGCCGCCACCAAGATAGCCGATTCCCTTCAGCCGACTGATTCATAGGCTGGCAGGGGGATCGAGCAAATCCGCACCCTGCTGCACACGCCCAGCAGCAAAATTCGGCGGTCTCCGAGTCGCACAACAGGATCCACAATAGTTCTGTTCATGCGAACACGCATCGGTCAGTTCACAGCCCCAGTTCTCATCAGCGACACAGGGGAGACAGCCGTTCCATAAATCCCAAAGATCGTCTCCTTTCACGCACCCCTCCACGAGGTGGGCCCTACAGGCCCCGACATCATGATGATCGGCGTTCAGTCGGTGACACTTACGATCCAAGGCCCGACGCGAGAGGGCATATCGCCCAGCGGAGGGTCGACAGGGGCCGAGCCCACCGCGATGGTCTCGATATGGACCGTCCGAGTGGAAGCAGGACCATCGTCTCTGGTCCCGAGTGTTTCAGTCGAGCCATCCGTTCGGCTGACATCCCTCTGAACTTCCGATTGGCGACGGGGATCAGCAAGTTTACTGGAGAATCCAAGCCAGAAACGTGGCTGGACGACTACCGAGTAGCAGTCCAGATCGGAGGAGGAGACGACCACGTCGCCATGAAACACCTCCCTTTGATGCTCGACGGCTCGGCACGAGCGTGGCTGAACCAATTGGCCCCCTCAAGCATCTACAGCTGGGCAGATCTGGCCCGAGTCTTCATCAGGACCTTCGAAGGGACGTGCAAACGCCCTGCCGGCCTCGTGGAACTCCAGCACTGCGTCCAGAAGCAGAATGAGCCCCTGCGCGATTTCATTCAGCGTTGGACGACCCTCTACCACATGGTGGAGAACGTCACAGAGCACCAAGCAGTCTACACCTTCAAGGCAGGCGTGCGGTACAGAGATTTGTACCTGAAGTTCGGTCGAACAGGCGACATCTCCATGAGCAAGATGATATAGATAGCAGCACGCTATGCAAATGGCGAAGAAGAGGACCGCATCCGTAGCGGCAAGCACAAAGCAGTCACCGATGGAGATGGGAATAACACTCGGAAGCAGAAGCAGAAAGCTCCGTCCACTCCGCAGGCAGAAGCTGCAGCTGTTACCAATGCCAAGTTCAAGGGCAAGGGGAAGGTTCAGTTCACCCCCAAGAAGAAGCAGTTCGGAAACCCCATCCTGGACCAGCCATGTCTGATTCACACGAAGATGGATGAAGAGGGCAACGCCATATATCCGAAGCACACCACTCGGCAATGTCGCGTCCTAATCCAGGGGTTCGGCAAAGGGCAACCGAGTGAAAAGGGCAATGAACAGGATGAGGAGGACAAGGAGGATCCATTCCCCCAAGTCCATGCAACACTGATGATTTTTGCTGACGTTGAGAGCAAGAGTCGACTGAAGCTGGTGAACAGGGAGGTGAACATGGCCACGCCGACCAACCCCACGTTCCTCAAATGGTCTCAGACTGCGATCACCTTTGACCAGTCGGATTATCCAGCACATGTACCCACCCCAGGGAGGCAGGCTCTGGTCGTCGACCCGGTGGTGGAAGGAGTCCGACTGCGCAAAGTCCTCATGGACGGCGGCAGTGGTTTGAACATCATGTACACTGACACTCTCAAGGGGATGGGCATTCCGATGTCCAAACTTAGCGAGAGCAGCATGCAGTTCCATGGAGTCGTCCCTGGACGAAAGGCCAAGTCACTCGGCCAGATCGCGTTGGACGTCGTCTCCGGCTTCGACAAGAACTTACGCAAGGAAAAGTTGACGTTCGAGGTGGTGGACTTCCAGAGTGCGTACCACGCGATTCTGGGCCGCCCGACGTATGCGCGTTTCATGGCCCGTCCATGTTACGTGTACCTGAAGCTGAAGATGCCAGGCCCGAAATGTGTGATCACTATCACAGGCAATCGGCAGCGGGCCGAGGAGTGTGTGCAGCAGGGATCGAGGATTGCCGATCAGCAGATGGCTGTCCTCGAACTTGACGAGTACAAGAAGACAGTCGACCCCGCTGTCTTGATGCGTTCGAAGAAGCTAGCTTCGGAGTCCGCATTCCAGTCGGCGGGAGAGACGAAGAAGGTTAGCAATTCACTGTAATCCATATTCCACTCGACAACAAGCTCCCAAGAGCACTGAGACGTAGGGCTATTACCTCCACCGTAGAGGGGCCTGAACTCATACAACCTCGCCGTAGCTAAGGCTCTGCCCATCCTTTCGTACCCTACACATCTACTGTCAGACTTATACCCACGACAGTTGGCGTGTAGGGTATGAAAGGATGGGCAGAGCCTTAGCTACGGCGAGGTTGTATGAGTTCAGGCCCGAAAGGTGTGATCACTATCACAGACAATCGACAGCGGGCCGAGGAGTGTCTGCAGCAGGGATCAAGGATCGCCGATCAGCAGATGGCTGTCCTCGAGCTTGACGAGTACAAGAAAATAGTCGACCCCGCTGACTTGATGCGTTCGAAGAAGCCAGCTTCGGAGTCCGCATTCCAGTCGGCGGGAGAGAGGAAGAAGGTCAGCATCCACCCGACGGACGACACCGCTGCCCCGACGAACATCTCCACCACCCTCGGTCCTAAATAGGAACTCGAGCTCATCCAATTCCTCCGTGAGAACTATGACATCTTCACATGGAAGCCCTCTGACATGTCAGGTGTACCCAGGGAGTTAGCTGAGCACCGACTGCATGTGGATCCCGCCGCTCGACCTGTCCGAGAACGCCTGCGTCGGTCCGCCGCGCACAAGAGGAAGGCAATCGGAGAAGATGTGGCCAAGCTTTTGGCAGCCAACTTCATTCGCGAGGTACACCACTCCGAGTGGCTCGCCAACGTTGTCATGGTGCCCAAGAAGAACAAGTCGCTCCGAATGTGCATCGACTTCAAGAACCTCAATAAGGTCTGCCCGAAAGACCATTTTCCGCTCCCCCGCATCGATCAAATTGTCGATTCGACTGCGGGTTGCGAGCGTTTGTCATTTCTTGACGCCTACTCGGGCTATCATCAGATCCGTCTGCATGGCCCCGATGAGTTAAAAACAGCCTTCATCACCCCATTCGGGTGCTTCTGCTACATCACTATGCCATTTGGTTTGAAGAATGCAGGAGCAACCTTTATGCGCATGATCCAAAAATGCCTCCTCGGCCAGATCGGTCGAAATGTGGAGGCATATATGGATGATATCGTAGTCAAGTCACGCAAAGGTTCCGACCTGCTGACTGACTTGGCAGAAACATTCGCCAACCTTCGTAGGTACGATATCAAGCTCAACCATGCCAAGTGTTCATTTGGTGTTCCCAGCGGAAAGTTACTCGGTTTCTTTGTTTCCGAACGAGGGATCAATGTCAACCCCAAAAAGATCGGGACCATCATCCGAATGGAGCGGCCGGTCAGAATACACGATGTTCAAAGGCTCACAGGTTGCCTAGCGGCTTTGGGCAGGTTTATCAGTCGACTCGGCGAGAAGGCGCGTGGCGAGTGGCGAAGTCGGCGATGGAGATGTTATACTGCGACATCACGTTCGAGGCCAAGAAAGCTATAAAGTCTCAAGCTCTGGCTGACTTCATAGCAGAATGGGTAGAACAACAACAGCCGACCCACATCTACTCGGCTCATTGGACAATGTTCTTCGATGGGTCCAAGATGTTGAATGGCTCCGACGCTGGCGTTGTGATCATATCACCAAAGGGTGACAAACTCAAGTATGTGTTGCAGATACACTTTGATTCCTCCAACAATGAGGCAGAGTATGAAGCTCTCCTTTATGGACTGCGCATGGCCATCGCACTCGGCGTTCGTCGCCTGATGGTCTATGGCGATTCGGATTTGGTGGTTAATCAGGTGATGAAGGAGTGGGACGTCAGGAACCCCACCATGACCACATACTGCAATGCAGTGAGGAAGCTCGAGAAAAAGTTTGAAGGTCTAGAACTCCACCATGTTCCGCGACTGAAAAACCAAGCAGCTGATGAGTTGGCAAAACTCGGATCCACTCGGAGACCAGTCCCGAGTGACGTCTGCCTCGAGCACCTCCACCTTCCCTCTGTTAAAGAAGATCCTTTCACAGAGGAACAAGTACAACCAAAGAGCTCGTCAGATCCGACTGAAGTCGAAGTACCTACTGTGGTTGATTTGATCATGGAGATTCTTGCTGTCATCCCCGATTGGACTGTGCCGATCATTGCATACATCCTGAGGCAAGAATTACCAGAAGATGAAGTCCAAGCCAGACAGATCGTCCGCAGGTCAAAGTCGTTCACTGTTATCGATGGCCAGTTGTACAAGGAAAGCGTTTCAAGCGTCCTTCAACGATGCATCTCCCCTGAGGAGGGACCGTTAATCCTGGAAGAAATTTACTCGGGAACCTGCGGTCATCACGCCTCTTCAAGAGCAATCGTCGCCAAAGCATTTAGAGCTGACTTCTTCTGGCTGCAGGCGAATGAAATGGCAAAAGATATGGTCGACCGATGTGAAGGCTGTCAGTTCTACTCTAACAAGTCCCACAAGCGAACATCTGCGTTGAAGATAATCCCTCTTGTTTGGCCGTTTGCGGTATGGGGATTAGATACAGTCGGTCCATTCAGGACAGGCCAAGGGGGATTCACACATCTGTTGGTGACAGTCGACAAGTTCACAAAGTGGATCGAAGCCAAGCCCATCAAGAAGCTCGACGCCCTAACGGCCATCAAGTTTGTCAGGGACATCATCTCCAGATTCGGGGTACCTCACAGCATAATCACTGACAACGGAACAAACTTTGACTCGGACAGATTCAAAGGTTTCTGTACAGGCCAAGGTATCTGAGTGGATTTTGCATGTGTTGCGCATCCCCAAACAAACGGGCAAGTAGAGCGGGCGAATGGACTTATTCTGCAAGGTTTGAAGCCTCGACTCCTGCGAGAGGTGAGACATGCCGCTGGCGCATGGGTCACCGAGCTACCTTCGGTGCTTTGGGGTCTCCGCACAACCCCAAATAGATCTACAGGGCGATCCCCGTTCTTCCTCGTTTACGGAGCACAGGCAGTCCTTCTGAGTGACTTGCTTCACAACGCTCCACGAGTTGAACTATTTTCCGAAGCTGAAGCAGAACAAGCAAGGCAAGACGGAGTGGATCTTCTAGAGGAGGAGCGCGAGATGGCACTGACTCGCTCAACCATTTATCAACAAGATTTGCGGCGCTTTCACGCGTGACACGTCAGGAGTCGTACATTCCAAGCAGGCGACCTGGTGCTCCGAGTGGATCAGCAGAGACCTCACAAGTTGGCTCCCACCTGGGAAGGACCCATCATCATCTCCAAGGTGCTGAACAACGGAGCATATCGACTCTACAACATCGACAGGGAAACGGATGAGCCACGAGCATGGAACGGAGATCTCCTGAAGCACTTCTACACGTGACCGTCGACTGAAGCAATGTAAAGAACAAGTATCGTTGAAGTAATACAAAGCAGATTGAGTTTGTGCAGATTCAAAATTCTTCCGCGGTCGGAGACTCCGGTTTCAAAAAAAACTTAGCTACGATCACGAATCTCCTAAGTATTAACTTTCTCCGAGTGTGCACTAAACGTCGCACTTGGGGACTTAGCTGCGATCCAGAATCGCCTAAGTATGAACTTTCTCCGAGTGTGGACTACACGTCGCACTCCGGGACTTAGCTGCGATCCAGAATCGCCTAAGTATTAACTTTCTCCGAGTGTGCACTAAACGTCGCACTCGGGGACTTAGCTGCGATCCAGAATCGCCTAAGTATTAACTATCTCCGAGTGTGCACTAAACGTCGCACTCGGGGATTTAGCTGCGATCCAGAATCGCCTAACTACACACTTTCTCCGAGTGTGCACTAAACGTCGCACTCGGGGACTTAGCTGCGATCCAGAATCGCCTAAGTACTAACATTCTCCGAGTGTGCACTAAACGTCGCACTTGGGGACTTAGCCGCAATCCAGAATCGCCTAAGTACTAACTTTCTCCGAGTGTGCACTAAACGTCGCACTCAGGGACTTAGCTGCGATCCAGAATCGCCTAAGTATTAACTTTCTCCGAGTGTGCACTAAACGTCGCACTCAGGGACTTAGCTGCGATCCAGAATCGCCTAAGTATTAACTTTCTCCGAGTGTGCACTAAACGTCGCACTCGGGGACTTAGCTGCGATCCAGAATCGCCTAAGTACAAACTTTCTCCGAGTGTGCACTAAACGTCGCACTCGGGGACTTAGCTACGATCCAGAATCGCCTCAGTACTAAATTTCTCCGAGTGTGCACTTAACGTCGCACTCGGGGACTTAGCTGCGATCCGAGAATCGCCTAAGTATTAACTTTCTCCAAGTGTGCACTTAACGTCGCACTCGGGGACTTAGCTGCGATCAAGAATCGCCTAAGTACAAATTTTCTCCGAGTGTGCACTAACCGTCGCACTCGGGGACTTAGCTGCGATCACGAATCGCCTAACTACACACTTTCTCCGAGTGTGCACTTAACGTCGCACTCGGGGACTTGTCTGCGATCAAGAATCGCTCAAATAGAAAGCTTCCTTCGAGTGTATCTCACAGATCCACTCGGAGGCTTAGCAGACCCTCATTGAGGCTCATGTAGATGTCAAGACAACTGACAATTACATGAGTAGAAGAACCTCATTGAGGCTCATGTAGATTTCAAGACAACTGACAATTACATGAGTAACAACTCGCTCCGAGCACGACCTTACAGTCGCACTCGTAGACTTAGCCGCGATCACGAATCGCCTAAGTACTCAATTGCCTTCGAGTGTATCCTACAGATACACTCGGCGACTCAGCAAACCCTCAGTGAGGCTCATGTAGATGTCAAGACAACTGACAATTACATGAGTAGCAGAACCTCATTGAGGCTCATGTAGATGTCAAGACAACTGACAATTACATGAGTAACAACTCGCTCCGATTACGACCTTACAGTCGCACTCGAAGACTTAGACGCGATCACGAATCGCCTAAGTACTCAATTGCCTTCGAGTGTATCCTACAGATCCACTCGGAGACTCAGCAGACCCTCAGTGAGGCTCATGCATATGTCAAGACAACTGACAATTACATGCTCAACATGTTTGCCATTGGCTTCACCAAGAAATGCCAAACAAAAACCACGAGCCAAAATCGTGTCAACAACTCTTTGGCAAAAGAAGAGAAAAAGATTCGATTCAAATTCAAAGTTCGCCTGAGGATAGTTGGCTCGGTGTAGATCAAGCTTATCCACACCGAACCACGAATGTGACGGCCAACAGCAGTGGCCCAAGTTTCATACAACTAACACCCGGCATACCGAGGCAAAAGTTTTCTTAAACGTCGTCAGGACTGGCACTGGGACTGGCAGGTCGATCCCGTCTACGATGCGAGTGGCGCTATCAAGGAAGGTCTCCATGAAATCTTTGAATCGAAGCTTTTTGGTGTTGGCGACTTGCAACGCCTTCAGCTTCTCTTCGCGAGCCTCCTTGCAGTGCACTCGGACAAGCGACAGAGCGACGTCCGCACCACAGCGAGCCGCAGATTTCTTCCACGCCTGCACTCGGTTCGGGACCTCCTCCAGCCAAGTCATCAAGCCCTCCATCTCGTGCCGAGACTCGTCTTCAGGCCAAAGCTCCTTGTCGATTCGGCCGTCGACCTCTCTTAGTCGACCGATGAAAGGTCCCACTTTGCCCAGGCGAATGTGCGCTCGGAGCATATCTCGATTGGCATCCTCGCCGAGTGGAACGTTCGGAAGAATCGACCGTTCAACGTCAGCTGCTTCAGCCTCAGCGTCCATGCAAAAATCTGCAAAGACAGGACGAGCAAAAAGTAAGCACAACATGAAATACACAGTCAAGAAGCACTCGGAAAAAACAGAACTTACCACCGAGAAGCGCTATCATCTTCCGTGCCGAGTCACTGACGTAATTCTCCTATGCTATGCACCGCCTGTTCAACACGTGCATCTGTCCCATCAGCTCGGTTCTTTGTTTCCCCATTTTCTCCACTTCAGCTGCCAATGCTTTGTTTGCCTCACGGGCCTCCTCCAAGGACTTTTCTTGTTCAGCCAGAACATCCTTCATACCAGCCAAGGCAACCATTGCTGCATCCAGTTCCCCAGCAAACTAAACCTTTTCAGCCCTCAGAGTCTCATACGCTGATCCCATATCGCAAGTTTTCTGCAAGTCAGTGCCAAGAGACGATCAGACAAATTCAACAAGGACAACAATAAAAATTCGAAGTTCTTCAGACCCCTCCCGACGCAAGCAGTCGACAGCGGTCTCGGGGACTACACCCAGTGGGTTCACTAAGAGTGACCCCACTAGCATGAAGCTCAAACAGGTCCGCCCTATTGAGATACATGACAACAATCAAGCCTATGAGGTTACTACTACCCGACCTGAGTAAAATTACTCTCGGGGACTCATCCAGTAGGTGCACTCGGAGTGCCCCCCCCCCTAGTAACATTCGAACAAATTAGTTTTGATCTGATCAAGTTAAAGAAAATGTGTATAAAGACAACTGCCGGTGCAAGCACTCGACAGAAGTCTCGGGGACTACACCCACTGGGTTCACTAAGAGTGAACCCACTGCAAAAGAATCATACTGTATTCGAGTGCATTGCTTAAACACCCAGTGGGTTACAAGAGGAAAGTAAATACTTACTAGCCCACTTACTCGGATATCGTCTCGCAGTTCCAAGCTTCGCTTGTACACAGACGCGATGGAGTCGTATGCTCTCTTGGCCTCTCCCGCCATCAACTCCGCCTGCACCATGGCCCCCTTGGCAGCTCCCACCTGATCTTCCGGGAGGCGCTGGACGTTGTACTAGACAGTCGACAGGCCTGTCATCATAGGAGACTCCTGGGGTATCCCAAGGCCCGCTCCAGTCGGTTCATCAGCGATAAGCGTCGTTTCAGTCGACGGCATCGTCTCAGTCAGCGGCGCGTCCATGGCGAGAGTAGTTACCGGCGGAACAGCCTCAAGGACAGGCACCGCAGCTTGCTCGGACCTCCTCTGGTCGCCCTCCTCCACATAAATCACCTATGAGGGAAACCCGACCGAACGGCCACAGGAAAAAGGCAAGACCAAAGACAGAATTCATGATGCAATAATGTAAACTCTCGGAATCGCCACGACGCACCTGGCTGGGATGTGACAACATTGTCCATGTCCATGGGATCGTCCCCCTGGCGTGCCGGAGAGGTGGCAGAGGTGGCAGCTCTGTTGAGTAAAATTCATTCGACCAATAAGCAGGAGTTCAATCAAATACTGGAAGAAGATAGAAGAACAATGCACTTACGTTGAGGTGACGGGAACTGTGACCCTCATCCGCGGCAAAACCTTCCGAGGCTTAGATCCACTTGGTTTGGCCGCCTTAGAGGGCTGGCCCGCGGGCTCAGCAGCAGAGTCCCTGGTCCTCTTCGTGCTCCGAGCACTCGGGACCACGGGAGCGGCTGGCGAGGTGCTCGGAACCACAGGAGCGGCTGGCGGGGCACTCGAGGCCGGTGGAGGAGCCGACGGAGCCACGGGTTCGTGACGGCGTTTGGTTCGAGGCTCTGGCGGTGGGGGTGGCGAGTTCTACTCCTCATCTTCCTCCTCTTCTTCTTCGGACTCCTCCTCTGTCTCCCCACTGTCGGAGACATACTCGACACTCCCCACGCTGCCCTCCTGGCTACCTTCCTCTTCCTCGGCCGGATTCCCGTTCGGGACAGGAGAAAACCAGTTGGTCCACGCCTGCACGAGATACAGTCAACAACATCAGACATCAGACAGTGATTCAAGAAAGCGATAAATCTAAGACAATTGTGTGCACTCGACAAGTTGTACTCACCTCATTCAGAGGACGGTGGTCCACGCGGAAGGCCTTCACTCGCCGGGCCCCTTTGGGGTTTTCGCAGGCGCCTGTGATGTTGAGGACACACGACGCCACCATCTCCCCGGTCACGCACTCGACGTTAGTCCGAGTGGAGTCCTCAGGCCTCGTGTAGTGCCACATGGCGTGGTGTCGAGCTTGCAGAGGCAGAATACGCCGACCCAGAAAAACCTCCAGCAAATCTATGCCGGTGACTCCCCTTCGGACGACATCCACAAGCGCATCGACCAGAGGCTGGATCTGGATCTTCTCCGCCTTCGTGAGCGCGAGCTACTTAGGCGGAGCCGGTCGGTCTAAGCTAAAAGGAGGCAGTCCAGTTGTGGCATTCGGGCAAGCAACGTCCTGGCAATAGAACCATGTCGATTGCCAGTTCCTAACAGATTCACTCAACTGAAGAGCGGGATAGCTACTTTTACTTTTCTTTTGGAAGCCTAAGCCTCCGCAGAGCTGGAGGAGGTGAGTTTTGTCGTCCGACTGGTTAAGTCGCTTGATGGTTTGAGATCTAGCAGAGAATATGTGTTTGAAAAGCCCCCAATGGGGAGGACAGCCGATGAAACACTCGCACAGCACGACGAAGGCAGAGAGATGAGCTATTGCGTTGGGAGGAAAATGGTGGAGCTGCACCCCGAAGTGGTTCATTATACCTTTGAAGAAGGGATGAGGAGGCAGAGAGAAACCTCGGTGCACGTGGCTGAGCAGCAAGACGCGCTCCCCCTCCCGGGTCACCGGCTCGGTCTCGCCCTCCGCCGGCAACCTCCACGACTTGTGCGCAATCATTCCGTGCTCCACCAACTCCAGCAAGTTCTCCTCCGTCACCGTGGAGGGGAGGAAATCCCCCTGGATCCAACCCGCCGGTAGCGCTCGCTGCCGTCGCTGAGCAGGAGCCGCCGCCTTCCCCTTCTTCTTCCGCGCCTCTAACTTGCTAGTCTGCCCCTTTGTCATGGCAGAGGCTGCAGATCCGCGAGGGAGAAGGAGAAGGAAGGAGCTTGGGATGCGCAGGAGATGGCGAGAGAAGCGGGGCAAGAGCAAGTTATCCGGCGAGTGTAACAAAAAACCCTCGCCGCAGAGGTTTAACTAAGGTTCCGACTGGGTCACTAGCACGTGGCCCCGAAATCTTATCCCCCGACCGGTTGCTGCGATATTAGTGGAGAAGATGAAGGCGCGGGAATCGAGGCGTCAGATACTACTCGATTGCGATGTCGTCATCCCCGCTGAGCGCGCGGCAACCGAAATTTGAGGATCCCGAAAAATCCGCCACTGTCAGTTGGCTGGTCACGTCAAAAGATACCACGGAAGCACTCGGTCCCTGACAGTTCGTTTCACAAATACATCCACTCGGATCATTGGTCAAAGAAGATAAAATGGATCGAGGCAAACAACGCCAAAGTCACATCCGTTCCAGTCGGATCCGTACTCCAAGCATCGCTTCGTCGTTCCAACCCCAATCCATTCGGGAACTAATGATGGGGTTATAGTCCTAGGGTAGGGTCATAGGCCTGCCCTATAAGTCCTACCCAAGGACTACCCTTCATAGGGGATAAGGCCCTTAGTCAGTTCCGACTGAATTAAGGACTTCCCATCATCCAGTCGGTGACGAATCCTCCATCATCCAGTCGGAGATGAGCATTCAGAGCGTATCAAACTTACCGACTGGATTCCACTCTGTGCATCGTAACCCCCCTGGAGGGCAACAGTCATACGTTTCCATATACCTTTATTAGCATTTAAGACATACGTTACCTGTAACGTAGGCATTTATTCGCCACTACTCCACCCCTGTGCACCGAACCGTTGTGAAGGGCTACGCACTCTATATAAGCCGCCCTTCTCCACTGGTGCAGGGGTTAGCAATTCACTGTAATCCATATTCCACTCGACAATAAACTCCCAAGAGCACTGAGACGTAGGGCTATTACCTCCACCGTAGAGGGGCCTGAACTCATACAACCTCGCCGTAGCTAAGGCTCTGCCCATCCTTTCGTACCCTACACATCTACTGTCAGACTTATACCCACGACAGGACCATTAATAAAGCCATATACGGTTTTCTTGCCTTATTGTACTAGGCCTTGATTCTTTAGGTGACGAGATAATGTACTCCCTCTGTTCCTAAATATAAGTCTTTTTTTAGGTTTCACTAGTGAACTACATACGGATGTATATAAACATACTTTAAAGTATAAATTCACTTATTTTGTTACGTATATAGTCTTTTTGTAAAATTTCTAAAAAGACTTATATTTAGAAACGGAGGGAGTAGGAGAAAAGCATAGTGCAAAGGATTGTCGGTGGTGGGTTTTGATTATCTGCGCGCGTTGGAGGTCATTTCAACGAACAAGAGTACTAATTGCCCACCGAGCCGAAATGCAACACAAACGACATGAGTGTCCATTGTCGCTCAGCTGCCAATGCAGGCGGCCGACGAGATCGCTACAAGTGCGTACGTCTTGGTCAGTACTCCCTCCGTTTCGGTGCATTACAGCGAGTACAATAAGGTACAGTCAGCAGGCTGTAAGAATTAAAATACTATATTTTTGCTGAGTTGGATGAGAGAGAAGAGGAGAGAGAAGGGAAGCGGGCTCTTCGTGAAGAGTCAGCTCTAGCACGTGCTCCTAGGTGCTTTGTGAGAATGAAAGGTGGGTCATATATGATAAAAGTAGTACTATTTTATAGCTAACTATTGTACAAGCTAGCTATAAAATGGGCTATAAAATTGCTTATAGCCAGCAGTTGGCTATACTATTAATCATGCTCTTAGCCATCTTAGAAGGCGTACTGCAACCTAGACACACAGAGATTGGATAGAAGAAGAAACCGAATTACAAAGGAAGCCAATCACATTATTCCTTTCTCAACTAAAAATGTGCTATTAATTAGGAGACCTCTTCAAAGTCAAAAAGAATGTCGCATAAGTTACATGCATTGATCCTTCAATTAATAGATGGAGTCTAATTAATATATAGGCAACTAGTACTATTGTAATGTGCCTTAATGTTTTGGGATTATTTTTTTTTCGTAAGATGCCTAATGCACCGAGACGGACGGAGTAGATAGAGCTAATGTCATCAACACCAAGACCCCATCCCCGAGGCCCTTCAAAAAAACTCTAGCCGACACTATAAAATTACGCAAACTTCAAAATTTCCGGCGAGTATATGGGTTTAGGATGGATTTTTGCCACATCACACCATATATACTCGTGTCGGCACGTAAATGTACAGTGGCCCGCAAACGCACCCCCCTCGCCACGCGGTATATATGCGGGTCCGAGGTCGATACGGGTCGAAACCGCCGCCGTGATTCCCCATTTCTCACTTTCATATCTCGTCGTCGGTGTCTAAATATCCGCCGCCCCGCCCATCGATCTGTGGGATGTGGAGCTCTGGTCGACACGACGATGACAACCCCGAGCGGAGGCGCTGCATCAAAGCCGACGCGATGGGGAAGCATTCCGCCATGTGGTACACAAACCACGGACTGACGCCGTCGTCATCGCTCCTCCACCGTGAGATGGAGGAATATGACCTCTCACATGGGCAGCTCTTCTCCGGCGCGTCAAGCTCGCGGTCGTCGCTCACCCCAGTGAAAAGGGAGCCGGAGGTGTTCCCTCGACTCCGCACGGTCAAGATGGAGCCGGAGGCCGGCATGGAACTAGAACAGCAGGCCGGTGGCGTTGTCGGGCCGGAGGACTTCCTCCCACCGGCGAAGGCGAACGCCTTCGAGGCCGCCATTCTCGTGCGTAATGCGCGGGAGGAGGAAGAGGAGTTGCAGCGCCGCCGACGGGAGAAGGAAATCAACGTTGCGCTCTACGAGCATGGCCTCGTGAAGGCTCCATCGTTCGACGGGAAGGAAGAGGAGTGGCGCCGCGAGAAGAAAGTGCAGGAGAAGATCTATGTCGACCTTACCTCCAACGAGGATTGAGCACCGCCGCTGGGCTCCGGTGAGCTTGATTAGCTCAGCTACCACATCCGATGAGCTCCGACGAGCTCAATTTTGGTTAGTTTTATGGAGTGGCGAAGGTAGAAATAATTTTAAGTGTTGCGGAATTTATGAAGGAAAATACATGTATAAGACAACTATGCGATAGATCGTCAGAATACAAGATATATGTCATTTTGTGTTTGGCAAGTACAGCCAAAGATTTAAACTAGTTTTGGTCAGCGGGTGAGCCTGATGCATCGGTCAGTGTGTCTGTGTGTTTCAACAATAAAAGATCACTATAATATGATGCTTATTTTGGTTAGTGGCAACAAAATTTAATTAAAAATGAAGGTCAACTACATTCTCAATTTTTTTCATTATGTAAATGCTTTTATTCTTCTGTGGTTAATGGTTTTGAACTTTCAGGATTTTGAGAATCATGGTCGCTAGTTTTTTGAGCAAAGAAAATTGAGCACAATGATGATCCCTAGTTGGGTAGCTGAATCCTGTATTGATGATTTAATTTGTGGAGTCAAGGTTCACAAACCCACTTACCAATGCATCATGCACCAGTAGGAAGCAAACCAGGCCTAACACATACGAGATCTTACTGGTTTAAAGTTCTACATGTACTAGTATATACACTACTAGGTTATCTGTAGAAAAAAATTAGATATGACGCGTGCCAAACCATGCCAGATAGCTCACACCGCCCCTGTTTTAGGGTAAGGTAGCATCGGCGCTTTATGTAAAGAATCTGTGGCATGTATGAATGATCATCCACGTTTTGCATTTATTTCTCGCGCCAAACTAGTTTTTTAAATTCTATAGTTTAATTATGGATTATGTTATGCTGTGGAACTTCTAAACCCATATACACTCTATTAAGCGAATTGTAAATTACGTTTTCAGTTTCGCGTTTTACAGTGTGTGCTAGAGTTGCTCTTATACGAGCATGCACGAAGGCAAGCTCGGCCCGCTTGGCATGGAATCTTTCTTTCTAGTTCTTTCTCTTCTCCGGTTGTTGTGTCGCTGCTGGACGACACGATATGCCGTGTGGGTAAGGTAACTTCGATATCTCACTAAGAGCAAGTACAATAAATCTAAGTCAGCGGATTATAAGAAATAAACTATTATATTTTTACATAGTTGAAGAAAAGACAAGAGGATAGAGAAGGTAAGCGGACTCTTAGTTAAGAGCCAACTCTAGCACGTGTTCTTAGACATTTTGTAAGAATAAAATATGGGTCATATAATAAAAAATAACACACTTTTTTAATTAACTATTGCACACATGTTAGCTATAAGATGGACAATAAATGACATGACAACGAATTATAACTAACAACAAGCTATACTATTAACCATGCTCTAAATTCGCTCTCGAGTTTTTCCGCTTCAAACATATCTATTTTTGCACGTACGTATAGATGTATAGTTGTGCTGTGCATAACTGGTGAATCATATGCATGATTTGTGTAGCTCAAACACGATCGATTAGGCCATAATTAAATGTATAGAAATTGTATATACACGTACGCGCCACCTTGCGTGCGCTGTATTACGTGTGTGATCGCAGGCCAATCAAGTTGGTTGTAAGAAATCATCTAACCATTCGCAGCTCGATCATGTCAATGCCCAGCTCGATCGATAACGGGGTTAGGTGCAACCGTACGTGATGCACATAGATTGCATACATTGCACGGGCAGACTAATTATGCACGCTTTGGGGTTGGATACTTACGTACGTATGCAGTAATGCACACGTACGCCCACTTGATCTACGGAGGTTTAATTATGGACTGCTCTTATGGGTGCTGGAAACAATTGTTCAACAGAAGTACAACGGCGACTACGTTGGAATATTTTGCCAACTATTGGAACGCGCACGCATGCTATCCCTAATTAAAAACAAACGAAAAACTGTTGACATCCACGTGTCGTGACATATGGATCGTGTCTTGGCTATGGGTTCCGTCTTCAGACTCAAATGCGTTACTCCCTCCGTCGCGGTTTAGAAGGCGTGTATAAATTTTTTCTAAAACCTAGGTGGTTATTGATTGGTTGTAAAATGAGTTAAAAGATAGCATTCACACTACGCATGTATATAAAAGTAGTGCAACGAAGTATTAATTAAAAAATAGAAGTAAATGCAATGCGCCTTAAACCTTGTCTATTGTGGAAATGCACGTAAATTTAACTGTGTCTTCTAAACTGTGACAGAGATAGCACCGTCTTTAGTTTTTTTTTAACACAGAGAGGCTCATACTACACATATACATCTTACCTTACGAAAGCATTCACACTATGAATATTTTTAAAAGACTAAATCGACATTAATCTTAAAATTGACAAAGTCACTATTGACGCTTTCTAGAAATAGACCTAGGCCAGCTGAGGCTATAGCCCTATGCTTAGTGATAATAGCCTTTATAATTGCTTGTGCAATGTATGAAAATCACTAAAGTGTGTCATTCAAGATAGCTTAGCCTTAGGTATAACCCGTGCAAACTTCGCAACTCACGCTTTTGTAGTTGACGAAAACATTTTCGCACTGAACAAATATCATCACAAACAGTGGCAAAGCTACGGCAAGCATGTCCAAGCTATTTTGGCCAAGCTCTGTCACTGACTGGAATGTCAAATACATCCAAAAAATAATAAATGATAGTGTCAACTGTCAAGCATAAGACTTAAACCCTGATGGACTAGCTTTTCCATAAAACCATAACCATCTGAGTTAGGCCAGTTCGCATTGTTTTCAAACTTGATCCTTGATTTTGGAGTGTATATTTTTCTTATTCATTTGATCCTATAACCTCTGGTACGCTCACTTGCCACCTCGACGATGACTTGTGTGGCCAGTTTGAAAGAACAGGTTTGAAATCATAAACATGTTTATATATATATATATATATATATATATATATATATATATATATATATATATATATATATATATATGTGTGTGTGTGTGTGTGTGTGTGTGTGTGTGCGCGCGCGCGCGTGTGTGCGTGTGTGCATGCGTGCGTGTGTGTGTCTTTTATGTGCTCGCAAAAACATAAACATTCATGTTTTTTATAATCTCTCTGCAAACTTTTATAAAACTTTTTAGATCATTAAAGTAATGAAGTAAACGTCTTATATTTGTTTACAGAAGGAGTAGCTTGAAGGAAACGAAGACATTATATATTAAAAAACTATATAAGGTTAGGTTGTTTTAAAATTGGCTTAAACTCATTTATGTTTGGCCACCAATATATAGAGGACACACTAACATCTTTGATATTAGGCTGATATTACTGAATATAGATGTATATTTTTGTAAATAGATTTAAATTTAGAGTTAATACTTTAGGTCGTGAAAGGTATAATTCCAAATGCATAAAAAATCTAAACGAATTTTATGTGTGTGCGTCCTTTGTGTGCTTGCAAAAACTATGAGATCTGCGCCCCTCGTAGCCCTTTTAGAACCAAAGTTTAGAGCATTTACATCCTGACATTGCAATATGAACCCCCAACATTTGTGGACGCGTCTGTCAGTGGTCGGGTGTGTCTTCTATTTGTTCGTCCAGGCAGTCATACTTCTTTTTTTCTTTCTCATATGTTTGGTCACTTGCATTTGATTGATGAAAAGAAAAAGAAGAAAAACAAAATGAATAAAGAAAAACAAAAGATGTTCCGGGATGGGGTCGCGTCCTATTTGACGAACTTACCGGGAGCGCCCGGACGCGTCCGCGAGCCATAATATCCTCCTCATGCTTAAGATGGATATAAGAGTTCGCGGACTGTCCGTGCATATAGGGATGGTGTGAGGGTCGAGTTGGGTCATTTTTTTTCCTTCTCTCTCCTGTCCGCTCGCGGGCGTATGAGGGATCATTTGAGACGTCTAGCTCATACGCGTGTAGACACGCCCGATGAGTGAACGGACAGGAGAGAGAAGGCAAAAAAAAGACCCAACCGAACCCCTCATACCATCCTTATATGTCCGGGCTGTCCGCGAACCCTCATATCCATCTTAAATATGGGGAGGATATGAGGTCTCGCGGACAAGCCCGGGTGCGCCCGGTTAGCCCAGCCACATAAGATGCGACCACATCAGGGATCACTTTTTGTATTCATTCTTTTTTCTTTCTTTCTCTTCTTCTCTATCAATCATTAAACATATGAGGAAAAAAATGAGAAATATGGTTACACGGACGAATAAATAAGGGACATGTCCGATTACTGACCAGACGTGCGCACGGACATTTAGGGGGTTATATTTGCAATGTCTCCCTGTAGATGCTTTTATGTTCTTTTTCTGTTGAAGGCAATATTGTTTGTTGGACGAAAATTTACCATGACGCAGACATGAATACTTTAAATAACTTCATGCATTTGCGTTATTTTAGGAGTACCTGCTCTCAAAGTCATTTCTCCTCTCTCCTGTATTTGCGCACTTGTGGTAGCTTCGATCTTTTCGATATTTTGTTCTATTTTTTGTTTACCTTAACCTAACACACTGATCTACATGTTGTGATTCTCTGACGGAACCACGTGAGAGGGTAGGAATCTCCTGTGATCTCAAATGAAAAAAGGAAATATAGAATGACAAGGCATATGTGAAAGCAAAAAAGGCAAAGAAAGGGAAACATACGATAACTCCAATGCCAACCTAACTATACCACCATTGCCAGCATGTCTGCTAACTTGTAAGTAATGAGTAAGTTCTTCGGAGACACCACCAAGGAAAAAACCAACACCCATGGATGCCGTCATCACTAGCTTCGACCCACGTCGAAGAAGCAAACTTTTACGGAAACGCACATGGCCACTTCATGGACCATCAAACCTTAGGAAAAGGTCCATTATCATCAGTTTGGTTCTGATTGTTATGTGTATATTGTATATATAGCTCATTTTTTTAGTTTTGTATAGTTGAGGTTGTGGTTTATCTTTTACATCATATATACGTGTGATTGCACCTGATCAATACATCATGCAATTTCATCATCATATATGATATCGGTTTTTAGGTTACAACCCTAGCTTCCGCTCAACCGTTGTCGCCGACGCGCCTCGCCCGATCGTGCCGCTGCCGTCGTCGCTCCACCCGCCGCCACCGCCGCGCCTCTCTCCCGTCCTGTCGCCGCTGCACCTCTCTCCAGTCGTGCCGCTGCCGCCGACATCCGCAACCTTAACATCCACGAGCGTGTTCCCGTCCGTCTTGCCCAGACCGACTCCTCCTACTACGCTTGGTAGACATACTTCTTCCTTCTATTCCGGGAGTACAACCTCCTCGACCGTGTGGATATCTCCGTCAACTCCAGCCTCATGCCCGACCATCATGGGTGATCCGCCATCGATGCCTCGCTCATCCGCTGGTTCTTCCTCACCATCTCGCGTGACCTATTTTCATACGGTCGTGCACGACAATGACGATACCTGCGCCCTCTGGACCAAACTGAACGGGCTCTTCACCGACAATCGCCTTCAGTGTCGCGTTTTTCTGTAGCAAGAGTTATTTGGGTGCCACAAAGACAACTCCTGTGTCGATGACTACCGTCTCTGACTTAAGACTCTTGCGCACGAGCTCCGCAACATTGGTGCGAAGATTGATGATGACACCCATCTGAGCACGCTCACCGCCGGCCTCAATGAGGACCTCGACAACGCCGCGGCCAACCTCTCCCTTATCATCGAGCCCTCTTTCGCCAAGTTCGTGGCCTATCTCCGGCTGGAGGAACGTCAGATGAAGCAGGTCAAGAGTATGGCCATGCATGTCGCTCTTGCCGTCGGCACCACCCGCGGCGGCTTCCTCCACCGCCGGCTGCTTCCCAATAGCAGCGGGCTCCCGCGCCCTCGCAGCAACCTCCGTTGTTGCCCCTGCCGCAGGCGGCCCACGACGCGTCCCCGCCGCCTCCGCGCCCACCAACGGGCGGCGCCGCCGCGGCCGGCGCGGTGGTCGTCAACAACAGCAACTACATGCGGGTGGCGCTCCTCATCCACAACAGCGGCAGGAGGAGCCCACCCCGCCTTGAGCCCGTGGCTACAACCCCTGGACGGCCATCGTGCATGCGTACTCGATGTCGGTCCCTCAGGCCCTGGCGCCGTCGTTCCCCATGCCGCGACCCCCGGCGCATCAGGCGTACTTTGTCGCACCGTAGCTGTACGTCGGGTATGCTCCTCCGCCACCGCAACTCATCGACGTTGCCCATGGCGATGCCTCCACCATCGCCCGCGTTGCCTCCAGCACCATGGGACCCATCGCTTCTCACCGCGCTTCACAACGCGCCCTCGCCCAACACTTATACTGGCGGCGGTGATTGGTACATGCACACTCGGGCTACTGCTCACATGTTCACGGATCCTCGTAATCTTACCTCTTTCTCTCCCATCAACACCACCACTCGTATCACTGTCGGTGATGGATCCACCCTTCTGATCACTCATATTGGGCACACTTCATTTCCTTCTACTTCAACGCCATTGTCCTTATCTAACATTCTTGTTTCATCCGACCTCATTAAAAATCTTGTTTCTGTTCATTACCTTGCTCATGAGAATCCTGGGACTGTTGAGTTTGACATGTTTGGTTTTTGTGTCAAGGACGCTCGAACTAGGATGGTACTCCACCGGTGTGACAGTCTCGACGAGGATCTCTATTTGGTCCACCCGAAGTCCTCCGCCACCATCGTTCCAGTTGCTCTCTCCGCCGGTGTCGACCTCTGGCATGCTCGTCTAGGTCATCCCAACCCCATCACTCTCCATCATATTCTTAGGAGTTTCAGTTTCAGCTGTAATAAGATTAAGGATCATACTTTTAATGCATGTCGTGTTGGCAAACACGTTCGCCTTCCGTTTACTAGTTCCACCACCATTGCTTCTTTTCCTTTTCAGTTAATCCATAGTGATGTGTGGACCTCTCGAGTTGCTAGTAATTCGGGCTACCTATATTATCAAGTTATCCTTGAAGATTACTCCCATTTGGTGTGGATTTTTCCATTGCCATGAAAGTCATATGCGCTCTCCACTTTGACGGAGTTTGACTCCTATGTGAGCATGCAGTTTGGGTGTCCCATTCTTGCTCTTCACACTGACAATGGAAAAGAGTTCGACAATCTCGCATTCTGTTCTTTTCTTTTGCAGCATGGCACAATTTTTCGTCTCACTTGCCCGTACACCTCCTAGCAAAACGGTCGCGCCGAACATGTCCTTCGCACTCTCAACGACTCCATCCGCACCCTCCTCTTTCATGCCCATATGCCACCCCGTTTTTGGCTGGATGCTCTCGCTACCGCGTCTCTTCTCCTCGACCTTAGGCCTTGTCGTCCGCGATGGAACTATGCACCCCGCCATTTACTCTTCGGTGCGCCACCTTCCTATGAGGGTCTACACATTTTTGGGTGCCTCTGTTATCCTAGCATGGCTGACATCTCTCCGAACAAACTCGCCCCGCACTCCGTCGCCCGCATCTTCATTGGTTATCCTCCCAACTCCAAAGGATACCAGTGCTAGGATTATGTCTCCCATCGCATGTTCACATCCCAACACGTTTACTTTGACGAGTGTGTGTTTCTGTTTCAGCAGGTGCCTCGGCCTCTTCTTCATCACGAGCCGTTGATGGCACCAGGCCCTCAACCTCCCCCCCCCCACACACACACCAGGACGCTCGTGTGCGGCCCTTGGCCCACCACCTGGTTCCGCGCCGCACCCTGGCTCACCGCCTGCGGCCTCTTCAGGCTCGGGTGTTGTGCTTCCCAGCACTGCCTCGGTCTCCCTGGCGCCTCCTGCACCACATGCATCCTCACATGCACCTGTAGAAACGACGTCACCCACTGCACCTGCACCACCACCTATGGCGTTGCCCGCTGCACCTGCAGCGCCAGTGTCGGCCGCGCTCGCTGCACCGCCGTCGACTGCTATGTCGGCCCCACCTGCAGCTCGTCTGGTCACTCAAGCCAGTATGGGTGTCCTTCGTCTGAGCTCGCGGTACACTTCGGATGAGTACGTCTGCACGGCATCCTCTGCGCCATCACCCTTTTCATCCTCCGTGCGAGCTGCTCTTCGTGATCCGCTCTGGGTAGCTGCAATGCAGGAGGAGTTTGATTCCTTGAAGCGGAACCGGACTTGGCAGCTTGTTCCCCGACCCCGACGAGCTAACGTGATTACCGAGAAGTGAATCTTCAAGCACAAGCTCTGCCCCGAGGGTACCCTCGATCGCTACAAGGCGCGTTGGATTGTTTGTGGCTTTCGCCAGCATGCTGGTATCAACTTCACCGACACCTTTGCTCTGGTCGTCAAGCCCGGCACGATCCGCACCATCCTCCACCTTGCGGTCTCTCGTGCCTAGCATGTATATCAGATGGACGTCTCCAACACCTTCCTCCACGGTCATCTTCAGGATCAGGTCTTTTGTGAGCAGCCTACATGGTTTGTTGATACCGCGTCTCCAAATCACGTGTGCCTGCTCTCACGCTCGTTATACGGGCTCAATCAGGCTCCCCGCGCCTGGTACCATTGCATCACGACATTTCTTCATCAACTCGGTTTTCTCTCTACGCGCTCTGATGCTTTGTTGTTTGTCTATCACCAGGGCGCCAATACTGCGTATCTTCTCCTCTACATCGAGGGCATCATTTTGACAGCTTGCACGCCTCGACTTCTCAGTCAGCTCACTGACCGTCTTCGCGATGAGTCCACCATCAAGGACTTGGGTCCTTTGCACTACTTCCTCGGTGTTGAGGTGGTGCGTCGTCCTGATGGTTTCTTTCTTCACCAACGGAAGTACGCTCATGAGCTTCTTGACCACGTTGGGATGCTTAATTGCAAAACTGCGTCCACGCTTGTCGACACAAAGGCAAAGCTCTCAGCCAGTGATGGTTCTCTTGCTCCGGATGCTCCGCTCTATCGCTCTATTGTTCAAGTTGTGCAATAGCTCACTCTCACTCGACTAGAGATCCAGTACGCCGTCCACCAGGTTTGTCTTCATATGAATGCTTGCGATGTGCACTTGTGATGACGAGATGATGTATATACTTCTCGCACCCCGTTGGTTACCCCAAGTGGAAGGTTGAGATGTAGTCAGCAGCAAGTTTTCCCTCACATTGGAACTGTAAGGTTTATTGAACCAGGAAGACTCCTAGGATTAACAAGTAGGTGTCTTCCATCCTGGTCAGCAGAAGATGTGGACCTGCACACACAACAAATAACTTTTCTCCCAACGAGTACATAGAGGTTGTCAATCTCTCCGGGCTTGTAGTTTGCAAAGGATCAAATCACAAGCGGGAAGGTAACAGTGATTGCAACGGAAAAGTAAATGAAAGCGGTAAATGATGGACGTGTAAACAATGATGGTGATATGGATCGGAATGACATGATGTTCATGATGACCCACAAGTATAGGGGATCTATCGTAGTCCTTCCGATAAGTAAGAGTGTCGAACCCAACAAGGAGCAGAAGGATCTGACAAGTGGTTTTCAGCAAGGAAATATCTGCAAGCACTGAAATTATCGGTAACAAGTGATTGTGTGGTGAGATGATTCATAGCAAGCAACAAGTAACAAAAGTAGCAACGGTGCAGCAATGTGGCCCAATCCCTTTTGTAGCAAGGGACAAGCCTGGACAAAGTCTTATAGGAGGAAAACCGCTCCCAGGGACACACGGGAATTTCTGTCATGCTAGTTTTCATCATGTTCATATGATTCACGTTCGTTACTTTGATAATTTGATATGTGGGTGGACCGGCGCTTGGGTCCTTCCCTTACTTGGACAAGCATCCCACTTATTATTAACCCCTCTCGCAAGTATCCACAACTACGAAAGAAGAATTAAGACAAAGTCTAACCACAACATTAAACTAGTGGATCCAAATCAGCCCCTTACGAAGCAACGCATAAACTAGGGTTTAAGCTTCTGTCACTCTAGCAACCCATCATCTACTTACTACTTCCCAATGCCTTCCTCTAGTCCCAAATAATGGTGAACTGTTATGTAGTCGACGTTCACATAACACCACTAGAGGAAAAACAACATACAACACATCAAAATATGGAACGAATACCAAATTCACATGACTAATATTAGCATGACTTATCCCATGTCCTCAGGAACAAAAGTAACTACTCACAAAGCATAATCATATTCATGACCAGAGAGGTAATGAGTAGCATCAAGGATCTGAACATAAACTCTTCCACCAAATAATCCAACTAGCATCAACTACAAAGAGTAATTAACACTACTAGCAACCTTACAAGTACCAATCGGAGTCGCGAGAAGGAGATTGGTTACAAGAGATGAACTAGGGTTTGGAGATGAGATGGTGCTGATGAAGATGTTGATGGTGATGAGTCCCCTCCGATGAGAGGAGTGTTGGTGATGATGATGGCGACGATTTCCCCCTCCGGGAGGGAAGTTTCCCTGGCAGGATCGTCCTGTCGGAGCTCTAGATTGGTTCTGCTCAAGTTCCGCCTCGTGGCGGCGGAGAATCCTCGAAAAAGCCTCCTCTTGAATTTTTTTCCAGACGAAACCCTTCATATAGCAGAAGAGGGGGGGGCAGAGGGCCAGCTGGGTGCCCACAAGCCCCCTAGGCCGTGCCTAGCAGGCTTGTGGCCACGTGCTGGCGCCCCTCTGGCACTTCTTCAGCCCAGTATTTTTTATAAATCCCGAAAAAAATCCTCGTTGATTTTTACGGCATTTGGAGTTGCATAGAATAGGTATCTCAAACTTGCTCCAATTTCAGGACAGAATTCCAGCTGCCGGCATTCTCCCTCTTCAAGTAAACCTTGCAAAATAAGAGAGAAAAGGCATACGTATTGTACCGTGAAGTGAAATAACATCCCAAGAAGCGATAAATATCAACATGAAAGCATGATGCAAAATGGACGTATCAGTTCACTAGTGATGTCTCTCTCCCAAAATACGATAAACAACTATGCTTGGGTAAACAAATCACAATTGGGCAATTGACAGAATTATGAATGCACCGCAATGCTAATTATGCCACTTGATAGTTAGAGGTTCAATAGTAATGGGCAGTACACCAAGACAAGTAGACCGTTTATTCATCAACATCTAGTTACTAATCATCCACCTTGAGATATCTATCCAGAACATCTCTCCGGTATTAATTTGCGAGCCCCACCCAAAGTGTAAACTCAAAGCAAGCATTAACGAACTATGCGTAAGGTAAACAATCCTTGCAACCATGGTCACAAGCACCGTTGTTTTCTCCCTGGTGGAAACAAGCACATCCCCTAGTCTCATGTTTCTGTCACACAAGCTAGACATCGAGGGGCATGAACCCACAATCATGCATAACGCTCCCTCTTGGAGTTACAATCTACTACTCGGCCAAAGCAATAAATAACAACGTAGAACATGCATGAATCACTAAGGAACATAATATAAAAGGATAATCAAATATATAACTCATAACAATCTGAACATAATCTCATAATCCATCGAATCCAAACAAACCGAGCATAGCAATAGCAAGAGAGTTACATAGATGCCTGGATCATGAACGGCAGCTCACAAGGACTAACCATTGAAGCACAAGATTGGGGAGAAAAAATCACATAGCTACTAGTCATGGACTCATCGTCCAAGGAGGACTATTCACGACACTTCCGGTAAGCGTCCATGGCGGTGGAGAAGCTCTCGGAGGTCAATCCTCCCTCCGGCAGGGTGCCGAGAAGAGGTCACCTGACGCTCCCGATCTCGGAAGCGCTGCGGCGGCGGAACGATGGAGAAATTCGCAATTATGGAAGTTGTGGAAGTGTTTCCTCTCGAGACTCTAAATATAGGCCAAAGGAGGACACCGTAGGAGGTGGGATCCACCCAGGCGGCCTCCTGGTGGCCTAGGGCCTGGTCGTGCCAACAACTCGCCTGGGAGGCCCCTGGCCCCCCTCTGGCTCATCTTCGGTTATCCGGAAGCTTCTGTTTCGCTGATTTTATATATTTGTTTTTTGGAATTTTCCAGGCTTCGTAAAATTGGGTAAAAGCCCGTGCAAAATAGACATCAGCAGACAGAAACTGGCACTGGGTGCACTGAGTTAGTAGGTTATTCCAAATATGTATAACATGATATAAAAGTGTAGAAAAACATATAACAATGTCACCCAAAAGATCATGGAACAAGCAAAAATTATAGATACGTTTGGGACGTATTAACATCCCCAAGCTTAATTTCTGCTCGTCCTCGAG
Organism: Hordeum vulgare subsp. vulgare; assembly: GCF_904849725.1. Classification (NCBI taxonomy): domain Eukaryota; kingdom Viridiplantae; phylum Streptophyta; class Magnoliopsida; order Poales; family Poaceae; genus Hordeum; species Hordeum vulgare. Next base: position 108,588,160 of record NC_058518.1, on the reverse strand, counting down.
TAGATAAATGATAACACAATAATTTATGTGGTGACATGCTAACAGATATATAAGAACTTCAAAGTAAAGCAAGTAAGATGTGCAATTCAAGTCAAGACAATAACAAGCAAGAGTTTATATCTAGTATTGAATTTAGCAAAGTAAGAACATAAAGGTCCAAGAGCTCTCGCTCTCCGTGACTCGAATGTCTCCAAATGGTGTTTGCGTGCAAGAAGTGGGAGATGGGTTGAGATCATAAAATATTATTTTGACTCAATCTTGGTCTCCTTCGGAATCTTATTTCACACTTGGTCTCCTTCGGAATCTTATTTTGACTCATCCCGAGACCACTAGCAAGGCACAAGTCTAAATGATCCTCCCCCTTTCGACTTTGAGCACTCATGCAATGGATGAGCGTAAGCAAGATATGTTGGCACTTAGGATGGCAAATAGAATAATGATGGGGAAGGAAGACAAAAAGGTGTGATAGGCTCACATCAATGAGGACAACCATAGCCGAGAGAAAGCCAAATGATAGATATGATGTGAGGAGTAGGGCTTTCCATGTAATGTATGCACATATGAGCTAAGGTAAGCTCTCCAATGGAACTAGTAGGGGTGCATCCAACTTGTTTTCTCATGAATACCTAGAGCTCATTTGAGGAGGCTCATCATTGGAATATGCAAACCAAGTTCTATAGTGTAAGGGTCCCCACATAGTTATGCATGAATGATAATCTCTATGTAGTACCAATACAGAAATGGAGTATGGGTGTGGATCTTCAAAAGGAATAATAGTGTTGCCCCCTTCTCTCTTTCTTATTTGTTTTTCTTTTTTCTTTTTCTCTTTTATTTTTATTTTTTTGTGGCCTCTTTGGCTCTTTCTTTTTATCTCTCATTTGTCCTCTTTGGGATCTTTTGTTTGTCCTCTTTGGGATCTTTTACTCACTTAAGGGCAACACTCTATGTTTTACATGAATAAAAAGAAGATCATCACACTTTATAGGAAGTACTCAACATAAAGACAAGTGAAAACTATCATGATCTATGCAAATGTATGCCTCTGACAGTGTAGTAGGATATGCAATGATACTAGCGCGTCATGTAGCAATAATTGGAGCAAGGCCCAACTATCATGTGACTCTACAATCAAGCAAAAGCATGTATGACATGACGATCAAGTCATGAGATGGTGGATGTTCCATGGCAATGTATCTCGGAAAGGCTATGGAAATTCCTTAATAGGTAGGTATGGTGGCTATTTTGAGGAAGGATATAATGAGGCTTATGTATGACGGAGCGTATCATGTCATGGGTATGGATGCATCGGCGGAGTTTGCACCAACTCTCAATGTGAGAATGGTCAATGCACGGTACCGAAGAGGCTAGCAAAATATGGATGGTGGAAGTGCCAACAATCGAATACTCACATTAGTTCGAAGAACCCATACACTTATTATCGGTAACTCTCTATTTAGTTAGAAAATTCACAAAGAGACAAGTACCCCGAGGAAGAGTGTTTCGGGGGTTTGGTTATCCTTGCGCATCCTCGACTCATGGTAACATGAGGGTACTCTATATATTCCAATCCCTCCAGAGGTTAGCGATCAATTTAGTAGCTAGAGTTCTCAACTAATTTTAGTTTTTGGAAAACACACGGATTTCGCAAAATACGACACCTATCACTACTAGGCTCAAGCTCTTGGCACCAATAGTCCAAACATTACTCAAATCAATACCTCAAAACAATTGCAAGTTACTACTATACTTCAATAGCAATCTGAGTTACCTACTCATGCAAGACACACAACTCAGTGCAATGAGCCAACTCTCTAAACAAGATAAGCATGATAACTCAAGAGAGTTCCAAAAGCAACCTAAATAAAATCTCTTAAAAAGATAAGCATGAAAACTAAGAGCTAAACATGACATTATCTACTAAAAGATGAAGAACGCACAAAAAATATAAGCATGAAAACCTATGTTGTGTTCTAGAGTGGAATGTAGCGTGTCTCTATCCCAAACTAGGTAGGCTAGGTTCCGACTTGTTATGAACAGAAAGCGAAACTAAAACAAACTGAAAAGTAAATAGCGAGACGCTCCAAGCATAGCACATAACATATGAAGTGATAAAAATATAGCTTGGAGATGGACGAACTGATGATTGTTGATAGAGAAGGGGATGCACGGGGGCATCCCTAAGCTTAGACGCTTGAATCTCCTTGAATATTTCTTCGGGTGCATCGGGGCATCCCCAAGCTTGAGCGCTTGACAGTCCTGTATCTTCTTTCATCATCTCCCATCGCATACTTGAAAACTACCTTCATATGAAACTCATCATAAGCTGATTAGAGTGGTTAGTAACCTTAATAAAATAATTCATTACCTCCTGGAATTAAATATTTTCATGAAAAGCTACTGCTTCTCATGATTTCCAAAACGTTTTTGCAAATAAAAAGTAAGCTTAGGATTTGCAAAACAACAAAAATGCAAAACATGGTTGAATTTGTGAAAAATAGAACAACACGTAGTAAATAATTTATTCGGGACACTTCTACAAGTCAAATAAAAAACTCAGAACAGATGCCAAAAAGGCAATTATATAGAGCATGCTGTCAAAACAATTCAGATCGAAAAGATGATCTGGTGATTTTTGGCGAATTTTTCCGTCAAGTAGACATAATCTGTTTCTCGACAGCATGTCACAAATTTTGAACTTTCTAGCAATCGGAGGCTATAACTTGGCACAAAGCTTAAAAACAAAGATACAATGATGTTGCTACAGTAGTAACAAGCATCAAGACCACTAAAACATAAAGTAAAAACAAATTGGGTTGCCTCCCAACAAGCGCTTTCTATTATGCCTTTGAGCTAGGCATAATGCAAGAAGGTCAAGTGTTATCAACTCCAAAAGAATAACTTGCCCGAGTAACGGACTCGTAAGGTAACTTAATCTTATTTCTAGGGAAGTGTTCCATTCCCTTTTTAAGAGGAAATTGGAATTTAATAATTCCCTCTTTCATGTCAATGATAGTACCAACGGTGCGGAGGAAAGGACGTCCCAAAATAATTGGATATGAAGGATCACATTCAATGTCCATAATAAGAAAATCAACGGGCACATAATTATCATTGACAATAATAAGCACATCATCAATTCTCCCTAAAGGTTTCTTTATGGAAGAATCAACAAGATGAACACCAAAATAACATGGATCATAAGGTTTCCAATCAAGCATATCATACATTCTTTTGGGCATAACGGAAGCACTAGCTCCAACATCACACAATGCAAAGCAAGAGATATCATTCAATTTAATTTTGACCATAGGATCCCAACCATCTTCTAGTTTTCTAGGAATAGAAGTCTCTAGCTTGAGCTTTTCCTCCCTAGCTTTTATAAGAGCATTGGTAATATGCTCGGTGAAGGCAATATTGAGTGTACTAGTCTGGGGGTCTTTAGCCATTCTTTGAAAAAAAGGTGGTAACTTCGGAGAGACTACAATTGTCAAAATCAAGGTTACTACCATTAATTAAAGTGGTAGTAATGTCATCTAAGCTCATTATTTTGGTAGTCTCTAAATTCATAGGACCTTCTTGTCCTATATTGAGGTATTAACATCACCATTAATAGGTTCATTGGGACTAGGAGTGCGATGGGTGCTGATGTTTGTTGTGTACCCCTGGCAATTGTGCCAGAAATACTCCTACTACGGCACGTTGGTATTCCCTCGAAACGGAAAGGGTGATGTAGCACAGCGACGGTAAGTATGTCCCTCAGTTGGAGAACCAAGGTATCAATCCGGCGGAAGAGTATCTCACTAACCTGCACAAACACAAAAGCTTGCACCCAACGCTATGAAGGGGTTGTCAATACCTTATAGATTGTTTGCCAAATGATAACTGAAAGTAACAAAGTAACAAAGCAAAGTAAAAGCGGAGTTGTAAACGATGGATGTGAATAGACCCGAGGCCGTAGTGTTTACTAGTGCCTTCTCTCATGAAAGCAAGTAGACGGCGGGTGAACAAATTACTGCCGAGCAATTGATAGAACTGTGCAGAGTCGTGACGATATCTATGCAATGATTACTTCTATAGGCATCACGTCCGAAACAAGTAGACCGATACTTTCTGCATCTACTACTATTACTCCACACGTCGACCGCTATCCAGCATGCATCTAGTGTATTAAGTCCATAAGAACAGAGTAACGCCTTAAGCAAGATGACATGATGTAGAGGGATAATCTCAAACCAATGATAAAAACCCCATCTTTTTACCCTTGATGGCAACTGCTTGATGTGTGCCTTGCTGCCCCTACCGTCACTCGGAAAGGTCACCACATGGCAGAACCCAAAACCAAGCACTTCTCCCATTGCAAGAATCATAGATCTAGTTGGCCAAACGAAACCCAAGACTCGGAGAGACTTACAAGGATATCAAATCATGCATATAAGAAATCAGCAAAGACTCAAATATATATCATAGATAATCTGATCACAAGTCCACAATTCATTGGATCTCGACAAACACACCGCCAAAGAAGATTACATTGGATAGATCTCCATGAAGATCATGGAGAACTTTGTATTGAAGATCCAAGAGAGAGAAGAAGCCATCTAGCTACTAACTACGGACCCGTAGGTCTAAAGTGAACTACTCACGAGTCATTGGAGGGGCGATGATGATGATGAAGAAGCCCTCCACCTCCAAAGTCCCCTCCGACAGGGCGCCGGGAAGGGTCTCCAGATGAGATCTCACGGAAACGGAAGCTTGCGGCGGCGGAAAAGTATTTTCGAGGCTCCCCTGATTTTTTGCGGAATATTTGGGAATATATAGGCGCAAAACCTTGGTCTGGAGGCGGCCAGGGAAGCCACAAGCTTGCCCACCGCCACCTCCCCCCTGGTGGCGGAGTAGGCCCTTGCGGGCTCCCTGGGGCCCACCTGGCCTAGCCCAAAGGTTCCCTGGTCTTCTTTCGTTTGGGAAAAAATCATTTCGGGGATTTTATGCCGTTTGGACTCCGTTCCAAAATCAGATCTGAAAAGAGTCAAAAACACGGAAAAACAGGAACTAGCACTTGGCACTGAATCAATAAGTTAGTCCCCAAAAAGATATAAAAAAGGTACATAAAACATACAAAGAAGACAAGATTACAGCGTGAAACCATCAAAAATTATAGATACGTTTGAGACGTATCAGGTGCTAAAAGTAATGAGATTCTCAACAACTTGTATAGTAGTAATGGTAGTGTGTGTGTAGGAAGGCTCTTAATTCTCTCTTCCTCTTCTTGAGATATAACTACTTCGGGTTTTGCCGCCATATGATTTATCAAAGTGGCCTGTGTGTGAGACATATTGAAGACTTGGGTCTCTATGGTAGTGAGCCTAATTTGGAGGTTGGAAATCTCACTATTCAGGCTCTCAAGTTGTTTTCCAATGTTTTTCAAGATAGAGGAATGCTCGTCTAATTGTCTAGAGAAGGCCTTGTTATGTTCATACTGGGTGTGCATACAATTCTTTGTAGCCTTCTCTATCTCTAAATGTTTTTCATAGCTAGGCATTCTCCTATCATTAGGAGTGTTACTATAGGTGTCGCTATTCCCATAGTTGTTGGATGGGAACGGTCTAGGATTGCTACCAAAATTACTCCTATAAGCATTGTTATTAAAGTTGTTCCTAGAGATAAAATTAACATCAACTTTCTCTATTTCTTGAGCAACCAAAGAATTTCAAGGAACATCATGATGATCAATAGGAGCTTGCTTAGTAAGTAGAGTCATGATCATGTCAACCTTATCATTAAAGGAGGAGATCTCCTCAACAGAGTTTACGTCCTACCTGTTGGAGATCTCTCGGTGTGCCATTGAGAATAAATTGTCATCATCTCATCCAATAGCTTTGTGGCAGCACCAAGTGTATTTGACATAAAGGTTCCTCCCGCGGCCGAGTCCAACAGATTCCGAGAGGTAAAGTTCAATCGTGCATAGAAAGTTTGGATAATCATCCAAGTAGTCAAACCATGTGTAGGGAATTCTTAACAAGAGATTTCATACGTTCCCAAGCTTGAGCAACATGTTCATTATCCAATTGCCTAAAATTCATAATATTACTCCTAAACTGGATAATCTTAGCACGCGGGTAATACTTCCAAATAAAAGAGTCTTTGCATTTATCCCAAGAATCTATGTTATTCCTAGGCAAAGATTAAAGCCACACTTTAACTCTTCCTCTCAAGGAGAAGGGTAAAAGCTTAATTTTAACAATATCACCATCTACTTCTCTATATTTTTGCATATCACAGAGCTCAACAAAATTGTTCAAGTGCAAAGCAGCATCATCTCCAGCACCGGAGAATTGATCTTTCATAACAAGGTTCAGTAAAGCAGGTTAATCTCATAGGACGTGGCTCCAGTGGTGGGAGCAGCAATAGGAGTGCACATAAAGTCATTGTTGTTGTGACTAGTGAAGTCACACAACTTGGTGTTTTCAGTGGAACTCATAGCAGCAGCAACAAGCAAGAATAAAGCAACTAATTTTTTTATGGTTTTTGGTACAAGACTCTAAAGCACAAACTAGAAAGCAAACTAATAAGACTGAAAATCAAAGGTAAAGGATAGCGTGCAACTCCCTATCTTGAAGACTGAAGTCCCCGGCAACGGCGCCAGAAAACTTTGCTTGATGACGAGATGATGTATATACTTCTCGCACCCCGTTGATTATCCCAAGTTGAAGGTTGAGATGTAGTTAGCAGCAAGTTTTCCCTCACACTCGAACTGTAAGGTTTATCGAACCAGGAGGACTCCTAGAATCAACAAGTAGGTATCTTCCGTCCTGGTCAGCAGAAGACGTGGACCAGCACACACAACAAAAAACTTTGCTCCCAACAAGTACAGAGAGGTTGTCAATCTCTCCGGCCTTGTAGTTTGGGAAGGATCAAAACACAAGCGGGGAGGTAATAGTGATTGCAACGGAAAAGTAAATGAAAGAGGTAAATGATGGAGGTGTAAACAAGGATGGTGATATGGCCCGGAGTGACATGATGTTCACTAGTGATGTCTCTCTCCCAAAAGACGATAAACAACTATGCTTGGGTAAACAAATCACAGTTGGGCAATTGACAGAATTATGAACGCACCGCAATGCTAATTATGCTACTTGATAGTTAGAGGTGTTGGAATTATGCCCTAGAGGCAATAATAAATATAGTTATTATTATAATTCCTATATCAAGATAATCGTTTATTATCCATGCTATAATTGTATTGAATGAAGACTCATTTACATGTGTGGATACATAGACAAAACACCGTCCCTAGCAAGCCTCTAGTTGGCTAGCCAGTTGATCAAATATAGTCAGTGTCTTCTGATTATGAACAAGGTGTTGTTGCTTGATAACTGGATCACGTCATTAGGAGAATCACGTGATGGACTAGACCCAAACTAATAGACGTAGCATGTTGATCGTGTCATTTTGTTGCTACTGTTTTCTGCGTGTCAAGTATTTATTCCTATGACCATGAGATCATATAACTCACTGACACCGGAGGAATGCTTTGTGTGTATCAAACGTCGCAACATAACTGGGTGACTATAAAGATGCTCTACAGGTATCTCCGAAGGTGTTAGTTGAGTTAGTATGGATCAAGACTGGGATTTGTCACTCCGTGTGAACGGAGAGGTATCTCGGGGCCCACTCGGTAATACAACATCACACACAAGCCTTGCAAGCAATGTAACTTAGTGTAAGTTGCGGGATCTTGTATTACGGAACGAGTAAAGAGACTTGCCGGTAAACGAGATTGAAATAGGTATACGGATACTGACGATCGAATCTCGGGCAAGTAACATACCGAAGGACAAAGGGAATGACATACGGGATTATATGAATCCTTGGCACTAAGGTTCAAACGATAAGATCTTCGTAGAATATGTAGGATCCAATATGGGCATCCAGGTACCGCTATTGGATATTGACCGAGGAGTCTCTCGGGTCATGTCTACATAGTTCTCGAACCCGCACGGTCTGCACACTTAAGGTTCGACGTTGTTTTATGCGTATTTGAGTTATATGGTTGGTTACCGAATGTTGTTCGGAGTCCCGGATGAGATCACGGACGTCACGAGGGTTTCCGGAATAGTCCGGAAACGAAGATTGGTATATAGGATGACCTCATTTGATTACCGGAAGGTTTTCGGAGTTACCGGGAATGTACCGGGAATGACGAATGGGTTCCGGGATTTCACCGGGGGGGGCAACCCACCCCGGGGAAGCCCATAGGCCTTGAGGGTGGCGCACCAGCCCTTAGTGGGCTGGTGGGAGAGCCCAAAAGGGCTCTATGCGCCAAGAAGAGAAAATCAAGAGAAAAGAAAAAAAAGGAGGAGGTGGGAAGGAAGGGGGACTCCCTCCCACCAAACCAAGTCCAACTCGGTTTGGGGAGGGGAGTCCTCCCCCCTTGGACTCGGCCGACCCCCTTGGGGCTCCTTGAGCCCCAAGGCAAGGTCCCATCCCTCCCACCTATATATACCGAGGTTTTAGGGCTGATTTGAGACGACTTTTCCACGGCAGCCCGACCACATACCTCCACGGTTTTTCCTCTAGATCGCGTTTCTGCGGAGCTCGGGCGGAGCCCTGCTCAGACAAGGTCATCACCAACCTCCGGAGCGCCGTCACGCTGCCGGAGAACTCTTCTACCTCTCCGTCTCTCTTGCTGGATCAAGAAGGCCGAGATCATCGTCGAGCTGTACGTGTGCTGAACGCGGAGGTGCCGTCTGTTCGGTACTAGATCGTGGGACTGATCACGGGATTGTTCGCGGGGCGGATCGAGGGACGTGAGGACGTTCCACTACATCAACCGCATTCACTAACGCTTCTGCTGTACGATCTACAAGGGTACGTAGATCACTCATCCCCTCTCGTAGATGGACATCACCATGATAGGTCTTCCTGCGTGTAGGAAATTTTTTGTTTCCCATGCGACGTTCTCCAACAGTGGCATCATTAGCTAGGTTCATGCGTAGATGTCTTCTCGAGTAGAACACAAAAGTTTTTGTGGGCGGTGATGTGCGTCTTGATTCCGCGGTATTGTTGGATTGAAGCGGCTTGGACCGACATTACTCGTACGCTTACGAGAGACTGGTTTCATCGTTGCGAGTAACTCCGTTGCTCAAAGATGACTCGCAATAGTCGGTTTCTCCAACTTTAGTTCAATCGGATTTGACCGAGGAGGTCCTTGGATGAGGTTAAATAGCAACTCATATATCTCCGTTGTGGTGTTTGCATAAGTAAGATGCGATCCTACTAGATACCCTTGGTCACCACGTAAAACATGCAACAACAAAATTAGAGGACGTCTAACTTGTTTTTGCAGGGTATGCTTGTGATGTGATATGGCCAATGATGTGATGTGATATATTGGATGTATGAGCTGATCATGTTGTAATAGAAATATCGACTTGCACGTCGATGGTACGGCAACCGGCAGGAGCCATAGGGTTGTCTTTATACTAACGTGTGTGCTTGCAGATGCGTTTACTATTTTGCTAGGATGTAGCTTTAGTAGTAATAGCATGATTAGCACGACAACCCCGATGGAAACACGTTGATGGAGATCGTGGTGTGGCGCCGGTGACAAGAAGATCGTGCCGGTGCTTTGGTGATGGAGATCAAGAAGCACGTGATGATGGCCATATCATGTCACTTATGAATTGCATGTGATGTTAATCCTTTTATGCACCTTATTTTGCTTAGAACGACGGTAGCATTATGAGGTGATCTCTCACTAAAATTTCAAGACGAAATTGTGTTCTCCCCGACTGTGCATCGTTGCTACAGTTCGTCATTTCGAGACACCACATGATGATCAGGTGTGATAGACTCAACGTTCACATACAACGGGTGCAAAACAGTTGCGCACGCGAAACACTCGGGTTAAGCTTGACGAGCCTAGCATGTGTAGACATGGCCTCGGAACACATGAGACCGAAAGGTCGATCATGAATCATATAGATGATATGATTAGCATAGGGATGCTTACCACTGAAACTATACTCAACTCACGTGATGATCGGACTTGAGCTAGTGTAAGTGGATCATGAACCACTCAAATGACTAGAGAGATGTACTTTTTGAGTGGGAGTTTAGCGAATAATTTGATTAAGTTAAACTCTAATTATCTTGAACATAGTCTAAGTCCACTTTGAATATATTTGTGTTGTAGATCATGGCTCACGCGACAGTCATCCTGAATTTTAATACGTTCCTAGAGAAAGCTAAGTTGAAAGATGATGGAAGCAACTTTGTAAACTGGGCTCGTAATCTTAAGCTAATCTTACAAGCTGGGAAGAAGGATTATGTCCTTAATGCTGCGTTAGGAGATGAACCACTCGCTACGGCTGATCAGGATGTTAAGAACGCTTGGTTAGCACGTAAGGAGGACTACTCAATAGTTCAATGTGCAGTCTTGTATGGCTTAGAACCGGGACTTCAACGTCGCTTTGAGCGTCATGGAGCATTTGAGATGTTCCAGGAGTTGGAGTTTATCTTTCAGAAGAACGCCCGGATCGAGAGGTATGAGACCTCCGATAAATTCTATGCTTGCAAGATGGAGGAAAACTCATCTGTCAGTGAACATGTGTTCAAAATGTCTGGGTACTCAAACCGTCTAGCTGAGCTGGGGATTGAACTCCCGCAAGAAGCTATCACTGACAGAATCCTTCAATCACTGCCGCCAAGCTATAAAGGCTTTGTGTTGAACTACAACATGCAAGGGATGAACAAGTCTCCCGGCGAGTTGTTTGCGATGCTGAAAGTCGCAGAGTCTGAACTCCGTAAAGAGCATCAAGTGTTGATGGTGAATAAGACCACTAGTTTCAAGAGAAATGGCAAAGGCAAGAAGGGCAATTCGAAGAAGAGCGGCAAGCCTGTTGCCAATCCGATGAAGAAACCCAAAGCTGGACCTAAGCCGGAAACGGAGTGTTACTATTGCAAGGGTATGGGTCACTGGAAGCGCAATTGCCCCAAGTATCCGACAGATAAGAAGGCGGGCAAAGAAAAATCAGGTATATTTGATATACATGTTATTGATGTGTACTTAACCGGCTATCGTAGTAGTGCCTAGGTATTCGATACCGGTTCTGTTGCTCATATTTGCAACTCGAAACAGGAACTGCGGAATAGGCGAAGGCTGGCGAAAGATGAAGTGACGATGCGCGTAGGAAATGGATCCAAGGTTGATGCAATCGCCGTCGGCACAGTGTCACTTCAGTTACCGTCAGGATTAGTGATGAACTTAAATCATTGTTATTTAGTGCCTGCGTTGAGCATGAACATTATATCTGGATCTTGTTTATTGCGAGACGGTTACTCTTTTAAGTCAGAGAATAATGGTTGTTCTATTTCTATGAGTAACATCTTTTATGGTCATGCACCGAATGTGAGAGGATTGTTCATATTGAATCTTGATAGCGATACACATATACATAAAATTGAGACCAAAAGAGTTAGAGTTAACAATGATAGCGCCATATTTTTGTGGCACTGCCGCTTAGGTCATATTGGTGTAAAGCGCATGAAGAACCTCCATGCTGATGGACTTTTGGAGTCACTTGACTTTGATTCACTTGACACGTGCGAACCATGCCTCATGGGCAAGATGACTAAGACTCCGTTCTCAGGAACAATGGAGCGTGCAAGTGACTTATTGGAAATCATACATACCAATGTGTGTGGTCCGATGAGCGTGGAGGCACGCGGCGGATATCGTTATTTTCTCACCTTCACTGACGATTTAAGTAGATATGGTTATGTCTACTTGATGAAGAACAAGTCTGAAACATTTGAAAAGTTCAAGCAATTTCAGAGTGAAGTGGAAAATCATCGTAACAAGAAGATCAAGTTCCTGCGGTCTGATCGTGGGGGTGAATATCCGAGTTTCGAGTTTGGTGCTCACTTAAGACAATGTGGAATTGTTTCACAGTTAACACCGCCTGAAACACCACGGCGTAATGGTGTGTCCGAATGTCGTAATTGTACTCTATTAGAGATGGTGCGATCTATGATGTCTCTTACTGATTTGTCGTTATCATTTTGGGGCTATGCATTAGAAACAGCTGCATTCACTTTAAATAGGGCACCATCAAAATCCGTTGAGACGACACCATACGAACTGTGGTATGGCAAAAGGCCAAAGTTGTCGTTTCTTAAAGTTTGGGGATGTGATGCTTATGTCAAAAAGCTTCAGCCTGAAAAGCTGGAACCCAAAGCGGAAAAGTGCGTCTTCATAGATTACCCAAAAGAGACAGTTGGGTACACCTTCTATCTCAAATCCGAGGGCAAAGTGTTTGTTGCTAAAAACGGAGCTTTTCTCGAGAAGGAGTTTCTCTCGAGAGAATTGAGTGGGAGGAAGATAGAACTTGACGAGGTTGTCGAACCTCTCATCCCTCTGGATGATGGCGCAGGGCAAGGGGAAACCTCTGTCATTGCGACGCCGGTTGAGGAGGAAGTTAATGATGATGATCATGAAACTCCAGTTCAAGTTTCTGTCGAACCACGCAGGTCGACGAAACCACGTGCTGCTCCAGAGTGGTATGGTAATCCCGTCTTATCAATCATGTTGTTAGACAACAATGAACCTGCGAATTATGAAGAAGCAATGGTGGGCCCAGATTCCAACAAATGGCTGGAAGCCATGAAGTCCGAGATAGGATCCATGTATGAGAACAAAGTCTGGACTTTGGAGGTACTGCCTGAGGGTCGCAAGGCCATTCAGAACAAATGGATCTTTAAGAGGAAGACGGACGCTGACGGTAATGTGACCGTTTATAAAGCTCGACTTGTGGCAAAGGGTTTTTCATAAGTTCAAGGAGTTGACTACGATGAGACTTTCTCACCCGTAGCGATGCTTAAGTCCGTCAAAATCATGTTAGCAATAGCTGCATTTTTCGATTATGAAATCTGGCAGATGGATGTCAAAACGGCGTTCCTTAACGGTTTCCTTAAGGAAGAGTTGTATATGATACAACCCAAAGGTTTTGTCGATCCTAAGAATGCTAACAAGGTGTGCAAGCTCCAGCGATCCATTTATGGACTGGTGCAAGCATCTCGGAGTTGGAACAAACGCTTTGATGAGGTGGTCAAAGCATTTGGGTTTATACAAGTGGTTGGAGAATCTTGTATTTACACGAAAGTGAGTGGGAGCTCTGTGGCGTTTCTAATATTATATGTGGATGACATATTACTGATTGGAAACAACGTAGAGTTTTTAGAGAGCATAAAGGATTACTTGAATAAAAGTTTCTCTATGAAGGACCTAGGAGAAGCTGCTTACATTCTAGGCATTAAGATCTATAGGGATAGATCAAAACGCCTGATAGGACTTTCACAAAGCACATACCTTGATAAAGTTTTGAAGAGGTTCAAAATGGAACAGTCCAAGAAAGGGTTCTTGCCAGTTCTACAAGGTACGAGATTGAGTAAGACTCAATGCCCAGCAACTGATGAAGATAGAGAGCATATGCGCTCCGTCCCCTATGCTTCAGCCATAGGTTCTATCATGTATGCGATGCTGTGCACTAGACCGGATGTTAGCCTGGCCATAAGTATGGCAGGTAGGTTCCAGAGTAATCCAGGAGTGGATCACTGGACAGCGGTCAAGAATATCCTGAAGTACCTGAAAAGGACTAAGGAGATGTTTCTCGTGTATGGAGGTGACGAAGAGCTCGCCGTAAAAGGTTACGTCGATGCAAGCTTTGACACAGATCCGGACGACTCTAAGTCGCAAACCGGATACGTATTTATTCTTAATGGGGGTGCAGTAAGCTGGTGCAGTTCCAAGCAAAGCGTCGTAGCAGATTCTACATGTGAAGCGGAGTACATGGCTGCCTCGGAGGCGGCTAAGGAGGGTGTCTGGATGAAGCAGTTCATGACGGATCTTGGAGTTGTGCCAAGCGCACTGAATCCAATAACCTTGTTCTGTGACAACACTGGTGCCATTGCCTTAGCAAAGGAACCACGGTTTCACAAGAAGACCAGACACATCAAACGACGCTTGAACCTCATCCGCGACTACGTTGAGGGAGAGGACGTGAATATATGCAAAGTGCACACGGATCTGAATGTAGCGGACCCGCTGACTAAACCTCTTCCACGGCCAAACCATGATCAACACTAGAACTGTATGGGTGTTAGATTTATTACAATGTAATTCACATGGTGATGTGAGGGCTAGATTATTGACTCTAGTGCAAGTGGGAGATTGTTGGAATTATGCCCTAGAGGCAATAATAAATATAGTTATTATTATAATTCCTGTATCAAGATATTCATTTATTATCCATGCTATAATTGTATTGAATGAAGACTCATTTACATGTGTGGATACATAGACAAAACACCGTCCCTAGCAAGCCTCTAGTTGGCTAGCCAGTTGATCAAAGGTAGTCAGTGTCTTCTGATTATGAACAAGGTGTTGTTGCTTGATAACTGGATCACGTCATTAGGAGAATCACGTGATGGACTAGACCCAAACTAATAGACGTAGCATGTTGATCGTGTCATTTTGTTGCTACTGTTTTCTGCGTGTCAAGTATTTATTCCTATGACCATGAGATAATATAACTCACTGACACCGGAGGAATGCTTTGTGTGTATCAAACGTCGCAACGTAACTGGGTGACTATAAAGATGCTCTATAGGTATCTCCGAAGGTGTTAGTTGAGTTAGTATGGATCAAGACTGGGATTTGTCACTCCGTGTGAACGGAGAGGTATCTCGGGGCCCACTCTGTAATACAACATCACACACAAGCCTTGCAAGCAATGTAACTTAGTGTAAGTTGCGGGATCTTGTATTACGGAACGAGTAAAGAGACTTGCCGGTAAACGAGATTGAAATAGGTATACGGATACTGACGATCGAATCTCGGGCAAGTAACATACCGAAGGACAAAGGGAATGACATACGGGATTATATGAATCCTTGGCACTGAGGTTCAAACGATAAGATCTTCGTAGAATATGTAGGATCCAATATGGGCGTCCAGGTCCCGCTATTGGATATTGACCGAGGAGTCTCTCGGGTCATGTCTACATAGTTCTCGAACCCGCAGGGTATGCACACTTAAGGTTCGACGTTGTTTTATGCGTATTTGAGTTATATGGTTGGTTACCGAATGTTGTTCGGAGTCCCGGATGAGATCACGGACGTCACGAGGGTTTCCGGAATAGTCCGGAAACGAAGATTGGTATATAGGATGACCTCATTTGATTACCGGAAGGTTTTCGGAGTTACCGGGAATGTACCGGGAATGACGAATGGGTTCCGGGAGTTCACCGGGGGGGCAACCCACCCCGGGGAAGCCCATAGGCCTTGAGGGTGGCGCACCAGCCCTTAGTGGGCTGGTGGGACAGCCCAAAAGGGCTCTATGCGCCAAGAAGAGAAAATCAAGAGAAAAGGAAAAAAAAGGAGGAGGTGGGAAGGAAGGGGGACTCCCTCCCACCAAACCAAGTCCAACTCGGTTTGGGGGGGAGTCGTCCCCCCTTGAACTCGGCCGACCCCCTTGGGGCTCCTTGAGCCCCAAGGCAAGGTCCCCTCCCTCCCACCTATATATACGGAGGTTTTAGCGCTGATTTGAGATGACTTTTCCACGGCAGCCTGACCACATACCTCCACGGTTTTTCCTCTAGATCGCGTTTCTGCGGAGCTCGGGCGGAGCCCTGCTGAGACAAGGTCATCACCAACCTCCGGAGCGCCGTCACGCTGCCGGAGAACTCTTCTACCTCTCCGTCTCTCTTGCTGGATCAAGAAGGCCGAGATCATCGTCGAGCTGTACGTGTGCTGAACGCGGAGGTGCCGTCTGTTCGGTACTAGATCGTGGGACTGATCGCGGAATTGTTCACGGGGCGGAGCGAGGGACGTGAGGACGTTCCACTACATCAACCGCGTTCACTAACGCTTCTGCTGTACGATCTACAAGGGTACGTATATCACTCATCCCCTCTCGTAGATGGACATCACCATGATAGGTCTTCGTGCGCGTAGGAAATTTTTTGTTTCCCATGCGACGTTCTCCAACAAGAGGTTCAATAGTAATTGGCAGTACGCCAAGACAAGTAGATCGTTTATTCATTAGCATCTACTTACTAATCATCCATCTTGAGATATTTATCCAGAACATCTCTCCGGTATTATGTTGCGAGCCCCACCCAAAGTGTAAACTCAAAGCAACGGACAACTGCATTAACAAACTATGCGTAAGGTAAAGAATCCTTGCAATCGTGGTCACAAGCACTGTTGTTTTCTCCCTTGTGGCAACAAGCACATCCCCTAGTCTCATGTTCATCACTCAAGCTAGACATCGAGGGGCATGAACCCACAATCATACATAACGCTCCCTCTTGGAGTTACAATCTACTACTCGACAAAAGCAATAAATAGCAACGGAGAACATGCATGAATCACTAAGAAACATAATATAAAAGGATAATCAAATATATAACTCATAACAATCTAAACATAATCTCATAATCCATCGGATCCCAACGAACCAAGCATAGCAATAGCAAGAGAATTACATAGATGCCTTGATCATGTAGGGCAGCTCACAAGGACTAACCATTGAAGCACAAGATTGGAGAGAAGACATCAAATAGCTACTGGTCATGGACTCATGGTCCAAGGAGGACTACTCACGGCACGTCCGGAAAGCATCCATGGCGGTGGAGAAGCTCCTGGAGGTCAATCCTCCCTCTGGCAGGGTGCAGGGAAGAGGTCTCCTGACGCTCCCGATCTCGGAAGCGCTGCTGTGGTGGAACGATGGAGAAATTCGCGATTCTAGAAGTTGTGGAAGGGTTCCCTCTCGGGACTCTAAATATAGGCCAAAGGAGGACACGAGAGGAGGTGGGACCCACCAGGCAGCTCCTGGCGCGGCCTAAGGCCTGGCCACGCCAGCAGGTCGCCTGGGAGGCCCCCTGCCCCCCCTCTGGCCCTTCTTTGGTGATCCGGAAGGTTCTGTTTCGCTGATTTTTTATATATTTTTTCTGGAATTTTTCGGGCTTTAGAAAATTGGGTAAAAGCCCCTGGAAAATAGACATCAACACACAGAAACTGGCAGTGGGTGCACTGAGTTAGTAGGTTAGTCCAAATATGTGTAAAATGATATAAAAGTGTAGCAAAACATATAACAATGTCACACAAAAGATCATGGAACAAGTAGTAATTATAGATACATTTGAGACATATCAACTGGGCCTCCATCAAGTGGATCCTCCGCTATATACCAATCTTCGGATTAAGCACAATGAGCTTGATATTCATTTTGTTCGGGATCACGTCACCCTCGGCCACGTTCGTGTTCTACACGTTCCCACGTCCCAACAATTTGGCGATATCATGACCAAAATCTTGCCCATGATGACCTTCGAGGAGTTCCACTCCGGTCTTTGCATCAGCAATGGCAACACTTCGACTACACGGGGGTGTTGACTGTATGTGTTATGTGCATATTGTGTATTTGGCCCACCTCCTAATTTTGTAAGGTTGAGGTCGTGGCCCACCTTGCACATCATATATACGTGCGATTGCACCTGATCAATACATCGTGCAATTCCATCATCATACAGGTTAATCACGGACAAAATAATGGCCCAACGTGTCGGCCGATTCCCAAAACGCGTCCGCGAGGATCCATTTCAGGCCCAAATTTAAGGCGAATATGCGTTGGGCAACTTCTACCTGTGTCTTTATTAATGACGACTACAGACCGCGAGTCCATGAATCACCGATCGCGGGCTTAGTTTTTTAATCTGAGCGTGTAGGGGGGATCCTCATCCGCTTCCAGAACCCGTCCCCATCTATCCACCCCATGTGCTCCCCTGCCGGCGACAAACCCTAGCCACCATGGTGTTCTTCTCACACGCAGGCTCAAGCACCAAGAACAAGGGCAAGGCCCCCGCCCTCCGCTGGCACGCGCTTCCCCCACCGTTGGCTTCTCGTACGCCTCGGCAACTGGTAAATGTCCCAGTGCACCAGGTGAGGTAGCACTGGGAGCACCACATCCCCTTCCCCTACCCTGACGTCACGCTGCCACATGAGTGGCACTTGGATCCCGAGAGGATCCTAGTGTCAGCGGTGCCCCGGTCGGCGCATGCGCATGTGATACGTCCCAAACGTATCTATAATTTATGCTTGTTCCATGATATTTTGGGAGACAATGCCATATGTTTTGCTACACTTTTATATCATTTTACACATATTTGGACTAACCTACTAACTCAGTGCACCCAGTGCCAGTTTCTCTCTGTTGATGTCTATTTTGCAGGGGCTTTTACCCAATTTTTCGAAGCCCGAAAAAATCCAGAAAAATATATAAAAAATCAGCGAAACTAAAGCTTTGGGATCACCGAAGGAGGGCCAAAGGGGGCCCAGGGGCCTCCCAGGCGGCCTACTGGCGCGGCCAGGCCCTAGGCTGCGCCACGAGGTCGCCTGGGTGGGTCCCACCTCCTCAGGTGCCCTTTTTGGCCTATATTTAGAGATCTGTGAGGAAAACCCTCGTAGACTTTCTAGAATCGCGAATTTCTCCATCATTCCGCCGCTGCAGCGCTTCCAAGATCGGGAGCATCACGAGACCTCTTCCCGGCACCGTGCCGGAGGGAGGATTGACCTCTAGGAGCTTCGCCACTGCCATGGATGCTTCCCGGACATGTCGTGAGTAGTCCTCCTTGGACCATGAGTCCATGACCAGTAGCAATATGATGTCTTCTCTCAATCTTGTGCTTCAATGGTTAGTCCTTGTGAGCTGCCTGCTACGGCGACAGAAATCCCTGGCAACGGTGCCAGAAATCCTTCTGCTGCCTCTTGAACTTGCGTTGGTTTTTCCCTTGAAGAGGAAAGGGTGATGTAGCACATGAGTAGTAAGTATTTCCCTCAGTTGGAGAAACAAGGTATCAATCCAATAGGAGAATCGCGCCAAGTCTAGAGTAACTGCGCAAACACAAAAGAGCTTGCACCCAACACTATAAAGGGGTTGCCAATCCCTTCAAGATTGATTGCAAAGTGAGATCTGAAGCCGGAAAATGCAACGAAGTAAAAGTGTAAGGCTGAAAATATGGTGTGAAGTAGACCCGGGGGCCATACTGTTCACTAGAGGCTTCTCTCAAAATAACAAATAATATGGTGGGTGAACAAATTACTGTCGAGCAATTGATAGAACCGCGCAAAGTCATGACAATATCTAAGGCAATGATCATACATATAGGCATCACGTCCGAGACAAGTAGACCGATACTTTCTGCATCTAGTACTATTACTCCACACATCGACCGCAATCCAGCATGCATCTAGTGTATTGAGTTCATGACGAACAGATTAACGCCTTAAGCAAGATGACATGAAGTAGAGGGATAAACTCAAACCAATGATGAAAACCCCATCTTTTTACCCTTGATGGCAACAACACGATACGTGCCTCGCTACCCCTTCTGTCACTGGGTGAGGTCACAGCACGGTATGACCCCAAAACCAAGCACTTCTCCCATTGCAAGAATCATAGATCAAGTTGGCCAAAAAAACCACAACTCGAAGAGAATTACAAGGATATGAAATCATGCATATAAGAGATCATCGGAAACTCAAATAAGATTCATAGATAATCTGATCATAAATCCACAATTCATCGGATCTCGACAAACGCACCGCAAAAGAAGATTACATCATATATTTCTCCATGAAGATCATGGAGAACTTTGTATTGAAGATCCAAGAGAGAGAAGAAGCCATCTAGCTACTAGATATGGACCCGAAGGTCTATGGTGAACTACTCACGCATCATCGGAGAGGTCATGGTGTTGATGAAGAAGCCCTCCGTATCTGAATCCCCTCCGGTAGGGCACCAGAACGTGCCCGAAATGGGATCTTGCGGAGACAAAAGCTTGCGGCGGCGGTAAAGTCTTTTCGTGGATCTCTCGCGCAGTTTTGGAATTTTTCTAAATTTATAGGCGGAAGAGGTAGGGCAGACAAGCCACAGGGAGCCCACAAGCCTTCTAGGCGCCCCCTGGCCGCGCCTAGGGGGCTTCGTGGGTCCCCTGGTGGCCCCTGTCTTGGTTCTCAAGTCTCGTGCGTATCTTCTGTTCCGGAAAAAATCTTTTCGGAAGTTTTATTATGTTTGGACACCGTTTAAACTCCTCCTTTGAAAAGGGTCAAAAACATGGAAAAAACAGGAACTGGCACTTGGCACTGAGTTAATAAGTTAGTCCCAAAAAGATATAAAAGGCATACAAAACATCCAAAGTTTGACAAGATAATAGCATGGAACCATCAAAAATTATAGATACGTTGGAGACATATCAAGCATCCCCAAGCTTAACTCCTGCTCGTCCTCGAGTAGGGAAGTGATAAAGACTGAATTTTTGATGTGGAATGCTACCTAGCATAGTTGTCCTTTGCAACTTCTTTCATGTGACATGAATGTTCAGATCAGTAAGATTCAAAACAATAGTTTCTATTGACATGAAAACAGTAATAGTTCAAGCACACTAGCAAGGTAATCATGAACTTTCAAAATAACAAGGCCAAAGAAAGTTATCCCTACAAAATCATATAGTCTGGCTATGCTCCATCATCCCCAAACAACTAATTTAAATCATGCACAACCCCGGTATTGGCCAAGTAATTGTTTTCGCACTCTTACTTTCTCAAACCTTTTACAACTATCACGCAATACATGAGCGTGAGCCATGGATATAGCACTATGGTGGAATAGAGTGTGGTGGTGGTTGTGAGACAAAAAGGAGGAGATGGTCACATTGACTCGGCGTATCAAAGGGCTATGGAGATGCCCATTAATAGATATCAATGTGAATGAGTAGGTATTGCCATACAAAGGATGCACTAGAGCTATAAGTATGTGAAAGCTCAAAAGGAGAACCAGTGGGTGTGCATGCAACTTGCTTGCTCACGAAGACCTAGGGCAATTTTGAGGAAACCCATCATTGGAATATACAAGCCAAGTTATATAATGAAAATTCCCACTAGCATATGGTGGTGACAAAACAAGAGCCTCTCAATCACGAAGAACATGGTGCTATTATGAAGCACAAGTGTGGAAAAAGATAGTAGCATTGTCCCTTCTCTCTTTTTCTCTCTCTTTTTTGTTTGGGCTCTTGGGCCTCTTTTTCTCTCTTTTTTTATTCTGGGCAACTTTGGCCTCTCTTTTTTTCCTCACATGGGACAATGCTCTAATAATGACGATCATCACACTTTTATTTACTCAGAACTCAAAGCTCAGAACGATGATGACTCTATAGGAAATGCCTCCGGAAGTGTACCAGGATGTGCAACGATCTAGCTTGGCATATGACGTTGAAACATCTTGCTAGCTATCTTACGATCATGCAATGGCAATATGAGAGTGACAGCACAAGTCATGATACGGAACGGTGGGAGTTGCATGGCAATATATCTCGGAATGGCTATAAAAATGCCATAGTAGGTAGGTACGGTGGCTGTTTTGAGGAAGGCATATGGTGGGTTTGTGCACCGATGAAAATTGCGCGGTACTAGAGAGGCTAGCAATGGTGGAAGGTGAAAGTGCATCTATACCATGGACTCACATTAGTCATGAAGAACTCACATACTTCTTGCAAAAGTATTTATTAGTAATCGAAACAAAGTGCTAAACGCATACTCCTAGTGGAAGGGTTGGTAGGTGTTAACCATCGCGCGATCCCGACCGCAACACAAAGGATGACAATCAATAGATCAATTATGCTCCGACTTCCTAACATAGCGGTTCACCATATGTGCATGTTACGGGAATCACTAACTTCAACACAAGTATTTCTAGATTCACAACACCCTACTAACATAACTCTTAATATTACCAAATCCACGTCTCAAAACTAACTGAGAGGGATCAAACTTCTCTTTCTACTCAATGCACATGAAGATGGAAGTTTTTGTATCCTCTTTGGGTACCTGCCACCTTTAGGACTACTTTCATAGCACAAGCCAAGTACCAAGTCACGCACCGCCGTGCTCTAAAAGATCTAAGTGAAGCACATAGAGCAAAATTATCTAGCCCAAAAGATGTAAGTGAAGCACAATGAGCATTCTAGCAAATTCACGATGAGTGCATGTCTCTCTCAAAAGGTGTGAATCAAGTATGATTGTGACACAACAAAAATAAAAGACTTCTACGATACAAGACGCTCCAAGCAAGACACATATCATGTGGTGAATAAAAATATAGCTCCAAGTAATGTTACCGATGGATTGAAGACGAAAGAGGAGACACCTTCCCTGGCATCCCCAAGCTTAGGCTTTTTGGTGTCCATGAATTAGGCTTGGGATGCCTTGGGTATCCCCAAGCTTGAGCTATTTCCACTCTTTATTCCTTTGTCCATGAGAACATCAACCAAAACTTAAAAACTTCACAACACAAAACTTAAACACAAACTCGTGATATCATTAGCACAAGAAAACAAACTACCACCTCTTTAGGTACTGTAGCACACTTGATTTCTATTTATATTGGTGTTAGATTACTGTATTCTCACTTTTCCATGGCTAGTACCCCCCGATACTATCAATAGTTTCATCAAAACAAACAACCAACTCAACAAAAACAGAATCTGTCAAAAACAAACCAGTCCGTAGAAATCTATATACTTCGTATACTTATGTTACCTCACAAATTGTGAAACATTACGACTGCCTGGGCAAAAGGCATATCAACCAGCAGCAAAAAGAATCAACTCAAAAGCTCTTTCTGAATAAAAATGAAAAATAATTTCGTGAGTGAAAAGTTTCTGTCTTTTTCCAGCAGGATCAAACAACCATCACGAAGACTAGTCATAAAAGTTTTGCTTGGCTCAAACACAAAAAGAAACACAAAAGACACAATCATAACAGAGTTATGATGGTTTGGACGCAACAAAACATAAATAAAAATATAAATTCATTGGGTTGCCTCCCAACAAGCGCTATTGTTTAACGCCCTTAGCTAGGCATAAGGTGATGGAATCACGTATCATCGTATTTGGTGCTCAAACCATAAGTAGCCCTCATCATGGATTCATAAGGCAATCTTATTTTCTTTCTAGGAAAATGCTCCATGCCCTTCTTTAAAGGAAATTTAAATCTAATATTCCCTTCCTTCATATTTGATGATGGCACCGATAGTCCTTAGGAAAGGTCTACCAAGAATGATAGGGCATGTAGGATTGCAATCAATGTCAAGCACAATGAAATCCACGGGTACATAGTTCCTATTTGCAATAATAAGAACATCATTGATCCTTCCCATGGGTTTCTTGACAGTAGAATCCGCAATATGCAAATTAAGAGAGCACTCCTCAATCTCATTAAAACCCAGAACATCACATAAAGACTTTGGAATCGCGGAAACAGTAGCACCTAAATCACACAAAGCATTGCATTCATAGTTTTTCATTTTGATTTTGATAGAGGTTCTCACTCATCATGAAGCTTTCTAGGGATAGAAACTTCCAATTCAAGTTTCTCTTCAAGAGATTTTATCATAGCATCGACGATATGATCGGTAAAGGCCTTGTTTTGGCTATAAGCGTGTGAAGAGTTTAGCATGGATTGCATAAAGGAAATGCATTCAATCAAGGAGCAACTATCATAATTGAATTCCTTGAAATCCAAAGTAGTAGTTTCATTACTACTCAAAGTTTTGATTTCTTCTACTCCACTTTCAATGCTTTTAGCATCAAGATAGATGGACTCCGAATCATTGGGGCGTTTTTCAACCAAGGTGGATTCATATCCAGCCCCATCATCATTAGGTTTGACACAAGAAAACAAAGATTCAATGGGAGTCACACCAAGCACTTTAAGATCTTCGTGATTCTTATCACGAGAACATGCCTTTTTAAGCCATTCATGTCTAGCACGAATTTGGGCGGTTCTTTCTTTGCTCTCACTCATGGAAACATGCATAGCTTTCAAAGTTTCTTCCATATTGATCTTGGGAGGAGCACATCTAACTTTCAAAACATAAATATCACTAGACATTCTATCAATGTTCCTAGCCAAATCGTCAATTTTGAGTAGTTTTTTCTCTATGGACGCATTGAAAATCTTTTGCGAGTTGATAAACTCTTTGATATTACTCTCTAGATCAGAGGGTAATTGCTCCCTCTTGAGCTTGCATTGTTTTTCCCCTTGAAGAGGAAAGGGTGATGCAGCACAGGAGTAGTAAGTATTTCCCTCAGTTTGAGAACCAAGGTATCAATCCAGTAGGAGAATCGCGCCAAGTCCAGAGTACCTGCGAAAACACAACAAAGCTTGCACCCAATGCTATAAAGGGGTTGTCAATCCCTTCAAGATTGATTGCAAAGTGAGATCTGAAGCCGGAAAGTGCAACGAAGTAAAAGTGTAAGGCTGAACATATGGTGTGAAGTATACCCGGGGGAAATAGTGTTCACTAGAGGCTTCTCTCAAAATAGCAAATAATACGGTGGGTGAACAAATTACTGTCGAGCAATTGATAGAACCACGCAAAGTCATGACGATATCTAAGGCAATGATCATACATATAGGCATCACGTCTGAGACAAGTAGACCAATACTTTCTGCATCTAGTACTATTACTCCACACATCGACCGCAATCCAGCATGCATCTAGTGTATTGAGTTCATGACGAACAGATTAACGCCTTAAGCAAGATGACATGAAGTAGAGGGATAAACTCAAACCAATGATGAAAACCCCATCTTTTTACCCTTGATGGCAACAACACGATACGTGCCTCACTACCCCTTCTGTCACTGGGTGAGGTCACCGCACGGTATGACCCCAAAACCAAGCACTTCTCCCATTGCAAGAATCATTGATCAAGTTGGCCAAACAAAACCCACAACTCGAAGAGAATTACAAGGATATGAAATCATGCATATAAAAGATCAGAAGAAACTGAAATAAGATTCATAAATAATCTAATCATAAATCCACAATTCATCGGATCTCGACAAACACACCGCAAAGAAGATTACATCGGATAGATCTCCATGAAGATCATGGAGAACTTTGTATTGAAGATCCAACAAAGAGAAGAAGCCATCTAGCTACTAGCTATGGACCCGAAGGTCTATGGTGAACTACTTACGTATCATCGGAGATGTCATGGTGTTGATGAAGAAGCCCTCCGTATCTGAATCCCCCCTCCGACAGGGCACCGGAACGTGCTCCAGATGGGATCTTGCGGAGACAGAAGCTTGCGGCGGCGGAAAAGTATTTTCGTGGATCTCTCGTGCAGTTTTGGAATTTTTCTGAATTTATAGGCGGAAGAGGTAGGGCAGACGAGACACAGGGGGGCCACAAGCCTGTTAGGCGCCCCCTGGCTGTGCCTAGGGGGCTTGTGGGGTCCCCTGGTGTCCCTGCCTTGGTTTTCAAGTCTCGTGCGTATGTTCTATTCCGGAAAAAGTCTTTTCGGAAGTTTTATTCCGTTTGGACACTGTTTAAAATCCTCCTCTGAAAAGGATCAAAAACACGGAAAAACAGGAACTGGCACTTGGCACTGAGTAAATAAGTTAGTCCCAAAAAAGATATAAAAGGCATACAAAACATCCAAAGTTTGACAAGATAATAGCACGGAACCATCAAAAATTATAGATACGTTGGAGACGTATCACTGCCCTACATGATCAAGGCATCTATGTAATCCTCTTGATTCTGCTATGCTCGGTCTGTTGGTATCCGATGGATTATGAGATTATGTTCAGATTTTTATGAGTTATATATTTGATTATCCTTTTATATTATGTTCCATAGTAATTCTTGCATGTTCTCCGTTGCTTTTTATTGCTTTGGCCAAGTAGTACATTGTAACTCCAAGAGGGAGCGTTATGCTTGATTGTGGGTTCGGGCCCCTCGATGTCTAGCTTGAGTGACAGAAACATGAGACTAGGGGATGTGCTTGTTGCCACCAGGGAGAAAATAACGGTGCTTGTGACCACGGTTGCAAGGATTGTTTACCTTACGCATAGTTCGTTAATGCACTTGTCCGTTGCTTTGAGTTTACACTTTGTGTGGGGCTCGCAACTTAATACCGGAGAGATGTTCTGGATAGATATCTCAAGGTGGATGATTAGTAAGTAGATGCTGATGAATAAACGGTCTACTTGTCTTGGCATACTTTCCGTTACTATTGAACCTCTAACTATCATGGAGCATAATTAGCATTGCGGTGCGATCATAATTTTGTCAATTGCCCAACTGTGATTTGTTTACCCTAGCATAGTTGTTTATCGTCTTTTGGGAGAGAGACATCACTAGTGAACATCATGTGCCTTTGGTCCATATCACCATCATTTTTTACACCTCACCATTTACCGCTTTCATTTACTTTTCCATTGCAATCATTATTACCTTCACGCTTGTGTTTTGATCCTTTGCAAACTACAAGGCCGAAGAGATTGACAACCTCTCTGTACTCGTTGGGAGCAAAGTTATTTGTTGTGTGTGCAGGTCCACATCTTCTGCTAGCACCAGGGTGGAAGACACCTACTTGTTGAGCCTAGGAGTCCTCTTGGTTTGATAAACCTTATAGTGTGTGTGTAAGGGAAATTTGCTGCTGACTACATCTCCACCTTCCACTTGGGGTCCAATGAGGGGTGAGAAGTATATACATCAACTCGTCATCAAGCGAATTTCTGGCGCCGTTGCCGGGGACTCCACTCTTCAAGATAGGGGAGTTGCACACTATCTTTTACCTTTGCTTTTTAGTCTTGTTAGTTTGCTTTCTAGTTTTTGCTTCAGAGTCCTATACCAAAAACCACAAACAATAGTTACTTTGCTCTTGCTTGTTGTGGTTGCTATGGGTTCCACTGAAAAAAACCATGTTGGGTGACTCCTCTAGTCACAACAACAATGATTACACCTTCTCCTCTATTGCTCCAGTTACCACTAAGGGTCTTTTTACAAGTAAACCATGTGACTATACCACTCACTATGGAGAATTATGCCCTTGGCATGGTTACGTCAGGAAGCCACAAGATCTTTGGTTTGAAGTTGCTCCTAACCGTACCCAAACTTGGGAAGACATCCAAACTCTTATAATAGAGAGCAAATCAAACATAGAGGATGACATTGCAATTTTACTTAATATCAATATTATTGATTTTGACAATTGTAGTCTGTGCGAAGTCATCACCTTTTTGCAAAGAATGGCTAAAGACCCCCACACTAGTACACTCAATATTGCCTTCATCGAGCATATTACCAATGCTCTTATCAAAGCTAGGGAGGAGAAGCTCAAGCTAGAGACTTCTATTCCTAGGAAGCTAGTAGATGGTTGGGATCCTATGGTCAAAATTAAATTGAATAATATCTCTTGCTTTGATTTGTGTGATGTTGGAGCTAGTGCCTCCGCCATGCCCAAAAGAATGTATGATATGCTTGATTGGAAACCTTATGATCCATGTTCTTTTGGTTTTCGTCTTGTTGATTCTTCCATAAAGAAACCTTTAGGGAAAATTAATAATGTTCTTATTATTGTCAATGACAATTATGTGCCCATTGATTTTCTTATTATGGACATTGAATGTGATCCTTCATGTCCAATTATTTTGGGACGTCCTTTTCTCCGCATCGTTGGTGCTATCATTGAGATGAAAGAGGGAATTATTAAATTTAAATTTCCTCTTAAGAAGGGAATGGAACACTTTCCTACAAAGAAGATTAAGTTACCTTATGAGTCCGTACCACGGGAAAGTTATTCTTTTGGACTTGATAACACTTGATCTTCTTGCATTGTGCCTAGCTCAAAGGCATGAAATCAAGCGCTTGTTGGGAGGCAACCCAATTTGTTTTTACTTTCTGTTTTAGTGGTATTGATGTGTGTTACTATTGTAGCAACATCATTGTATCTTTATTTTTAAGCTTTGTGCCAAGTTATAGCCTCGATTGCAAGAAAGTTCAAAAATTGTGACATGCTGTCCAGAAACAGATTTTGTGTGCTTGACGGACAAATTTGCCAAAAATCATCAGATCTGAATTTTTTTGATAGCATGCTCTATATAATTGTCTTTCTGGCATATGTTCTGATATTTTTGATTTGCGTTGCAGAAGTGCCCCGAATAAATTATTTACTACGTGATGTTATGTTTTTAACAGATTGTGCCATGTTTTGCGTTTTCATTCTTTCGAAAATCCTAAGCTTGCTTTTTTTATTTGCAAAAACCCTTTGGTATTCATAAGAAGCAGTAGCTTTTCATGAAAATATTTATTTCCAGCAGGTGTTGAATTATCATTTTAAGGGAACTAACCACTCTAATCAGCTTATGATGAGTTTCGTATGAAGGGAGTTTTCAAGTATGCGATGGGAGAGATGATGAAACAAGATAAAGGAGTGTCAAACGCTCAAGCTTGGGGATGCCCTCATGCATCCCAAGAAATATTCAAGGAGACTCAAGCGTCTAAGCTTGGGGATGCCCCCGTGCATCCCCTTCTCTATCAACAATCATTAGTTCGTCCATCTCCATGCTATATTTTTATCACTTCATATGATATGTGCTATGCTTGGAGCGTCCCGCTATTTGCTTTTTAGTTTTGTTTTAGTTTAGTTTGCTGGTCATAACAAGTCAGAAACTAGCCTACCTTGTTTGCGAGAGACACACGCTCCATTCCACTCTAGAACACAACATAGCTTTTCATGCTTATCTTTTTTGTGTGTTCTTCATCTTTTCGTAGCTACTGTCATGCTTAGCTCCGAGTTTTCATGCTTATCTTTTTAAGAGATTTTATTTAGGTTGATTTTAAAAATCTCTTGAGTTTTCATGCTTAACTTGTTTAGAGAGTTGGCTCGTTGCACTGATTTGTGTGTCTTGCATGAGTAGGTAATTGAGGTTGCTATTTAAGTATAGTTGTAACTTGCAATAGTTTTGAGGTATTGATTTGAGTAATGTTTGGACTATTGGTGCCAAGTGCTTGAGAATATTAGTGTTAGGTGTCGTATTTTGCGAAATCCGTGTGTTTTTCAAAAACTAAAATTAGTTGAGAACTCTAGCTACTAAACTGATCGCTCACCTCTGGAGGGGTTGGAATATATAGAGTACCCTCACGTTACCATGAGTCGAGGATGCGCTAGGATAACCAAACCCCCAAAAATTCCTCCTCGGGGTACTTGTCTCTTTGTGAATTTCCTAACTAGATAGAGAGTTACCGATAATAAGTGTATGAGTTCTTCGGACTAATGTGAGTATTCGATTGTTGGCACTTCCACCATCCATATTTTGCTAGCCTCTTCGGTACCGTGCATTGCCCTTTCTCACATTGAGAGTTGGTGTAAACTCGGTCGGTGCATCCAAACCCGTGACATGATACGCTCTATCATACATAAGCCTCCTTATATCTTTCCTCAAAACAGCCACCATACCTACCTATTAAGGCATTTCCATAGCCTTTCTGAGATACATTGCCATGCAACATCCACCATCTCATGACTTGATATTCATGTCATACATGGTTTTGCTTGATCATAAAGCCGCATGCTAGTTGGGCCTTGCCCTCATACTGCTACATGACGCGCTAGTATCATTGCATATCCTGGTACACTGGTAGAGGCATACATTTTCATACATCATGATAGTTTTCACTTGTCTTTATGTTGAGTACTTCTTATAAAGTGTGATGATTTTTATTTCTATTCATGTAAAACATAGAGTGTTTCCCTTAAGAGAGGAAAAGATCCCAAAGAGGACAAACAAAAGATCCCAAAGAGGAAAATGAGAGATAAAAAAGAAAGAGCCAAAGAGGCCACAAAAAAAATAAAAAGAAAAAAAGAAAAAAGAAAAGGAAATAAAAATAGAGAAGGGGGCAACACTACTATTCCTTTTGAAGATCCACACCCATACTCCATTGCTATATTGGTACTACATAGAGATTATCATTCATGCATAACTATGTGGGGACCCTTACACTATAGAACTTGGTTTGCATATTCCAATGACGAGCCTCCTCAAATGAGCTCTAGGTCTTCATGAGCAAACAAGTTGGATGCACCCCCACTAGTTTCATTGGAGAGCTTACCTAAGCTCATATGTGCATCTACATGGCAATCCCTACTCCTCACATCATATCTATCATTTGGCTTTCTCTCACCTATAGTTGTCCTCATTGATGTGAGCCTTCCACACCTTTTTGTCTTCCTTCCCCATCGTTATTCTATTTTCCATCCTAAGTGCCAACATATCTTGCTTACCCTCATCCATTGCATGAGTTCTAAAAATCGAAAGGGAAAGGATCATTTTGACTTGTGCCTCACAAGTGGTCTCGGGATGAGTCAAAATAAGATTCTGAAGCAGACTAAGTGTGAAGTTTAGTAGACTGAGTTCTCAATTAAAAAATATTTTATCTCTGAACCCATCTCCCACTTCTTGCACGCAAACACCATTTGGAGCCATTCGAGTCACGGACAGCGAGAGCTCTTCCGCCTTTATGTTCTTACTTTGCTAAATTCAATACTAGATATAGACTCTTGCTTGTTATATTCTTGACTTGAATTGCATATCTCACTTGCTTTACTTTGAAGTTCTTATATGTGTGTTAGCATGTCACCACAGAAATTATTGTGTTATCATTTATCTACTCGAGGACGAGCAGAAATTAATCTTGGGGATGTTGATACGTCCCAAACGTATCTATAATTTATGCTTGTTCCATGATCTTTTGGGTGACAATGTTATATGTTTTGCTACACTTTTGTATCATTTTACACATATTTGGACTAACCAACTAACTCAGTGCACCCAGTGCCAGTTTCTATCTGCTGATGTCTATTTTGCAGGGGCTTTTACCCAATTTTTCGAAGCCTGAAAAATCCAGAAAAATATATATATAAAAATGAGCGAAACAGAAGCTTCGGGATCAATGAAGGAGGGGCACAGGGGGGCCAGGGGCCTCCCAGGTGGCGTGCTGGCGCGGCCAGGCCCTAGGCCGCACCAGGAGGTCACCTGGGTGGGTCCCACCTCCTCTGGTGCCCTCCTTTGGCCTATATTTAGAGATCCGTGAGGAAACCCTCGCAGACTTTCTAGAATTGTGAATTTCTCCATTGTTCCGCCGCCACATCGCTTCTAAGATCGGGAGCATTAGGAGACCTCTTCCCGGCACCCTGTCGGAGGGAGGATTGACCTCCGGGAGCTTCTCCACCGCCATGGACGCTTCACAGACGTGTCATGAGTAGTCCTCCTTGCACCATGAGTCCATTACCAGTAGCTATGTGACGTCTTCTCTCCAATCTTGTGCTTCAATGGTTAGTCCTTGTGAGCTGCCCCACATATCAAGGCATCTATGTAATCCTTTTTCTTTTGCTATGCTCAATTTGTCGGGATCCAATGGATTATGAGATTATGTTCAAATTGTTATGAGTTATATATTTGATTATCCTTTTCTATTATGTTCCTTAGTGATTCTTGCATGTTGTCCGTTGCTTTTTACTGCTTTGTCCAAGTAGTAGATCGTAACTCCAAGAGGGAGCGTTATGCATGATTGTGGGTTCAGGCCCCTCGATGTCTAGCTTGAGTGACAGAAACATGAGACTAGGGGATGTGCTTATTGCCACCAGGAAGAAAACAATGGTGCTTGTGACCATGGTTGCAAGGATTGTTTACCTTACGCATAGTTCATTAATACAATTGTCCGTTGTTTTGAGTCTACACTTTGGGTGGGGCTCGCAACTTAATACCGGAGAGTTGTTCTGGATAGATATCTCAAGGTGGATGATTAGTAAGTAGATGCTAATGAATAAACGGTCTATTTTATCTTGGCATACTTTCCATTACTATTAAACCTCTAACTATCCAGGAGCATAATTAGCATTACGGTGCGATCATAATTCTGTCAATTGCCCAAATGTGATTTGTTTACCCTAGCATAGTTGTTTATCGTCTTTTTGGAGAGATACATCACTAGTGAACATCATGTGACTCCGGTCCGTATCACCATCATTGTTTACACCTCCATCATTTACCGCTTTCATTTACTTTTCCGTTGCAATCACTATTACCTTCGCGCTTGTGTTTTGATCCTTTGCAAACTACAAGGCCGGAGAGATTGACAACCTCTCTGTACTCGTTGGGACCAAAGTTATTTGTTGTGTGTGCATGTCCATGTCTTCTCCTAACACAAGGGTGGAAGACACCTACTTGTTGAGCCTAGGAGTCCTCTTGGTTAGATAAACCTTACAGTCTCCGTGTGAGGGAAATTTGCTGCTGACTACATCTCCACCTTCCACTTGGGGTCCAACGAGGAGTGAGAAGTATATACATCAACTCGTCATCAACATGCAAAGGAGATGAGCCATCAGCGACAGCAGCTGACGCATGAACAACGTCTCAACCGCGCCTACGCATCATACTCCCCCAATTGGGAGGTCTGGTTTGCATTTGAACACGAGGAGCAGCGTCGGCACGGCATCCGCGATATGCGGGCTCGCACCCCGCCGCCCCTCATCATGCGTGACGAGGACAAGGAGGCGAAGGCCGCCTACCAGGAGGCACTGGCAGCTGTCCTCCGTGAGAGCGTGGAGGAAAATCGATGCAAGGAGGAGGAGGAGGAGGCGGCTTGATGACCCACAAGTATAGGGGATCAATCATAGTCCTTTCAATAAGTAAGAGTGTCGAACCCAACGAGGAGGAGAAGGCTCTGCTAAACGGTTTTCAGCAAGGTAATAACTGCAAGCACTGAAAGTAGCAGTAACAAGTGATGGTGTAGTGAGGTGAAACGTAGCAAGCGAAAAGTAACAAGTAACAAGTAGTAGCAACGGTGCAGCAAGTGGCCCAATCCCTTTTGTAGCAAGGTACAAGCCTGAACAAAGTCTTATAAGAGGAAAAACGCTCCCGAGGACACACGGGAATTTCTGTCATGCTAGTTTCATCATGTTCATATGATACGTGTTCGTTACTTTGATAGTTTGATATGTGGGTGGACCGGCGCTTGGGTACTTCCCTTACTTGGACAAGCATCCCACTTATGATTAACCCCTCTCGCAAGCATCCGCAACCACGAAAGAAGAATTAAGACAACGTCTAACCATAGCATTAAACTAGTGGATCCAAATTAGCCCCTTACGAAGCAACGCATAGACTAGGGTTTAAACTTCTGTCACTCCAGCAACCCATCATCTACTTACTACTCCCCAATGCCTTCCTCTAGGACCAAATATGGTGAAGTGTTATGTAGTCGACGTTCACATAACACCACTAGAGGAAAAACAACATACATCATATCAAAATACCGAACGAATACCAAATTCACATTACTATTTTTAGCATGACTTATCCCATGTCCTCAGGAACAAAAGTAACTACTCACAAAGCATAATCATAATCATGATCAGAGGTGTAATGAATAGCATCAAGGATCTGAACATAAACTCTTCCACCAAGTAATCCAACTAGCATCAACTACAAAGAGTAATCAACACTACTAGCAACCTTACAAGTACCAATCGGAGTCGCGAGACGGAGATTGGTTACAAGAGATGAACTAGGGTTTGGAGAGGAGATGGTGCTGATGAAGATGTTGATGGAGATGCCTCCCCTCCGGCGAGAGGAGTGTTGGTGATGACGATGGCGACGATTTCCCCCTCCGGGAGGGAAGTTTCGCCGGCAGGATCGTCCTGCCGAAGCTCTAGATTGGATTTGCTCCAGTTCCGCCTCGTGGCGACGGAGAATCCACGAAAAAGCTCCGCGCTATTTTTTTTCCGGATGAAACCCTTCATATAGAAAAAGAGGGGGGCCAGTGGGCCACCAGGGTGCCCACAAGCCCTATTGCCGCGGCCAGGGGGGTAGGCCACGGCAACCAGGCTTGTGGGCCCCTGGTTGCTCCCCTCTGACACTTCTTTCGCCCAGTATTTTTTATATATTCCCAAAAAAAATCCACGTTGATTTTCAGGGCATTTGGGGTTGTGCAGAATAGAGGACTCAGACTTGCTCCTTTTCCAGTCCAGAATTCCAGCTGCCGGTATTCTCCCTCTTCAAATAAACCTTGCAAAATAAGAGAGAAAAGGCATAAGTAAGGTTCCACAAAGTATAATAACAGTCCATAAAGCGATAAATATCAACATGAAAACATGATGCAAAATGGACGTATCAAATCCCCCAAGCTTAGACCTCGCTTGTCCTCAAGTGAAAACCAAGACCCAAAACATGTCCACATGTTTAGGGATGAAGGTGTCGATAAAACATAATACGGACATGAGGGCATCATGATCACACATAGGACAGCAATACATCATAGAGATTCATAAGGGAAAGTAACAATTCCTTCACAAAGCAAAGTATGAAACAAAAACCTTACCGAGAAGTATCCAACAACCGTCCATAGTCATTGAAACAATTGCAATTTATCATATTATGAGAAAGAGTCAAATAAGAGCTTGTAAAGCAAATCCACATACTCAATCATCTCTTTTGTTTTCCACAATTATTACAACTCACGTGGTATTAATGGTATCAAAGTTTCAGTTGGACATGGAGAAAGATAGGGGCTTAT
This sequence comes from Hordeum vulgare subsp. vulgare, assembly GCF_904849725.1. Lineage (NCBI taxonomy): Eukaryota > Viridiplantae > Streptophyta > Magnoliopsida > Poales > Poaceae > Hordeum > Hordeum vulgare. Next base: position 108,553,671 of record NC_058518.1, on the reverse strand, counting down.
AGTTTTGCCTCCCAACTATTTACCTCAAGGGTAAAGTCAACAATAATAAAGCATAAGTACTCAGCTCCAAGTTGATATAAGAATATAGATCTTTCCCAAGCATATGACGTTCACCAAGAAAAAGGCTAAATAAGGAATTGGTGAAGATCACCATGACTCTTATGAAGGCAAAAATTAAAGGTACAAGATAGGCCCTTCGCAGAGGGAAGCAGAGGTTGTCATGCGCTTCTGAGGTTTGGATGCGTGTCCTCTTAGTGCGGAGGAACGTCACTTTATATTGCCTCGTGTGATAAAGAACTTTATTATGCAGTCTATCGCTTTTATGTCTTCCTCATCACAGGTTTGTACAAAGCTTATTTTCCACACACTAATAGATCATACATATTAGAGAGCAATTTTTATTGCTTGCACCGATGACAACTTACTTGAGGGATCTTATTCAATCCATAGGTAGGTATGGTGGACACTCAAGGCAAAACTGGGTTGAAGGTTTATGGATGCACAAGTAGTATCTCTACTTGGTGCGGGAGTTTTGGCTAATATGAGGTGGAAGCAATCGTCACATGATAAAGGATCTCTAATCATATAACATTGTTTGGAACCAAGCAAACACAATTCATTATGTTGTCTTCCTTGTCCAACATCTACTTCTAAGCATGTAATAGTTTGGTGAGTGCTCACAATTATAGAAAGTGTCTAAGATGATATATTTATATGTGAACCTCTCTTTCCTTATTACTTCTTATTAATTGCAACAATGACTGGGGTCTATGTTGGTCTATTCTCAACAAGTTTCAATCATCATACTTGTTATATGTGAAGCTATCACTTTCCATAGGATCATCTCATGATCTTTCATGTTATCGTTCTTTTCATACTTTTGATCACGGCACAAAACAAAACCCTTGACTAACATACTCTTTATTATATAGCTCGCAAGCTCGAATACATCGGGGGAGACACAAGGCAAAAGACTCAAACCAAACAGTAAAGACTTATTCCACTAAGATAAGAAATAAAAACTGAAAAGGAAAGGACTAAAAACAAAGGTAAAAGCAAAAGATATAAAGGTGATACGATACCAGGGCAACTCCCCCAAGCTTGGCAAAAGCCAAGGGGATTGCCCATACCAATGCTTAGTTGTTTTCCTTTGGTGGTGATGATGGTGGTGTTGTTGAAGTAGTCTGATCCTCCGTCTTCCAAGGTATAGGTGCTCCATCATGGCAGGATGAACGAGTCGCAGGAATCCTCAAATCTGTAGCCAACCGTATTGATTTAAATCTATACTCATACTCACAGTTTTGGTTCTGCAGGTCATAGATCTAGCCCTGGAGTTGATCAACCTTGTCATAGAGCCTGGAGAGGTGCTTCCCAATGTCAATGGCATCCATCTTATGATTGCTGGTGAACTCCGTGATCATCATGTTGTTGGCGTTGAGTCCACGCTCCACCATCCCTTGCCACTTGAAGACTTGTTGCTCCATTGGTTCGAGCCTCGTCTCCATGCTTCCGGTCTTCTTAGGCCCCTCAACATCACGGATGTGCAACATCCCCTCACTCATCTTAATAGGTTGAGGGTGTTTCAGCACTTCTGTGAGGTAGGGATTGATGACCTTCTCGAAGATCTTGTCCTTAGGAGCTTTTGGGGAAGTCATGATGGTCTAGATCTCCGACAGAAACAAGCTCGAAACGAAAACAGAGGAAAACTACGCGATGTGGAGATCAAAACCCTCTGGCGTATATATAATGATTTTTTCTGGACTAGAAGGAGTGCTCCGCAAGAAAACGAAGTCCGGGAGGCACACGAGGTGCCCACAAGCCCTGTTGCCGCGGCCAGGGGGAGGTCGCGGCAACCAAGCTTGTGGTCGCCGCGTGTGGTCTCTGGACTGCTTTTTATTTTTCTAATTTTCCATCAATTCCAAAACGGAGAAAATTTCCTATTGGAAAAGTTTCGGAGTCCAATTACTTACCGAAACAGATACCTCTTCATTTTTAGGGTCTGAAACAGGCTGATAAACATCCCTTATGTACTCCTCTAGAGTTATGATATTGATGATATTGGTCTCAACATTTATGGGAGTACCAGAGATGTAATGCTTGATTCTTTGCCCATTTACCACTCTAGGAAAATTACCTTCCGTGTTATTGATTTTGATGGCACCGGAACGATATACTTCCTTGACAACGTAGGGGCCTTCCCATTTAGAGAGAAGCTTGCCTGCGAAGAATCTTAAACGAGAATTGTATAGCAGGACATAATCACCTACATTGAACTCTCGCTTTTGTATTCTTTTATCGTGCCACCTCTTAACCTTTTCCTTGAACAACTTGGCATTCTCATATGCCTGGGCCCTCCATTCATCTAATGAGCTGATATCAAACAACCGCTTCTCACTGGCAAGTTTGAAATCAAAGTTGAGCTCTTTGATTGCCCAATAAGCTTTGTGTTCCAGCTCAAGAGGTAAATGACAGGCCTTACCGTAAACCATTTTATACGGTGACATGCCCATGGGACTCTTATAAGCATTCCTATAAGCCCATAGTGCATCGTAAAGTTTGCTAGACCAATTCTTTCGAGATCTATCGACGGTCTTTTGTAAGATCAATTTTATCTCCCTATTACTCAACTCCACTTGACCACTAGACTGAGGATGATAAGGAGATGCAACTCTATGGTTGACATCGTACTTAGAGAGCATCTTGCGGAAAACACCATGAATGAAGTGTGAACCGCCATCAGTCATCAGATATCTAGGGACTCCAAATCTTGGGAAAATGACTTCTTTAAGCATCTTAATAGAGGTTTGGTGATCAGCATTTTTAGTGGGGATGGCCTCTACCCACTTAGTGACATAATCCACGGCAACTAAGATGTGAGTATACCCATTGGAACTCGGGAAAGGTCCCATATAATCAAAACCCCAGACATCAAATGGTTCAATGACCAATGAATAGTTCATAGGCATTTCCTGACGCTTACTGATATTCCCTACTCTTTGGCATCATCACAAGACAAGACAAACTTATGGGCATCCTTGAAGAGAGTGGGCCAATAGAAACCTGATTGCAATACCTTATGAGCAGTTCTGTCTCCAGCATGGTGTCCTCCGTAAGCCTCAGAATGACACTTCTGCAGGATCTGTCCCTATTCATGTTCAGGCACACAACGTCTAATAACACCATCTACTCCTTCCTTATAAAGGTGAGGATCATCCCAGAAGTAGTGTCTCAAATCAAAGAAGTATTTCTTATTTTGCTGGTAGGTGAAACTGGGTGGTATGTATCTGGCTACGATATAGTTTGCGTAATCAGCATACCACGGTGCACTATGTGAAGTGCGGATGAAATTCAATTGCTCATCAATAGGTCATGGGTCATCAAGGACATTCTCTAGCATAGACAAGTTATCTGCTACAGGGTTATCAGCACCCTTTCGGTCAACAACGTGCAAATAAAATTCCTGTAGCAGGAGAACCCATCTGATTAGTCTAGGCTTAGCGTCCTTCTTCTCCATAAGGTACTTAATAGCAGCATGATCAGAGTGAATAGTGACTTTGGAGTCAACTATATAAGATCTAAACTTTTCGCATGCAAACACGACTGCTAAAAACTCCTTCTCTGTAGTGGCGTAGTTTCTTTGGGCACTGTCTAGAGTTTTACTAGCGTAGTGAATGACATTGAACTTCTTGTCAACTCTTTGTCCTAGAACATCACCAACGGCATAATCACTAGCATCGCACATGATTTCCAAGGGCAAGTTCCAATCAGGTGATTGAACAATAGGTGCGGTTATTAAGGCCTTCTTAAGTATTTCGAAAGCTTCCTCACAATCCTCATCAAAAACAAAAGGAACATCCTTCTGCAAGAGGTTGGTAAGAGGCCTCAAAATCTTGGAGAAGTCTTTAATGAACATTCTATAGAAACCAGCATGACCTAGGAAACTTCGTATACCTCTGATATCTGCGGGGCAAGGCATTTTATCAATTGCATCAACCTTAGCCTTATCGACTTCAATGCCTTTCTCAGAGATTTTGTGTCCTAAGATGATGCCTTCATTAACCATGAAGTGGCACTTCTCCCAGTTCAAGACGAGGTTGGTAGCTTTGCATCTCTGTAAGACTCGATCAAGGTTGCTGAGGCAATCGTCAAAGGAAGAACCATAGACGGAGAAATCATCCATGAAAACCTCAACAATCTTTTCACAAAAGTCAGAGAATATAGCCATCATACATCTTTGAAAGGTGGCAGGTGCATTGCACAAGCCAAAAGGCATACGTCTATAAGCAAAGGTACCAAAGGGGCATGTGAAGGTGGTTTTCTCTTGATCAGATTGTGCAACAGGTATTTGCGAGAAACCTGAATAACCGTCTAGAAAGCAGAAGTGTGTGTGTTTAGATAGCCTTTCTAACATCTGGTCGGTAAACGGCAAATGATAATGGTCTTTCCTAATTGCCTTATTCAGTTTCCGGAAGTCTATCACCATCCTATAGCCAGTAATAATCCTCTACGGGATTAGTTCATTCTTATCATTAGGAACGACGGTGATACCTCCCTTCTTAGGTACGCAATGTACTGGACTTACCCAATCACTATGAGCAACATGATAAATGATTCCTGCTTCCAGAAGCTTCAATATTTCTTTTCTCACGACCTCTTTCATCCTCGGATTTAATCTTCGTTGATGATCAGCAACTGGCTTAGAATCAGGATCGGTTTTAATCTTGTGCTGACATAGAGTGGGACTAATACCCTTAAGATCATCAAGAGTGTACCCAATAGCAGCACGGTGCTTCCTCAAAGTTTTTAATAACTTCTTCTCTTCGTGATTCGAGAGGTGAGCACTAATAATAATAGGATATATCTCCTTCTCATCAAGATAGGCATACTTAAGAGTATCTGGTAACTGTTTTAGCTCAAACACAGGATCACCCTTTGGTGGGGGAGGATCCCCAAGCAGTTCAACAGGCACATTATTCTTGAGAATAGGATATTGTTCTAAGACAATTTTATCTATCTCATCTCTTTCATCCATATGCATATCATTTTCATGCTCAAGCAGATATTGCTCTAAAGGATCCGTAGGAGGTACGGCAATAGAGGCAATAGCAATGATTTCATCCCTACCAGACGACTCTTTTTCACGAGGTTGTCTTCCAAACTTGGAGAAGTTAAATTCATGAGACACACCCTCGAAACTAACAGTGACAGTCTTTTTAATGCAATCAATGTGAGCATTGACAGTGTTGAGAAAGGGTCTACCAAATATGATGGGACAAAAGCTATCTTGTGCAGTAGCAAGGATGAGGAAATCAGTAGGATACTTCGTCTTACCACACAGGACTTCTACGTCTCTCACAATTCCCAGAGGGAAAATAGTGTCTCTATGAGCTAGCATAATAGTGACATCAATGGGTTCTAACTCAGCAGGTGCAATCTCAGCTTTGATTTCATCGTATAGGGAACGGGGTATTGCACTAACACTAGCACCCATATCACATAAACCATGGTAACAGTGATCTCCTATCTTGACAGAAACAACGGGCAGGCCAACTACATGTCCGTATTTGTCTTTCGCGTGAGGTTTAGCTATTCTAGCGGAGTCCTCACAGAATTTGATAACATGCCCATCTATGTCTTCGGCTAAGAGATCTTTGATAATAGCAACAATAGGTTCAAATCTAATTTCCTCAGGAGGTGCCACTGGTCTAATGTAACCCCTACGTATCACAGTTGGAGCTTTAGAATAATCCTTTTTCCTAGCACGGTAAGGTGGTTTCTCAGTGTAGGCACAAGGAACAATAGGATCACTAAAATCAATGACTTTCTCCTCAACTAGATTGGGTTTAACTATGTTGATTTCTACAGGGGGATGATACTTGAACCACTTCTCTTTGGGAAGATCAACATGAGCAGCAAAAGATTCACATAGAGAAGCTACTATCTCAGAGTCAAGTCCATACTTCGCGCTAAAATCTCTAGAAGTGTTTGTTTCAACAAAAGATTTAACGCAATCAAACTGGAAATTCATACCTGACTCCTTACCTTCTTCAAGCTCCCAATCTTCAGAGTTACGTTTGATTCTTTCCAATAAATTCCACTTGTGATCAATATCCTTGTTCATAAAAGAATCGGTACACGAAGCGTCAAGCATGGTACGATCTTCATGGGAAAGCCGAGCATAAAAGTTTTGAGAGATAATTTCTCTCGAGAGCTCATGATTGGGGCATGAATATAGCATTGATTTAAGCCTCCCCAAAGCTTGAGCTATGCTTTCCCTGTCACGAGGCCAGAAGTTATAAATATAATTCCAATCACGATGTACTAAATGCATAGGATAAAACTTTTGATGAAATTCCAATTTCACCGATTGTAGTCCCATGATCCAGTATTATCACATAGCCTATACCATGTCAACGCCTTATCCTTCAAAGATAAAGGAAAGACTTTCTTCTTTACCTCATCCTCGGGCAAACCTCCAAGCTTAAATAAACCACAAACTTCATCTACATAGATTAGATGCAAGTCTGGGTGTGATGATCCATCTTCTGTAAAAGGATTACCAGCAGTTTCTCAAGCATACCCGAAGGAATTTCATAAAAGATATTTTCAATAGGTACCTCAGGTTGAGGAACAACTCCTCGTGCTTCCGGTCGTGGTGAAGATACCCCGAACAAACTCCTCAAAGGAACAGTTTCCATAGTTACAAGTGACAGTAAATTTCAGCATAGTATATAAATGTTTCCTTACCAAATTCCACTTACCAAAGGCGCTTCCCTCCCCGGCAACGGCACCAGAAAAGAGTCTTGATGACCCACAAGTATAGGGGATCAATCGTAGTCCTTTCGAAAAGTAAGAGTGTCAAACCCAACGAGGAGGAGAAGGCTCTGATAAACGGTTTTCAGCAAGGTAATAACTGCAAGCACTGAAAGTAGCGGTAACAAGTGATGCTGTAGTGAGGTGAAACGTAGCAAGCGAAAAGTAACAAGAAACAAGTAGTAGCAACGGTGCAGCAAGTGGCCCAATCACGTTTGTAGCAAGGGACAAGCCTGAACAAAGTCTTATAAGAGGAAAAACGCTCCCGAGGACACACGGGAATTTCTGTCATGCTAGTTTCATCATGTTCATATGATTCGCGTTCGTTACTTTGATAGTTTGATATGTGGGTGGACCAGCGCTTGGGTACTTCCCTTACTTGGACAAGCATCCCACTTATTATTAACCCCTCTCGCAAGCATCCGCAACTATGAAAGAAGAATTAAGAAAACGTCTAACCATAGCATTAAACTAGTGGATCCAAATTAGCCCCTTACGAAGCAACGCATAGACTGGGGTTTAAGCTTCTGTCACTCCAGCAACCCATCATCTACTTAATACTCCCCAATGCCTTCCTCTAGGCCCAAATATGGTGAAGTGTTATGTAGTCGACGTTCACATAACACCACTAGAGGAAAAACAACATACAGCATATCAAAATACCGAACGAATACCAAATTCACATGACTATTATTAGCATGACTTATCCCATGTCCTCAGGAACAAAAGTAACTAATCACAAAGCATAATCATAATCATGATCAGAGGTGTAATGAATAGCATCAAGGATCTGAACATAAACTCTTCCACCAAGTAATCCAACTAGCATGAACTACAAAGAGTAATCAACACTACTAGCAACCTTACAAGTACCAATCGGAGTCGCGAGACGGAGATTGGTTACAAGAGATGAACTAGGGTTTGAGAGGAGATGGTGCTGATGAAGATGTTGATGGAGATGCCTCCCCTCCGACGAGAGGAGTGTTGGTGATGACGATGGCGATGATTTCCCCCTCCGGGAGGGAAGTTTCGCCGGCAGGATCATCCTGTCGAATCTCTAGATTGGATCTGCTCAAGTTCCGCCTCGTGGCGGCGTAGAATCCACGAAAAAGCTCCACCCTGATTTTTTTTACGGACGAAACCCTTCATATAGCAAAAGAGGGGGGCCAGTGGGCCACCAGGGTGCCCACAAGCCCTGTTGCCGCGGCCTGGGGGTAGGCTGCGGCAACCAGGCTTGTGGGCCCCTGCTTGCTCCCCTCTGACACTTCTTTCGCCCAATATTTTTTATATATTCCCAAAAAAATCCACGTTGATTTTCAGGGCATTTGGAGTTGCGTAGAATAGAGGACTCAGACTTGCTCCTTTTCCAGTACAGAATTCCAGCTGCCGGTATTCTCCCTCTTCAAATAAACCTTGCAAAATAAGAGAGCAAAGGCATAAGTAAGGTTCCACAAAGTATAATAACAGTCCAGAAAGCGATAAATATCAATGGACGTATCACGGCTTACTAGGCCCGGGTGGCGGAGACCATGGTGCTCTCCGCTGCCAGCGACTATGTCGTGCCTTCGTTGGCCCCACCGTACCCAGCCAAGCACGAGTTGGGGCCTCAAAATGGTTGAGCACTCCACCCATTTGGTTGGGGGCGACCGGGAGTAGCTCTACTTGGAGCGTGAGGCTGAGGCGGAGGAGAAGGAGCACCGCACCAGAAGCGAGCCAGCGACGGTGGAACCACCGGCGGACGACGTCACTGCCGCGTGGAAGACGGCGTTCCCGTGGGCTGGCCCGGTGCCAATGCTCGTCGACCTCACCGGCCCCAATGACAATGACGAGGAGGACACCTAGGACAGCGTGCCTCCTAATTTTATGTTTAATAAACTTTTTTGTTTAATGTATGATGGACTCGTGGATTATCGTCGACCGTTGATGTCGGCTTTATTGTTTCATTAATGTTTTCTTATTTTTAAAATAGTTATGCTTTTTTTTCACACCTTCTTAAAAATGGGTCATGACAGCGTTGTACGAAAACGCCGACCCACTTTAAAAAATGAACTTGGATTTCCGTTGGATCGATCCAAACGGATAAAATGCGAACAAAATGCGCGTCCGTTTAGGTCATGCGATTGGAGTTGCTCTTATACTGCATCGAAGAAGAAGCTCTCCTCGATAGTGCCTATGAGAAGGAGAATTACGCACACTAGTGCGATCATCATGTGCCACTATGCCACCCTATTGGGGCACATCGAAAGAAGGACATACATTTATTTGGGTTGAAAGGACATCCATAGTATGTGTTTGAGTTTTTTTTTGAATTGTTTGGGTTGTTTACCACATATGTCATGTGGTCAGTATGTGCTTTAGTGATTAGGCTAGTTAGTCATCGAAAAACAGTTAACATAAACCGACCGATCTTTCAAAAATTCAACCTTGTACCTCGTGTGACACGCGTCCCCATGGGGCCACCCTCCTCTCATCCATCTTATCCTTTCTCTTGGTCGTACCTTCTTCTTCATTCAATTCCCCCATCCCATCCACTTCCACCGATCGGATGCACGAGAGATGCCATACATGTTCCTGGCCCGCCTGCTGGCCTACTGTCTAGCGGCGCACGAGCGGGTGAGATTTGGCATGGTTGTTTCCCATCCCGATCCTCGGCGCTCCAAGGCCCACCACGACCCGCCACAAAGGGAATACGCAACCGATGCTCCATGGGCGATCTAGCCATGGATTCTTTGGTCTTCTTACCACATGCCTCATCGGTGAAAGAACATGGAGGAGCTACACTCCGTTCGTAGTAGTCCCATTTCCTCCCCTCCTAGCAAGGGGTCGGCCCTTTGCAGCATCCTGGGTGTCTTTCTCCCCTGCAACACCGTCACCAGTCATGGCAACGGTGTCTGCAATGGACACCTGCTGTAACACAACATGAAGGCATGTCAGCGACGCATGCAGCCACCCGCTGCAACGCAACCTCTGTCGGGGTGAGGCAGCACGCCAGCGTGTGCTGCAATACAACTTCGCCAACTGCTGCAACACAACTTCGTCTCGGCGTGACAGAATCATCGCAGCAACGCGGTGCCAGCAGCCCAGCAAAGCTCCATCGCAGCAGTGACCACCCAACAATGTTCTATTGGAAATATGCCCTAGAGGCAATAATAAAATGGTTATTATCATATTTACTTGTTCATGATAATCGTCTATTGTTCATGCTATAATTGTATTAACAGGAAACAGTAATACATGTGTCAATAAATAGATCACAATGTGTCCCTAGCAAGCCTCTAGTTGGCTAGCTCGTTAGTCAATAGATGATCATGGTTTCCTGGTCATGGGCATTAGATGTCATTGATAATGGGATCACATCATTGGGAGAATGATGTGATGGACAAGACCCGATCCTAAGCGTAGCACTAGATCATATTGTTCGTATGCTAAAGCTTTTCTAATGTCAAGTGTCTTTTCCTTCGACCGTGAGATTGTGCAACTCCCGGATACCGTAGGAGTGCTTTGGGTGTATCAAAGGTCACAACGTAACTGGGTGACTATAAAGGTGCACTACGGGTACCTCTGAAAGTGTCTGTTGGGTTGGTACGAATTGAGATCGGGATTTGTCACTCCGCGTGACGGAGAGGTATCTCTGGGCCCACTCGGTAGAACATCATCATGAGCTCAATGTGACTAAGGAGTTAGTCACACGATGACGTGCTGTGGAACGAGTAAAGAAACTTACCAGTAACGAGATTGAACAAGGCATAGGTATACCGACGATCGAATCTCGGGCAAGTTCTATACCGACAGACAAAGGGAATTGTATACGGGATTGATTGAATCCTTGACATCGTGGTTCATCCGATGAGATCATCGTGGAGCAAGTGGGAGCCACCATGGGTATCCAGACCCCGCTGATGGTTATTGGACGGAGAGGTGTCTCGGTCATGTCTACCTGTCTCCCGAACCCGTAGAGTCTACACACTTAAGGTTCGATGACGCTAGGGTTATAGGGAATTGTTATACGAGGTTATCGAAAGTTGTTCGGAGTCCCGGATGAGATCCCAAACGTCACGAGGAGCTCCGAAATGGTCCGGATGTAAAGATTGATATATAGGACGGATGGTTTCGGACACCACAAGTGTTTCGGGCGTCACCGGTAACCCCGGGGGTCCACCGGAAGGGGGCAACGACCCCGGGAGGCTAGATGGGCCAAGTGCGGGAGGGAACCAGCCCCTAGGTGGGCCGGTGCGCCCCCCACACTCAGCCCAAGGCCCAGGAGGTGGAAAGGGGGGGAAACCCTAGGCGCTGGTGGGCCTAAGGCCCACCTAGGGGTGCGCCACCCCTCCCCCTTGCCCTGGTTGCCGCACCTCCCATTTGGGGGGCTGCCGCACCACCTAGGGTGGGAACCCTAGGGGTGGCACCCCCCTTCCCTCCTCCTATATATAGTGGGCACTTTTGGGCTTTTGGAGACACGGTTTTCCCTCTCCCTCGGCGCAGCCCTGCTCTTCTTTCTCCTCCTCTCTGTCGGTGCTTGGTGAAGCTCTATCGGGAGACCTCGTCTCTCCATTGACACCACGCCGTCGTGCTGCTGGAGATCTTCCCCAACCTCTCCCTCCTCCTTGCTGGATCAAGGTGCGGGAGACGTCACCGGGCTACACGTGTGTTGAACGCGGAGGTGCCGTAGTTCGGCACTAGATCGGAATCACACCGCGATCTGAATCGCCGCGAGTATGACTCCATCAACCGCGTTCTAGTAACGCTTCCGCTTAGCAATCTTCAAATGTATGAAGATGCACTCATCTGACAGCCCGATGCTGGCATTCCAGAAGATTCCCCGTCTATTCCGTTTTCAACGTGTGTCTATTTTCTTTTGTCGCATCATCATCGCATCATGCGCATCATCTGCATTGCATCGGCATCTGTGTGCCGCAAGTTTTCAAAAGTTGTATCTGTTGTTAGTTGCCAGTTCTCATCGTTGTTCGTTCTGAGCCCGACCGCACACGCACGCGCCCGCGGCATCATCAAAACCCTGTTTTAAAAGTGTCCGTAAAACTTTCCGTATTTGGGTTGAGATTTGACGTGCGGTCTTATTTTAATACAGGTAGGCCGCCTGTCAAATTTCGTCGCGATCGGAGTTTGTCGGGTAACCGAACGGTCGACCATAGCGGCACCGTATTCGGTCTATCGTCGGACGTGTCCCGGTGTTTTTAAAATACGTGTAGGGTGCCGTTTTCCCTCTCATCTCCGCCTAGCCCCTGTGCACAGTGCTTCGTCCCTACGCGCAGCCCAGTCCGAAACCTCCCGGAACCCGAACCCGGTGGTCGTAACCGTTGGGTTCGGATCAACCCCATTTTACCCTAAACCATCATCGGTTTGTTAAATGGTCTCCCTAACCTAGTTATTTTCCGACCGTCTGATTTAATCGAAGGGTCCAAATGCCCCTTTGGACTAACCAAATTATTATTTGTAGTCCACCTAGACCTAACCCTAGCCCAATCCCGATCCCCACTATTTGCCTCGATCTCCTCTCCCTCCTCCCGACAGCGCCGCCTCCCTGCCCAGAATCCCACGCGCTCAGCCTCTCCTCCTGAACACCCCCCCCCCACGTTGTGCCAGCTCCGTCACCATGTTGTCGTGGTCGTCCCCTGCATCCCTCTCTTCTTCTACATCCCCTCTCATTTCTCTCACCCCCTCTTCATTTCTCTTTACAGCAGCAACAGAAGCCCCCATGGCCGCCAATGCCATGAACCCCACCGCGAGGAGCTCCGCGCATGGTCTCCAGCCCCAGGAACGAGTCCCCCTTGCGCGAATCTGAGCCACCGTTGGCAGAGTTCTCCCCGTTGTTCCGCCAGAGTCCCAGCCCCTAGCTCGTGCCGTTGCCTCCTGTGCGTGCAGCCAGGGAGGAGGACGAGCGCTCACCTCAGCTCGCTCCCTTTTAACGGCCGGGACGAGCCAGACAAGGGTCGGCCTCGTTATGGTCGCCGACGTCTCGTTTCCTTTCTGTGAGACCCGATCTCAACTCTGTTTTTTTATCCTAATCTGTGTGGCATATCTAGGCTTTATCTTACCCGTTATGTTCTCTCACAATAGTATGCAATAACGGAGTGGTTAGTGCTGGTTAGTTTTGCCATGGGATCCAGGGATCAAATCCTCATTGATGCATATTATTTTTTTAGGATTTGTGCCTCCCCATGCGCATTAGCTTGTGCCGTATTTATTTTTGTGCTGATTTGTGAATTTTGGCACAACCACTTAATTAGTCTGGTGGTAGGTCTACTAGTGTCCATCCTAGGGATCTGGGGTTCAAACCCTAGCAAAGCCCATATAATTTATCCCTGTCTTTTTTAGTGTTGTTGGTGGCGCTAGGGATTATAGATGGTTGATATTATTATGCTTCTAACTTTTTAGCGGCGCCTCATATGCAAAACTCGTAGATATGCAGAATGTGTGGATTTTTGCATAGAACAACAATTTCCAACTCTCATGCACATTTAAAACTGTTAGCTTGTTGTTTGCATCGGTTTGCGTGTCGACGTAATATAAACGATTTAGGCCATAGCTATTTATCCGTAGCTCCGTTGGAGATGAGCCATATATGTAAATGGGCTAGAACGACGTGTAGTTTCATGTGAACCACTTTGTTTCGACATTTAACAATCTTAAAATGTGATTAGGACAAATCTTGACAGAATTAGAATTTAACGCGTGGGGTCATTTCGGTGATGGTATGAGTTGTTTCCGACCTCATTTAAAATGCCTAGATAGGTAGATTAATTACGCTGCACCTCTTGCCATGTTTAACCATATTTAATATTGCCGTGTATCTAATCGGGATAGAGCTAAATAAATAAACGTGGAGTTTCGTCAATATGCAACTCGTTGCATATTGAACTTCACTTAATGTGTAGTGTTTGATTGTGTGAATTGTCATGCCGTGACTTGCATGTCTTCAGCTGCTCATGCATCATTTGTCTTGTGCATCGTGTGGTGAATCTCGTGTGTTGATTCTTGTTTCCGGTTTGCTTCGTCTCGATAGAGTTCCGCAGCGTGCCGGATTGTGAGGACCCGTTCGACTACGTCGGTTCGTCTGCTTCATGGAGTCATTCTTCTTCCAAGCAGGATCTCAGGCAAGATGACCATTTCCCCAGATACCATTACTATCATTGCCATGCTAGTATTACCGTTTCTATCGATTATGTCTCGTTGCCTACCACATGTTAAATATCAGCCTCTCAACAATGCCATGAATACCTTCAACCTGTTCAAACTAGCAAACCACTGATTGGCTATGTTACCGCTTGCTTAACCCTATGTTAGCATTGCTAGTTGCAGGTGCAGTTGCTTCCATGTGATAACATGGGTTCCTTGTTATATCACCATATTAAATGCTATTTAATTTAATGCACCTATATACTTGGTAAAAGGTGGAAGGCTCGGCCTTTCTAGCCTGGTGTTTTGTTCCACCTTTGCCCCCTTAGTTTCGGCTACCGGTGTTATGTTCCATAAAAGAGCGCTCCTAATACGATCGGGGTTGTTATGGGGACCCTCTTGATAATTTGTTTTAGTTTAAAGCTGGTCTGGCAAGGCCCAACATTGGTTCTACATTTGCCCAACATAATAATTTTGTTAACACTGAAATGCATAGGGAGTTAGCGCTACCCGAGGAGTAATTTTACATAAACAGGGGGGCTAGTGCTGATGGTGTTGGTCCCAAAAGGACAGACTGCGGGGCCACCACGGGGCAACTCGAGGTTTGGTACCTGTAGGCTTTTCCATCCGTCGTGTCCTGAGAACAAGATACGCGGCTCCTATCGGGTTTGTCGACACGTCGGGCGGCCTTGCTGGATTAGTTTTACCTTTAATGAGATATCTTGTGCATCAGGATTCCGGTGATGCTTTGGGTAATCTTAGAGTTGAGGCTTTCCACTAGGGAATCCGACGAGATCGCGAGCTTAGTGATTGAGGATTTCTATGCAGCTTGTGGTAATTTGTGATGGACTAGTTGGAGCACCCCTGCAGGGTTAAATCTTTCGGAAAGCCATGCCCGCGGTTATGTGGCAATGTGGAAACTTTGTTTAACAATGGATCTAGATAACTTGAAGTTAACTTAATTAAAATATGCCAACTGTGTGCGTAACCGTGAGTGTCTCTTTCGTGAGTTCTTTCTCCGATCGAGGACACGGTGGGGTTATGTCTGACGTAGGTAGGTGTTCAGGATCATTCATTTGATCATCAGTAGTTCACGTCCGTTATGCGTAGATCATCCCCCTCTTATTTCTTGTACTCGTAAGTTTAGCCACCAAATATATGCTTAGCCGCTGCTCCAACCTCACCACTTAACCATGCCTCACCCATTAAGCTTTGCTAGTCTTGATACCTTTGGAAATGAGATTGCTGAGTCCCCTGTGGCTCACAGATTACTACAACACCAGTTGCAGGTACAGGTAAAGTTTACTTGACGCGAGTGCGTTGATTGTTCATTTGGAGTTGCTTCTTCTTCTTCTTCTTCATCGATCTAGGATGGGTTCCAGGCCGGCAGCCTGGGATAGCAAGGATGGATGTCGTTCCTCTTTTCTCGTTTGTTTCCGTCCGTAGTCGGACCCTTCTCTTCTTCATGATGATTATGTATTGTACTGTTGTGACTCTGATGTAGCTTGTGGCGAGTGTAAGCCAATTCAATATATACCTCTTCTTTTCAGTACATGTACTTGTAACGATATCCATTCTTGCGACACAATGAGATGCGCTTCTATCCCTGACGATGCCTCATGCAAAAATTGAGGATATGGTCGCATCATGGGCGTGACAAGTTGGTATCAGAGCAGTACCGACCTAGGAGCCCCCTTGATTGATCGAACTTGGCCGAGTCGAGTCTAGTGAAAAATTGCTTTGAGTCTAGTTATATATCAGAGAGTAGGATTCTTTTTTTCTCCTCTTCTATGCTCTGGTGAGGAATCTTGACGTAATAATTTAATTCTACTCCTCTTCTCACTCAAAAAAAATTTAGGATCACGCGGATGTTCTTGGAATCTATATGATGCCGATGTGACGGAGTTCTGTCTTGGTGCCTCCTATCTGCTTTGAGTTTCAAGGAGTGGAGCTCCAGGGGATTCTTGAGCACATCGTTATCATTCATATTTCTTAATATCTTAGAACGAAGGATGTTCGTAATTGCTTCAATACTAGTAGTGGCGAGATAACCCCGATGTCCCCAGTACTGTGCAGATTGTTCGGGAGTACTGCCATACTTTGTATCGTTGTGATCACGAGGGTCTGTTATAGATGAAGGTCCGAGATTCTGGTCGTGTGTTGACGGATGTGATACAGGTGACGGGTTAGTATAGGAGTTGTGTGATATTACTCCTTGTATCCGTGTACCAGATTGCATGACCAGATATTTCGGGAATTCATAGGTGGGAATTCAAGTAGTTACTTATAGGACGATCTTCCAACAAATTTGTGTTGCTTCGATGTCAAGTGGTGATTTCAGATCTTTTCGAAGAGGTGTTCTCATATTTTTATGAGAGTATTAATTCTTTTTCTCTATCAATTGTCTTATCAATTCCTTTTAACCGGAGTCATCGCATCAATTCCATTCAACCGGTGTGCTTCTCTTCAAGTGGATTCAATCCTCTCCAATTTTTGCAAGATTATTCTCTCATGTTATTCCGGAGTTCATCTCATCTAGCTCAACTTGTCTTTGTTTTTCCCCGGCCTCCCACCCTTTTTCTCGGTGATTCAATTTTCATCCAAGAGTTTTCTTTTTATTGTGCTTCCGCTGTCTGTTCTTTTCTCTCTTACCCGGTGATTCATTGTGAAGATTCTCAGGAGATTCGTGTCATATTTGTTCATTCTTGTCATCCTTACCGGAGAATTTAATTCAGTTGTCCGTGTTCATCATATCCTATTCATCCTTGTAATTCTTTCCGACGTTGGAAATTATTTCAGCCTATCTTGTTTTTTTTAATTCCTCTCTCTTTCTATCCGGAGTGTTAAAGATATTTCAGAAGTTCTGGTTTTCAATCCTTCAGTTATTTCGGGGTGCTAACCTAATCTAGTCTTCATTTGTACTAGTGCAATATCTCTCTTCTAAGCAATCTTTTCTAACGGTGATTTCTTTGAGTGGGCCCATAACCCACAGGTTCTTTCCCAGGATCTTATCTCGCTCTTGTAATCTTTCCGGAGATCTTTAATTCTTTTCAACTATGATGTTGTATGAATTTCATCCATCATATTCTTTCTTCAAAATCAAGTTGAATTAATTCTCATATTGGCTCAACCTTTCATTCTTCTTTATTCCGAAGTGTCTCAGTTATTCTTGGTGTTGTTCCTCGTCATCATTCTCAGCTTGCAAATTCGAAGGAGTGTTTCTCTCAGTCTTTTTCCATTCTTGTGAAGATTGTCATCTCAGCTTCGTGTTATCCTCTCATTTGTTGTCAATCATGAGTAATCCCTTTCTTGTTATCCGGTGCATTTCTGAGTTGTTTTTATTTCTCGTTCCTCCGAAGGCCATCATTTCAGAAGACTTCTTCGTTCTCAGCTTTCAGCTTTCGTTCTCTAATTCTTCTCAACTGTTGTCTCTTCGTTCGTCTCTCAATTATCCGGTGTCTTGTTTAAGTTTTATCTCAGGTGGATCATGATCTCTTCATTCTCATGTATCTCCATTCATTCATGGTTGCCTCATTATTTCAATTCTCACCGGTGTCTCCTTCAAGACTTCTTCTAGTTTGTGCTCATATCTCTCCTCAGTCTTTTCAAGAAGAATAAGTTGTATGCTAGATTCGTTGCTTGTCATCAATTATACTTGATGAAGGATTAGTATAACATAATTCTTATTCTTGTTTCATCAAATGATCTTAATTCTTCTTCCGGAGTGGCTCATGATATCAATTCCTTTTCTCTAGTGTTCTTATCTTTCTTTTCCGGAGTTCCAAGTTTTCTCAAGTATCTCTTCGTGTTGCTTCATCTAAATCTTGGCAAGGTCATAATCTTATTATTTTCTTCCTTGATATCTTTGCATCATTCATTCGTATACGGAGGTCCTTCTTGGTGGTTCATCAAGGTTTCAATCCATTCTCAAGTGTTCTTCAAGAATCTTATTGGAGAACCTCAAGTTTTCTTCTCTTGCATTTCCAAGTGCATTTGTTCTTCCTTTTCCTTTGAGGTAGTATTATAGCATTCTTGTTAGTGTAGGAGTCTCGAAGAGATTTTCTTTCAGCAATGAGATAATTAAACCCACCAATTCTATGATCATGAGATATTTTCAACCCATGAGTTCTTCTTTGAGCTATCTTGGTTTGGACTTCACCTAAATCTTTTCCTGTGGATTGTTGCTATCATGGTGCTTGTCATTAATCCAAGTTCTCAATGTATCCTCTTGGTGTAAGAAATTGTTCATATCTTGTTTCTCCCAAACAATCCTTGTTCTGTAAGTGGCTGGTTGTCACTTCGTTAGTTTGAAAAGGTTTCCATAAGCCCACTTCTATCTTCTTCTTTTCGTTGTTGTTTGTCCAACAACTCCGTCCAATTCTTTTTGCAAGGATGCTTGCCAAGTTCATTGGAGATAATAGTTGTCATTCTTTCTTATTTCTCTTCTTCCGTATGAGTTAGTTCCTATTCTATTGTTCTGGAGGCATTGTGATATTGCTCTTTTGGGTCAATCTTGTTGTTCTATCAAGATCATGGTGTTCCCTTGTTCTATTTAGTTGTTTGATATGTATATTGTCTATTTCTTCTACCTTGTCGAATTTTTTGTCCCATTTTCCTACCGAAGTGCTGCCGAAATCTTCCGTGAATTATTGCTTGTTTCTCATATCATTCCTCATCTCTTTGCAACCTTCAAGGATCGTTGGTTTCACTCGTTTGACAAAGAAGCGACTAAGTTTTTACCTCTTGTTCTTTCTCATCCTCTCCCCTTTCATTCTTGGATCTCGGGGCGAGATCCTCTTGTAGTGTAGGAGAGTTGTGACAGCCCGATGCCGGCGTTACAGAAGATTCCCCGTCTATTCCGTTTTCGTCGTGTGTCTATTTTATTTTGTCGCATCATCATCACATCATGTGCATCATGTGCATTGCATCGGCATCTCTGTGCCGCCAGTTTTCAAAAGTTGCATCTGTTGTTAGTTCCCGGTTCTCATCGTTGTTCGTCCTGAGCCCGACCGCACACGCACGCGCCCGCGGCATCGTCAAAACCCTGTTTTAAAAGTGTGTGTAAAACTTTCCCTGTTTGGGTTGAGATTTGACGTGTGGTCTTATTTTAATACACGTAGGCCGCCTGTCAAATTTCGTCGCGATCGGAGTTCGTCGGGTAACCGAACGGTCGATCATAGCGGCACCGTATTCGGTCTATCGTCGGACGTGTTCCGGTGTTTTTAAAAATACGTGTAGGGTGCCGTTTTCCCTCTCATCTCCGCCTAGCCCCTCTGCATAGTGCTTCGTCCCTACGCGCAGCCCAGTCCGAAACCTCCCGGAACCCGAACCCGATGGTCATAACCGTTGGGTCCGGATCAACCCCGTTTTACCCTAAACCATCATCGGTTTGTTAAATGGTCTCCCTAACCTAGTTATTTTCTGACCGTCTGATTTAATCGAAGGGTCCAAATGCCCCTTTGGACTAACCAAATTATTATTTGTAGTCCACCTAGACCTAACTATAGCCCAATCCTGATCCCCACTATTTTCCTCGATCTCCTCTCCCTCCTCCCGACAGCGCCGCCTCCCTGCCCAGAATCCCACGCGCTCAGCCTCTCCTCCTGAACCCTCCCACGTCGTGCCAGCCCCGTCACCATGTTGTCGTGGTCGTCCCTGGGATCCCTCTCTTCTTCTACATCCCCTCTCATTTCTCTCACCCCCCTCTTCGTTTCTCTTTACAGCAGCAGCAGAAGCCCCCATGGGCGCCGATGCCATGAACCCCACCGCGAGGAGCTCCGCGTGTGGTCTCCAGCCCCAGGAACGAGGCCCCCTTGCGCGAATCTGAGCCAACGTTGGCGGAGTTCTCCCCGCTGTTCCGCCGGGGTCCCAGCCCCTGCCTCGTGCCGTTGCCTCCTGTGCGTGCAGCCAGGGAGGAGGACGAGCGCTCACCTCAGCTCGCTCCCTTTTAACGGCCGGGACGAGCCACACAAGGGTCAGCCTCGTTATGGTCGCCGACGTCTCGTTTCCCTGCTGTGAGATCCGATCTCAACTCTGTTTTTTTATATTAATCCGTGTGGCATATCTAGGCTTTATCTTACCCGTTATGTTCTCTCACAATAGTGTGCAATAACGGAGTGGTTGGTGCTGTTTAGTTTTGCCATGGGATCCAGGGATCAAATCCACATCGATGCATATTATTTTTTTAGGATTTGTGCCTCTCCATGCGCATCAGCTTTTGCCGTATTTATTTTTGTGCTGATTTATCAATTTTGACACAACCACTTAATTAGTCTGGTGGTAGGTCTACTAGTGTCCATCCTAGGGATCTGGGGTTCAAACCCTAGCAAAGCCCATATAATTTATCCCTGTCTTTTTTTGTGTTGTTGGTGGCGCTAGGGATTATAGATGGTTGATATTATTATGCTTGTAACTTTTTAACGGAGCCTCATATGCAAAACCCGTAGATATGTAGAATGTGTGGATTTTTGCGTAGAACAACAATTTCCAACTCTCATGCACGTTTAAAACTGTTAGCTTGCTGTTTGCATCGGTTTGCGTGTCGACGTAATATAAACGATTTAGGCCATAGCTATTTATCCGTAGCTCCGTTGGAGATGAGCCATATATGTAAATGGGCTAGAACGACGTGTAGTTTCACGTGAACCACTTTGTTTCGATGTCTAACAATCTTAAAATGTTATTAGGACAAATATGGACAGAATTAGAATTTAACGCGTGGGGTCATTTCGGAGATGCTATGAGTTGTTTCCGGCCTCATTTAAAATGCCTAGATAGGTAGATTAATTACGCTGCACCTCTTGCCATGTTTAACCACATTTAATATTGTTGTGTATCTAATCGGGATAGAGCTAAATAAATAAACGTGGAGTTTCGTCAATATGCCACTCGTTGCATATTGAACTTCACTTAATGTGTAGTGTTTGATTGTGTGAATTGTCATGTCATGACTTGCATGTATTCAGCTGCTCATGCATCATTTGTGTTGTGCATCGTGTGGTGAATATCGTGTGTTGATTCTTGTTTCTGGTTTGCTTCGTCTCGATAGAGTTCCACAGTGTGCCGGATTGTGAGGACCCGTTCGACTACGTCGGTTCGTCTGCTTCACGGAGTCATTCTTCTTCCAAGCGGGATCTCAAGCAAGATGACCATTTCCCTAGATACCATTACTATCATTGCCATGCTAGTATTACCGTTTCTATCGATTATGTCTCATTGCCTACCACATGTTAAATATCAGCCTCTCAACAATGCCATGAATACCTTCAACTTGTTCAACCTAGCAAACCACTGATTGGCTATGTTACCGCTTGCTTAACCCTGTGTTAGCATTGCTAGTTGCAGGTGCAGTTGCTTCCATGTGATAACATGGGTTACTTGTTATATCACCATATTAAATGATATTTAATTTAATGCACCTATATACTTGGTAAAAGGTGGAAGGCTCAGCCTTTCTAGCCTAGTGTTTTGTTCCACCTTTGCCCCCTTAGTTTCGGCTACCGGTGTTATGTTCCATAAAAGAGCGCTCCTAACACGATCGGGGTTGTTATGGGGACCCCCTTGATAATTCATTTTAGTTTAAAGCTGGTCTGGCAAGGCCCAACATTGGTTCTACATTTTCCCAACATAATAATTTTGTTAACACTGAAATGCATAGGGAGTTAGCGCTACCCGAGGAGTAATTTTACATAAACAGGGGGGCCAGTGCTGATGGTGTTGGTCCCAAAAGGACATACTGCGGGGCCACCACTGGGCAACTCGAGGTTTGGTACGTGTAGGCTTTTCCATCCGTCGTGTCCTAAGAACGAGATACGCGGCTCCTATCGGGTTCGTCCACACGTCGGGCAGCCTTGCTGGATTAGTTTTACCTTTGACGAGATATCTTGTGCATCGGTATTCCGGTGATTCTTTGGGTAATCTCAGAGTTGAGGCTTTCCACTAGGGAATCCGACGAGATCGCGAGCTTCGTGATTGAGGATTTCTATGCGGCTTGTGGTAATTTGTGATGGACTAGTTGGAGCACCCCTGCAGGGTTAAATCTTTCGGAAAGCCATGCCCGCGGTTATGTGGCAACGTGGAAACTTTGTTTAACACTGGTTCTAGATAACTTGAAGTTAACTTAATTAAAATATGCCAACTGTGTGCGTAATCGTGACTGTCTCTTTCGTGAGTTCTTTCTCCGATCGAGGACACGATGGGGTTATGTCTGACGTAGGTAGGTGTTCAGGATCATTCATTTGATCATCAGTAGTTCACGTCCATTATGCGTAGATCATCCCCCTCTTATTTCTTGTATTCGTAAGTTTAGCCACCAAATATATGCTTAGCCGCTGCTCCAACCTCACCACTTAACCATGCCTCACCCATTAAGCTTTGCTAGTCTTGATACGTTTGGAAATGAGATTGCTGAGTCCCCTGTGGCTCACTGATTACAACAACAGCAGTTGCAGGTACAGGTAAAGGTTACTTGACGCGAGCGCATTGATTGTTCATTTGGAGTTGCTTCTTCTTCTTCTTCATCATCGATCTAGGATGGGTTCCAGGCCGGCAGCATGGGATAGCAAGGATGGACGTCGTTCTTCTTTTCTCGTTTGTTTTTGTCCGTAGTCGGACCCTGCTCTTCTTCATGATGATTATGTATTGTACTGTTGTGACTCTGATGTAGCTTGTGGCGAGTGTAAGCCAATTCTATATATACATCTTCTTTTTAGTACATGTACTTGTAAAGATAGCCATTCTTGCGACACGACGAGATGCGCTTCTATCCCTGACGATGCCTCGTGCCAAAATTGAGGATAGGGTCGCATCTTGGGCGTGACAACTCACCCCCTCTCTTGTTGCTGGTCTCTCCATTGGAAGATCTGAATATGCGTAGGAAATTTTTTGAATTTATGCTACGTTACCCAACAGTGGCATCCGAGCTAGGTTTTCTATGCGTAGATTCTATGCACGAGTAGAACACAAAAGGTTGTGGTCGATGATTTGTCAATTGCTTGCCGCTACTAGTCTTATTCTTTTCCGGTGGCATTGTGGGATGAAGCGGCCCGGACCGACTTTACACGTACGCTTACGTGAGACTGGTTCCACCGACAGACATGCACACCGTGCATAAAGGTGGCTAGCCGGTGTCTGTCTCTCCTACTCTAGTCGGATTGGATTTGATGAAAAGGGTCCTTATGAAGGGTAAATAGCTTTGGCATATCATCGTTGTGGCTGTCACGTAGGTAAGAAGGTGTTCTTGCTAGAAACCCCAATCAGCCACGTAAAACTTGCAACAACAATTAGAGGACGTCTAACTTGTTTTTGCAGGGTTTGACATGTGATGTGATATGGCCAAAGTTGTGATGTTGCATGTATGATGTATGAGATGATCATGTTATTGTAATAGGTTTCACGACTTGCATGTCGATTAGTATGACAACCGGCAGGAGCCATAGGAGTTGTCTTAATTTATTGTATGAGATGCAACGCCATGTGCTTACTACTTTTACTTCATTGCTAACGGTTAGCTATAGTAGTAGTGATAGTAGTAGTTGGCATGACGACTTCACGGAGACACGTTGATGGAGATCATGATGATGGAGATCATGGTGTCACGCCGGTGACGATGATGATCATGCGATGCCTGAAGATGGAGATCAAAAGAGCAAAGATGATAATGGCCATATCATGCCACTATATGATTGCATTGTGATGTTTATCATGTTTTTCATCTTATTGCTTAGAACGACGGTAGCATAATAAGATGACCCCTCTTAAAATTTCGAGAACGTATTCCCCTAAGTGTGCACCATTGCGAAGGATCGTTGTCTCGAAGCACCACGTCATGATCGGGTGTGATAGATTCTAACGTTCGCATACAACGGGTGTAAGCCATATTTACACACGCGAAACACCTAGGTTGACTCGACGAGCTTAGCATGTACAGACATGACCTCGAATACAAGAGACCGAAAGGTCGAACATGAGTCGTATGGTTGAATACGATCAGCATGAAGTTGCTCACCATGGTGACTAGTCCGTCTCACGTGATGATCGGACACGGGTTATTCAACATGGATCATGTATCACTTGATGACTAGAGGGATGTCGATTTAAGTGGGAGTTCATACTTAATTTGATTAAATGAACTTAAGTGTCATGAACTTAGTCTAAAAAGGTGTCTTTATAAATATTGTAGATGGCCAACGTCAACCTCAATTTCAACGCATTCCTAGAGAAAAACAAGCTCAAAGATGATGGTAGCAACTATGCGGACTGGGTTCGCAACTTGAAGCTCATCCTTGAAGCAGTTAAAAAGGCTTATGTCCTTGATGCGCAGCTAGGTGACCCTCCCGCTCCCGCAGCAGCCCAGGACATTCTGAACGTCTGGCAAACACGGAGTGATGACTACTCTCTGGTTAGGTGTGGCATGCTATACAGTTTAGAAACGGGGCTCCAAAGACGTTTTGAGCAACACGGTGCATATGAGATGTTCCAAGAGCTATAGCTAGTTTTTCAAGCTCATGCCCGTGTCGAGAGATATGAAGTCCCCGACAAGTTCTTTAGCTGTAAGATGGAGGAGAACAGTTATGTCAGTGAGCACATACTCAAAATGTCTGGGTTACACGATCGTTTGACTTCACTTGGAGTCGAACTTCCGGATGATGCTATAATTGATGGAATCCTCCAGTCTCTCCCACCAAGCTACAAAGGTTTTGTGCTGAACTACAACATGCAAGGGATGGAGAAGACCATTCCCGAGTTGTACTCGATGCTCAAGTCTGCAGAAGTAGAAATCAAGAAAGAGCATCAAGTGTTGATGGTCAACAAGACCATTAGTTTCAAGAAGGGCAAGGGTAAGAAGAACTTCAAGAAAGACGGCAAAGTCGTTGCCGCGCCCGGTAAGCCAGATGCCGAGAATAAGAAAAAGAATGGACCCAAGCCTGAGACTGAGTGCTTCTATTGCAAGGGAAAGGGTCACTGGAAGCGGAACTGCCCCAAATACTTAGCGGACAAGAAGGCCGGCAACGTTAAAGGTATATGTGATATACATGTTATTGATGTGTACCTTACCAGCGCTCGTAGTAGCTCCTTGGTATTTGATACCGGTGTTGTTGCTCACATTTGCAACTCAAAGCAGGAACTGCGGAATAAGCGGAGACTGGCCAAGGACGAGGTGACGATGCGCGTCGGGAATGGCTCCAAGGTCGATGTGATCGCCGTCGGCACGCTACCTCTACATCTACCGTCGGGATTAGTTTTAAACCTTAATAATTGTTATTTAGTACCAGCTTTGAGCATGAATATTGTATGAGGGTCTTTCTTAATGCGAGACAGCTACTCATTTAAGTCAGAAAATAATGGTTGTTCTATTTATATGAGTGATATGTTTTATGGTCATGCTCCGCTGGTGAATGGTTTATTCTTGATGAATCTCAATCGTGATGTTAGACATATTCATAGTGTGAGTACCAAAAGATGTAAAGTTGATAATGATAGTCCCACATACTTGTGGCACTGCCGCCTTGGTCATATCAGCGTTAAGCGCATGAAGAAGCTCCATACTGATGGACTATTAGAGTCTCTTGATTTTGAATCATTTGACACATGCGAACCGTGCCTCATGGGAAAGATGACTAAGACTCCATTCTCAGGGATAATGGAGAGAGAAACCGACTTATTGGAAATAATACATACTGATGTGTGTGGTCCAATGAACGTTGAAGCTCGCGGTGGCTATCGTTATGTTCTCACTCTCACTGATGATTTGAGTAGGTATGGGTATATCTACTTGATGAAGCACAAATCTGAGACATTTGAAAAGTTCAAGGAATTTCAGAGTGAGGTCGAGAATCAACGTGACAGAAAAATTAAGTGTCTACGATCTGATCGTGGAGGAGAATATTTGAGTCACGAGTTTGGCACACACCTAAGCAAGTGTGGAATCGTTTCACAACTAATGCCGCATGGCACACCGCAACGCAATGAGTGTCTGAACGTCGTAATCGCACTTTATTAGATATGGTACGATCTATGATGTCTCTTACCGACTTACCGCTATCATTTTGGGGATACGCATTAGAAACTACAACATTCACTTCAAATAGGGCACCGTCTAAATCCGTTGAGACGACACCGTATGAACTATGGTTTGGCAAGAAACCTAAGTTGTCGTTTCTTAAAGTTTGGGGCTGTGATGCTTATGTGAAGAAACTTCGACCAGAAAAGCTCGAACCCAAAGCGGAGAAATGAGTACTCATAGGATACCCTAAGGAAACTATTGGGTATACCTTCTATCTTAGATCCGAAGGTAAAACCTTTGTTGCCAAGAACGGATCCTTTCTAGAGAAAGAGTTTCTCTCGAAAGAAGTAAGTGGGAGGAAGGTAGAACTTGATGAGGTAATTACACCCCTCTCGAACAGGAAAGTAGCGCAGCGCGGGAAATTGTTCCTGTGGCGCCTACACCAACTGAAGAGGAAGTTAATGATAATGATCATGAAGCTTCAGATCAAGTTACTACTGAACCGCGAAGGTCCACAAGGGCACGCTCCGCACAAGAGTGGTACGGCAACCCTGTGATGGAAATCATGTTGTTAGACAATGGTGAACCTTCGAACTATGAAGAAGCGATGGCGGGCCCAGATTCCAACAAATGGCTTGAAGCCATGAAATCCGAGATAGGATCCATGTATGAGAAGAAAGTATGGACTTTGGTGGATTTGCCCGATGACCGGCGAGCCATAGAAAATAAATGGATCTTCAAGAAGAAGACTGATGCAAACGGTAATGTAACCATTTATAAAGCTCGACTTGTCGCAAAGGGTTTTCGACAAATTCAAGGAATTGACTACGAAGAGACTTTCTCTCCCGTAGCGAAGCTGAAATCAGTCCGAATCATGTTAGCGATTGCCGCCTTTTATGATTATGAAATTTGGCAAATGGACGTCAAAACAGCGTTCCTTAACGGGAACCTTAAGGAAGAGTTGTATATGATGCAACCAGAAGGTTTTGTCGACCCTAAGGGTGCTAACAAAGTGTGCAAGCTCCAGCGCTCCATCTATGGGCTGGTGCAAGCATCTCGGAGTTGGAACATTCGCTTTAATGAGGTGATTAAAGCGTTTGGGTTCATACAGGTTTATGGAGAAGCCTGTCTGTACAAGAAAGTGAGTGGGAGCTCTGTAGCTTTCCTCATACTGTATGTGGATGACATATTATTGATGGGGAATAATATAGAGATGTTGGAGAGCATAAAGGCCTATTTGAACAAGAGCTTTTCAATGAAGGACCTTGGAGAAGCTGCATACATATTAGGCATCAAGATCTATAGAGATAGATCGAGACGCCTCATAGGTCTTTCGCAAAGTACATACCTTGACAAGATATTGAAGAAGTTTAATATGGAAAACTCAAAGAAAGGGTTCTTGCCAGTTTTGCAAGGTATGAGATTGAGTAAGACTCAGTCGCCGACCACGACAGCAGGTAGAGAGAAGATGAGTTCTGTCCCCTACGCTTCAGCCGTATGCTCTCTTATGTATGCCATGTTGTGTACCAGACCTGATATAAACCTTGCCATAAGTTTGGTAGGGAGGTACCAAAGTGATCCCGGTATGGAACACTGGACATCGGTCAGGAATATCATTAAGTACCTGAAAAGGACTAAGGAAATGTTTCTCGTTTATGGAGGTGACGAAGAGCTCGTCGTAAAGGGTTACGTCGACGCTAGCTTCGACACAGATCTCGATGACTCTAAGTCACAGACCGGATACGTATATGTTTTGAATGGTGGGGCAGTGAGTTGGTGCAGCAACAAGCAAGAAGTCGTGGCAGCATCTACATGTGAAGCGGAGTACATAGCTGCTTCAGAAGCAGCTCATGAAGGAATTTGGATGAAGGAGCTCATCACCGACCTTGGAGTGGTTCCAAGCTCGTCGGGTCCAATGACACTCTTCTGTGATATCACTGGGGCCATTGCCATAGCCAAGGAGCCCAGGTTTCACCGGAAGACGAAGCACATCAAACGCCGCTACAACTCCATCCAAGACCATGTCCAGAGTGGAGTAATAGAGATTTGTAAAGTACACACGGATCTGAATGTTCCAGACCCATTGACTAAACCTCTTCAACGAGCAAAACATGATCAACACCATAATGCTATGGGTGTTCGGTACATCACAATGTAACTAGATTATTGACTCTAGTGCAAGTCGGAGACTGTTGGAAATATGCCCTAGAGGCAATAATAAAATGGTTATTATCATATTTCCTTGTTCATGATAATTGTCTATTGTTCATGCTATAATTGTATTAACAGGAAACAGTAATACATGTGTGAATAAATAGATCACAATGTGTCCCTAGCAAGCCTCTAGTTGGCTAGCTCGTTAGTCAATAGATGATAATGGTTTCCTGGTCATGGGCATTAGATGTCATTGATAACGGGATCACATCATTGGGAGAATGATGTGATGGACAAGACCCAATCCTAAGCGTAGCACTAGATCGTATTGTTCGTATGCTAAAGCTTTTCTAATGTCAAGTGTCTTTTCCTTCGACCGTGAGATTGAGCAACTCCCGGATACCGTAGGAGTGCTTTGGGTGTATCAAACGTCACAACGTAACTGGGTGACTATAAAGGTGCACTACGGGTACCTCTGAAAGTGTCTGTTGGGTTGGTACGAATCGAGATCGGGATTTGTCACTCCGCATGACGGAGAGGTATCTCTAGGCCCACTCGGTAGAACATCATCATGAGCTCAATGTGACTAAGGAGTTAGTCACATGATGGCGTGCTGCAGAACGAGTAAAGAGACTTACCGGTAACGAGATTGAACAAGGTATAGGTATACCGACGATCGAATCTCGGGCAAGTTCTATACCGACAGACAAAGGGAATTGTATACGGGATTGATTGAATCCTTGACATCGTGGTTCATCTGATGAGATCATCGTGGAGCAAGTGGGAGAGACCATGGGTATCCAGACCCCGCTGATGGTTATTGGCCGGAGAGGTGTCTCGGTCATGTCTACATGTCTCCCGAACCCGTAGGGTCTACACACTTAAGGTTCGATGATGCTAGGGTTATAGGGAATTGTTATACGAGGTTATCGAAAGTTGTTCAGAGTCCCGGATGAGATCCCGGACGTCACGAGGAGCTCTGGAATGGTCCGGAGGTAAAGATTGATATATAGGACGGATGGTTTCGGACACCGCAAGTGTTTCGGGCGTCACCGGTAACGTACCGGGACCACCGGGACCATCGGAGGTGGCCCCGGGGGTCCACCGGAAGGGGAGCAACGAGCCCGGGAGGCTAGATGGGCCAAGTGCGGGAGGGAACCAGCCCCTAGGTGGGTTGGTGCGCCCCCCACACTCAGCCCAAGGCGCAGGAGGTGGAAAGGGGGGGGGAACCCTAGGCGCTGGTGGGCCTAAGGCCCACCTAGGGGTGCGCCACCCCTCCCCCTTGCCCTGGCCGCCGCACCTCCCATCTGGGGGGGCTGCCGCACCAGCTAGGGTGGGAACCCTAGGGGTGGCACCCCCTCTCCCCTCCTCCTATATATAGTGGGCACTTTTGGGCTTTTGGAGACACCGTTTTCCCTCTCCCTCGGCACAGCCCTGCTCTTCTTTCTCCTCCTCTGTGTCGGTGCTTGGCGAAGCCGTGACAGGAGACCTCGTCTCTCCATCGACACCATGCTGTCGTGCTGCTGGAGATCTTCCCCAACCTCTCCTCCTCCTTGCTGGATCAAGGTGCGGGAGACGTCACCGCGCTGCACGTGTGTTGAACTCGGAGGTGCCGTAGTTCGCCACTAGATCGAAATCACACCGCGATCTGAATCGCCACGAGTACGACTCCATCAACCGCGTTCTAGTAACGCTTCCGCTTAGCGATCTTCAAAGGTATGAAGATGCACTCACCCCGTCTCTCGTTGCTGGTCTCTCCATAGGAAGATCTGAATATGCGTAGGAAATTTTTTGAATTTATGCTACGTTACCCAACATGTTCCATTGCAGCTCCGTCGTGGCACCGGCGGTCAAGCGATGCTCCATCGTAGTAGCAACAACAACCGGAGATGTTTCATTGAAGCTCCACCACGACACCGGCGGGGCTGCAAGCGGCCATGGGCAACCGTTGCTCGCCGGATGGGGGGGCGTCTGATGTGGAGCAGTCTATCTGTGTAGCAAAAGATGATGCAGGAGCAGTGGGCATGCTGCGACGATGTGGGGGATAAACACTGCCTCGATTAAGTGCATTGGACGACGGATAAGGCGACTGATAATTGGAAGTTATCAGCCAGTTGATTTGTACCACCGGCCTTAGTCACCATGTCATCCTCGCAGGTGGGCCAATCCGTTACGTTAACAAAGATTATATAAGGTGGTAAAATGTTGTAGGGTAAATTTTGACGTACGACACAAACATGAGGTAAATAAATGTAAGAGAAAAGTATGTTTTTGGTCCCTCAAATTCCCAAAAAAATATAAACTTGGCCCTTCAAGATTTTTTGGTACACATTTGATCCTCGAAGTTTCAAAACCGGGTAAGTTTTCTTCAGAAACAGATTCTGACCACTTTGACCAGGTTTAACCTCCCAAATTTTGATCAGGTTTGACCAGATGAATTGTAAATTTAAAAAAACTCAAAAAGAGTCGGAATGTATTTGTCAACTAATATGCTTACATTCGCAAGGTGGGCGCCAATTCTCATGATGTTTTGACACTTGAGGAGCTCGTGACAAAAAAAAATAAAGCCTTTTTTCAAGAAACATTTGCTTTTTCTCGAAATTATTGTTCATCTAGAGTAGATTTTTGCCATGAGCTCTTGAGTGTCCAAATACCACGAATATTGACACCCACATTGCGCACGTAAGCACTTTGGTTGACAAAAAAGTTCAGTTCTTTTTGAATTTACCGTTCATTCGATCAAAGCCTGTCAAAATTTGGACAGTCAAACTCCGTCAAAATGATCAGGATCTGGTTTTGGATAAAACTTACTCGGTTTTGAGACTTAAAGGACCAAATGTGTATCAAAAAATCTTGAGAGACCAAGTTTAAAATGAAATAAGTTCTATTTACAGGGAAAATAAGTTTTCAATCACTAGCAACGGACTATTATCAATGTCTAAAATGACCTCTACGATGTGGCACCGAAGTTGTGTAATGCAAGATTCCCAACAAGCAACTCGAGGATCGATGATAATCAGCAGTAGGCCACCAGCCAATGAAGTGCTTTGTAGGAGTACTTGTTTAACTAATTTCACCAGAGGCCGTATCGCGGGATGAAAGTGGGAATGTGAGAAAGCAAGAAGAATACTGTGCTGCAATGACCGAGACACAGTGACATTTCAGCGCCAAATCCGGCGGGATCGGGTCGCAGTTCATACTCCTATATAAAGTCGGTCACCACATCGATCCCAGTCGCAGGATCGAGATATACTCTGCTTTGCGCGCAGCAGCTGCTCAGCTGGTTGATTGTACCATTAGTTGTCTGATTATTAATTAAGCTAGGTACTCACCTACTAAAAGAAATAAAGCTACTGCGACGGTGCGACCGTCCTGGCCTGGTCTGTACTACGAGCAGTAGAGTAGTATCTTGAGCCATTGGTTTACTGGCCGATCCGCTCTGCTTTTCTGCGTGATCTTCCTCGTGATAGCACTGCACCCGGATCAAGAGATGATCGATTTATTGATACAGTCTTCACTCCTAACTATCCGGCATATCATAGGATTTATCTTGCACGTGCGCTTAATTAGGGACATGGGCCTGTGACTGTTCTAGTACCTCTAATGGCAAAGGAGTGAGACTAATGGATACATACATAGGGGTACTACATTAATACATGGGCATTGATAGGCCCGGCGCGCCGGCCCAAAGTTTTGATCGGTTGCGCGCGGGCCGTTGGATATCATCATTGTTGATTGTCGGATTTAGATAAAACCGGTCTATTTAGAACTTCTTCTTCCTCACGCAACGCCCATGTCTCCTCCCCCCTCCCACCCCCGCTTGTAGCGCACGCATCACCCCTCCCCTCCCCGCATTTCACGCAACTCGCGGTGGCCTTGCCGGTGACTTTGCCATCGTCGTTGGATGCACTGCTACAGCCGCAAAACACCGCAGAAGTCCCCCCCCCCCCTCCTAGAGCTCTCAACCTCCATGGCTGCGACGCCACAGCTCCCGCTCGCAGCATCATTGGTCGGCGCTCGTCGGGGTACCTCGGGTCGTCGACAGTGTCAGTTGCAGCTCACCGACTTGTCTAGAAGAAAGCTTGTCGGGGCCACCATTGTGCATGGTGGAAAAACTACTTCACACGCTAGTTGTAACTTTGTCATAGCCGATTGCAGCTTTTGTCGTCCGTCCATGGCTTCTGCACCTTCAATTGAAGCTTTTTTGTTTGCCAGTTGGAGCTTTTCCCATCAATTCTCGTAGTTTCTCACGTGCCGATTGCAATTTCCATGGTGCCCGGCCTCAACTTTCATGTATCTCTGGTTGAAGTTTTTTTCTCACCGACGTAACTTTTTTGTGTGCAGTTGTAGCAATTTTAAGTGTTCATTGTAGCACGGCATGACAACAGTTGTAGCAACAAAATCCCGACGTTGGTTGTGCAATGTAGCAAAATTAGACACCGGTTATAGAAAATTCCGACGCTGGTTGTAGCAATTGTAAGTGATGGTTGTAGCACAGCGCCACAAGGGTTGTAGCAAAAAAAATCCCAACGTTGACTTGTGTAATATAGCAAAATTAGACACCGGTTGTAGAAAATTTCTAAACTGCTTGTAGCAAAACTCCATAGATGACCGTGGATACAACTCGAGCGTACTCGGTTCTGAGTTTCCCGCAAAGCAAACTGAAAGGATCGATATGGTTGGCTAGAGGGGGGGGTGAATAGACAACGACCACTTTTTAATTAATCTTAACAAGTTAAGGTAAACACTATACGGGTTCACAAATAATATGACAAAGAGGTGACCCCTATAGAAGCTATCAACAAGACCTATTAAGACAAGTAAGATATTGTAACAAGGAAAAGCAACTACAAAGTAAAGGTTAGAGATAACCACAAGTGGAACCGATGGAGACGAGGATGTGTTACCGAAGTTCCTTCCCTTTGACAGGAAGTACGTCTCCGTTGGAGCGGTGTGGAGGCACAATGCTCCCCAAAAAGCCACTAAGGCCACCGTATTCTCCTCACGCCCTCGCACGATGCAAGGTACCGTGATTCCACTATAGGTGCCCTTGAAGGCGGCGACCGAACCTTTACAAACAAGGTTGGGGCAACTCCACACAAAGCTTGGAGGCTTCCAACAAGACCACGAAGCTTCACCACAATGGAATATGGCTTCGAGGTGACCTCAACCGTCTAGGATGCTCAAACACCCAAGAGTAACAAGATCCGCAAGGGATAGGTGGGGGAATCAACTTTTCTCTCGGTGGAAGTGTGGATCTAGGCCTTCTCAACCAATCCCTAAAGAATCAACAAGTTTGATTGGCTAAGGAGAGAGATCGGGCATTTTTAAGCTTGTGGAGAAACAATGGAGCTTAAAGAGGTAAGAGGTAGGGTTCCTCAGCTAGAAGAACCCTTTATATAGTGGGGGGAAAATTCAGACCGTTTTCCCACTCTCTGCCCGAGATCCAGCGGTACTACCGCTGGGAAGGAGCGGTACTACCGCTGCCTGGCGGTACTACCGCTGCATGCAGCGGTACTACCGCTGGGGCCTCCAGCGGTACTACCGCTGGGACCAGCGGTACTACCGCTGGCCCTTGGTAGTGTATAAACACTACTACCGCCGAGAAAGTCTTCGCAAAAGGGTCCGTCCACGAACTACCGCTAGGTAGGTGGAACAGGGCACCTGGAGCGGTACTACCGCTGACCAGGGGCGGTACTACCGCCAGCCAGCGGTACTACCGCTGGATGCAACGGTACTACCGCTGGTAGTCCAGCGGTACTACCGCTGGGGACCATTTTGCCGAGACGCAAAGAACAAACAGGCGAGGGCCGCTCCAAGGATAAAGGAAAGGGAGAAAATAGAGGTGTGCGTGTGCAAAGATAGATTCCACCCAAACCTTTCCACTACGGATCCCCTCTTAATAGTACGACTTTCCTATGACTCAAATGAAGAGAATCTAGGATAGCGCCGTGCTTCCGTTCCCGAAGAGAGGAGTCGTGTCGTCTTGTGCCGTTGACGAATGTTTCCTGAAACCTTGACACACACGATTAGTCCTGTATGGTACTGTCATCAATCACCAAAATTACTTAGGCATAAATTATGCCTCAACAATCTCCCCCTTTTTGGTGGATTGATGACAATACCGGATTTGCATGGATAATAATATGAGAATAAAAAGGATGGAGATATATGACATATGACTCACAGCATATGATGGAAATAAATCTAATCTCACATAGGGTAGATCATGTCTCACACACGATAGCAAACAAAGCAAACCAAGTTCAAAGCAAATCAGCAAAGCAATGCAAAGTTCGAATGAAATCAAATCCCTAGACTCTCTCCCCCTTTGGCACAAGACACCAAAAAGGGGCACACCTAATGTCACAGGTAGCTACTCCTCATCCTCAGGATCACCAGACTCGTCGGTCCCCTCCTGGTCAGTCTCCTCCTCATCTTCCGCCTCATCACCCGACCACTGGTACCCCTGAGCCTGCATCCAGGTGGCCTCCGGCGTGATGTCGTCCTCTGAGCCACTGGAGATGTCCACATCCAAGGTCCAGAGAACACGCTTATGCCTCTGGCGGCTCTGCTTCTCAGCCACGTGTGACTGATACTGACCCTTGGCCTGCATACAGAAGAGAGTCTTCATCTTGTCCTGCAACTTGATAGCCCAAGATGGCATGGCAGACGAGCGGGGCTGAGAGGCAGGTCCTCTACCAGCAGCGGTCTCTGTATCTGTGTCCATTTGCTGAGAGGAGGAAGATGGGTTGGTCCACTTATCCTTGATGCGCAGCTTGATTGGGTCATGCACAATATAGTCAGACTGTGCGTAGAGCACCTCATCCGGATACGCCTGTTGCCACTTGTGGCAGATGTAAGCAAACAGGTAAGGCCCGTAGATAGGGACCTTACGGTTGATAATGCAGTTCCATAGTTCTGTGAACATCACATCTGCAATATCCAATTGAGCAGACTCCACAGACATAGCCTCCTCACATAGTAACAACATCTCAGCCAAGACGCCATGGACCTCATCGAAGTTACCACTCCGAGGGAAGAGGGTGTTCCGAAAGATGCAGTGCATAATGTCCAGGTGCTTGGGAAGCACCCCCTTCCTCAGATATAGTGGCTGCAGTCTGTCCTTTGCAAGGCCCTTATCAGCGGGGACTGGAGCGTGAGGACGCAGCCCAAGAGGGGTGTCAGCACCCTGAAAATCAATGAGCAAGAACTGCATGAACTCTGACCAGGAACCAGTCATCTTCTGTGACCCAGTCATCCAAATCATGGAGCGCTGTTCATCATGGGAGAAATGAACAGTGACGTAGAACTGAGCAACTGCCGTGGGATCAAAATCTGTCTTGAAGGTGATGATGTTTTTGAGCCCCATCTTGTCAATCAAAGCAAGAGCATCACCAAAGTAATCTGTATGCCGCTGAAGATGTGCCAAATCAATCCACTGGACAGAGATGTAATTCTTCTTGAAGTTTCCAATGACATCTCGATATATCCTGCAATGGTCCTTAACCCAGACATTTTCAACTCCCTCGATCGTCTCCCTCTCCTGGAGATAGTGGTTCTTGGTGCGAAACTGCAGAAACTCTTTAGGAGACATTGCTCGGATGTTCACCCTCTTGTCCTTGTGGGCAACCTTCTTGAAGGACTTCTTCTTAGGGGGGAGACCAGACGTGGCAGACCCCTCGGGCGCCTCTGTGTTGCGAAACTGTTTGGATGCCGTGTCCCGTGGGGGGTTTGAACGGCGAGCAGAGCCACCTGTGACACAGACCACAAAGCGAAAAAAGAGGCAACACGAAAAGTCAAGGCAATGGATCTTGAAAGTGCAGAGAAAAGAAACAAAAGAAAACATGCATTGCTAAGCGCAAGGAGAAAACACCGTGAATGCTCCTGGCGGTAGTACCGCCACACCTGGCGGTAGTACCGCTGGGAGTCCTGGCGGTAGTACCGCTGGGTCCTGGCGGTAGTACCGCTGGGGGTTTGACTGTCAGATCTAGACATATAAAACTCGTATTCTAGGGCATGGACTGAATATATAATCATTAATACGTATACATCAGCCCTATTGTCAAACGGAACACATAGTAACACGAGGTACAAACATGCATAGGAAAGAGAGAGCACGTTTTAGATCTAATCAAAAAGGTTCAAATATCCGATCTAAGACGATGAAACCCTAAACCACGACAGCAATCTTAGCAACAAGCCATTGGATCAACAAGATGAATGCAATCCCCAATGCTCCTAACCCTAGAACACGAAAAACAACCAAATAGAAGAGGGGAGGAGCTTTTGTTACCGCGATTCATGGCTTTGGAGGAGGAAGAAGAAGTAAATCAGCCCTTCCACACCAACGGGAAGAGAGAGCTCCTCCAAGAAAGATCCAAACAGCGGGTTTTCGGGGTAGGGGAGGGAGGAGCCGCGAGGAAGAAGAAACAGATTGAAAATCGGGCTCCCCCTCCCTTTATATAGCCCAAGGGGTATGGGCAGCGGTAGTACCGCTGGGTCCAGCGGTAGTACCGCTGACCTGGCGGTAGTACCGCTGGACTAGAGCGGTAGTACCGCTACCTAGCGGTAGTACCGCTGGAGTGCAACGGTAGTACCGCTGGGGGTCCTGGCGGTAGTACCGCTCCACCTGGCGGTAGTACCGCTCCCCTCGAAACCCTAGAAATATTCCGGCCGGCCGAGTTAGATTTTGAACTCTGGCGGTAGTACCGCTACCCATGGCGGTAGTACCGCCACCCCTGGCGGTAGTACCGCTGGGGTCCTGGCGGTAGTACCGCTACCCTGGCGGTAGTACCGCTGTACATGTTTCAACACGGCCAAGGAAAGCGGGAAAACTTGGGCACATGACAAGTGAGTAAAAAGGGATGACTTCTAAGAAAAAGTATCGACTTGTCATTGTATATCCTCTCCTTTATACGCAAGAGAGGATGGAGGGGCGGTGGCCGAGGCCACCTATGTTTGAGACAATGGTATGACACCGCGAAGAATTATCCTTGGGTTCATGACCAATGCTCGTCTTTGAGGCACAAGTGCCATTTGACAATGGCTAAAGTGAAAGACTAGATTGATTTACGCATAATGGGGGGAGGGAGAGTTCATTGAGAGAACAACACTCCCCCTATGTCCATGCCTACATCTAGACCAAGATGGAATGTGAAGTGAGGTGCAATATGCCTAGTTTCAATCCACATTACTCGAATCAATGATATTTAGCTCATGCCTTAACTCCCGGAACCTTGCTTCATCAAGTGGCTTGGTGAAAATATCTGCAAGTTGCTCTTCAGTGTGAATGAAGTGAACCTCAATATCACCTAGCTTGATATGTTCACGGATGAAGTGATGACGAATATCAATATGTTTGATTTTGCTATGTTGCACTGGGTTGAGGGAAATCTTGATGGCGCTTTGATTGTCACATAGAAGAGGTACTTTGTCACAAGTGACACCATAATCCTTTAAAGTTTGCCTCATCCATAGCAATTGTGCACAACAACTTGCAGCTGCCACATACTCAGCTTCGGTGGATGATAAGGAGACACAGTTCTGCTTCTTTGACGACCAACTTACCAAAGAGCGACCAAGGAATTGGCACCCTCCAGATGTTGACTTCCTCTCCACACAATCTCCAGCCCAGTCTGAGTCAGAATAGCCAACTAGATTGAAGTTTGCTCCTTTGGGATACCAGAGGCCAAAGTTTGGGGTATGAGCCAAATATCGAAAGATTCGTTTGACAGCCATGTAATGACTTTCTTTTGGTGCGGATTGAAACCGTGCACATATCCCTACACTCAACATAATATCCGGTCTAGATGCACAAAGGTAAAGGAGGGATCCAATCATGGAGCGGTATACCTTTTGATCCACTGCTTTACCATTGGGATCACTGTCAAGCTTGCATCTGGTTGGCATGGGAAACTTGACCGGTTTGACATCTTCGAGCTCGAACCGTTTGAGCATGTCTTGAGTGTACTTGGCTTGTTTGATGAATGTCCCTTCTAGACCTTGCTTAATCTCGAATCTGAGAAAAAACTTCAACTCTCCCATCATGGACATCTCAAACTTCTCAGTCATTAGCGCGGCAAATTCTTCATTGAATGAAATGTTAGGAGAGCCAAAGATAATATCATCAACATATAGTTGGCATATGAACAAATCCCCTTTAACCCTCTTAGTAAAAAGAGTGGGATCAATCTTCCCAATTTCAAACCCACGATCTTGTAACAACTCAGTAAGGTACTCATACCACGCGCGTGGGGCTTGTTTAAGACCATAGAGTGCCTTATTGAGTTTGTACACATGATTTGGGAGCTTGGGATGTTCGAATCCCGGGGGTTGTTTGACATATACCAACTCATTTAAAGGACCATTAAGAAATGCACTTTTCACATCCATTTGCTGTAATTTGAAGTTATGATGAGAAGCAAAAGCAAGTAGCATGCGAATAGATTCTAGACGAGCGACGGGGGCAAAGGTTTCACCGTAGTCGATACCCTCGACTTGGGAGTAGCTTTGAGCCACCAATCTTGCCTTGTTTCGAATCACAATTCCATTTGCATCTTGCTTGTTCTTGAATATCCATTTGGTCCCGATGACATTATGTTCCTTCGTTGGTCGCGGCACTAGATCCCATACTTGGTTGCGCTCGAAGTTGTTAAGTTCTTCGTGCATGGCCATAAGCCAATCCTCATCATCGAGCGCTTCCTGTACCTGTTGAGGTTCACAATACGAGACAAACGCGTGATGCTCACAATAATTCCAAAGTTGTTGACGGGTAGATACTCCCCTTTTTAAACTACCAAGAACATTCTTCATAAGATGTGACTTGGCTTTCAGCTTGTTCGCATTCTTGGCTGCTCGACGCTCCAAGAGTTCTTCATTAGATAACAGGGGAGCATCGACTTGTATCTTTTGTTTTCCCTTGCGTCTTGAGCCGGTTGTTTGAGCTCCAGAAGGGAATTGTGAGACAGTCTCCTGATCACTTTGTCCTTCGACTTGAGCAGGTTCACTAGTTTGATCTTGTATTAGTGGTTGCTCTTGATCTTGATCTCGTGTTGGTTCAAGGTCTTGGGGTAGTGCTTGAGTGGGCATATCACCATTGTTAGGCAATTGATCTTGACCGAGAGCTTGATCAACTTGTTGAGAGTCTTCTCTTTGTTCATCGGAAGCGTGTGGGGCTTGTGGGGGTGATGGCTCCACTTGAGTAGAGCATTGTCCTTCTCCTTCGGCCATAAGGGGTTCCTCAATGGGGAGTATTTGACCAATCCCCATTCTTCTTATGGCTTCGGGAGGAATTTCATCACCTATATCACAAAGACCACTTTGCTCCACTTGGGAGCCATTATTTTCGTCAAACTCCACGTTACACGTCTCCTCAATTAGTCCGGTGGACTTGTTGAGGACACGGTAAGCATGAGAGTTTGTAGCATAACCAACAAAGATACCCTCATGTGCTCTAGAGTCAAATTTAGCTAACCGAGCTCCCTTTTTAAGAATGAAACACTTACAACCGAATACCCGGAAGTACTTGAGATTGGGTTTGTTTCCAGTTAGAATCTCATACGGAGTCTTGTTCAAGCCTTTGCGGATGTAGAGCCGATTGGACGCATGACATGCTGTGTTGATGGCCTCTGCCCAGAAGTTGTATGGAGATTTGAATTCTGCCATCATTGTTCTTGCAGCGTCTATCAAGGTCCGGTTCTTCCTTTCTGCCACGCTGTTTTGCTGAGGGGTATATGGTGCAGAATATTGGTGCTTTATTCCCTCATCACCTAGAAACTCATCTAGGGTATAGTTCTTGAACTCGGTGCCGTTGTCACTCCTAATCATCAAGATCTTTGCTTCATGTTGACGTTGCGCTTCATTGGAAAAGTTGATGACCGTTTGTTGAGTTTCACTCTTCCTTTTGAAGAAATATACCCAGGTATATCTTGAGTAGTCGTCAACAATTACTAAGCAATACTTTCTGCCTCCAAGACTATCGAATGTTGGAGGACCAAACAGATCCATGTGAAGAAGTTCCAATGGCCTCTTAATGTAGATAAGAGTTGATGGACGATGAGCAGTTTCATGAATCTTTCCTTCAATGCAAGCACTGCAAACACGATCTTTAGCAAAGCTCACATTTGTTAGTCCACGAACATGGTCCCCTGTCAGAAGACTTTGCAAAGACCTCATATTGACATGAGC
This sequence comes from Hordeum vulgare subsp. vulgare, assembly GCF_904849725.1. Classification (NCBI taxonomy): domain Eukaryota; kingdom Viridiplantae; phylum Streptophyta; class Magnoliopsida; order Poales; family Poaceae; genus Hordeum; species Hordeum vulgare. Next base: position 108,513,377 of record NC_058518.1, on the reverse strand, counting down.
TAAACGGCGATGCCAAAGCCAGCCCACGTCAACTTTAGCCATTAGACATGTCGCAGTCTTAGTGGGTCGCTTTGAAAAGTTTACCACATAGAGACCATTTTCGACATGTCCAACATAGGCTACTTTAAGAGTCTTGCTCCTTAGGAGGACCACAGTGTCAATATTAAAGAATGTGGAAAAACCCATGATTGCAAGTTGACGAACGGAAAGTAAATTGTAGGCAAGAGACTCAACAAGCATGACCTTCTCAATAGACAAATCTTGAGAGACGACCACCTTACCAAATCCCAATACCTTTGACGAGGATGCATCAGCGAATTGGACATGGGTAGGCATAGATGGAGAAGGGTGCACATCCACCACTAAGTCCTTGCTTCCGGTCATATGATTTGTTGCTCCACTATCGAGCAACCATGACACCCCACCGGAAGCAAACTCCTGCAATAGATCAAGGCTTGGTTTTAGGTACCCATTTTTTAATTGGTCCTTTCATGTTAGAGACAAGGGTCTTAGGAACCCAGATAGCCCATTCAATATCTTCATCGTAGGAACCAATAAATCTGGCATAAACATGCCCATCACTAGCACAACATAACACATAAGAGGAATTGAGTTTGCCGGTTGTGTTAGTAGGAGCGGCTTTGCCCTTCTTGAGGTTCCCATAGTCCACCTTGTTCCTGTTCACCTTCTGAGTACCCTCACCCTCCTTGACAAAGATGTCCATGAGGGTGAGAGATCGTTTGCTCTTGTTCTTTCTTTTACCTTTTGACTTGGAGGTAAGTCCAATTCCTTCCTTTCCTACAACACCCTTTTGAGTGCTCAAGAGATCGTTCAGACTCTTCTCACCTTGTCTGCATGACACAAGGCCCTTCTCAAGTTTCTCCTTTAACTTGGCATTTTCTTCCACAAGATGAACATGCTCACAACAAGGGTTAGTTGCACAAGTATTATCAATTAGCACAAAGGGAGGACAAGTAGAGATCTCCTTGGTAAGATTTGCTTGGAGTTGATCATGAGACTCTTTCAGAGCGAAATGAACACCTTTCAAGGCTTTGTGGGCCTTGTCAAGTATGTCAAACTCTTCTTTGAGTCTGTCACGGCCAACCTCAAGAGCATACTTTTCAAATTTAAGCATGCGAGTAAGAACAACATCATGATCCAGTTTCTTTTGCATTTTAGTGCAGTCATCGTTATATGACTCCTCAAGAGCCAGACGAAGAGTGCGCTCTTCTTCAAGAGTACTAGATAATTCGGCAATTTCATCGGCATAGTCACGACTATGTCCATGAAGCTCGGAGATGGTCTCCTCATGAGACTCAATAAGGTCAGTGGCCTCACCCAATTGTTTCAAGAGAGCAACAAAATGCTTCTTGGTTTCTCCCTTAATAGTGCATAGAAACTTATCAAGATCATGCTCATTAAGTTCTCCAACATCACTATCTTCTACACAATTTAACAATGAAGGAGTAGAAGTAATGTTGGTCTTAATGATAGAAGTTACCTGATTGGTACCTTTTGCCATGAGGCACTTGGTGATGTGGTTCTTGTTGGGGGCGTTGAAAAGAGACACCTTCTGGGAAGGGGTAGTGGCTATAGCAACAGTTGCCGTTGCCACTGTATCATCATCATCATCATCATCAGAAGGATACTCCTCCAGGGCCACCATTCCTGTTGGGTGAGGTTTCTTCACAAAGTTGTTCTTGATTGGAAATGATTTGGTTTTGTCTTTGCGAATGAGCTTGCCTCCATTGTCTTCTCTCTTCTCATATGGACATTCTGCCACGAAGTGACTCACGTTGCCACAGTTATAGCATGTCCTTACTCGTTGTTTGGGTTTGAAACCACTTGAGTTGTTCTTGTTGAAGGTTGGTCTTGAGTTCCTTTTATTTCCCCAGAATTGCCTTGATGCAAGAGCCATGTGCTCATGATAGGCATACTTTGTGTCTTCCGGGCAGCTCTCCTCTTCCTCATCTTCTTCTTCTTCTTCAAGCATTACTCTTGCTTTCAACGCAAGTTTGGGTGAAGTGATTTTTGATCGGACACGAGCAAGTGCATTGTCGGCAGTTTCGTTCATGATTGACATTGCAATGAACTCATCCAACACTTCACTGGAAGACAAAGAGTGAAAGTCTGGCCGCTGACGAATGACAGATGACATGGCTTTGTTGAAAGGCATGATGGCTTTGAGACACTTGCGTTTGACCCAAGTGTCATCCACATCCTTACTTCCATGATCCTTTAGTGCCACGGCAATAGCAGTTACCCTCCGATAGAGATCACGAGGGTCCTCTTCTTCCTTCATCACAAACTCATCGGCCTGATCAAGTATCACTTCATAGTTGGATCGTTGAATACTTGAGCTTCCCTTATACAACACCATAATATGCTCCCAACAATCCTTGGCCAATGTGAAGGGACGTAAGTGGGGAAGATCTTCAGGTGGCACAGCAGACTGAAGGATAAACAGCGCAGAGTGATTATATTGATTGTCTGCATCTTCTCTTGGAGTGAGGTTGCTTGGGTCATGGGGGTAATATCCTTGCTCGATAATTCTCCACAAGTTTGTTGAGCTGTGATTCAAATGAGACTTAATAGAAAATACCCAGTTAGCAAAGTCACCTTTCACAAGTTTAGGAGGAGGACCAACAGGATTAAGACGAGGTGCGAGAACGGGTCCTCCATAAGTCATGGGAGGTGGAACAGAGGCATGTGTTCCAGTCCCATCCTTTTCGTGAGGTGAAGCAGGTTGCATACCTTTAGCCGCTTCCTTAGAGGAGTTGGCCTCCGAATCGGAAATGGTGGGTTTAACCACTAAAGCCGGTTCGGGTGAACTTCTAAGACCATCAATTAATTCCTTAAGCATGGTTTTGACTTCGCTCGTCAAGGACGTCTTGAGGGCTGCCATAGCCGTATTCAAGTCGTCCCTTGTGACCGAAGTCAAGTCCATGCCCTCGGGTTGCCCATGGTTCACTTCCTCTTCGCCTTCCATACTCTTCGGGTGGTTAAACCCTTAATAAAGAGACGTGGCTCTGATACCAATTGAAAGGATCGATATGGTTGGCTAGAGGGGGGGGGGTGAATAGACAACGACCACTTTTTAATTAATCTTAACAAGTTAAGGTAAACACTATACGGGTTCACAAATAATATGACAAAGAGGTGACCCCTATAGAAGCTATCAACAAGACCTATTAAGACAAGTAAGATATTGTAACAAGGAAAAGCAACTACAAAGTAAAGGTTAGAGATAACCACAAGTGGAACCGATGGAGACGAGGATGTGTTACCGAAGTTCCTTCCCTTTGACAGGAAGTACGTCTTCGTTGGAGCGGTGTGGAGGCACAATGCTCCCCAAAAAGCCACTAAGGCCACCGTATTCTCCTCACGCCCTCGCACGATGCAAGGTACCGTGATTCCACTATAGGTGCCCTTGAAGGCGGCGACCGAACCTTTACAAACAAGGTTGGGGCAACTCCACACAAAGCTTGGAGGCTCCCAACAAGACCACGAAGCTTCACCACAATGGAATATGGCTTCGAGGTGACCTCAACCGTCTAGGATGCTCAAACACCCAAGAGTAACAAGATCCGCAAGGGATAGGTGGGGGAATCAACTTTTCTCTCGGTGGAAGTGTGGATCTAGGCCTTCTCAACCAATCCCTAAAGAATCAACAAGTTTGATTGGCTAGGCAGAGAGATCGGGCATTTTTAAGCTTGTGGAGCAACAATGGAGCTTAGAGAGGTAAGAGGTAGGGTTCCTCAGCTAGAAGAACCCTTTATATAGTGGGGGGAAAATTCAGACCGTTTTCCCACTCTCTGCCCGAGATCCAGCGGTACTACCGCTGGGAAGGAGCGGTACTACCGCTGCCTGGCGGTACTACCGCTGCATGCAGCGGTACTACCGCTGGGGCCTCCATCGGTACTACCGCTGGCACCATCGGTACTACCGCTGGGGCTTCCAGCGGTACTACCGCTGGGACCAGCGGTACTACCGCTGGCCCTTGGTAGTGTATAAACACTACTACCGCCGAGAAAGTCTTCGCAAAAGGGTCCGTCCACGAACTACCGCTAGGTAGGTGGAACAGGGCACCTGGAGCGGTACTACCGCTGACCAGGGGCGGTACTACCGCTGGCCAGCGGTACTACCGCTGAACAGGGGCGGTACTACCGCCAGCCAGCGGTACTACCGCTGGATGCAGCGGTACTACCGCTGGTAGTCCAGCGGTACTACCGCGGGGACCAGCGGTACTACCGCTGGGGACCATTTTGCCGAGACGCAAAGAACAAACAGGCGAGGGCCGCTCCAAGGATAAAGGAAAGGGAGAAAATAGAGGTGTGCGTGTGCAAAGATAGATTCCACCCAAACCTTTCCACTACGGATCCCCTCTTAATAGTACGGCTTTCCTATGACTCAAATGAAGAGAATCTAGGATAGCGCCGTGCTTCCGTTCCCGAAGAGAGGAGTCGTGTCGTCTTGTGCCGTTGACGAATGTTGCCTGAAACCTTGACACACACGATTAGTCCTGTATGGTACTGTCATCAATCACCAAAATTACTTAGGCATAAATTATGCCTCAACACAAACGACTACCACCCGCACCACATAACGGATGTAGTAAAAAAGATAGTCGACTGTATAAAAAAGCAATAGCGGTTGTAGCGAAAACGTTATCGACGTCGCCGATGGTTTGCAGCTCACCATGGATGGGCGTAGCAAAAAAACATGAGGTTGTAACAAAAAAGCATCTCCGCCGTCACGGGAGTCGCAATTCAGCCATCGATTTGCTACAACCGACAAGAGAAAAGTTGGAACCGGCCACCGCAAATGATGTCGTCGGCACCGGGAGGGGGAGGGGAGCTAACATCGACGACGCGATGACTTAAAGAATGGTGCCGATGCGAGAGTGGGGGCGCTTTTATGCAACTGCGACAACCGCTCACGGCGGCGTAGTCACCATGACGTGATGTGCCATGGTGATGAGGTGGTTGGAGGACGTCGAGGACGAGACGACGACCAACTTCACAAAGGTGAAAGAGAGGGGAGAGAAAAAGAGGAACGAATGGCCAAGAAAAAAGAAGGAAAAGATAAGGCGCGTGATTTCTATGCGCGTGGGTCCACTTTCCCCGACGTGTCACGAGCGGAATAGCGAGGGGGCTGCGCGTGTGGACGGACCGACCGAAGTTTCGGCCCGCGCTCTGTTGGCAAACGTTTACCATAATACATATGGAGTATCATGTGGCTGACGGGAATGCATGGTTCGAGTTTTCATTACTAAGAGAATCTCTAGCAGACCTCGTATAATGCCCCCACCCGTAAAATAACCGCTAAAACACGGGTCGCGGCGGGAGATGCTGCCTTACGAGACCTCGCAACTGCGTCCGACCCGTAATTTTTTTTGCGAGGCGCGGCAAAATGCCCACCCCAACCCGCGAAAATGCAGGTTCTCCCTACCCCGTCGGTGCCCTGTATATATCTAGAGCGGTTGGTTGGTGGGACATTTCAGTTTGCGCTTTTCCCACACCCACCGCCGCCGGGCGCCGCCTTCGATTCCGGCCATACCAGTCGCCGGGATCACGCCGACGGGCCGCCGGAGGCCCTAGATCGACCTCCCCCATGCCCTCGTGCCTCGGCTGGCCGGAAAGCGGCAGATCGTCGGCTGTTTTGTTGCAGACACCAGATTTGTCTTTTTCGGCCACTGGCGGCTGCGCCAAAGCCATGGATTGGTCGGGGAGCACCCCGCACACCCCGGGCAAAGCGCCAACGCTGCATGCAGGTACTTGTTCATCCTCTAGTCGCCGACATTATTTTGCCGGCAAGGACTCTTCCGGCCGTCGCCCGGGCTCGGTGGTCGCGCAGCGGCTCGCCGGCTTGCCAATGTCGCTCATACAGTGCCACGACTCCCTAGAAACAGTGTTGCGGCTCACATCCAGCACATGGAAGCACCTCTGATGGGTATTCTTAAAATGCAATAACAACGGGGTATGCTCTTCTTCCTCTTTGATTCTGTCAACTTATTTAGTTAAATTTCGGTAGCTTATTAAGGTGATCATCTGTGTAGGAAGGTGGATGCTCATTTTGGTATTATAAAAAAAATACATCGATTTGTTGATATAAAGAAACTTAATAGATGTTCGTGTATTCCTTAGTATAATTGAGGCTAACGATGCACGTGCATGTGCAATTAGAAAAGAAATTAGATGAGTAGCAACGTCTAATTCTTTAGAATGAAAGCTGGAGATTGGAGAATGCAAGACGAAGCAACCCCGGATCAACAATGAATGCATGGAGAAGATGTTGATCGAACTAGTGGGAGTAGTTATGAAAGTTGGATATCTTCTAAAATGTTTAATTGTGGTTCTTGTTTTCTTTGGTCTTGCTGTTTTAGTAAAGATTTGGTAAATTATGATGCATCCACGAAGAAAGTAAAAAAGCAACTAAATGTGTTTTCATGCGTGAAAATGTAATGAAAATAACAGATTTTGCGGGCCGATGTGGACGGTGACCGAGCAGACCCGTAGAATATCTTTTTATACGGGTCCATTTTGTAGGGTCTGCTCAGCCACCGACCACACCGATCCGAAAAACGTTTTCATGAACTACAAACGACTTTTACGGGTAAATTTTATACGAATCTGCTAGAGATGCTCTAATTCAGCTGCACCCGAGATAATTTTACTTGATTTATTATATACTCCGTACTACAGTAGTTCAAAAACAAAATCCAGGTACGGAGTACCGAGTACGTACATGTGTGAGCGGTGTATCATGAACGCACGCTACATGCGGTACTCGGTTGCTTTGGCCTCAAGTGCACGATACAGTACGCGACGCAGTCGTGCGTGCCGGTCGTTGGTTGCGAGCCACTCCGGCTAGGGGCTGTTGTACAGTGTACATACAAGTTGCTCTCCTTCGTACGGTACGGTCGTGCTTCGCGGTCAAAGACAGTCGTACGCACGTGCAGTCTGGGCCCGGGGGCAGGCATCTCGGTACGTACTGTACAGTGCACGCTTCGTCGGCCTCGAGCCCCGGTCGAGACGTGAGAGTGGGGCCCACCCACGTGATGCAACGTTGCGTCCATCCGTAATCGGCGCCGGCACGTGGTGGCCGATGTGGAGATTCGCCCGTCCCTCCGTGGTGCGTGCCACGGTAGACGAGCCTCTGCTAAAGACAAAATGTGTTCGGTAGCAAAGATATTTTTTTTTCTATGGTGTCCTAGAGTTGTAATTTTGTTAACGAAAACGCATTTAAATGATTTTTGTTATTGTGAGTGTTCACGTGAGATGTTTCTACGACCACTAGAAATTTTAGATCCAAATTCAAAACACACATTAACAAACAAACAAGACAAATCTAACAAAGACCAATCATGAGATTTGTGAGGTCCTTAGAGTAACTCCAACGCGTCGACCTAAACAGACAACGTTTTTGACTGTTTTTTGTTTTTTTTGGATCGACCGTCCGCTCAACATCCATCTTGTTTAATATTTGGGTTGGCAATGCGTCCAACGTTCGTGATCCATTTCATGTTCGCCCACACATTCCAAAAAGCCCGCAGTCACAGTGGCCATGCCGTCACCCAAAGTTCATGCTCACACCATGTCACCGGCCGGCATACAATGCTAGCTTTGAAAACAAACACCACACTGTTCATGATGGCGCAATTGCAGCGGCCAGCGCACATGCCAGCACACAAAAAGGGGCGTGAATTCGATTCAAAGCCATCTTGGGCGTGGTCATGCCATCACAATTGCTGGCATACAAAAAAGGATGGCGCTCGCCGTCATAGATCATATGTCATTGAACTTGAGCATGTCGGTGTGCATCTTCTCGAACCACGGCCTCTTCTTCGGTGACATGGTGTTGAGATCCATATTCTCGAACCACGACATTTTTCCTGTGCGGGTAGACCTGGAGCCAGGAATCGGGTGAGTGACCGACGCGCGGGGTGACTCTCGCAACACAATTCGAGGAAACGCAGACGAGCTGATGCTGGCCACGACCACGACGGCATTGACGAGCCTGTGCTGGCTAGGGTTTAACCCTAGGTACTATAACACATCCCTCATTGCCACCGCTATGCGGGCGACGATACCCTCATGTTGCGTGACAACGACTGTGGCCGCGGCGGCCACTGCTTTGTCCTTTGCGTCTGTCGCATGCCTCCGGCCCTTTCTCTTCGCCGACTCCTGCTGCTGGCTACGCCTATAGGGATTTCCTTGGCAAATATGCAAAGGATTCCCCCGCGGCCTTGGAGCCTTGCGTTGGTGTTCCCTTGAAGAGGAAAGGGTGATGTAGCACAGCGGCGGTAAGTATTTCCCTTTGTTTGAGAACCAAGGTATCAATCCAGTAGGAGGATCGCGTCAAGTCACAAGTACCTGCACAAACACAAAGAGCTTGCACCCAACGCTATGAAGGGGTTGCCAATCCCTTATAGATTGTTTGCAAAGTGAGAACTGAAAGCAAAAAGTAAACAAATCAAAGTAAAAGTAAAAGCTGAGATGATAATTGTGAGTAGACCCGGGGGTCGTAGTGTTCACTAGTGGCTTCTCTCATGAAAGCAAGTAGACGGTGCGTGAACGAATTACTGTCGAGCAATTGATAGAACCGCGCAAAGTCATGATGTTATCTATGTCAATGATCATACATATAGGCATCACGTCCAAAACAAGTAGACCGATACTTTCTGCATCTACTGCTATTACTCCACACGTCGACCGCTATCCAGCATGCATCTAGTGTATTGAGTTCATAAGAACAGAGTAACGCCTTAAGCAAGATGACATGATGTAGATGGACAATCTCAAATCTATGATGAAAGCCCATCTTGGTACCCTTGATGGCAACAACACGATGCGTGCCTTGCTGCCCCTTCTGTCACTGGGAAAGGTCATCGCACGGTATGAACCCAAAACCAAGCACTTCTCCCATTATAAGAATCATAGATCTAGTTGGCCAAACAAAACCCAAGACTCGGAGAGACTTACAAGGATATCAAATCATGCATATAAGAAATCAGCAAAGACTCAAATATAATTCGTAGATAATCTGATCACAAATCCACAATTGATCGGATCTCGACAAGCACACTGCCAAAGAGGATTACATCGGATAGATCTCCATGAAGATCATGGAGAACTTTGTATTGAAGATCCGAGAGAGAGAAGAAGCCATCTAGCTACTAACTACGGACCCGTAGGTGTGAAGTAGACTACTCACGAGTCATTGGAGAGGCAATGATGTTGATGTAGAAGCCCTCCAGCTCCAAAGTCCCCTCCGACAGGGCACCGGGAAGGGTCTCCATATGAGATCTCGCGGAAATGGAAGCTTGCGGCGGCGGAAAAGTGGTTTCGTGGACGCCCTTATTTTTTATGGGATTTTAGGAAATATATAGGCCAAAGAGCTAGGACAGGGGAGCTCCAGGGAGGCCACAAGCCTGGTAGCCGCGACCCCCCTGGCCGCGGCTACAGGGCTTGTGGGCTCCCTGTGGGCCTCCTGCCTTGGCCCTCAAGTCCCCCGATCTTCTTCTGTTCTGGAAAAATTCATTTCGGGGATTTTATTCCGTTTGGAACCCGTTCCAAAATCACATCTGAAAAGAGTCAAAAACACAGAAAAAACAGGAACTGGCACTTGGCACTGAATTAATAAGTTAGTCCCAAAAAAGATATAAAAGGTATATAAAACATCCAAAGTTGACAAGATAACAGCATGAAGCCATCAAAAATTATAGATACATTTGAGACGTATCAAGCATCCCCAAGCTTAACTCCTGGTCGTCCTCGAGTAGGGAAGTGATAAAGAATGATTTTTTGATGCTTTCATGCTACCTAGCATAGATGTCCTTGTAACTCCTCTTATGTGACGTGAATGTTCAGATCCGTTAGATTCAAAACAATAGTTTGCTATTGACGTAGAGACAATAATACTTCAAGCAAACTAGCAAGGTAATCATGAACTTTCAAAATAACAAGGCCAAAAGAAAGTTATCCCTACAAAATCATATAGTCTGGCTATGCTCTATCATCCTTGCACAACGAATTTAAATCATGCACAACCTCGGTATTGGCCAAGTAATTGTTTTCACACCTTTACTTTCTCAAACTTTTTCAACTCTCACGCAATACATGAGCGTGAGCCATGGTTTTAGCACTATAAGTGGAATGGAGTGTGGTGGAGGTTGCAAGGCAAACAGGGAGAAGATAGTCACATTGACTAGGCATATCAATGAGCTATGGAGATGCTCATCAATAGATATCAATGTGAATGAGTAGGGATTGCCATACAAGTGATGCACTAGAGCTAAGAGTATGTGAAAGCTCTTAAAGAAAACTGGTGGGTGTGCATCCAACTTGCTTGCTCACGAAGACCTAAGGCAATTTTGAGGAAGCCTATCATTGGAATATACAAGCCAAGTTATATAATGAAAATTTCCCACTAGCTATATGGTGGTGACAAAACGAGAGACTCTCAATCATGAAGATCATGATGATTCATAAGCACAAGTGTGGAAAGATAGTAGCACTGTCCCTTCTCTCTTTTTCTCTCATTTTTTTTGGTGGGCTCTTTGGCCTCTTTTTTTTATATTTTTTTTGTGGGCATCTTTGGCCTCTTTTTGTAAATGGGCTTCGCTAGCCTCTTTTATTTCCTCACATGGGACAATGCTCCATCAATGATGATCATCACACTTACAACTCAAAACTTAGAGCAAGGATGACTCTATATGGAATGCCTTCGGTAGTGTACCGTGACAATGATCTAGCATGGCATAGACATCAATGGAAACATCGTGCTAGCTATCTTATGATCATGTAATGGCAATGTAGAAGCGGTGGCGCATGTCATGGTGGTAGTTGCATGACAATATATCTCGGAATAGCTTTGAAAAAGCCATAGTAGGTAGGTATGGTGGCTGTTTTGAGGGAGGCTAATGGTGGTTTTATGCACCGGCGAAAGTTGCACGGCACTAAAGAAGATAGTGATGGTGGAAGGTGAAAGTGCATCTAAACCATGGGCTCAACATTAGTCATGAAGAAATCATATACTTGTTGCAAAAGTTTTAGTAGTAATCGAAACAAAGCATTCAACGCATACTCCTAGGGGAAGGGTTGGTAGGTATAAACCATCGCGCGATCCCGACCGCCACACAAAGGATGACAATCAATAAACTAATCATGCTCAGACTTCATCACATAGCGATTCACCATATGTGCATGCTACGGGAATCACTAACTTCAACACAAGTATTTCTAGATCAACACCTTACTAGTATAACTTCAATATTACCACAACCACAACTCAAAACTAATTGAGATGAATCAAACTTCTCTAACTACTCAATGCACATGAAGGTGGAAGTTTTCATATCCCTTTGGATAACTACCACTTTTGAGACTACTTTCATAGCATAGATCAACTACCAGACGACGTGCTTCCGTGCTCTAACAGATAGAAGTTAAACACACAGAGAAAAATCAACTAGCTCAAAAGATATAAGTGAAACACATGTGAGCTGAATTGTCTAACCAAAGGATATAAGTGAAGCTCGACAAAATCACGGTGAGTGCATGTCTCTCTCTCTCTAGGTGTGCAGCAACGAAAATTATGATGCAACAAAAATAAAAGACTCCTACGATACAAGACGCTCCAAGCAAAACACATAACATGTGGTGAATAAAAATATAGCCGCAAGTAACGTTACCGATGGATTGAAGACGAAAGAGGGGATGCCTTCCCGGGGCATCCCCAAGCTTAGTGATGGGGTTATAGTCCCAGGGTAGGGTCATAGGCCTGCCCTATAGGTCCTACCCAAGGACTACCCTTCATAGAGGACAAGGCCCTTAGACAGTTCCGATTGAACTAAGGAATCCCCCATCATCCAGTCGGTGACGAGCACTCGGAGCGTATTTAATGTACCGACTGGATTCCACTCTGTACATCGTAACCTCCCAGGAGGGCAACGGTCATACGTTTTCATACACCATTATTAACATTTAAGGCTTACGTTACCTGTAACGTAGGCATTTATTCACCACTATTCCACCCTTGTCCACCGGGCCATTATGAAGGGCAACGCACTCTATATAAGTCGCCCTTCCCCACTGGTGCAGGGGTTGGCATTTACTGTAATCCTATATTCCACTCGACACTAAGCTCCCAAGAGCACTGAGATGTAGGGCTTTTACCTCCACCGTAGAGGGGCCTGAACTCATACATCCTTGTCGTAGCTAAGGCTCTGCCCATCCTTTCGTACCCTACACTTCTACTGTCAGACTTATACCCACGACAGTTGGCGCCCACCGTGGGGCAGGCGTCTAAGCGACTTCCGGCGAGTTTGCGATTCCATCTTTTCATCATGTCGTCCGACGGAGATCTGTGCATGGGTCACGAGATCCTCTTTGGCGCACTCTCCTTCATCGTCGACGATTCGGCATGGCTTCGGGACGAGCCCCTCGACGTCGAGGCGCTCCCCAGTCGCGGGGCTACGCACTTCCGTGCCGGTTCCCGCGGCGTCCTTCTTCTCCAGCCATCGGCCCCGGTGTCGATCCTCGCCCCCGTCACGCGCCGCAACAAGCGATCCCGTCGCCCCCGGCTCTAGCGTTGGGTGCGACACGCCCAGGCGCGACAGAGCGCATCCTCTCAAGTGGCGGTGCTCGAATCAGTTGTGGTCACGCCGCCTTCCCAGTGCTTGGACTCAATTCCGACTGAGCTACCTTCCGAGTACCTGGGTCGCGGGCCTGCAGCCGAAGTTCTCGTGGCCGATTCCCATGAAAGTCCCCTCCGGACTAGTCGGAACGAGCATGAGGTCAGAGAATCATCCGGCGCACGTCATCAACACCGTCGTTCTGCCAGTCGACGCACTCGCCAGAGCGACGTCGAGGTGTTCCGCACACCCATCCTCAACCTGGCTGCGGCTGCCAGGATAGCCGATTCTCTCCAGCCGACTGATTCGGAGGCTGGCAGAGGGATCGAGCAGATCCGTGCCCTGCTGCATACGGCGCAGCAGCAAAATTCGGCGGTCTCCCAGTCGCACAACAGGATCCACAATAGTTCTGTTCACGCGAACACGCATCGGTCGGTTTTCAGCCCCGACTCTCATCAGCGACGCAGAGGGGGCAGCCGTTCCAGGAATCCCGAAGATCGTCGCCGTTCATGCACCCCTCCGCCGGGTGGGCCTTACGGACCGCGGCATCATGATGATCGTCGTTCAGTCGGCGACGCGCATGATCCAAGGCCCGACGCAAGATGGTACATCACCTAGAAGAAGGTCGACAAGAGTCGAGCCCACCGCGATGGTCACGATAGAGACCGTCCGAGTGGAAGCAGGACCATCGTCTCTGGCCCCGAGTGCTTCAGTCGGGCCATCCGTTCAGCTGACATCCCTCCCAACTTCCGATTGGCGACGGGAATCGGCAAGTTCACACGAGAGTCCAAGCCAGAAACGTGGTTGGACGACTACAGAGTGGCGGTCCAGATCGGTGGCGGAGATGACCAGGTCGCCATGAAACATCTCCCCCTGATGCTCAACGGCTCGGCGCGAGCTTGGCTGAACCAGTTGGCTCCATCAAGCATCTACAGTTGGGCAGATCTGTCCCGAGTCTTCATCAGGACCTTCGAGGGCACGTGCAAACGCCCTGCTGGTCTCGTGGATCTCGAGCACTGCGTCCAGAAGCAGAACGAGCCCCTGCGCGATTTCATCCAACGCTGGACGACCCTGTACCACACGGTGGAGAACGTCACAGAGCACCAAGCAGTCTGCGCCTTCAAGGCAGGCGTGCGGTACAGAGATCTGTACCTAAAGTTTGGTCGGACAGGCGACATCTCTATGAGCAAGATGATGGAGATTGCCGCACGCTATGCAAATGACGAAGAGGAGGACCGCATACGTAGCGGCAAGCATAAGGCAGTCGCCGATGGAGATGGGAACAACAATCGGAAGCAGAAGTAGAAAGCTCCGTCCACTCCGCAGGCAGAGGCAGCAGCCGTTACGAGTGCCAAGTTCAAAGGCAAGGGGAAAGCTCAGAACACCCCCAAGAATAAACACTTCAGGAATTCCATCCTAGATCAGCCATGCCCAATCCACACGAAGATGGACGAAGAAGGCAATCCTATATTCCCGAAGCATACCACTCGATAGTGTCGCCTCCTGATTCAAGGATTCGGTGAAGGGCAGCCAAGTGAAAAGGACAACGAGCAAGATGATGAGGACAAGGAGGATCCGTTCCCCCAAGTCCATGCAACGTTGATGATTTTTGCTGATGTGGAAAGCAAAAGTCGACTGAAGCTGGTGAACAGGGAGGTGAGTATGGCAACCCCAACCACCCCCACGATCCTCAAATGGTCACACACTGCGATCACCTTTGATCAGTCAGACCATCCAGCACACGTGCCCACCCCAGGGAGGCAAGCTCTGGTCGTCGACCCGGTGGTGGAAGGAGTCCGACTGCGCAAAGTCCTCATGGACGGCGGCAACGGTTTGAACATCATGTACGCCGACACTCTCAAGGGAATGGGCATTCCGATGTCCAAACTTAGCGAGAGCAGTATGCAGTTTCACGGAGTCGTCCCAGGACGAAAGGCCAAGTCACTCGGCCAGATCGCGTTGGATGTCGTCTTCGGCTCTGACAAGAACTTCCGCAAGGAGAAGCTGACATTCGAGGTGGTCGACTTCTAGAGTGCATACCATGCGATTCTGGGCCGTCCGGCATATGCGCGTTTCATGGCCCGTCCATGTTACGTGTATTTGAAGCTGAAGATGCCAGGCCCCAAAGGTGTGATCACGGTCACAGGCAATCGGCAGTGAGCCGAGGAGTGTCTGCAGCAGGGGTCGAGGATTGCCGATCAGCAGATGGCTATTCTCGAGCTGGATGAGTACAAGAAGACCGCCGACCCCGCTGACCTGATGCGTTCAAAGAAGCCAGCTTCCGAGTCCGCATTCCAATCGGCGGGCGACACGAAGAAAGTCAGCATCCACCCGACAGACAACACCGCCGCCCCGATGAACATCTTCACCACCCTTGATCCAAAATAGGAAGCCGAGCTCATCCAATTCCTCCGTGAGAACTGGGACATTTTCGCATGGAAGCCCGCTGACATGCCAGGTGTACCCAGGGAGTTGGCTGAGCACCGACTGCATGTGGATCCTGCTGCTCGGCCCATCCGAGAACGCGTGCGTTGGTCCGCCGCGCACAAGAGGAAGGCAATCGGAGAGGAGGTGGCTAAACTTTTGGCAGCCAACTTCATTCGCGAGGTGCACCACTCCGAGTGGCTCGCTAATGTGGTCATGGTGCCCAAGAAGGACAAGCCTCTCCGTATGTGCATCGATTTCTAGCATCTCAATAAGGTCTGTCCGAAAGATCACTTCCCGCTCCCTCGCATCGATCAAATTGTCGATTCGACTGCGGGTTGCGAGCGTTTATCCTTCCTTGATGCCTATTCGGGCTATCATCAGATCCGTCTGTATGGTCCGGATGACTTAAAAACAGCCTTCATCACCCCATTCGGGTGTTTCTGCTACATCACTATGCCATTCGGTTTGAAGAATGCAGGAGCAACTTTTATGTGCATGATCCAAAAATGCCTCCTAGACCAGATCGGTCGAAATGTGGAGGCATATATGGACGATATCGTAGTCAAGTCACGCAAAGGTTCCGACCTGTTGACTGACTTGGCAGAAACATTCGCCAACCTACGTAGGTACGACATCAAGCTCAACCCGGCCAAGTGTTCATTCGGCGTTCCCAGCGGAAAGTTACTCGGTTTCTTCGTTTCCGAACGAGGGATCGATGTCAACCCCGAAAAGATCGGGACCATTGTCCGAATGGAGCGGCCGGTAAGAATACATGATGTTCAAAGGCTCACAGGTTGCCTAGCGGCTTTGAGCAGGTTTATCGCTCGACTCGGCGAGATGGCGTTACCTCTGTACCGACTCATGAAGAAATTAGATACCTTCGAGTGGACAGACGAAGCCCAAATTGCATTCTACGACCTTAAAGCCCTGCTTTCCACCCAGCCGGTTCTTACTGCCCCGCTCAGTAAAGAACCCCTTCTTCTGTACATCGCGGCTACAAATCAAGTCGTCAGCACCGTTCTTACAGTCGACCGCGAAGAAGAAGGCAAAGCGTACAAGGTTCAGCGGCCAGTATATTATGTCTCCGAAGTCCTGACTCCTTCCAAGCAGAGGTACCCCCATTATCAGCAGCTTATTTATGGGATCTACATGACTGCAAAGAAGGTGGCTCATTACTTCCAAGACCACTCGGTGTCTGTCATATCTGATGCTCCGTTGTCGGAAATTCTCCACAATCGAGATGCATCGGGCCGAGTGGCAAAGTGGGCAATGGAGATGCTATACTGCGACATCAAGTTCGAAGCCATGAAAGCTATAAAGTCTCAAGCTCTGGCTGACTTCATAGCAGAATGGGTAGAACAACAGCAACCGACTCACATCTACTCGGCTCATTGGACCATGTTCTTCGATGGGTCCAAGATGTTGAATGGCTCCGGCGCTGGCGTAGTGATCATATCCCCAAAGGGTGATAAACTCAAGTATGTGTTGCAGATACATTTCGATTCCTCCAACAACGAAGCAGAGTATGAAGCTCTCCTTTACGGGTTGCGCATGGCCATCACACTCGGCGTCCGTCGCCTGATGATCTATGGCGATTCGGATTTGGTGGTTAATCAAGTAATGAAGGAGTGGGATGTAAGGAACCCCACCATGACTGCATACTGCAACACAGTAAGGAAGCTCGAGAAGAAGTTTGAAGGTATGGAACTTCACCATGTTCCCCGACTGAAAACCAAGCAGGAGATGAATTGGCAAAACTTGGATCCACTCGGAGACCAGTCCCGAGTGATGTCTGCCTCGAGCACCTACACCTCCCCTCGGTGAAGGTAGATCCTTTTACGGAGGAGCCAGTACAACCAAAGAGCTCAACAGATCCGACTGAAGTCGAGGTCCCCGCTGTGGTTGATTTGATCATGGAGATTCTTGCTGTCATCCTCGAGTGGACTGTGCCGTTCATTGCGTACATCATGAAGCAAGAGTTACCAGAAGACGAAGTCCAAGCTAGGCAGATCGTCCGCAGGTCGAAGTCCTTCACCGTCATTGATGGCCAGTTGTACAGGGAAAGTGTTTCAGGCGTCCTTCAGCGATGCATCTCCCCTGAGGAGGGACAATTAATCTTGGAAGAAATCCACTCGGGAACCTACGGTTATCATGCCTCCTCTAGAGCAATCGTCGCCAAAGCATTCAAAGCTGGTTTCTTCTGGTTACAAGCGAATGAAATGGCAAAAGATATGGTCGACCGATGCGAAGGCTGTCAGTTCTATTCGAACAAGTCCCACAAGCCAACGTGTGCGTTGAAGACAATTCCTCTTGTTTGGCCATTCGCCGTGTGGGGCTTAGATACAGTCGGACCATTCAGAACAGGCCAAGGAGGATTCACTCATCTGCTGGTAGAAGTCGACAAGTTTACCAAGTGGATCGAAGCCAAGCCCATCAAGAAGCTCGACGCCCTTACGGCCATCAAGTTTATCAGAGACATCATCGCCAGATTCGGGGTTTCGCACAGCATAATCACCGACAATGGCACAAACTTTGACTCAGATAGATTCAAAGGTTTTTGCACAGGCCAAGGTATCCGACTGGATTTTGCATCTGTGGCGCACCCCCAAACAAACGGGCAAGCAGAGCGGGCGAATTGACTTATCCTTCAAGGGTTGAAGCCTCGACTCCTGCGAGAAGTTGGACATGCCGCCGGCGCATGGGTAACCGAGCTGCCTTCGGTGCTGTGGGGCCTCCGCACAACCCCGAATAGATCTACAGGGCGATCCCCGTTCTTCCTTGTTTATGGAGCAGAGGCAGTCCTTCCGAGTGACTTCCTTCACAACTCTCCACGAGTCGAACTCTTCTCCGAAGCCGAAGCAGAGCTAGCCAGGCAAGACGGAGTGGATCTTCTAGAAGAAGAGCGCGAGATGGCACTTACTCGCTCAACAATTTATCAACAAGATCTACGGCGATTTCACGCGCGGCACGTCAGGAGTCGCACATTCCAAGCAGGCGACCTGGTACTCTGAGTGGATCAGCAGAGACCACACAAGTTGGCTCCCGCCTGGGAAGGACCCTTCATCATCTCTAAGGTGTTGAACAACGGAGCATATCGACTCCACAACCTCGACAGGGAAACGGACGAGCCGCGAGCATGGAATGGAGATCTCCTGAAGCGCTTCTACACATAACCGCCGACGGGGACAATGTAAAGAACAAGTATCATTGAAGTAATACAAAGCAGATTGATTTCTTACCAATTCAAAATTCTTCCGCGTTTGCACACTCCGGTCTAAAAAACTCGCTCTGAGTGCGCACTAAAAGTCACACTCGGGGACTTAGCTGCGAACCAGAGTCGCCTAAGTAAAAAACTCGCTCCGAGTGCGCACTAAAAGTCGCACTCGGAGACTTAGCTGCGAACCAGAGTCGCCTAAGTACAAATTCGCTCCGAATGCGCACTAAAAGTCGCACTCGGAGACTTAGCTGCGAACCAGAGTCACCTAAGTAAAAACTCGCTCCGAGTGTGCACTAAAAGTCGCACTCGGAGACTTAGCTGCGACCCAGAGTCGCCTAAGTAAAAAACTCGCTTCGAGTGTGCACTAAAAGTCGCACTCGGAGACTTAGCTACGATCCAGAGTCGGCTAAGTAAAAAACTCGCTCCGAGTTTCCACTAAAAGTCGCACTCGAAGACTTAGCTGCGAACCAGAGTCGCCTAAGTACAAACTCGCTCCGAGTGCGCACTAAAAGTCGCACTCGGGGACTTAGTTGCGACTCAGAGTCGCCTAAGTAAAAAGCTTCCTCCGAGTGTGTACTCGAGATACACTCGAAGGCTTAGCAGACCCTCATTGAGACTCATGTGGATGTGAAGACAACTGACAACTACATAAGTAGCAACTCACTCCGGGTGGGCACGAAAAGTCACACTCGGGGACTTAGCTGCGACTCAGAGTCGCCTAAGTAAAAAGCTTCCTACAAGTGTGTACTCGAGATACACTCGAAGGCGTAGCAGACCCTCATTGAGGCTCATGTGGATGTGAAGACAACTGACTACTACATGAGTAGCAACTCACTCCGAGTGGGCACGAAAAGTCACACTCGGGGACTTAGCTGTGACTCAGAGTCGCCTAAGTAAAAAGCTTCCTCCGAGTGTGTACTCGAGATACACTCGAAGGCTTAGCAGACCCTCATTGAGGCTCATGTGGATGTGAAGACAACTGACAACTACATGAGTAACAACTCGCTCTGAGTGTGAGCTTACAGTCGCGCTCGGGGACTTAGCTGCGACCCAGAGTCGCCTAAGTACAAACTCGCTCCCAGTGTGCACTAAAAGTCGCACTCGGAGACTTAGCCGCGACCCAAAGTCGCCTAAGTAAAAGCTCGCTCCGAGTGCGCACTCGGAGACTTGGCAGACCCTCATTGAGGCTCATGTGGATGTGAAGACAACTGACAACTACATGCTCCGCATGTTTGCCATTGGCTTCACCAAGAAATGCCAAACAAAAACCACGAGCCAAAATCATGTCAAAAAAAAACTTAGCGAAATAAGAGCAAAATATTCGATTCGAATTCAAAGTTGGATCTACAATCAGTCGGCTCGGTGTGAATCAAGCTTATCCACACCGAACCACGAATGTAACGGCCAACAGCAGTGTCCAAAGTTTGATACAGATACCACTCGGCATACCGAGGTAAATGGAGTCATACGCTCCCTTGGCGTCACCGACCATCAGCTCCACCTGCACCATGGCGTCCTTGGCGGCCCCCACCTGGTCTTCCGAGAGGTGCCGGGCATCATATTGAACGGTGCGTTCACCATAATGTTTTTCAAGCGTCACCAGGACTGACAGGCTCCACAAAGGTGTCAAGGTCGATTCCGTCTGCAATGCGAGTGGCTATGTCGAGGAAGGTCTCCATGAAATCTTCGAATCGAAGCTTCTTGGTGTTGGCAACCTGCAACGTCTTCAGCTTTTCTTCGCGAGCTTCCTTGCAGTGCACTCGGACCAGAGATAGCGCCATGTCCGCACCACAACGAGCGGCAGACTTCTTCCATGCCTGCACTCTGCTCGGGACGTCCTCCAGCCGAGTCATCAACCCATCTATTTCTTGCCGAGAGTCGTCTTCAGGCTACAGCTCCTTGTCGATCCGGCCGATGACTTCTCTGAGGCGGCCAATGAAAGGTCCCACCCTCCTAAGGCGAATATGCGCTCGGAGCAAGTCCCGGTTAGCTTCGTCGCCGAGTGGAATGGTCGGTTGTGGCTGCTTCAGCCTCAACATCCCGACAGAAGTCTGCAAAGAAAAGACAAGCAGAAAGTAAGCGTGGAGTGAACTCCAAAGTCAAGAAGCACTTGGCAAAAACTTACCACCAAGCAGTGCAACCATCTTCCTTGCACAGTCGCTGAGGTACTTCTCCTGCGCCATGCACCGAGTGTTCATCAACTTCAGCTGGCCCATCCATTCGGATCTTTGACTCTTCAATTTTTCAACTTCGGCTAGCAATGCCTTGTTGGTCTCACGAGACTCCTCCAAAGACTTCTCTCTGTCAGCAAGATCCCCCTTCACACCAGCCAGGTCATTCACAGCCGCCTCCAAGTCCGCAGCAAGCTGAATCTTCTCAACCTTCAGAGCATTGTACGCAGATCCCATTTCGCAAGTCTTCTGCCAAATAAGCACAAAGGGAAGATCAGACACATTCAACAACGAAAACAATCAAAGCTCAAAGTTCTTCAGACCCCTGCCAATGCAAGCAATCGACAACAGTCTCGGGGACTACACCCAGTGGGTTCACTAAGAGTGACCCCACTGGCATGAAGCTCGACCAGGTCGGCCCTATTGAGCTACATGACAAACAGACAAATCTATGAGACTACTATTACCCGACCTGAGTAACACTACTCTCGGGGACTACACCCAGTGGGTGCACTCGGAGTGCTCCCACTGGTACCACTCGGGCAGATCAGCTCTGATCTGTTCAGGTCACGGAAAATACATATAAAGACAACTGCCGGTGCAAGCACTCGACAGAAGTCTCGGGGACTACACCAAATGGGTTCACTCGGAGTGAACCCGCTGCAAAATCATCCTACTGTATCCGAGTATCTCACTGAAACCCCCAGTGGGTAACAAGAGGAAAGTAAACACTTACTAGCGCACTTACTCAGATATCGTCCCGGAGTTCCAAGCTTTTCTTGTACAAAGACGCGATGGAGTCATACGCTCCCTTGGCGTCACCCACCATCAGCTCCACCTGCACCATGGCGTCCTTGGCGGCCCCCACCTGGTCTTCCGGGAGGTGTCGGGAGGTTGACGGACCCGGCGCGACAGAAGACTCCTTGGGCATCCCGAGCTCCGCTCCAGTCAGTTCCGCCGCGAGGGGCGCCGTCTCAGTCGGCGGCACTGTCTCGGTCCGCGACACGTTCATGGTAGGAGCAGCAGCAGATGGGACAACCTCCAGGACAGGCGCCAAAGCTGGCCCCGACCCCCTTTGTTCGTCGTCCTCCAGATGGATCACCTCCGAAGGAAGCCCGACTGAACATCATGAAATTACAGGAAAAGGGCGAGATTAAAGACAGCACTCGCGAAACAATAATGCAAACTCTCGGAGTCGTGACAACGTACCTTGCTGGGATGTGGCGACGTTATCCGTGTCCATGGGATCATCGTCCTGGGGCGGCAGAGAGGTGGCAGAGGTAGCAGCTCTGTTGAGTGAAATCCACTCGACGGATAAGCATGAGTTCAGTCAGATACTGAAGGAGGATGGAAGAACAAGACACTTACGCTGAGGCGACTGGAACAACGATCCTCATCCGAGGCAAATCTTTCCGAGGCTTAGGCCCACTAGGCTTGGCCACCTTGGACGGCTGGTCCGTGGGCTCGGCAGCAGCGTCCCTGGTCCTCTTCACACTCCGAGCACTCGGAGCCACGGGAGGGGTTGGCGGAGCACTCGGGGCCGCTGGAGGAGCCGACGGAGCAACGGGATCATGACGGCACTTAGTTCGGTGCTCTGGTGGTGGAGGTGGCGAGCTCTGCTCCCCATCCTCCTCCTCCTCCTCTTTCGTCTCCTCCTCCGTCTCCCCACTGTCGGAGACGTACTCGGCGCTATCCGCGCTGCCCTCCTGGCTGCCCTCCTCTTCCTCAGCTGGATTCCCGTTCGAGACAGCAGAGTACCAGTTGGTCCACTCCTGCACAAAACACAGTCGGCAACGTCAGGCGGCGGGACAAGAAAAGCGACAAATCTAAGGAGATTAAAAGCACTCGACAAGATGTGCTCACCTCATTCGGAGGAGGATTGTCAGCGCGGAAGGGCTTCACCCGCCGGGCTCCTTCAGGGTTGTCACATGCGCCTGTGATGCTGCGGACCCACGCTCTCACAATCTCCCCGGTCACGCACTCTGGATGAGACCGAGTGGAATCCAAAGGCCCAGCGTAGTGCCACATGGCATGGTGTCGGGCTTGCAGCGGCTAGATGCGCCGACCCAGAAAAGTCTCCAGCAGGTCCGTGCCGGTGACTCCCTTGCGGACGACGGCTATCAGCGCGTCGACCAAAGGCTGGATCTGGATCCTTTCCCCCTTAGAGAGCGCAAGCTGCCTGGGAGGGCCCGGACGGTCTAGGCTAAAAGGTGGCAACCCACTCGAAGCATTCGGACAAGCAATGTCCTGGCAATAGAACCAGGTCGACTGCCAGTTCCCGACTGACTCGGACAACTGGAGAGGGGGGTAGCTACTCTTTATTTTCTTCTGGAAGCCTAAACCCCCGCAGAACTGGAGGAGATGGGTCTTATCGTCCGATTGGCTAAGCTTTTTGACGGTTTGGGATCTAGCGGAGAAGACATACTTAAAGAGCCCCTAGTGAGGGGGACATCCGATAAAGCACTCGCAAAGGGTGACGAATGCAACAAGGTGGGCTATTGCGTTCGGAGGAAAATGATGGAGCTGCGCCCCGAAGTAAGTCATGATACCTCGGAAGAAGGGGTGGGGAGGCAAGGAGAAGCCCCTGAACACATGGCTGAGCAGCAGAACGTGCTCCCCCTCCTTCGGTGCCGGCTCCGTCTCGCCCTCCGGCAGCCTCCACGACTTGTTGACGATCATGCCGTGCTCCACCAGCTCCAACAAGTCGTCCTCCGTCACCGTGGAGGGGAGGAAATCCCCCTGGATCCAACCCGCCGGCAGTGCCCGCTGTCGCCGCTGAGTAGGGACCGCCCCCTTCTTCTTCTTCTTCTTTCGCGACTCGAGTTTGCTGGTCTGCCCCTTCGTCATGGCGAAGGCAACAGATCTGCGGAGGAGGAGAGGAAGGAGGAGGCTTGGGGCGTGCAGAGAGCTGCGGGAGGAGCGGGGTTAATGCGAGGAAGATGAGCAGCGCAAGAAGAAATCCCGCCGGAGGGGCTTAAATAAGCTTCCGACCGGGTCACTAACAGGTGGACCCGAAATCTTATCTTCCCGACCGGCTGCTGCGATGTTAGTAGAGAAGATAAAGGCGCTGTAATCGAGGAGACAAAACCTACTCGACGGCGATGTCGTCATCCCCGCTGAGCGGGCGACAACCGAAATTTGAGGATCCCGGAAAATCCACCGCTGTCAGTTTGACCAGTCACATCGAAAGATTCCGCGGAAGCACTCGGTCCCTGACGGTTCGTTTCACTGGTATATTCACTCGGATCACTGGTTGAAAGGATAAAATGGATCGAGGCATGCAACACCAAAGTCACATCCATACCAGTCAGATCCATACTCCAGACATCACTTCATCGTTCCAACCCCGATCCATTCGGGGACTAATGATGGGGTTATAGTCCCAGGGTAGGGTCATAGGCCTGCCCTATAGGTCCTACCCAAGGACTACCCTTCATAGAGGACAAGGCCCTTAGACAGTTCCGACTGAACTAAGGACTCCCCATCATCCAGTCGGTGACGAGCACTCGGAGCGTGTTTAACGTACCGATTGGATTCCACTCTGTACATCGTAACCTCCCAGGAGGGCAACGGTCATACGTTTTCATACACCATTATTAACATTTAAGGCTTACGTTACCTGTAACGTAGGCATTTATTCACCACTATTCCACCCCTGTCCACCGGGCCATTATGAAGGGCAGCGCACTCTATATAAGTCGCCCTTCCCCACTGGTGCAGGGGTTGGCATTTACTGTAATCCTATATTCCACTCGACACTAAGCTCCCAAGAGCACTGAGACGTAGGGCTTTTACCTCCACCGTAGAGGGGCCTGAACTCATACATCCTCGCCGTAGCTAAGGCTCTGCCCATCCTTTCGTACCCTACACTTCTACTGTCAGACTTATACCCACGACACTTAGGCTTTTTCGGCATCCTTGAATCAACTTGGGGTGCCTTGGGCATCCCCAAGCTTGAGCTCTTGCCACTCTTTATCTCTTTGTCCATAAGAACTTCACCCAAAACTTGAAAACTTCACAACACGAAACTTAAACAGAAACTCATGATATCATTAGTATAAGAAAGCAAATTACCACTTCCTTAGGTACTGTAGCAAACTTAAATTCTACTTATGTTGCTTTTGGGTTACTGTATTTTCAATCTTCCATGGCTAATACCTCTGATACTATCCATAGTTTCATCAAAATAAGCAACCAACAGAACAAAAATAGAATCTGTTAACAGCACACCAGTCTGTAGAAATCTGTATACTTCGTATTCTTCTGTTACTTCAAAAATTCTGAAAAATTACAACGGTCTGAAGAATTTGCATAGAAATCAGCAGCAATAAGAATCAACTCAAAAGCTCTCACACAAAAAAAAATGAAAATTACTTTCGTGAGCAGAAAGTTTCTGCCTTTTCCAGCATGATCAAACGCTCATCCCCAAGACTAATCATAACGGTTTTACTTGGCACAAACGGAAAAGAAACACAAAAAACACAATCATAACAGAATTATAAAAGTGTGGAAAACACAAAACAGAAAGAAAAATGATAGATTCGTTGGGTTGCCTCCCAACAAGCGCTAATGTTTAACGCCCTTAGCTAGGCATAAGGTGATGGAATCACGTATAGTCATCTTTGGTGCTCAAACCATAAGTAGCCCTCATCATAGATTCATAAGTCAATCTTATTTTCTTTCTAGGAAAATGCTCCATGCCCTTCTTTAGAGTAAATTGAAATCTAATATTCCCTTCCTTCAAATCGATGATAGCACCAATAGTCCTTAGGAAAGGTCTACCAAGAATAATGGGACATGAAGGATTGCAATCTATGTCAAGTACAATGAAATCCACGGGTACATAGTTCTTATTTGCAACAATAAGAACATCATTGATCCTTCCCATGGGTTTCTTTACAGTAGAATCTGCAAGATGCAAATTAAGAGAACACTCTTCAATCTCATGAAAACCAAGAATATCACATAAAGACTTTGGAATCGCGGAAACACTAGCACCCAAATCACACAAAGCATTGCATTCATAGTTTTTGATTTTGATTCTGATAGTAGGTTCCCACTCATCATGAAGTTTTCTAGGTATAGAGACTTCTAATTCGAGTTTCTCTTCAAGATATTTCATCATAGCATCTATGATATGTGTGGTAAAGGCTTTGCTTTGGCTATAAGCATGTGGGGAGTTTGCAATGGATTGCATCAAGGAAATGCATTCAAACAAGGAGCAACTATCATAATTGAATTCCTTGAAATCCAAAGTGGGAGTTTCATTACTACCCAATATTTTGATTTCTTCTACTCCACTCTCCACACCTTTATTATCAAGATAGGTGGACTCCGAATCATTGGGGCGTTTTTCGACCAAAGTGGATTCATATCCAGCCCCTTCATCAATAGGTTTGACACGCGAAAACAAAGATTCAAGAGGAGTTACACCAAGCACTTTAAGATCTTCGTGATTTGCATCACAAATTTCAAGTTTAGCTCCCATCTTATTGACTAAGGTAGCCTGCTTGTCAAAAATTTGGCCCACCAATTTTTCAAGGTGAGGAAGCTAAGAATTAAGTGCAAGGAATTCTTTGGCCATAACATCAACTTCTTTATTCAAACAGGCCATAAAAGAATTTTTCTCTTTTAATTCCCTACGTAAGTAACTATTTTGGTCAAACTGAGAAGACATAAAACCTTTGACATGAGTTTCAATCTCTTCCAACCTTCTGAAATAATTTGGTTTGGCCATGAGGAAAGGTCTCTCACGAACAAGCCCAAGAGCAAGCGAGAAAAACGGGCGGAAAAAGAAGGCAAAAGACAAAAGAAAACAGCAAAGGAGAAAGGCAAATGAAAACAACAAATGTGAAGTGGGGGAGAGGAAAACGAGAGGCAACTGGCAAAAAAGGTAAATGCAAGAGATGAGTTTGTGACACTTACTTGGATAGATCTTGGCTTGATCTCTCCCCGGCGACGGCGCCAGAAATCCTTGTGCTGCTGGATATGCCTATAGGTATTTCCTTGGCAAATATGCAAAGGATTCCCCCACGGCCTTGGAGCCCTGCGTTGGTGTTCCCTTGAAGAGGAAAGGGTGATGTAGCACAGCGGCGGTAAGTATTTCCCTCAGTTTGAGAACCAAGGTATCAATCCAGTAGGAGGATCGCGTCAAGTCACAAGTACGTGCACAAACACAAAGAGCTTGCACCCAACGCTATGAAGGGGTTGTCAATCCCTTATAGATTGTTTGCAAAGTGAGAACTGAAAGCAAAAAGTAAACAAAGCAAAGTAAAAGTAAAAGCTGAGATGATAATTGTGAGTAGACCCGGGGGCCGTAGTGTTCACTAGTGCCTTCTCTCATGAAAGCAAGTAGACGGTGGATGAACGAATTACTGTCGAGCAATTGATAGAACCGCGCAAAGTCATGACGTTATCTATGGCAATGATCATACATATAGGCATCACGTCCAAAACAAGTAGACCGATACTTTCTGCATCTACTACTATTACTGCACACGTCGACCACTATCCAGCATGCATCTAGTGTATCGAGTTCATAAGAACAGAGTAACGCCTTAAGCAAGATGACATGATGTAGATGGACAATCTCAAATATATGATGAAAGCCCATCTTGGTACCCTTGATGGCAACAACACGATGCGTGCCTTGCTGCCCCTTCTGTCACTGGGAAAGGTCATCGCACGGTATGAACCCAAAACCAAGCACTTCTCCCATTATAAGAATCATAGATCTAGTTGGCCAAACAAAACCCAAGACTCGGAGAGACTTACAAGGATATCAAATCATGCATATAAGAAATCAGCAAAGACTCAAATATAATTCATAGATAATCTGATCACAAATCCACAGTTCATCGGATCTCGACAAACACACCGCCAAAGAGGATTACATCGGATAGATCTCCATGAAGATCATGGAGAACTTTGTATTGAAGATCCGAGAGAGAGAGAGAAGAAGCCAACTAGCTACTAACTACAGACCCGTAGGTATGAAGTAGACTACTCACGAGTCATTGGAGAGGCAATGATGTTGATGTAGAAGCCCTCCAGCTCCAAAGTCCCCTCCGGCAGGGCACCGGGAAGGGTATCCAGATGAGATCTCGCGGAAACGGAAGCTTGCGGCGGCGGAAAAGTGGTTTCGTGGACGCCCTTATTTTTTCTGGGATTTTAGGTAATATATAGGCTAAAGAGCTAGGGCAGGGGAGCTCCAGTGAGGCCACAAGCCTGGTAGCCGCGGGCCCCCCTCGCCGCGGCTATAGGGCTTGTGGGCTCCCTGTGGGCCTCCTGCCTTGGCCCTCAATCCCCCGATCTTCTTCTATTCTAGAAAATATCATTTCGGGGATTTTATTCCGTTTGTACTCCGTTCCAAAATCAGATCTGAAAAGAGTCAAAAACACAGAAAAAAGAGGAACTGGCACTTGGCACTGAATTCATAAGTTAGTCCCAAGAAATATATGAAAGGTATATAAAACATCCAAAGTTGACAAGATTACAGCATGAAACCATCAAAAATTATAGATACGTTTGAGACGTATCAACTCCCTCGCCCACTCCTCGGGCATCAACTTCTTCTTCTTCTTGGGCGTGGTGGCGGTCTTGCCGGGGGCGTGGGGCTTGCCTTTGCCGGAGGGTGCGGACGTGATGCCGGATGAGACGAGGGAGGCGAGGCCGGCGGTGGTATCGAGGTCGTCGTCCATGGCGATCGGTCGGGAGCGCGCACGGGCAGGAGGGTTTTGGGGAAAGTTGAGGAAAATGGTGGAGGCTTTGCCACCGACTCGCGGGTCAGGGGGAGTAGTTGGCCCGCAGCGCACGCGTTTGTCTTGTGTCCGCGCTGACACAAATCGGGCTAAAAAATGACCAAAGAATGGGTCGGCAGGTCGACGAAAAGCGGACACACGTCCATTTGGTTCGGCGCATTGGGCTGACTTTTCTGTCCGCCGCGACCCAAACGGATGCGCGCGGAGAAAATGGGTCGGCGCGTTGGAGTTGCTCTTAATACAAACATTAAAATAATACTCCCTCTATCACATAATGTATGCTGTTTTTGACACTAGTGACATGTTGTGTGGAATCATGTCATTGCGATAGCCAATAGGCACGGTGCCGACGTGCGGTCTCCGATGAGTGACCCGACCACTCCTTACTTGACCTTGTGTGGTAAATGATCGCAAAGGTGAATCGAGCAATCTTTCCCTCGAAATAAAATTATCTAGAATCATGATTATCTCACCAATCATGATTGTGTGGTAAATGTCACGTGGCTGTTTGGTTCCGACGCCTCACCTTAGTCATGCCACAACATTTTAGGCATGTGTTTGTTTTATTGTCACATTTGTGGTTTGTCACACTTTTCTACTTATATGGTCCATATGTCATAGGCCCATTTTTTTGCCAAATCTTGTCACACCAGTGGTGGCCATTTTGTTAGCCACATTTTTTTGGGAGGCACACTTTTCCTAAGGTTAGTTGTGGCAAAGTTAGTCATGAACCAAATAGATCCGTAATTTACAACAATATGCTAGGAAAATGGTCCATTGATCGCACACTTTCTTTGAAACTGCACAACAAGGCCTATACAAGTATGGCCAAGCGTCAACCCATATCACTCCCCCAAATATGATCATTCTTAAAGTAATCCTGAAAAATGAGATACAATTGTCTCACGAACATCATCTGGCCCACTGGTCATGAGAGTAGATGCACAAAGGTAAAGAATCCAAGCATAGAAAGATATACCTTTTGATCCACTGCTTTGACATTGAGATCAATGTCAAGACCATATGTGAATCCCTCGATTTAATCATACACCAATCATACACGCAATGCGTACCATCAAACTCAAGGACTCACGGGAAGATATCACAACACAACTGTAGACACAAATAAAATAATACAAGCTTCATATTACAAGCCACGGGCCTCGAGGGCTAGAATACAGAAGCTCGATAAACACACGAGTCAGCGGAAGCAACAATATCTGAGTACAGACATAAAACATGGGGTGCCTTAGAGAAGGCGAGAACAAAAGAAACACGATCGAACGAGGCGAGGCCTCCTGCCTGGAAACCTCCTAACTTCTCCTATTCTTCAGCGGCCTCCACGAAGAAGTCACCATCGGGGCGGAGGCGTTGGCAGGAAACTCCATCTCCTGGGCTCCATCATCTGGTCGCAGCAACGGATCAAGGGGACAAAGGGGGAGCAAAGCAACGGTGAGTACTCATCCAAAGTACTCGCAAGTCTTACATCAGAACTATTCTAAGTATGCATCAGTATCAAAGAAGGGGGTGTGGTTATATGTGGACTGACTGCAACAATGCGAGAATAGAGAGAGAAGGCCTAGTCCTATCGAAGACTAGCATCTTCACGGTCTTGCAGCAATAGACGAGAGTAGAACAGGTAACACAATTAATAGTCATGTTGTTGCAACAATATTAAAGTGAGGTCACGCCCAGAGATCCTCCCTCGACTCCCTGCGAGGAAGCAATCCCGGGGCATCTAAATCTAGTTAAGTAACACTTGTAGTTGTATAAGATTAGGGCACAACTCCAAGTCGTCATGTAATCGTGGACACAACTATTCGAATAGATAAGTTCTTCCCTGCAGGGGTGCACAACATATTCCCCGACGCGCTCGATAACACTCTGGCCGGACACACTTTTCTGGGTCATGACGGGCCTCGGAATATCGGCACGTTGCAGCCCCACCTAAGCTCAGCACAGAGGCCAACTCGCCGGTCTAACTCCTAAGCACACAGGGTTCATGGGCCCACTTCCCCTCTGCGCTCCTGCACGATGTGAGGGCAGCCGACGTCAGTCTTAGCACCCCTTAATACAAGAGCGATGCATCTCGGGACCACTCGGGCGCGCGCCGATACATCGCTGACGTCTGAAGAGCTTCGGCTGATACCGCGACGTCGAGTACCCATAATTCTTCCCATGCAAACGGTTAGTGTGTAATAAGTCCTTCCGACCAACCCAGATCAAATACCCAAATCCATTATCATTTTAATTAGGCCATAGACACAATCTCGCGGGAATCCACCAGTCTATCAACTAATCACCAATGATCCTAGTAACATGGTCGAGTAACTGCGTGGTTGTAACATCGGGGGGAATCCGAGGTATCACCCTCGTTGGATTCCGAACGATGTATCCGTCAAGGTGGGCTTAGAGGAATCACCCTCGGGGGTCCCACACTTGAGGGGTTGCACGACAGAGGCATCGTCAGGAATGGTGACAGAGGAATCACCCTCGGTAACCACGACCGACTAGCTATACTACAGATATATCATCAGGAGTACTTAGCGAGGTGTTACCCTCGGTACTCGATAGTATCTTTGTAGCGTTGTACAACTAAGGGGGGTGTATGTGCTCTGTCGGGTCTGGCTCGTCGATCAGGGATCGAGATTTGAAAGCTAAGCGGAGCAACTGGACTATGGGGTCAGAAGGGATGATTGCTCCACCTATACTAAGCAGATTAAAGGTACAGTACTGAAAGTAGCATTTCATCAAAAACATGCTATGCATCAGATATAGGAGCTAACTACAACAGTAGCAAAATACTAATGCAAGTAGTAGGAAGAAAGACATAGGCGATATAGGAATGATCAAGGGGGGTTTGCTTGCCTTGCTGCTCTGCGGCAAAAGGCTGGTCGACAGGGTCGTAGATGTACCCGGCAACAACGTCAGTCTCTGGGTCTATCGGAAGAAGAGGGGGGAGAAACAATAAATAACAACAACAGGTGCAACACTAAGCATGACATGGCAATATGCAGGCTAGGCATGAGCTAACCCAGTAACATCCGTCGTAGACGGGTCGGAAGAATATCTGACGATATTTTCCGGGTCTCGGGTGCTACTTCTCAAACAACAGCGCCAAAAATTGACACGTTGACGGAGACTTGCTTGCGTCGGTTTTTCCCTTGAAGAGGAAAGGGTGATACAGCACAGGAGCAGTAAGTATTTCCCTTAGTTTGGGAACCAAGGTATCAATCTAGTAGGAGAATCTCGTCAAGTCGAGAGTACCTGCGCAAACACAAATGAGCTTGCACCCAACGCTATAAGGGGTTGTCAATCCCTTCAAGATTGATTGCAAAGTGAGATCCGAAGGCAGAAAGTGCAACGAAGTAAAAGAGTAAGGCTGAAAATATGGTGTGGAGTAGACCCGGGGGCCATAGTGTTCACTAGAGGCTTCTCACAAAATAGCAAATATTACGGTGGGTGAACAAATTACTGTCGAGCAACTGATAGAACCGCACAAAGTCATGACGATATCTAAGGCAATGATCATACATATAGGCATCACGTCCGAGACAAGTAGACCAATACTTTCTGCATCTACTACTATTACTCCACACATCGACCACTATCCAGCATGCATCTAGTATATTGAGTTCATGAAGAACAGAGTAACGCCTTAAGCAAGATGACATGATGTAGAGGGATAATCTCAAACCAATGATGAACACCCCATCTTTTTACCGTTGATGGCAACAACACGATGCGAGCCTCGCTACCCATTCTGTCACTCGGTGAGGTCACCGCATGGTATGAACCCAAAACCAAGCACTTCTCCCATTGCAAGAATCATAGATCAAGCTAGCCAAAAAAACCCACAATTCGAAGAGAATTACAAGGATATGAAATCATGCATATAAGAGATCAGAAAAAACTCAAGTAAGATTCATAGATAATCTGATCATAAATCCACAATTCATCGGATCTCGACAAACACACCGCAAAAGAAGATTACATCCGATAGATCTCCATGAAGATCATGGAGAACTTTGTATTGAAGATCCAAGAGAGAGAAGAAGCCATCTAGCTACTAGCTATGGACCCGTAGGTCTATGGTGAACTACTCACGCATCATCGAAGAGGTCATGGTGTTGATGAAAAAGCTCTCCGTATCCGAATCCCCCCTCCGGTAGGGCACCAAAACGTGCCCCACATGGGATCTTGCGGAGACAGAAGCTTGCGGCGGCGGAAAAGTACTTTCGATGATCTCGTGA
Organism: Hordeum vulgare subsp. vulgare; assembly: GCF_904849725.1. NCBI lineage: Eukaryota > Viridiplantae > Streptophyta > Magnoliopsida > Poales > Poaceae > Hordeum > Hordeum vulgare. The sequence continues at coordinate 108,480,912 of NC_058518.1, read as the reverse complement.
TTTTTTCTAGAATTTTTGGGAATATATAGGCGAAAGACCTATGGCAGAGGTGGCCCAAGGAGCCCACAAGCCAGGGAGGCGCGGGGCCCCCTGGCCGCGGCTAGGGGGCTTGTGGGGTCCCTGGTGCCCCCTACCCTGGTTTTCAGGCTCCCCGATCTTCTTCTGTTTCGGAAAAAATCTTTTTGGAAGTTTCGTTCCGTTTGGACTCCATCTAAAATCCTCCTGTGAAAAGGGTCAAAAACACGGAAAAAATAGGAACTGGCACTTGGCACTGAGTTAATAAGTTAGTCCCAAAAAAGATATAAAAGGCATACAAAACATCCAAAGTTTGACAAGATAATAGCATGAAACCATAAAAAATTATAGATACGTTGGAGACGTATCATCGGGCTACTATCGGTCAGACGGAAAACGATGGAAAAGTTCCACGTTTGCTATACTAGGGACGCGTGACAGACGAATGGACCATGTATCCGGGTTCCTCTCGTTTTGCTCATCAATTTTCATGTTGAAAATATTTTGATTTGACTTACGGATTATTTTATATTAAATTTTAAAGTTTTATTCAATATTTAGGAATTAAAAACAGATTTAATTAAATTGATTAAAAGCAATTATGACACCAGCATGATGTCATGCTCACATCAGCAGTTGACTGATCAACTGACCAGTGGGTCCCATGCGTCATAGACTCAGTTTTTAATTAAGGTTAAATATTAATTAATCGGATTAATTTAGTGAGGGGGACCCACGTGTCATACTCTAATTATTCTAATTACTTAATTATCCATTTAATTAATTAACTAATTAGTTAAATAATATATCTATCTATTTATTTAATAAAAACATATTTTTATTTTTATATTTTATTCTTATTATCATTTTTTTAACAGCGGGTGTGGGGCCTCCGTGTCAGTGGGCGTGGGGGTTTGGCTCCACCGGTAAGTGACATAGGCCACATACATACATAACACATATACACATATTGTATTTTTTTTACATACATGCATATATACACAATACATACTCTCATACATACATGATACATACATACGCAATACATACATGCATTATACATATTTTATACATGCTTTTTTATCTAACTCTTTGTCTCATCTCCAACTCTTTGCTCCTCTCTGTCACAAAGAACCTAAACAGAGAGAGAGGAGGCAAGGTCCACCTCCTCCTACCGGAGTCTAACGGCCGGAACGCGGCGACCGCCGGAACGGAATCGGGATGGAGAAAGGAAGGTAGGGGTGGTCTCACCCACGTTGTAGGGGGCGGGTTTGGTGAGGCTTGGTGAAGCCGTCGGGGACGGGGTGAGGAGGCCGGCGACGTCGATGGGGTGCTGCAGTCTGACGAGGGGCGAGGGTGAGCTCGATGCAGGGGTGACGAGGGGCCAGTCCCGGTGGTTGTGGCCGGCCAGGGGAGGTCTGATACGTCTCTGTCGTATCTACTTTTCCAAACTCTTTTGCCCTTGTTTTGGACTCTAATTTGCATGATTTGAATGGAACTAACCCGGAGTGACGCTGTTTTCAGCAGAATTGCCATGGTGTTGTTTTTGCGCAGAAATAAAAGTTCTCTGAATGACCTGGAAATCTACAAGGAATTTTTGTGGAATATATAAAAAATACTGGCGCAAGAATCAACTGGAGGGACGGAGCCAGGAGCTCATAAGCCCACCAGGCCTGCCCACCGACCGGGCCTGGCAGGCTTGTGAGCCCCTCGGAGCTCCGCCGCCCCCAATTCCAGCTCTATATAACCTCTTTCGACCGGAAAAAAATCAGAGAGAAGAGTTCATCGCGTTTTATGATACGGAGGCGCCGCCACCTCCTGTTCTTCATCTGGAGGGCAGATGTGGAGTCCGTTTTGGGCTCCGGAGAGGGGAGATCGTCACCATCGTCATCATCAACCTTCCTTCATCGCCAATTCCATGATGCTCTTCACCGTTCATGAGTAATCTCATCGTAGGCTTGCTGGACGGTGATGAGTTGGATGAGATCTATCATGTAATCAAGTTAGTTTTGACAGGGATTGATCCCTAGTATCCACTATGTTCTGAGATTGATGTTGCTACTAGTTTGCCATGCTTAATGCTTGTCACTAGGGCCCGAGTGCCATGATTTCAGATCTGAACCTATTATGTTGTCGCCAATATATGTGTGTTTTAGATGCTATCTTGCAAGTTGTAGTCACCTACTATGTGTTATGACCCGGCAACCCCGGAGTGACAATAGCCGGAACCACTCCCGGAGATGACCATAGTATGAGGAGTTCATGTATTCACCAAGTGTTAATGTGTTGGTCCGGTTCTTTATTAAAAGGAGAATCTTAATATCCCGTAGTTTCCATTAGGACCCCTCTGCCACGGGAGGGATGGACAATAGATGTCATGCAAGTTCTTTTCCCTGAGCACGTATGACTACACACGGAATACATGCCTACATTAGATTGACGGACGGGAGCTAGTTACATATCTCTCCGTGTTATAACTGTTACATGATGAATCACATCCGGAATAATCATCCATCACCGAACCAATGCCTACGAGTTTTTCCTGCTGGTCCTTGCTACGTTACTTTGCCGCTACTGCTGTCACTGTTGCTGCTGTTACTTTGCTACTATTGGTTACTGTTGCTACTGCTGCTATCATACTACCTTGCTATTGATACTTTGCTGCAGACACTAAATCTTTCAGGTGTGGTTGAATTGACAACTCAACTGCTAATACTTGAGAATATTCTTTCGCTTCCCTTTGAGTCGAATCAATAAATTTGGGTTGAATACTCTACCCTCGAAAACTGTTACGACCCCCTATACTTGTGGGTTATCAAGACCTTTTTCTCGCGCCATTGCCGGGGAAGCACAACTGTATTCTCTGAGTCACTTGGAATTTACGTCTGCTGGTCACTATGAGGAATCCAATAGATCCAAGAACTAAAGTCTTGCCCTCCACTACGAGGACAGGTAAGGAACTGCCATCTAGCTCTGCACTTGATTCACCTTCAGTTATGAGTAAGTTTGCGACATCACCTCCTGCTAGAAATCTTGATATGTCGCCTGTGCTTGATGATGCTACTTCTGCTGCCCATGATGCCTATGATGATGCTATGCTTGATACTGCTTTGCCTGATGATGCTATGCTTGATACTGCTTTGCCTGATGATGCTATGCTTGATATTGCTTTGCCACTAGGTGCATTCCTTGATGTACAAATTGCTAGAGTTGCTGCTAGATGTGATGATACTTCTGAAACTGCTAATACTATTGAAGTAGAACCTCCTATTTTTCCTGCTAGAACTAGCTCTCCTAGACATGAATTGCCTAATATGCCTGAGTGTTATGTTATGGAGGGAGAGATAGCTGAGGATTTTCTTGCGTGTAAGGATAGCTATGATGTTGAGAAATTACTGCTCAAGTGGAAAAAAAACCTCTGAACGCTAGGATTAAATATGACCCGAAGTTTGCTACTTCGCCTATCTTTGTGACCGATAAGGATTATGAATTCTCTGTCGACCCTGAGTTAATCACTCTGGTCGAATCTGATCCATTTCACGGTTATGAGTCTGAAACGGTTGTAGCCCATCTTACCAAATTGCACGATATGGCCACCCTATTCACTAGTGAGGAAAAGATTCACCACTACTATATCCTCAAGCTGTTTCCTTTCTCGCTAAAGGATGATGCTGAGACTTGGTTCACTTCTCTTGCTTCTGGTTGTGTGTGTAGCCCCCAGGATATGGTCTATTACTTCTCTGAAAAATATTTCCCTGCCCATAAGAAGCAAGCTGCCTTGCAGGAAATATACAACTTTGCTCAAGCTGGAGAAGAGAGTCTCCCACAAGCTTGGGGGAGGCTCGTCCACCTACTGAATGCTTTGCCTGATCACCCTCTTGAGAAGAATGAAATACTTGATATCTTCTATAATGGACTTACCGATGCTTCCAAAGACCACCTAGATAGTTGTGCTGGTTGTGTTTTTAGGGAACGAACCGTAGAACAAGCTGAGATCCTATTGAATAACATCTTGTACAATGAGAATGCTTGGACTATTCCCGAACCACCTCCTAAGCAAACTCCAAAGAAAAGAGGTATTATATTCCTCAGTCTTGAAGATATGCAAGAAGCTAAGAAATCTATGAAAGAGAAAGGCATTAGATCTGAAGATGTCAAAAATCTACTACCTATCGAAGATATCCATGGTCTCGATAACCCGATACAGGTAGTAGAAGTAAATTCTCTGCGTAGATTTGATGAGAGTGATATTCCTTTTGATAAACCTGCTAGCCTATGCCTGGATGAATTTTATAACTTTGTTGTCAAACAACAGAGTTTCAATGATTATGTTAGTAGACAATTGGAACAGAATGCTCGTATGCTTAGTCATTTAAGTGCTTGTGTGGACAGAAACGTCAATGATCTTAAGCTTCTGAGTAAACATGCCTCTATGGTTACTACTCAGGTAGAACAAGTACTTAAGGCTCAGAATGACTTGCTCAATGAGTTGAATGACAATTCTGTTAGAGTCGTCACTAGAGGCGGTAGAATGACTCAGGAACCTCTGTATCCCGAGGGTCATCCAAAGAGAATTGAACAAGATTCTCAAGGAGTTAGCACTGATGCACCTAGTCATCCTAGAAAGAAGAAGAAAGATGATAGGAACCTTCACGCTAGCCACCCAGATGCTGCTACACCTGAGAGTCCAAATGATGCCTCTGTTTCTGATGCTGAGACACAATCTGGTGATGAACATGAGCCTAATGGTAATATCAATAGTGATGTTCATGTAGATGCTCAACCTAGCAATGATAAGGATGTGGAGATTGAACCTGTTGATCTTGATAACCCACAACCTAAGAATAGAAGATATGATAAGAATGACTTTGCTGCTAGGAAGCATGGTAAAAAAAGGGAACCATGGGTTCAGAAACCCACGCCCTTTCCTCCCAAACCATCCAAGAAAAAGGATGATGAGGATTTTGAGCGCTTTGTTGAAATGATTAGACCTGTCTTTCTGCAAATGCGTTTGACAGATATGCTCAAAATGTCTCCATATGCTAAGTACATGAAGGATACTGTGACTAATTAAAGGAGGATACCTGAGATTGAGATTTCCACCATGCTTGCTAACTATACCTTCAAGGGTGGAACTCCTAAGAAACTAGGTGATCCCGGTGTGCCCACTATACCTTGCTCCATTAAAGGTAACTACGTTAGAACTGCTTTATGCGACCTTGGAGCCGGTGTTAGTGTTATGACTCTCTCTCTTTATTGTAGACTTGAACTAGATAAGTTGACACCCACTGAAATCTCTGTGCAAATGGCCGACAAATCAACTGCTTTCCCTATCGACATTTGCGAGGATGTGCCTTTCGTGGTTGACAATGTCACTATCTTGACAGACTTTGTTATCTTGGATATTCCCGAGGACGATGCCATGCCGGTCATCCTCGGAAGACCCTTTTTAAACACTGCAGAGGCTGTTATAGATTGCAACAAAGGCAATGTCACTTTCCATGTCAACGGTAATGAGCATACGGTGCACGTTCCGAAGAAACAATTTCGAGTACATTGAATCAATGCTATCAAAAAAACTTCATCGATTCTTATTGGGAGCTTTGAGTGCCCTATACCTCCTGTTAAGATGAAGTATGATTTGCTTCTTGGGGAGATACACATCCCCATTGAGGTGACCTAGTGACTATTCGAAAATTCTCCGTTCTCTTTTGCGATTCAAAAAAGCTTGTCGAGGAGACTTGATCAACCTAATTGACGGATTTCTTTCGATGACCATGAGATGGATGAATCGAGGAGTCACAAACCTCTGTTCCTAGCTTTCACCTTCGGTTGCTTAGAATAAAAATGATAGGTTTAGTTTAGTTTTCCCTATTTTCTGTTTTAGCGTCCCGTAGAAAAGTACCTCAAAAATAAAATTTCTCTGAACGTCCTGAAAATCAAGTATGATTTTTTTCTGGAATTTTTGAAAAATACTAAGACAAAGAGCTAGTCTGGGGGATGCGCCAGTGGGTCACAAGCCCAGGAGGCCCGACCACCCCCCTGGCCGAGCCTGACAGGCTTATGGGGCCCACATGCACCCCCTCTAGTCATTCTAGTTCTCATCCACTTCTCCTACCTCCGAAAAAATTCATTTCGCAGCTCAAACCCGTGTTCTTGCTCCTCTTACTGGGATTTTCGATCTCCTTGCTCAAAGCACCATTCTCTGAACTGTTTTGGGGGAAATTACTCCTTGGTAAGTGACTCCTCCATTGGTCCAATTAGTTTTTGCTCTAGTGCCTTATACTTCGCATATTTTTGCTGCCTTGGTGACCATGTTCTTGAGCTTTGCATGCTAATTTTAGCTGGTCCCAAGTAGTTTTGATGCGTAATATGGCCTCTAGGCACTTGTGGGAGTAGTTGCTACGAGTTCTGTTGAGCCTTATTCACTTTTGCTTAGAATCACTAAAAATTTCAGAATTTTTCAGAGATAGAAAAAGGAAAAGATGAGGAGGTTCTTAAGAGGCTCTTCAAGTCGGGACCCCAAGGATGACGGAAGTGAGAAGAAGCCCAAGTATCCGGTCCCCCGAGTTGCGGAAGTTCGAGCGTGCGAGTGGCCAAGCGATGTGTTCTTATGCGCCGCCGGACTTTATGAGGACTTTTACTACTTGGTAGAGGACGCAGGCCTTACCGCCTTCGTTGAAGATAAGTGTCCGCAATACCTCCTCCTCACTAATATCTTCGTACAGAGCTTTAACTTCTATCCGAGGAAGAATCCTCCTATGGTTGATTTCAAACTTTATGATATCCCCCAGTGCATGTCACTCCAGGAATTTTGCAATGTTTGCAAATTACCTTACGTTGGGGATATTCATGAACCTCGTCCACGTGACTTGGAAGCTTTCATCGACACTATTGTTGTAGGAGAGGAGAGAGGAGTGTCTTGCGCTAGAGCTGCTAGCATACATTTTCCCGTGCTTCGGTACTTCTCACTATTTGTGGGAAAATGTTTGATTGGCCGTGGGAAAGCTGGGTCACTTAGTTACCCAGATCTTGCGGTCTTGCGCAAAGCTCTTTATAGTGACAAAACTTATAGCTTGGGCGCTATAGTGGCTCAACGGTTGAACACGAACCATTCTAAAGGCATTGTCTATGGAGGTATCTATGCCACTCGTCTTGCTAGACACTTTGATATATCTATTAGACTCGAAGAGGAAGAAGAGATTCTTCTTCTCGAGAGATATCTAGATTACGATAGCATGGTTCGCCATGTCTTTCTTGATAGAGATATAAATAGAAGGATGATTTATAACCTGCTGTTTAGTCAGGGTACTCATGAGACTATTACTTTACCTGCTCCTTCTTTGTTCAATCTTCATGCAGGCAGGTACATTATTATTCCCTCGGACATCTACGCATATTGGGGCCTAGCCCAACCACAGGTGCCCTTGCCTGAGCCACCAGTCGAGTACCACACACTGGTTTATCAGTGGGAGCCAGAGGAGCTTGATACGTCTCAAAAGTATCTATAATTTTTGATGGTTTCATGCTGTTATCTTGTCATCTCTGGATGTTTTATGTACCTTTTATATCTTTTTTGGGACTAACTTATTAATTCAGTGCCAAGTGCCAGTTCCTGTTTTCATTTGCCTTTTTCGTTTGTCTTTTTCGTTCGCCCTTTTCTCTCGCTTGTCTTTCCTTTGCTTAAGTGGTATGTGCCTGCAATATGCTTGCATCTTCACTTGCTGAAAATCTATTGATATGGATCCTCATCCACTAGCTAATCTCTTTAAGAGACCCACTTATGTGGAACGAATTGCTAGTGAGTTGAGTGCACTTGACTATCTTTATGGAGTTTTGCTTGAGATGCGTGAATCTCAAAATTGTCAGGAAGAAATATATGAAGTGATTCACGAGGTCTCCTTGGATGAAAAGCATGATTGCAATGGTTTCACTATAAATTCTATTAGTGATAATCATGCTAAAATTATGCAAAACCCTAAGCTTGGGGATGCTAGTTTTGCTTTGTCCACTACTTGTTGCAATAATCATGATTGGGGTGATGATCTTTCTTAGGATCTTGAAAATTTGTTTAAGCCTCATGACGAATATGATATTTGCAATATTATTGAAAGTGGGTTTGGATAAGTCATGACTTTAGTTGATGATAATCCCACTATTTTTGAAGAGCGTCAACTTTGCATGCATGAGGATCATGAAAAGAACATCCTATGTGATAGTTACATTGTTGAATTCGAATATGATCCCACATGTAATTATTATGAGAGAGGAAAATATGGTGGTAGAAACTTTCATATCACTAAATCACCTCTCATTATGTTGAGATTGATATTGTCTCTTTCTTCTTCCTTGCATATGGTAACTATTGGTTGTCTTGACATTCTGTTTTCCTATAAAATGCCTATGCATAGGAAGTATGTTAGACTTAGATGTGATTTTCACATGCTTTAGGATGCTCTTGTTGAGCTTCAATTCTTGTCTTTTATGAGAGCATCATTGAATGCCTAGCTAAAGGCGTTAAACAAAAGCGCTTGTTGGGAGGCAACCCAAGGAATCTATCCTTTTTCTTTCTGTTTTGTGTTTTCCACACTTTCATAATTCTGTTATGATTGTGTTTCTTGAGTTTCTTTTTGCGTTCGTGCCAAGCAAAACCGTTATGATTAGTCTTGGGGATGATCGTTTGGTCATGCTGGAAAAGACAGAAACTTTCTGCTCACGAAATGATTTTTTTTTCTTTAAGAGCTTTTGAGTTGATTCTTCTTGCTGCTGATTTGTACGCAAATTATTCAGACTGTCGTAATTTTCCAGAATTTTTGGAGGACCAGAGGTATACGAAATATACAGATTGCTACATACTGGTCTGCTGTTAACATATTCTGTTTTTGTTGTGTTGGTTGCTTATTTTGATGAAACTATGGATAGTATCGGGGGGTATTAGCCATGGAATATTGAAAATACAGTAACCCAACATCAGCATAAGTAGAATTTAAGTTTGCTACAGTACCTAAGGAAGTGGTGGTTTGCTTTCTCATACTAATGATTTCACGAGTTTCTGTTTAAGTTTCGTGTTGTGAAGTTTTCAAGTTTTGGGTGAAGTTCTTATGGCCAAAGAGATAAAGAGTGGCAAGAGCTCAAGCTTGGGGATGCCCAAAGCACCCCAAGAGGTTCAAGGATGCCGTAAAAGCCTAAGCTTGGGGATGCCCCGGGAAGGCATCCCCTCTCTCGTCTTCAATCCATCGGTAACGTTACTTGGGGCTATATTTTTATTCACCACATGTTATGTGCTTTTGCTTGGTGCATCTTGTATCGTAGGAGTCTTTTATTTTTGTTGTGTCACAATCATTCTTGCTGCACACCTAGAGAGATAGACATGCACACATCGTGATTTTGTCGAGCTTCACTTATATCTTTTGGTAGACAGTTCAGCTCACATGTGCTTCACTTATATCTTTTGAGGTACATACTTTAGCTCTATGTGCTTCACTTATATCTTTTAGAGCACAGCGGTGCGTGTCCTGGTAGTTTATCTATGTTTTGAAAGTAGTCTCAAAAGGGGTAGTTATCCAAAGGGATATGAAAACTTCCGCCTTCATGTGCATTGAATAGTTAGAGAAGTTTGATTCATCTCAATTAGTTTTGAGTTGTGGTTACGGTAATATTGAAGTCATGCTAGTAAGGTGTTGTGGATCTAGAAATACTTGTGTTGAAGTTAGTGATTCCCGTAGCATGCACGTATGGTGAACCGCTATGTGATGAAATCTGAACATGATTAGTCTATTGATGGTCATCCTTTGCGTGGCGGTCGGGATCGCGCGATGGTTTATACCTACCAACCCTTCCCCTCGGAGTATGCGTTGAATGCTTTGTTTCTATTACTAAAAAAACTTTTGCAACAAGTATATGAGTTCTTCATGACTAATGTTGAGTCCATGGTTTAGATGCACTTTCACCTTCCACCATCACTATCTTCTTAGTGCCGTGCGACTTTCGCCGGTGCACAAAACCCACCATTAGCCTCCCTCAAAACAGCCACCATACCTACCTAGTATGGATTTTTCAAAGTCATTCCGAGATATATTGCCATGCAACTACCACCATGACATGTGCCACCACATCTACATTGCCATTGCATGATCGTAAGATAGCTAGCATGATGTTTCCATTGATGTCTATGTCATGCTAGATCATTGTCACGGTACACTACCGAAGGCATTCCATATAGAGTCATTGTTGCTCTAAGTTTTGAGTGGAAAGTGTGATGATCATCATTAATGGAGCATTGTCCCATGTGAGGAAATAAAAGAGGCCAAAGAAGCCCACCCAAAAAAAAGAGGCCAAAGAGCCCACCAAAAAAATAATAAAAAAATGAGAGAAAAAGAGAGAAGGGACAATGTTACCAACTTTTCCACACTTGTGCATATTAAGCACCATGATCTTCATGATTGAGAGTCTCTCGTTTTGTCACCCCCATATAGCTAGTGAGAAATTTTCATTTTATAACTTGGCTTGTATATTCAATGATAGGCTTCCTCAAAATTGCCTTAGGCCTTCGTGAGCAAGCAAGTTGGATGCACACCCACTAGTTTTCTTTAAGAGCTTTCACTTACTCTTATCTCTAGTGCATCATTTGTATGGCAATCCCTACTCATTCACATTGATATCTATTGATGAGCATCTCCATAGCTCATTGATATGCCTAGTCAATGTGACTATCTTCTCCTTGTTTGCCTTGCAACCTCCACCACACTCCATTCCACTTATAGTGCTAAAACCATGGCTCACGCTCATGTGTTGCGTGATAGTTGAAAAAGTTTGAGAAAGTAAAGGTGTGAAAACAATTACTTGGCCAATACCGAGGTTGTGCATGATTTAAATTCGTTGTGCAAGGATGATAGAGCATAGCCAGACTATATGATTTTGTTGGGATAACTTTCTTTTGGCCTTGTTATTTTGAAAGTTCATGATTACCTTGCTAGTTTGCTTGAAGTATTATTGTCTCCACGTCAATAGAAAACTATTGTTTTGAATCTAACGGATCTGAACATTCATGTCACATAGAGGAGTTACAAAGGACATCTATGCTAGGTAGCATGAAAGCACCAAAAATTCATTCTTTATCACTTCCCTACTCGAGGACGAGCAGGAGTTAAGCTTGGGGATGCTTGATACGTCTCAAACGTATCTATAGTTTTTGATGGTTTCATGCTGTTATCTTGTCAACTTTGGATTTTTTATATACCTTTTATATCTTTTTTGGGACTAACTTATTAATTCAGTGCCAAGTGTCAGTTCCTGTTTTTTCTGTGTTTTTGACTCTTTCAGATCTGATTTTGGAACGGAGTCCAAACGGAATAAAATCCTCGAAATGAATTTTTCCAGAACAGAAGAAGATCGGGGGACTTGGGGGCCAAGGCAGGAGGCCCACCGGCAGCCCACAAGCCCTGGAGCTCCCCTGCCCTAGCTCTTTGGCCTATATATTCCCTAAAATCCTAGAAAAAATCAGGGCGTCCACGAAACCACTTTTCCACCGCCGCAAGCTTCCGTTTCTGCGAGATCTCATCTGGAGACCCTTCCCGGTGCCTTGTTGGAGGGGACTTTGGAGCTGGAGGGCTTCTACATCAACATCATTGCCTCTCCAATGACTCGTGAGTTGTCTACTTCAGACCTACGGGTCCGTAGTTAGTATCTAGATGGCTTCTTCTCTCTCTTGGATATTCAATACAAAGTTCTCCATGATCTTCATGGAGATCTATCCGATGTAATCCTCTTTGGCGGTGTCTTTGTCGAGATCCGATGAATTGTGGATTTGTGATCAGATTATCTATGAATTATATTTGAGTCTTTGCTGATTTCTTATATGCATGATTTAATATCCTTGTAAGTCTCTCCGAGTCTTGGGTTTGGTTTGGCCAACTAGATCTATGATTCGTGCAATGGGAGAAGTGCTTGGTATTGGGTTCATACCGTGCGCTGACCTTTCCCAGTGACAGAAGGGGCAACAAGGGACGCATCATGCCATTGCCATCAAGGGTAAAAAGATGGGCTTTCATCGTAGATTTGAGATTGTCCATCTACATCATGTCATCTTGCTTAAGGCGTTAGTCTGTTCTTATGAACTCAATACACTAGATGCATGCTGGATAGCGGTCGACGTGTGGAGTAATAGTAGTAGATGCAGAAAGTATCGGTCTACTTGTTTTGGACGTGATGCCTATATGTATGATCATTGCCATAGATAACGTCATGACTTTGCGCGGTTCTATCAATTGCTCGACAATAATTCGTTCACCCACCGTCTACTTGCTTTCATGAGAGGAGCCACTAGTGAACACTACGGCCCCCGGGTCTACTCACAAATATCGTCTCAGCTTTTACTTTTACTTTGCTTTGTTTACTTTTTGCTTTCAGTTCTCACTTTGCAAACAATCTATAAGGGATTGACAACCCCTTCATAGCGTTGGGTGCAAGCTCTTTGTGTTTGTGCAGGTACTTGTAGCTTGACGCGATCCTCCTACTGGATTGATACCTTGGTTCTCAAACTGAGGGAAATACTTACCGCCGCTGTGCTACATCATCCTTTCCTCTTCAAGGGAACACCAACGCAAGGCTCCAAGGCCGCAGGGGAATCCTTTGCATATTTGCCAAGGAAATCCCTATAGGCGTAGCCAGCAGCAGTGACTTTGCGACGAGTCTTACGTTCAGCTTGGTCGAGAATACGGTCCGGATGCTCTTTATAAGAGAGGTCTTGTTGCAGCTCAAGCATATCATGATCCACTGCTCGAATAGGATCCTTGAAGCAGCGGTAGAGCTGAGAAACATGGAAGACATCGTGAACCTGAGAAAGGTTTGCCGGCAGTTCCAATTGATAGTCCACTTTTCCACGCCTTTCGAGAATGGTGAAATGACCAATATAGCGAGGAGATAACTTGCCCTTGATTCCGAAACGGTGTGCACCTCTCATTGGTGTGACACGAAGATAAGCCTTTTCGCCAGGTTGATAGACCATATCTTGATGATGACGGTCATACTAACTCTTCTGACGAGACTGAGCAGCCTTCAGATTCTCATGAATAATGCGGACTTCATCTTCGACATGTTGGATAATGTCCGGACCGAAGAGTGATTGGTCCATTGAACGGTGGCTTTGGAATTCCATACGAAGCCAAGTGTAAAGGATACTTTAGAGTCAAATATGTACAGGATAGTCAGGTTTCAATCCTGTGGAACTTTGGGTTATTGGTCTACCATGTGGAGCGGGAGTAGGCAGAGGGGTGACATATTATACGGTCTTGGTAGCAAGACATGCCAAATGATAACCTGCTAGTTATGTCGTCAACAACGTCGGTACCAAGGGCGGGGGACGGATAGAACCATTTTCCTGCTCGCTGAAACGAGGCGGACCAATAGAAAAAGTTCTCGTCCACCCACGGCTACCGGAATGTTATCCACAATAGTAACACGGCCTTACTGACAGAGTTGTCTACCGAGATTTTTACCTAAGCAGGGAATTAACACTGCTTAGATAAGTAATGCCACAAGGAAGGTCAAACAAACCAATAGGAAGAAAAATGTGTCCACACACACAAGTATTAAAGTATATCGTTTCCGAGGAAAACATAGAGTATGGTATACATGATAGGTCATCAAGTACATAACCATTTAGACAAAGAGGCAAGAAGAATCATGATGTTTACCCATACCATGTGGTTTGGATAATTGACCAGGAACATTTTAGCATTCGCTTCCAATGTTCCTGTTAACAATTGAAGTACCACATTCGTGCTCCGAGGTAGCATCACATGGTCATAGATAAAGGTCGGACCAATGGGTACACAAAGAGGACCCATAAGGAACAACTTAGGAAATAAGTCATATAGTTTCCGCATGGAAGATGGTGAATCTTACATATGGAAGAATTTATAACAATAGGTCCTTCGGCCAGGTGTGCCAGACAAGACATCACCGTACCAGATTACATAAGACCATAGTTATATCTATTGGAATATGTTCCAACCATCATATCTGCCCGAGAGTGAGATCTGATAGGTGTCAGGACACCTCAGACTCAAGATGCCTGAGAAGAAAAGATGAAGATGCAAGATTCTCATGATATGAGGTACACAAGCAATTCATGAATCATGAGTTGGATTGCAAGACACGAGAACACAATGTCAAGACATTCGTGCACACATACAATTCTTACAACAAAAATGCACTTGAGATCTGGTTTGGAAACCATCATAGAGGATATCAAGGCCTTTGTGTGAGCCTGGATCAATTCTTAGGAAGGAACTTCTTTTCCTTGATCAAGTCAGTCAGTGGCTTGGGGTGTTAAGAGAAAGTTATATGAAGTGAAGATAACAAATCTTCAAAACATATAACACTTCCCACATACGTGAATGATTTGGTATTTCCCAAGAGGAAGTGAAACAAAACTCACATATTCACGGTGGCAAGAATGCATGTAAACTTTGGGGGAAACATTTCTGCTATCAAGAAAATTCTTCATGAGATAGTGTTGGAATTATGCCCTAGAGGCAATAATAAATATAGTTATTATTATAATTCCTGTGTCAAGATAATAGTTTATTATCCATGCTATAATTGTATTGAATGAAGACTCATTTACATGTGTGGATACATAGACAAAACACCGTCCCTAGCAAGCCTCTAGTTGGCTAGCCAGTTGATCGATGATAGTCAGTGTCTTCTGATTATGAACAAGGTGTTGTTGCTTGATAACTGGATCACGTCATTGGGAGAATCACGTGATGGACTAGACCCAAACTAATAGACGTAGCATGTTGATCGTGTCATTTTGTTGCTACTGTTTTCTGCGTGTCAAGTATTTATTCCTATGACCATGAGATCATATAACTCACTGACACCGGAGGAATACTTTGTGTGTATCAAACGTCGCAACGTAACTGGGTGACTATAAAGATGCTCTACAGGTATCTTCGAAGGTGTTAGTTGAGTTAGTATGGATCAAGACTGGGATTTGTCACTCCGTGTGACGGAGAGGTATCTCGGGGCCCACTCGGTAATACAACATCACACACAAGCCTTGCAAGCAATGTAACTTAGTGTAAGTTGCGGGATCTTGTATTACGGAACGAGTAAAGAGACTTGCCGGTAAACGAGATTGAAATAGGTATGCGGATACTGACGATCGAATCTCGGGCAAGTAACATACCGGAGGACAAAGGGAATGACATACGGGATTATACGAATCCTTGGCACTGAGGTTCAAATGATAAGATCTTCGTAGAATATGTAGGATCCAATATGGGCATCCAGGTCCTGCTATTGGATATTGATCGAGGAGTCTCTCGGGTCATGTCTACATAGTTCTCGAACCCGCAGGGTCTGCACACTTAAGGTTCGACGTTGTTTTATGCGTATTTGAGTTATATGGTTGGTTACCGAATGTTGTTCGGAGTCCCGGATGAGATCACGGACATCACGAGGGTTTCCGGAATGGTCCGGAAACGAAGATTGATATATAGGATGACCTCATTTGATTACCGGAAGGTTTTCGGAGTTACCGGGAATGTACCGGGAATGACGAATGGGTTCCGGGAGTTCACCGGGGGGGGCAACCCACCCCGGGGAAGCCCATAGGCCTTTGGGGAGACACACCAGCCCTTAGTGGGCTGGTGGGACAGCCCACAAGTGGTCTATGCGCCAAGAGAAGAAAAATCAAGAGAAAAGAGAAAAAAAAGGGAGGAGGTGGGAAGGGAGGAGGACTCCCTCCCACCAAACCTAGTCCAACTCTGTTTGGGGGGGGGGGAGAGTCCTCCCCCTTGGCTCGGCCGACCCCTTGAGGGTCCTTGGACCCCAAGGCAAGGCCCCCCTCCCTCCCACCTATATATACGGAGGTTTTAGGGCTGATTTGAGACGACTTTTCCACGGCAGCCCGACCACATACCTCCACGGTTTTTCCTCTAGATCGCGTTTCTGCGGAGCTCGGGCGGAGCCCTGCTGAGACAAGGTCATCACCAACCTCCGGAGCGCCGTCACGCTGCCGGAGAACTCTTCTACCTCTCCGTCTCTCTTGCTGGATCAAGAAGGCCGAGATCATCGTCGAGCTTTACGTGTGCTGAACGCGGAGGTGCCGTCCGTTCGGTACTAGATCGTGGGACTGATCGCGGGATTGTTCGCGGGGCGGATCGAGGGACGTGAGGACGTTCCACTACATCAACCGCGTTCTCTAACGCTTCCGCTGTACGATCTACAAGGGTACGTAGATCACTCATCCCCTCTCGTAGATGGACATCACCATGATAGGTCTTCGTGCGCGTAGGAAATTTTTTGTTTCCCATGCGACGTTCCCCAGCAGTGGCATCATGAGCTAGGTTCATGCGTAGATGTCTTCTCGAGTAGAACACAAAAGTTTTTGTGGGCGGTGATGTGCATTTTGCTGCCCTCCTTAGTCTATTCTTGATTCCGCGGTATTGTTGGATTGAAGCGGCTTGGACCGACATTACTCGTACGCTTACGAGAGACTGGTTTCATCGTTACGAGTAACCCCCTTTGCTCAAAGATGACTGGCAAGTGTTGGTTTCTCCAACTTTAGTTGAATCAGATTTGACCGAGGAGGTCCTTGGATGAGGTTAAATAGCAACTCATATATCTCCGTTGTGGTGTTAGCGTAAGTAAGATGCGATCCTACTAGATACCCTTGGTCACCACGTAAAACATGCAACAACAAAATTAGAGGACGTCTAACTTGTTTTTGTAGGGTATGATTGTGATGTGATATGGCCAACGATTTGATGTGATATATTGGATGTATGAGATGATCATGTTGTAATAGAAATATCGACTTGCACGTCGATGGTACGACAACCGGCAGGAGCCATAGGGTTGTCTTTATACTAACGTTTGTGCTTGTAGATGCGTTTACTATTTTGCTAGGATGTAGCTTTAGTAGTAATAGCATAAGTAGCACGACAACCCCGATGGCAACACGTTGATGGATGACCATGGTGTGGCGCCGGTGACAAGAAGATCGTGCCGGTGCTTTGGTGATGGAGATCAAGAAGCACGTGATGATGGCCATATCATGTCACTTATGAATTGCATGTGATGTTAATCCTTTTATGCAACTTATTTGGCTTAGAACGACGGTAGCATTATGAGGTGATCTCTCACTAAAATTTCAAGACGAAATTGTGTTCTCCCCGACTGTGCACCGTTGCTACAGTTCGTCGTTTCGAAACACCACGTGATGATCGGGTGTGATAGACTCAACGTTCACATACAATGGGTGCAAAACAGTTGCGCACGCGGAACACTCGGGTTAAGCTTGACGAGCCTAACATGTGCAGACATGGCCTCAGAACACATGAGACCGAAAGGTCGATCATGAATCATATAGTTGATATGATTAGCATAGGGATGCTTACCACTGAAACTACTCTCGACTCACGTGATGATCGGACTTGGGATAGTGTAAGTGGATCATGAACCACTCAAATGACTAGAGAGATGTACTTTTTGAGTGGGAGTTTAGCATATAATTTGATTAAGTTGAACTCTAATTATCTTGAACATAGTCTAAGTCCACTTTGAATATATTTGTGTTGTAGATCATGGCTCACGCGACAGTCATCCTGAATTTTAATACGTTCCTAGAGAAAGCTAAGTTGAAAGATGATGGAAGCAACTTTGTAGACTGGGCTCGTAATCTTAAGCTAATATTACAAGCTGGGAAAAAGGATTATGTCCTTAATGCTGCGCTAGGAGATGAACCACCCGCTACGGCTGATCAGGATGTTAAGAACGCTTGGTTAGCACGTAAGGAGGACTACTCAATAGTTCAATGTGCAGTCTTGTATGGCTTAGAACCGGGACTTCAACGTCGTTTTGAGCGTCATGGAGCATTTGAGATGTTCCAGGAGTTGGAGTTTATCTTTCAGAAGAACGCCCGGATCAAGAGGTATGAGACCTCCGATAAATTCTATGCTTGCAAGATGGAGGAAAACTCGTCTGTAAGTGAACATGTGCTCAAAATGTCTGGGTACTCAAACCGTCTAGCTGAACTGGGGATTGAACTCCCGCAAGAAGCTATCACTGACATAATCCTTCAATCACTGCCGCCAAGCTATAAAGGCTTTGTGTTGAACTACAACATGCAAGGGATGAACAAGTCTCCCGGCGAGTTGTTTGCGATGCTGAAAGTCGCAGAGTCCGAACTCCGTAAAGAGCATCAAGTGTTGATGGTGAGCAAGACCACTAGTTTCAAGAGAAACGGCAAAGGCAAGAAGGGCAATTCGAAGAAGAGCGGCAAGCCTGTTGCCAATCCGCCGAAGAAACCCAAGGCTGGACCTAAGCCTGAAACAGAGTGCTTCTATTGCAAGGGTATGGGTCACTGGAAGCGCAATTGCCCCAAGTATCTGGCAGATAAGAAGGCGGGCAAAGAAAAATCAGGTATATTCGATATACATGTTATTGATGTGTACTTAACCGGCTCTCGTAGTAGTGCCTGGGTATTTGATACCGGTTCTGTTGCTCATATTTGCAACTCGAAGCAGGAACTGCGGAATAGACGAAGGCTGGCGAAAGACGAAGTGACGATGCGCGTGGGAAATGGTTCCAAGGTTGATGCAATCGCCGTCGGCACAGTGTCACTTCAGCTACCATCGGGATTAGTGATAAACTTAAATCATTGTTATTTAGTGCCTGCGTTGAGCATGAACATTATATCTGGATCTTGTTTATTGCGAGACAGTTACTCTTTTAAGTCTGAGAATAATGGTTGTTCTATTTCTATGAGTAACATCTTTTATGGTCATGCACCGAATGTGAGAGGATTGTTCATATTGAATCTTGATAGCGATACGCATATACATAACATTGAGACCAAAAGAGTTAGAGTAAACAATGATAGCGCCATATTTTTGTGGCACTGCCGCTTGGGTCATATTGGTGTAAAGCGCATGAAGAAACTCCATGCTGATGGACTTTTGGAGTCACTTGACTTTCATTCACTTGACACGTGCGAACCATGCCTCATGGGCAAGATGACTAAGACTCCGTTCTCCGGAACAATGGAGCGTGCAAGTGACTTGTTGGAAATCGTACATACCAATGTGTGTGGGCCAATGAGCGTAGAGGCATGCGGCGGATATCGTTATTTTCTCACCTTCACTGACGATTTAAGTAGATATGGTTATGTCTACTTGATGAAGCACAAGTCTGAAACATTTGAAAAGTTCAAGCAATTTCAGAGTGAAGTGGAAAATCATCGTAACAAGAAGATCAAGTTCCTACGGTCTGATCGTGGGGGTGAATATCTGAGTTTCGAGTTTGATGCTCACTTAAGACAATGTGGAATTGTTTCGCAGTTAACACCGCCTCGAACACCACAGCGTAATGGTGTGTCCGAACGTCGTAATCGTACTTTGTTAGAGATGGTGCGATCTATGTTGTCTCTTACTGATTTGCCGTTATCATTTTGGGGTTATGCATTAGAAACAGCTGCATTCACTTTAAATAGGGCACCATCAAAATCCGTTGAGACAACACCATACGAACCGTGGTATGGCAAAAGGCCAAAGTTGTCGTTTCTTAAGGTTTGGGGATGTGATGCTTATGTCAAAAAGCTTAAGCCTGAAAAGCTGGAACCCAAAGCGGAAAAGTGCGTCTTCATAGGTTACCCAAAAGAGACAGTTGGGTACACCTTCTATCTCAAATCCGAGGGCAAAGTGTTTGTTGCTAAAAACGGAGCTTTTCTCGAGAAGGAGTTTCTCTCGAGAGAATTGAGTGGGAGGAAGATAGAACTTGACGAGGTTGTCGAACCTCTCATCCCTCTGGATGGTGGCGCAGGGCAAGGGGAAACCTCTGTCGTTGCGACACAGGTTGAGGAGGAAGTTAATGATGATGATCATGAAACTCCAGTTCAAGTTTCTGTTGAACCACGCAGGTCGACGAGATCACGCGCTGCTCCAGAGTGGTACGGTAATCCCGTCTTATCAATCATGTTGTTAGACAACAATGAACCTGCAAATTATGAAGAAGCAATGGTGGGCCCAGATTCCAACAAATGGCTAGAAGCCATGAAATCCGAGATAGGATCCATGTATGAGAACAAAGTGTGGACTTTGGAGATACTACCTGAGGGCCGCAAGGCTATTCAGAACAAATGGATCTTTAAGAAGAAGACGGACGCTGACGGTAATGTGACCGTTTATAAAGCTCGACTTGTGGCAAAGGGTTTTTCACAAGTTCCAGGAGTTGACTACGATGAGACTTTCTCACCCGTAGCGATGCTTAAGTCCGTCAGAATTATGTTAGCAATAGCTGCATTTTTCGATTATGAAATCTGGCAGATGGATGTCAAAACGGCGTTCCTTAACGGTTTCCTTAAGGAAGAGTTGTATATGATGCAACCCGAAGGTTTTGTCGATCCTAAAAATGCTGACAAGGTGTGCAAGCTCCAGCGATCCATTTATGGACCGGTGCAAGCATCTCGGAGTTGGAACAAACGCTTTGATGAGGTGATCAAAGCATTTGGGTTTATACAAGTGGTTGGAGAATCTTGTATTTACAAGAAAGTGAGTGGGAGCTCTGTGGCGTTTCTAATATTATATGTGGATGACATATTACTGATTGGAAACAACGTAGAGCTTTTGGAGAGCATAAAAGGTTACTTGAATAAAAGTTTCTCTATGAAGGACCTAGGAGAAGCTGCTTACATTCTAGGCATTAAGATCTATAGGGATAGATCAAAACGCCTGATAGGACTTTCACAAAGCACATACCTTGATAAAGTTTTGAAGAGGTTCAAAATGGAACAGTCCAAGAAAGGGTTCTTGCCAGTTTTACAAGGTACGAGATTGAGTAAGACTCAGTGCCCAGCAACTGATGAAGATAGAGAGCATATGCGCTCCGTCCCCTATGCTTCAGCCATAGGTTCTATCATGTATGCGATGCTGTGCACTAGACCGGATGTTAGCCTGGCCATAAGTATGGCAGGTAGGTTCTAGAGTAATCCAGGAGTGGATCACTGGACAGCGGTCAAGAATATCCTGAAGTACCTGAAAAGGTCTAAGGAGATGTTTCTCATGTATGGAGGTGACGAAGAGCTCACCGTAAAAGGTTACATCGATGCAAGCTTTGACACAGATCCGGACGACTCTAAGTCGCAAACCGGATACGTATTTATTCTTAATGGGGGTGCAGTAAGCTGGTGCAGTTCCAAGCAAAGCGTCGTAGCAGATTCTACATGTGAAGCGGAGTACATGGCTGCCTCGGAGGCGGCTAAGGAAGGTGTCTGGATGAAGCAGTTCATGACGGATCTTGGAGTGGTGCCAAGCGCACTGAATCCAATAACCTTGTTCTGTGACAACACTGGTGCCATTGCCTTAGCAAAGGAACCACGGTTTCACAAGAAGACCAGACACATCAAACGACGCTTCAACCTCATCCGCGACTACGTCGAGCAAGAGGACGTAAATATATGCAAAGTGCACACGGATCTGAATGTAGCAGACCCGCTGACTAAACCTCTTCCACGGCCAAAACATGATCGACACAAGAACTGTATGGGTGTTAGATTTATTACAATGTAATTCACATGGTGATGTGAGGGCTGGATTATTGACTCTAGTGCAAGTGGGAGACTGTTGGAATTATGCCCTAGAGGCAATAATAAATATGGTTATTATTATAATTCCTGTGTCAAGATAATAGTTTATTATCCATGCTATAATTCTATTGAATGAAGACTCATTTACATGTGTGGATACATAGACAAAACACCGTCCCTAGCAAGCCGATCGATGATAGTCAGTGTCTTCTGATTATGAACAAGGTGTTGTTGCTTGATAACTGGATCACGTCATTGGGAGAATCACGTGATGGACTAGACCCAAACTAATAGACGTAGCATGTTGATCGTGTCATTTTGTTGCTACTGTTTTCTGCGTGTCAAGTATTTATTCCTATGACCATGAGATCATATAACTCACTGACACCGGAGGAATACTTTGTGTGTATCAAATGTCGCAACGTAACTGGGTGACTATAAAGATGCTCTACAGGTATCTCCGAAGGTGTTAGTTGAGTTAGTATTGATCAACACTGGGATTTGTCACTCCGTGTGACGGAGAGGTATCTCGGGGCCCACTCGGTAATACAACATCACACACAAGCCTTGCAAGCAATGTAACTTAGTGTAAGTTGCGGGATCTTGTATTACGGAACGAGTAAAGAGACTTGCCGGTAAACGAGATTGAAATAGGTATGCGGATACTGACGATCGAATCTCGGGCAAGTAACATACCGGAGGACAAAGGGAATGACATACGGGATTATACGAATCCTTGGCACTGAGGTTCAAACGATAAGATCTTCGTAGAATATGTAGGATCCAATATGGGCATCCAGGTCCTGCTATTGGATATTGATCGAGGAGTCTCTCGGGTCATGTCTACATAGTTCTCGAACCCGCAGGGTCTGCACACTTAAGGTTCGACGTTGTTTTATGCGTATTTGAGTTATATGGTTGGTTACCGAATGTTGTTCGGAGTCCCGGATGAGATCACGGACGTCACGAGGGTTTCCGGAATGGTCCGGAAACGAAGATTGATATATAGGATGACCTCATTTGATTACCGGAAGGTTTTCGGAGTTACCGGGAATGTACTGGGAATGACGAATGGGTTCCGGGAGTTCACCGGGGGGGGGGGGCAACCCACCCCGGGGAAGCCCATAGGCCTTTGGGGAGACACACCAGCCCTTAGTGGGCTGGTGGGACAGCCCACAAGTGGTCTATGCGCCAAGAGAAGAAAAATCACGAGAAAAGAGAAAAAAAAGGGAGGAGGTGGGAAGGGAGGAGGACTCCCTCCCACCAAACCTAGTCCAACTCGGTTTGGGGGGGGGGAGAGTCCTCCCCCTTGGCTCGGCCGACCCCTTGAGGGTCCTTGGACCCCAAGGCAAGGCCCCCCTCCCTCCCACCTATATATACGGAGGTTTTAGGGCTGATTTGAGACGACTTTTCGACGGCAGCCCGACCACATACCTCCACGGTTTTTCCTCTAGATCGCGTTTCTGCGGAGCTCGGGCGGAGCCCTGCCGAGACAAGGTCATCACCAACCTCCGGAGCGCCGTCACACTGCCGGAGAACTCTTCTACCTCTCTGTCTCTCTTGCTGGATCAAGAAGGCCGAGATCATCGTCGAGCTGTACGTGTGCTGAACGCGGAGGTGCCGTCCGTTCGGTACTAGATCGTGGGACTGATCGCGGGATTGTTCGCGGGGCGGATCGAGGGACGTGAGGACGTTCCACTACATCAACCGCATTCTCTAACGCTTCTGCTGTACGATCTACAAGGGTACGTAGATCACTCATCCCCTCTCGTAGATGGACATCACCATGATAGGTCTTCGTGCGCGTAGGAAATTTTTTGTTTCCCATGCGACGTTCCCCAGCAGATAGACACAAGGATAATGCTTTCAAGAGCTTCATCGTGGAACATGGAGAGGTTCAGGCTGTGGCTGATGGGCTCAACAACAATTAAACATTGGTCGAAGGGTGCACTTGGAAATACTGAATGAGTAGCACGACCATTGCTAGAATGGTGAGTCGACAACCAAAACACCAAGAAGGAAAACTACCAGTCACTAACCATCAAGGCAATAGGGATGCAAGAAGTATTAGAATCACACATTAGAGCTCACTAGTTGGTATTCCGGTTTGAAACAACACGGGACCGAGAAAAGAATGGTGCAATTCGAACGACATTCTTGACATAAAAGATAGTAATACTCCAAGGTAGAAGACAACATAAGCTGGATAGCAAGGAACTTAAGGGACAACACAAGACATGAACTAGTTTGCGTTGGAGCGAAGACAACAAGGGTGTCGATGATAATACAATCATCGAGGGGCAACGATGGTATTTCTCATCATGCATCCTATTGATACCCTGTAAGAGCTCAGAATGCTGATGATGATCACGCCACATTTGTCGAGAAACTTCACGAAGATTTAATCGATCAGCGACGACATCAAGCAAGGGAATGGTGAAGCTACAGGTTGCCGGAAACACAACTAAGACTTCTAGCTTAGAGTTGAGATTGCCTTTCAGGACAACCAACATGGTGTGGAAAGCTCGATGCAAGCTTAACGCACTGTTGGAATTGTGTGCCAGGGGTGAAGGTTATAGATAGCATGGCCGAGCTCCAACATGACAATGATGATCTAGCTTAACAGCTTGGAATGACATGATCGAGTACAAACTCGTAAACAAGGAAGATTACTAAAAATTGTTGAATCGCAATGTGTACTCGATTCAGTTATCGATGTGCTCGCATGTCCAACAACCCAAACACGAGGAAGCTGGAACTAATGAAAATATCATAGTTGATCAGGAGCTCACAAGAACTTACAGAGCTCCGGTATATCCTTGAGCTGCAAGGGATAATACTCGAAGGTAGATCAACATTAAGGCTTGGACCGATGTATTGATCTAAAGAAGACGAGTACTTTAACTCGTCTGAGAATGAAATCAAGGTAGGACAACATGGTCGGAACCACGATTGCAAAGGACAAGATCACAGATACCAGATTAAACCACAAAATGAATGATTATTGATACGAGAAGCTTCTATGGTAAGATCAACGTCGTTTCCATGGACATGAACACAAAGTTCAAGGTCGACTCCCACTGCATCAATGCATCACCTGCCATTTACTCCTCGCCTTTGATCAGGTTGTAGCTTTGAAATAGTATCCGGCATAACACCAGAAGAGTAAGACTAGTGAAAACTCTTCGGGTCATATTGATTTAGGAAGGCATAGGTTCAACCCGTCGCGGCATCTTAGGAACATATACCGCAAACTTCAAGAGTAATTAACACATGCTTGAAGAGCATGGCTGACCAGGGCATAGGATATAACTTATCAGAAGGAGAAGGCGCAATTTACCCATGGCATTATGTATCAGGGGAACAATATCACAAGAATTTTGAATGTAAAGGATGCCATCGGATAATAACCCAGCAATGGGTCTGGCAGTCCACAAAGGACCTGATGTGAGTATCGGTACTCAACCAGAGGGAGATAGGATGCAATGCATCGGGTTATAGAACATTCAAAAATATCGATACTTAATTACCAAAGGATTTAAGATTTCCAGATTGGTGTATCATAAACAGATGCTCCGATGAAGGATGAATAAGCTCATTAGAATTAGATGGGCAATCAATCAAAGTTGATTTGTTGAGAACCAGCTCTTGTCTGAAAGGATGCCTGAGACGGAAAGATAATTTATGAGTATCAACAGATAATTGTGTGCATTCACACAAAAGTTGAATCAATAAGATCAAAGGAAAAGCACCAAGGGTTTTAATGAATGCTGCTAGACATATGGATTTAACCATAACACAAGCAGGTGAGAAAGGTCAAATGCAATAGGCTACTGAGGATTCCGGAAGATCGAATAGCAGTCCATAGGACTTTCAAAACCCATGACAACTGATGACGGACGAGTCCCCGATAAGATAATTCATTGCATCTTGTAAAACAAGAGAAATTGGAAAGAAAATATGAATGACATTTGTATGCAGTCATCCATAAGGGTTGACGGAGGGAGGGAAATTGCAGAAGCAATGAGCACAAGTTCTGTAGAGAACATCGAGGAATAACTGCAGTTCTTCTGACGAATAAAGCCATCGTCTGAAATACGGGGCTCTCCGGGAGGAAGTATTTACGAGAACCTAATGTTAGAGTTAGCAAAATCTTTAACCCAAAAGAGAAGAGAGAGTAGAGCCCAGAGTATAGGAAAGGAGTAAAAGATACTAATACCACCCAATTGAGATATGGGCCCGTAAGCCACAACATGAGTGTTAGTAAGTTTTTCAAACACTAGACTCAACTTCGGTCTAGGAGTTGGAAAGGGGGCTACCTACAGGCAGTCGGCTCTGATACCAACTTGTGACGCCCTCGATTTAATCGTACGCTAATCATACACGCAATGCGTACGATCAAACTCAAGGAATCATGGGAGATATCACAACACAACTCTAGACACAAATATAATAATACAAGCTTCATATTACAAGCCAGGGGCCTCGAGGGCTAGAATACAGAAGCTCGATAAACACACGAGTCAGCGGAAGCAACAATATGTGAGTATAGACATAAAACATGGGGTGCCTTAGAGAAGGCTAGCACAAAAGAAACACGATCGAACGAGGCGAGGCCTCCTGCCTAGGAACCTCCTAACTACTCCTATTCTTCAGCGGCCTCCACAAAGAAGTCACCATCGGGGCGGCAAGCGTCAGCAGGAAACTCCATCTCCTGGGCTCCATCATCTGGTCGCAACAACGGATCAAGGGGACAAAGGGGGAGCAAAGCAACGGTGAGTACTCATCCAAAGTACTAGCAAGTCTGACATCATAACTATTCTAAGTATGCATCAGTATCAAAGAAGGGGGTGTGGTTATATGTGGACTGACTGCAGCAATGCGGGAATAGAGAGAGAAGTCCTAGTCCTATCGAAGACTAGCATTTTCAGGGTCTTGCAGCAATAGACGAGAGTAGAACAGGTAACACAATTAATAGTCATATTGTTGCAGTAATATTAAAGTGAGGTCATGCCCAGAGATCCTCCCTCGACACCGTGCGAGGAAGCAATCCCGGGGCATCTAAATCTAGTGAAGTAACAATTGTAGTTGTATAAGATTAGGGCACAACTCCAAGTAGTCCTGTAACCGTGGACATGGCTATTTGAATAGATAAGTTCTTCCCTGCAGGGGTGCACAACATATTCCCCGACGCGCTCGATAACACTCTGGTTGGACACACTTTTCTGGGTCATGCCCGGCCTCAGAATATCGACACGTCGAGCCCCACCTAAGCTTAGCAAAGAGGCCGGCCCGCCCGTCTAACTCCTAAGCACAGAGGGTTCATGGGCCCACTTCCCCTCCGCGCTCCTGCACGATGCGAGGGCGGCCGACGTCAGTCCTAGCACCCCTTAATACAAGAGCGATGCACCTCGGGACCACTCGGGCACGCGCCGCTACATTGCTGATGTCTGAAGAGCTTCAGCTGATACCACGACGTCGAGTACCCATAATTCTTCCCACGCAGACGGTTAGTGCGTAATAAGGCCTTCCGACCAACCCAGATCAAGTACTCAAATACATTATCATTTTAATTAGGCCATCGACACAATCTTGCGGGAATCCACCCGTCTATCACCTAATCACCAATGATCCCAGTAACATGGTCGAGTAACTGTGTGGTTGTAACATCGGGGGGAATCCGAGGTATCACCCTCGTTGGATTCTGAACGATGTATCCGTCAAGGTGGGCTTAGAGGAATCACCCTCGGGGGTCCCACACTTGAGGGGTTGCACGACGGAGGCATCGTCGGGAATGGTGAAAGAGGTATCACCCTCGATAACCACGACCGACTAGCTATACTAAAGAGATATCATCAGGAGTACTTAGCGAGGTGTCACCCTTGGTACTCGATAGTATCTCTGTAGCTCGTAAAACTAAGGGGGTGTATGTGCTGTGTCGGGTCTGGCTCATCGATCAAGGATCGAGATTTGAAAGCAAAGCGGAGCAACTGCACTACGGGGTCAGAAGGGATGACTGCTCCACCTGTACTAAGCAGATTAAA
Source organism: Hordeum vulgare subsp. vulgare (assembly GCF_904849725.1). Lineage (NCBI taxonomy): Eukaryota > Viridiplantae > Streptophyta > Magnoliopsida > Poales > Poaceae > Hordeum > Hordeum vulgare. Next base: position 108,453,258 of record NC_058518.1, on the reverse strand, counting down.
GGTACAGTACTGAAAGTAGCAGTTCATCAAAAATAGGCTATGCATCAGATAAAGGAGCTAACTACAGGAGTAGCAAAATACTAATGCAAGCAGTAGGAAGAAAGACATAGGTGACATAGGAATGATCAAGGGGGGTTTGCTTGTCTTGCTGCTCTACGGCAAAAGGCTGGCCGGCAGGGTCGTAGATGTACCCGACAGCAGCGTCAGTCTCGGGGTCTACCAGGAGAAGAGGGGGGAGAAACAATAAATAACAGCAACACGTGCAACACTAAGCATAACATGGCAATATGAAGGCTAGGCATGAGCTAACGTAGTAACATCCGTCATAGATGGGTCAGAAGAATATCTGACGATATTTTCCGGGTCTCGGGCTACTACCGGTCGGACGGAAAACGATGGAAAAGTTCCACGTTTGCTATGCTAGGGACGCGTGACACACGAATGGACCATGTATCCTGGTTCGTCTCGTTCTGGTGATCAACTTTCATGTTGAAAATATTTTGATGTGACTTACGGATTATTTTTTAAAGTTTTATTCAATATTTAGGAATTAAAAACAGATTTAATAAATTGATTAAAAGAAATTATGACACCAGCATGATGTGATGCTCACATCAGCAGTTGACTGGTCAACTGACCAGTGGGTCCGATGCGTCATAGACTGAGTATTTTATTAAGGTTAAATATCAGGGATCCACGAAACTACTTTTCCACAGCCGCAAGCTTCCGTTTCCGCGAGATCTCATCTGGAGACCCTTCCCGGCGCCCTGCCGGAGGGACTTTGGAGGTGGAGGGCTTCTTCATCATCATCATCGCCCCTCCAATGACTCGTGAGTAGTTCACTTCGGACCTACGGGTACGTAGTTAGTAGCTAGATGGCTTCTTCTCTCTCTTGGATCTTCAATACAAAGTTCTCCATGATCTTCATGGAGATCTATCTGATGTAATCTTCTAGTGGAACGAATTGCTAGTGAGTTGAGTGCACTTGACTATCTTTATGGAGTTTTGCTTGAGATGCGTGAATCTCAAAATTGTCAGGAAGAAATTTATGAAGTGATTCACGAGGTCTCCTTGGATGAAAAGCATGATTGCAATGGTTTTACTATAAATTCTATTAGTGATAATCATGCTAAAATTATGCAAAACCCTAAGCTTGGGGATGCTAGTTTTGCTTTGTCCACTACTTGTTGCAATAATCATGATTGGGGTGATGATCTTTCTTATCATCTTGAAAATTTGTTTAAGCCTCATGATGAATATGATATTTGCAATATTATTGAAAGTGGGTTTGGATAAGTCATGACTTTAGTTGATGATAATCCCACTATTTTTGAAGAGCGTCAACTTTGCATGCATGAGGATCATGAATAGAACATCCTATGTGATAGTTACATTGTTGAATTCGAATATGATCCCACATGTAATTATTATGAGAGAGGAAAATATGGTGGGAGAAACTTTCATATCACTAAATCACCTCTCATTATGTTGAGATTGATATTGTCTCTTTCTTCTTCCTTGCATATGGTAACTATTGGTTGTCTTGACATTCTGTTTTCCTATAAAATGCCTATGCATAGGAAGTATGTTAGACTTAGATGTGATTTTCACATGCTTTAGGATGCTCTCGTTGTGCTTCAATTCTTGTCTTTTATGAGAGCATCATTGAATGCCTAGCTAAGGGCGTTAAACAAAAGCGCTTGTTGGGAGGCAACCCAAGGAATCTATCCTTTTTCTTTCTGTTTTGTGTTTTCCACACTTTCATAATTCTGTTATGATTGTGTTTCTTGAGTTTCTTTTTGCGTTTGTGCCAAGCAAAACCGTTATGATTAGTCTTGGGGATGATCGTTTGGCCATGCTGGAAAAGACAGAAACTTTCTGCTCACGAAATGATTTTTTTTTCTTTAAGAGCTTTTGAGTTGATTCTTCTTGCTGCTGATTTCTACGCAAATTATTCAGACTGTCGTAATTTTTCAGAATTTTCGGAGGACTAGAGGTATACGAAATATACAGATTGCTACATACTGGTCTGCTGTTAACATATTCTGTTTTTGTTGTGTTGGTTGCTTATTTTGATGAAACTATGGATAGTATCGGGGGGTATTAGCCATGGAAAATTGAAAATACAGTAACCCAACATCAGCATAAGTAGAATTTAAGTTTGCTACAGTACCTAAGGAAGTGGTGGTTTGCTTTCTCATACTAATGATTTCACGAGTTTCTCTTGAATTTTCGTGTTGTGAAGTTTTCAAGTTTTGGGTGAAGTTCTTATGGACAAAGAGATAAAGAGTGGCAAGAGCTCAAGCTTGGGGATGCCCAAAGCACCCCAAGAGGTTCAAGGATGCCGTAAAAGCCTAAGCTTGGGGATGCCTCGGGAAGGCATCCCCTCTCTCGTCTTTAATCCATCGGTAACGTTACTTGGGGCTATATTTTTATTCACCACAGGTTATGTGTTTTTGCTTGGTGCGTCTTGTATCGTAGGAGTCTTTCATTTTTGTTGTGTCACAATCATTCTTGCTGCACACCTAGAGAGATAGACATTCACATACCGTGATTTTGTCGAGCTTCACTTATATCTTTTGGTAGACAATTCAGCTCACATGTGCTTCACTTATATCTTTTGAGGTACATACTTTAGCTCTATGTGCTTCACTTATATCTTTTAGAGCACAGCGGTGCGTGGCTTGGTAGTTTATCTATGTTTTGAAACTAGTCTCAAAAGGGGTAGTTATCCAAAGGGATATGAAAAATTCCGCCTTCATGTGCATTGAATAGTTAGAGAAGTTTGATTCATCTCAATTAGTTTTGAGTTGTGGTTATGGTAATATTGAAGTCATGCTAGTAAGGTGTTGTGGATCTAGAAATACTTGTGTTGAAGTTTGTGATTCCCGTAGCATGCACGTATGGTGAACCGCTATGTGATGAAATCTGAACATGATTAGTCTATTGATTGTCATCCTTTGCGTGGCGGTCGGGATCGCGCGATGGTTTATACCTACCAACCCTTCCCCTAGGAGTACGCGTTGAATGCTTTGTTTCGATTACTAATAAAACTTTTGCAACAAGTATATGAGTTCTTCATGACTAATGTTGAGTCCATGGTTTAGATGCACTTTCACCTTCCACCATCACTATCTTCTTAGTGCCGTGCAACTTTCGCCGGTGCACAAAACCCACCATTAGCCTCCCTCAAGACAGCCACCATACCTACCTAGTATGGATTTTTCAAAGTCATTCCGAGATATATTGCCATGCAACTACCACCATGACATGTGCCACCACATCTACATTGCCATTGCATGATCGTAAGATAGCTAGCATGATGTTTCCTTTGATGTCTATGTCATGCTAGATAATTGTCACGGTACACTACCGAAGGCATTCCATATAGAGTCATTGTTGCTCTAAGTTTTGAGTGGAAAGTGTGATGATCATCATTAATGGAGCATTGTCCCATGTGAGGAAATAAAACAGGCCAAATAAGCCCACCCAAAAAAGAGAGGCCAAAGAGCCCACCAAAAAAAAATGAGAGAAAAAGAGAGAAGGGACATTGTTACCAATTTTTCCACACTTGTGCATATTAAGCACCATGATCTTCATGATTGAGAGTCTCTCGTTTTGTCACCACCATATAGCTAGTGGGAAATTTTCATTTTATAACTTGGCTTGTACATTCCAATGATAGGCTTCCTCAAAATTGCCATAGGCCTTCGTGAGCAAGCAAGTTGGATGCACACCCACTAGTTTTCTTTAAGAGCTTTCACATACTCGTAGCTCTAGTGCATCATTTGTATGGCAATCCCTACTCATTCACATTGATATCTATTGATGATCATCTCCACAGCTCATTGATATGCCTAGTTAATGTGACTATCTTCTCCTTTTTTGTCTTTCAACCTCCACCACATTCCACACCATCTATAGTGCTAAAACCATGGCTCGCGCTCATGTATTGCATGAGAGTTGAAAAGGTTTGAGAAAGTAAAGGTGTGAAACAATTACTTGGCCAATACCGGGGTTGTGCATGATTTAAATTCGTTGTGCAATGATGATAGAGCATAGCCAGACTATATGCTTTTGTAGGGATAACTTTCTTTTGGCCTTGTTATTTTGAAAGTTCATGATTACCTTGCTAGTTTGCTTAAATTATTATTGTTTCCACGTCAATAACAAACTATTATTTTGAATCTAATGGATCTGAACATGCATGTCACGTAAGAGGAGTTACAAAGGACATCTATGCTAGGTAGCATGAAAGGATCAAAAATTCATTCTCTATCACTTCCCTACTCGAGGATGAGCAAGAGTTAAGCTTGGGGATGCTTGATACGTCTCAAACGTATCTATAATTTTTGATGGTTTCATGCTGTTATCTTGTCATCTTTGGATGTTTTATGTACCTTTTATATCTTTTTTGGGACTAACTTATTAATTCAGTGCCAAGTGACAGTTCCTGTTTTTTCTGTGTTTTTGGCTCTTTTCAGATCTGATTTTGGAACAAAATCCAAACGGAATAAAATCCCCGAAATGATTTTTTCCTGAACGGAAGAAGATCAAGGGGCCTGTGGGCCAAGCCAGGAGGGCTCGAGGGAGCCGACAAGCCCCCACTCCGCCAACAGGGGGGAGGCGGCGGTGGCAGGGCTTGTGGCCTCCCTGAGCGCCCCATGACCTAGATCTTTGGCCTATATATTCCCTAAAATACAGCAAAAAATCAAGGGATCCACGAAAATACTTTTCCGCCGCCGCAAGCTTCCGTTTCCGCGAGATCTCATCCGGAGACCCTTCCCGACGCCCTGTCGGAGGGGACTTTGGAGTTGAAGGGCTTCTTCATCATCATCATCGCCCCTCCAATGACTCGTGAGTAATTCACTTCAGACCTACGGGTCCGTAGTTAGTAGCTAGCTGGCTTCTTCTCTCTCTTGGATCTTCAATACAAAGTTCTCCAGGATCTTCATGGAGATCTATCCGATGTAATCTTCTTTGGCGGTGTGTTTGTCGAGATCCGATGAATTGTGGATTTGTGATCAGATTAACTATGATATATATTTGAGTCTTTGCTGATTTCTTATATGCATGATTTAATATCCTTGTAAGTCTCTCCGACTCTTGGGTTTGTTTGGCCAAATAGATCTATGATTCTTGCAATGGGAGAAGTGCTTGGTTTTGGGTTCTTACCATGTGGTGATCTTTCCCAGTGACAGTAGGGGCAGCAAGGCACACATTAAGTAGTTGCCATCAAGGGTAACAAGATGGGCTTTGTCGTTGATATGATATTGTCCATCTACATCATGTCATCTTGTTTAAGGCGTTACTCTGTTCTTTTGGACTTAATACAGTAGATGCATGCTAGATAGCGGTCGACGTGTGGAGTAATAGTAGTAGATGCAAATAGTATCGGTCTACTTGTTTTGGACGTGATGCCTATAGATATAATCATTGCCATATATGACGTCATGACTTTGCGCGGTTCAATCAATTGCTCGACAGTAATTTGTTCACCCACCGTCTACTTGCTTTCATGAGAGAAGCCACTAGTAAACACTACGGCCCCTGGGTCTATTCACATCTATCATTTCCACTTTCGATTTTACTTTGCTTTGTTACTTTGTTGCTTTCAGTTCTTACTTGGTGAACAATCTATATGGGATTGACAACCCCTTCATAGCGTTGGGAGCAAGCTTTTGTGTTTGTGCAGGATCTTGTGATACTCCTCCACTGGATCGATACCTTGGTTCTCAAACTAAAGGAAATACTTACCACCGCTGTGCTACATCACCCTTTCCACTTCGAGGGAACACTAACGCAAGGCTCCAAGGCCATGGGGGAAATCCTTTGCATATTCGCGTAGGAAGTCCCTTAAGGCATAGCCGTAGCAGAAGGATTCCTGGTGCCGTCGACACGACTATTCCTGGCGCCGTTACCGGGGAAGCACAGCTCACATCAGAGCTCACACAGCAGTGGCATCCTCAGTCCACTCCGGAGTACCCCAGAGCTGGTTATTTCCCTCCATTGGAGTAGACCAACTTAGGCCAAAAGCCTAAGCTTGGGGGAGTACGTGTTTCTCACCGACTTTACATTCTTGCTTATGCTTTCACTTTGTTCGTCGGTGTTCACACTTTGCCACTGTATCATCCATGCTATTTTATTTCTTTTTCTCATTTTCGTTTCATGTGTCTGTCTAGTTTGAGAAAACCCAAAAATATTTTCTTGTTCTTCTTTTGTTTGTCGGGAGCTTTCCCGTGTAAATAGTTTTCTTTTTTTGGGTCCAGGTAGAAGATCATGGTTACAATGTTTAGTGGCTCTCGCATGCATATCTGCTTATCTGTTAAGGAGCCCTATTATTTTGTCTTCTCCTTTGTGTTTGCCTGCAGATTCCAGCGTAGTCCAATGCACGAGCACTCTTATTATTGTTCAAATCATTCGGTCGTGCAATTGAAAGGCAATAATGACGATATATGATGAAGTGACTGAGCCTGGAAAAGCTGGTATGAACTCGATCTATTTTGTTTTTGTAAATATGACTAGCTCATCGTTCTTGATTCAGCTTTGTTATGAGATAAACATGTTTGCAATGACAACTTAGATATCATAGTTGTTGATTCCATGCTTACTTAGCTAGGAGCTTGTAATGGTTTGTCTTGGATGCCCACATGAATGTTGAGATGACTATGATGTAGCATGATAGGATGGTATCCTCCTTTGAATGATTCAAGTGACTTGACTTGGCGCATGTTCACGCATGTAGTTGAAACAAAATCAACATAGCCTCTATGATATTCATGTTCATGGTGATTTATGTCCTACTCATGCTTGCACTCAATGTTGGTTAATCTCAATGCATTTTGATGATTGTTGTCGCTCTCTAGTTGGTCGCTTCCCAGTCTTTTGCTAGCCTTCACTTGTACTAAGCGGGAATACTGCTTGTGCATCCACTTCCCTAAACCCAATGTTTTTCCATATGAGTCCACCATACCTACCTATATGCGGTATCTACCTGCCGTTCCAAGTAAATTTGCATGTGCCACTCTCTAAACCTTCAAGAAATAATGTGTTTAATTTGCATGCCCGAACCGCTCATGTGGTGACAGGGGGCTATCAGTATCTTCCATGCTAGGCGTGTTATCCTTGATATGTGTTTATTCACTATTATTCACGAGAAAGGGGCCGGTAATTGGAATGCCCAGTTCCATGCTCAAATCAAAAAGATAATTGCAAACAAAACTCCCCCTGGATTGATGTTGGTATGGACAGCACCCGAGTATTCATCTAGTCTTGGAGTGTGATTGATTGGTGGTGGGGGAGTCAAAATTTACTTTTCTGTTTGGGAACCGCCTATAGCATGTGTAGCGTGGAAGATGGTGAGAACTCTTAGTCATTGCGTTGACAATGAAAGCATGCCACCCAAAATTATTATCTCTGTTTTCAAAGGTTGATCTCTAGCACCTCTGCAAATAATTGCTTCCCTCTGCGAAGGGCATGTCTATTTATTTTCCTGTTGAGTCATCCTCCTCTTGAAAAAGCACCAATTAGAGAGCACCTCTCTCATTTTTATGATTTTCTTTTAACTGTGTTGTGTAAGACTGTGACTGGATCTTCTTTGCCATGAATTATAATGTTTAGTCAGCCCTTGGTCTTTAAAGGTGCTCTGCATTTATGTTTTGCGGTCTCACAAAGAGCTAGTGAGATACCATCTATTCGTGCTGCTTCATGATTGTTTTGATTGAAGTGTTGACTGATGACCCACAAGTATAGGGGATCAATCGTAGTCCTTTCGATAAGTAAGAGTGTCGAACCCAACGAGGAGCAGAAGGCTCTGATAAACGGATTTCAGCAAGGTAATAACTGCAAGCACTGAAAGTAGCGGTAACAAGTGATTGTGTAGAAGTAACAAGTAAAAAGTAGTAGCAACGGTGCAGCAAGTGGCCGAATCCCTTTTGTAGCAAGGGACAAGCCTGAACAAAGTCTTATAGGAGGAAAAACGCTCCCGAGGACACACGGGAATTTCTGTCATGCTAGTTTCATCATGTTCATATGATTCGCGTTCGTTACTTTGATAGTTTGATATGTGGGTGGACCGGCGCTTGGGTACTGCCCTTACTTGGACAAGCATCCCACTTATGATTAACCTCTCTCGCGAGCATCCGCAACTACAAAAGAAGAATTAAGACAAAGTCTAACCATAGCATTAAACTAGTGGATCCAAATCATCCCCTCACGAAGCAACGCATAGACTCGGGTTTAAGCTTCTGTCACTCCAGCAACCCATCATCTACTTACTACTTCCCAATTCCTTCCTCTAGGCCCAAATATGGTGAAGTGTTATGTAGTCAACGTTCACATAACACCACTAGAGGAAAAACAACATACAACATATCAAAATACCGAACGAATACGAAATTCACATGACTATTTTTAGCATGACTTATCCCATGTCCTCAAGAACAAAAGTAACTACTCACAAGACATAATCATAATCATGACCAGAGGTGTAATGAATAGCATCAAGGATCTGAACATAAACTCTTCCACCAAATAATCCAACTAGCATCAACTACAAAGAGTAATCAACACTACTAGCAACCTTACAAGTACCAATCGGAGTCGCGAGACGAAGATTGGTTACAAGAGATGAACTAGGGATTGGAGAGGAGATGGTGCTGATGAAGATGTTGATCAAGATGCCTCCCCTCCGACGAGAGGAGTGTTGGTGATGACGATGGCAACGATTCCCCCCTCCGGGAGGGAAGTTTCCCCTCCAGGATCGTCCTGCCGGAGCTCTAGATTGGATCTGCTCAAGTTCCGCCTCGTGGCGGCGGCGAAACCACGAAAAAGCTCCCTTATGATTTTTTTCCAGACCAGGACACTTCATATAGCAAAAGAGGGAGGCTAGTGGGCCTTCAGGCAGCCCACAAGCATACCCTGCGCCACCAGGGGGGTGGTGGCGGAGTGGGGGCTTGTGGGGCCCTGGTGGCCCCCCTCCGGTAGTTCTTTCGCCCAGTATTTTTAATATATTCCAGAAAAAATCACCGTAACTTTTCAGGGCATTTGGAGATGTGCAGAATAGTGGACTAGGATTTGCTCCTTTTCCAGTCCAGAATTCCAGCTACGTGAATTCTCCCTCTTCAAATAAACCTTGCAAAATAAGAGAGAAAAGGCATAAATATGGTACCACAAGTAATATAACAGCCCAAAAAGCAATAAATATCAACATGAAAGCATGATGCAAAATGGACGTATCATTGACGTTTGAGACTTATTATTATTTGCTCGCTAGTTGATCATGCCATTGGTATGAGTTTACCGTGAGACCTAGATGTCGTTTGCTTATGTGGTTTGGTTGTGATCTTGCTAAAATTCTGGATATGAGTTAGACATAGTTGCAACAACAAGATCAAACATAGTTCGGCAAAGTTTTTCTTTTGTCTCTTTCAGTTTTTCAACTGAATTGCTTGAGGACAAGCAAGGCTTTAAGATTGGGGGAGTTGATACGTCTCCGTTGTATCTACTTTTCCAAATTCTTTTGCCCTTGTTTTGGACTCTAATTTGCATGATTTGAATGGAACTAACCCGGACTGACGCTGTTTTCACCAGAATTGCCATGGTGTTATTTTAGCGCAGAAATAAAAGTTCTCGGAATGACCTGGAAATCTACGAGGAATTTTTGTGGAATTTATAAAAAATAGAAGCGCAAGAATCAACTTGAGGGACGGAGCCAGGAGCTCACAAGCCCACCAGGCCCGCCCCCCCTGGCCGGGCCTGGCAGGCTTGTGAGCCCCTCGGAGCTCCGCCGCCCCCAATTCCATCTCTATATAACCTCTTTCGACCGGAAAAAAAAATCAGAGATAAGAGTTCATCACGTTTTATGATATGGAGGCGCCACCACCTCTTGTTCTTCATCTGGAGGGCTGATCTGGAGTCTGTTTTGGGCTCCGGAGAGGGGAGATCGTCGCCATCGTCATCATCAACCTTCCTTCATCGCCAATTCCATGATGCTCTTCACCGTTCATGAGTAATCTCATCGTAGGCTTGCTGGACGGTGATGAGTTGGATGAGATCTATCATGTAATCGAGTTAGTTTTGACGGGGATTGATCCCTAGTATACAATATGCTCTGAGATTGATGTTGCTACTACTTTGCCATGCTTAATGCTTGTCACTAGGGCCCGAGTGCCATGATTTCAGATCTGAACCTATTATGTTGTCGCCAATATATGTGTGTTTTAGATCCTACCTTGCAAGTTGTAGTCACCTACTATGTGTTATGACGCGGCAACCCCGGAGTGACAATAGCTGGAACCACTCCCGGAGATGACCATACTATGAGGAGTTCATGTATTCACCAAAATGTTAATGCGTTGGTCCGGTTCTTTATTAAAAGGAGAACCATAATATCCCGTAGTTTCCATTAGGACCCCGCTGCCATGAGAGGGATGGCCAATAGATGCAATGCAAGTTCTTTTCCCTAAGCACGTATGACTACATACGGAATACATGCCTACTTTAGATTGACGAACGAGAGCTAGTTACATATCTCTCCGTGTTATAACTGTTACGTGATGAATCACATCTGGCATAATCATCCATCACCAATCCAATGCCTACGAGTTTTTCCTACTGGTCCTTGCTACGTTACTTTGCCGCTACTGCTGTCACTGCTGCTGCTGTTACTTTGCTACTACTGGTTAGTGTTGCTACTGCTGCTATCATACTACCTTGTTACTGATACTTTGCTGCACACACTAAATCTTTCAGGTGTGGTTGAATTGACAACTCAACTGCTAATACTTGAGAATATGCTTTCGCTTCCTCTTGAGACGAATCAATAAATTTGGGTTGAATACTCTACCTTCGAAAACTGTTGCGATCCCCTATACTTGTGGGTTATCAAGGTCGTGGCACGGCGAGCCGGCCGCGGGGCTCGAGCCGGAGGCGTGCGGCGGAATGGAGGGGGGCGCAGGAGGGGCGCCTCGATGCAGGGGGGGGCTGGGGCGAGGGGCAGCCCTGGCGCGGTCGCAGGGGGCTCGGCGAGGGGGCAGTCACTAGGACCTGACGAGGGAATGGAGGAACCGGCGAGGCAGGGCGGTGGAGGGGCCGACCGGGAGGATGGGGTGTCGAGCGAGACGAGCTAAGAGGAGCGGGGGCGAGCGCCGGGGAGGAGGCGCTCGTGTGGGGGGGGGGGGCGCCGGTGAGGGAGGCACATGGGGGGGGGCAGCAGAGGTGATGCTGGATGAGGAAGGCGGCGGCGCTGGGGGAACGGGGATCCTGAGTGGGGCGCTAGGCGACGGGCGTGGGAGGCAGAGGCTCGAGAGGTTGGTGGGGGGCGTGATGAGGGGGCGCGGTAGGTGGGATCTTGGGCGTGCGAGGGGTAGGTGAGGCAGCCACGGTAGGTGCGGGCGCTGGCGGTGGGGAGGGAGTTGGGAGGCGCGGGGGGCGCGCTAGGTGTCGTGGGTATAAGCCTGACAGTAGATGTGTGGGGTACGAAAAGGATGGGCAGAGTCCCAGCTATGGCGAGGTTGTATGAGTTCAGGCCCCTCTACGGTGGAGGTAATAGCCCTACGTCTCAGTGCTCTGGGAGCTTGTTGTCGAGTGGAATATGGAATACAATGATTTGCTAACCCCTGCACCAGCGGGGGAGGGTGGCTTATATAGAGTGCGCTGCCCTCCACAACGGTTCCGGTACATGGGTGGAGTAGTGGCGATTGAATGTGTACGCTACAGGTAACGTACGTCCTAAATGCTAATAAATGCACCGGGAAACGTACGACCGTTTCCCTCTAGGGGGGTTACGATGTTCCGAGTGGCATCCACTCGGTTAGTTGGATGTTCTCCGAATGCTAGTCTCCGACTGGATGGTCGAGGACCTGTTACCGACTGGACGATGGGGACTCCTTAATTCAGTCGGAACTGACTAAGGGCCTTGTCCCTTATGAGGGGTTGTCCTTGGGTAGGATTTACAGGGCAGGCCTATGACCCTACCCTAGGACTATAACCCCATCATTAGTCCCCGAATGGATTGGGGTTGGAACGACGAAGCGATGCTTGAAGTTTGGATCTGACTGGAACGGATGTGACTTTGGCGTTGCTTGCCTCGATCCATTTTATCGTCTCTGGCCAATGCTCGGAGTGGAAATCTTTGTGGAACAAATTGTCGGACCGAGTGCTTCCAGGGTATCTCTTGACGTGACGAGTCAACTGACAGCGGCGGATTTTCCAGGATCCTCAAATTTTGGTTTCCGCGCGCTCAGCGGGGATGACGCCAGCGCGCTCGAGTAGCGCCTGATGCCTCGATTCTCGCGCCTTCAACTTATCCACTGATATCGCCGCGGTCGGTCGGGGGATAAGGTTTCGGGGCCACCTGCCAGCGACCCAGTCGGAATCTTACTTAAATCCCAGCGGCAAGGGTTTGTCGTTACGCCCGCCGGATCTTTTGCCTTTGCTTCGTCCTCCTCACCGCCTCCAGCGCACCTAACCTCTCCACTCCTCCTCCCCCTCCACGGATTCGCAGCTTCCGCCATGACCAAGGGTCAGACCAGCAAGATGGAGGCGAGGAAGAAGAAGGGGAAGGCGGCGGCTCCTGCTCAGCGGCGGCAGCGGCCGTTGCCGACGGGGTGGATCCAAGGCGACTTCCTGCCCTCCACGGTGATGGAGGGGGATCTGCTGCAGCTGGTGGAGCACGGGATGATCGTGCACAAGTCTTGGAGGCTGCCGGTGGAGAATGAGGTCGAGCTGGCGCCCCGGGAGGGGGAGCGCGTCTTGCTGCTCAGCCATGTCTATCGAGGTTTCTCTCTGCCCCCGCATCCTTTCTTCAAGGGCATTATGAACCACTTCGGGGCACAGCTTCACCACTTTCCCCCGAATGCTATTGCTCATCTCTCTGCTTTCATAGTTATGTGCGAGTGCTTCATCGGCTGCCCTCCCCATTGGGGGTTGTTCAAACATATATTCTCTGCTAGATCTCAAACTATCAAACGACTCAGCCAGTCGGATGATAAAACACATCTTCTCCAACTCTGTGGAGGCTTAGGTTTCCAGAAAAAGAGTCGGAGTAGTTATCATGTTCTTCAGCTGAGTGAGTCGGTTAGGAACTGGCAGTCGACGTGGTTCTACTGCCAAGACGTTGCCTGCCCGAATGCCTCGACAGGGTTGCCTCCTTTCATCTTAGATCGTCCCGCTCCACCTAAGCAGCTTGCACTCACGAAGGCGGAGAAGATCGACATCCAGCCCCTGGTCGACGCACTTGTAGACGTCGTCAGAAGGGGAGTCACCGGCATGGATTTGCTGGCGACTTTCCTTGGTCGGCGCATACAACCACTGCAGGCTCACGACCACGCCATGTCGCACTACACGGGGTCCGAAGACTCCACTCGGACCAACGTCTTGAGCGTGACCGAGGAGAAGGTGGCGTCGTGGGTGCTCCAGATCACGGGCGCTTGTGAGAACCCCAGAGGGTCTCGGCGAGTGAGGGCTTTCAGCAAGGACAATCCTCCTCCGAACCAGGTGAGTACCATTTCTCGAGTGCGTGTATCTGTTTTAGTTTCATCGCTTTCTTGAATCTCTGCCTGTCGTTTGATGTCGCTGACTGTATTTCACGTAGAAGTGGACCAACTGGTTTTCTCCTCTCTTGAACGGGAACCCGACCGAGGAGGAGGAAGAAGGCAGCCAGGAGGGCAGTGTAGAGAGCGGCGAGTATGTCTCCGACAGTGGGGAGACGGAGGAGGAGTCTGGTGAAGAAGAGGAGGAAGACGAAGAGCAGGACTCGCCGCCTCCACTGCCAGAGCACCGGACCAAGCGCCGACATGAACCTGCGGTTCCCTCGGCCCCTCCGGCATCCTCGAGTGGTCCGCCTGCTGCTCCCGTGGTTCCGAGTGCTCGGAGCACCAAGAGGGCCAGGGACGTTGCTGTCGAGTCCATGGGTCAGCCTTCCAAGGTGGCCAAACCGAGTGGGTCTAAACCTCGGAAGGCTTTGCCGCGGATAAGGGTCGTCGTTCCTGTCACCTCGACGTAAGTGTGCTGTTCCTCTAACTTCCTCTGATATCTGATTGGACTGCTGTTTTATTAGTCGAATGAATTTCACTCGACAGGGTTGCCACCTCTTCGGCGCGCCAGGAGGATGATCCCATGGACGCGGACAACGTCGTCTCGTCCCAGCCAGGTGCGTTGTAGCGATTCCGAGAGTTTTATATTATCGCATCGCGGATTCTGTCTTTGGTCTTGCCCCTTTCCTTTTCTGAGATCCCGCGCCGTTCGGTCCGGCAGGGGCGATTTATGTGGATGAGGGTGACCAGGGGAGACCTGAGCAAGCTGCGGAGCCTGTCCTTGAGGCTGCCCCGCCAGTTACTGCTCTCGCTGTGGTCGTGCCGCCGATTGAGGAGGCGCTGGTGGTTGCTGAACCGACTGGAACGGGCCTTGGGATGCCCAAGGAGCCTCCAACGATGTCGGGCCCGTCAAATGTCGAGTTCAACATCGAACACCTCCCGGAAGATCAGGTGGGAGCGGCCAAGGGAGCCATGGTGCGGGCAGAGCTGATGGCGGGAGAAGCCAAGAAGGCGTACGACTCCATCGCCTCTCTATACCAGCGAAGCTTGGAGCTGCGGGACGATATCCGAGTAAGTAGTCTAGTAAGTATTTGCTTTTCTCTTGTTTCTCTTGTAACCCACTGGGTGTGCTCGGATACCGTATGATGTTTGCAATGGGTTCACTCTGAGTGAACCCAATGGGTGTAGTCCCCGAGACTTCTGTCGAGTGCTTGCACCGGCAGTTGTCATGAATCTCAATAGGGCGGACCTGTTTGAGTTGCATGCCAGTGGGGTCACTCTCAGTGAACCCACTGGGTGTAGTCCCCAAGACCGCTGTCGACTGCTTGCGTCGGCAGGGGTCTGAAGAACTTAGACTTTGTATTGTTGGATTTGTCTGATCGTCTCTTGGCGCTGACTGGCAGAAAACTTGCGAGATGGGGACATCATATGAGACTCTGAGGGCAGAAAAGGTGCAATTTGCTAGCAAGCTGGATGCGGCACTGATTGCAATGGCTGGAATAAAGGAAGTGCTGGCGGAACGAGAGAAGTCGTTGGAGCAGGCTCGTGAAGTGAACAAAGCGCTGACTGCTGAAGTTGAGAAGATGGGGAAGCAAAGGTGTATAAACGGTGTACAAAGCGCTGACTGCTCGTGATCCTGAAGTTGAGAAAATGGATCTGCTGAATAAACGGTGTATAGCGCAGGAGAAATACGTTAGTGACTGGGCTCGGCAGATGATGACACGTCTGGGTGGTAAATCCTATTTTTCCGAGTGCTTGTGGTACGTGCGTTACACTCGGCGCTGATTGTTTGCTTGCCCTGTGTTTGCAGATTTTTGCGTGGACGCTGAAGCTGAAGCAGCTGACGTGGAGCGGTCGATTCGCGAGAACATTCCACTCAGCGAGGCCAATCGAGACCTGCTCGCAGCGCACATTCACGTGGGCAAAGTTGGTCCTTTCATCGGTCGAATGAGAGAAGTCGTCGGCCGGATCGACAAGGAGCTTTGGCCGGAAGATCAGTCGCGGCAGGAGATGGAAAACTTGATGAGTCGACTGGAGGAGGTCCCCAACCGAGTGCAGTCATGGAAGAAATCTGCGGCTCGCTGTGGTGCAGACGTTGCTCTGTCCTTGGTCCGAGTGCATTGCAAGGAGGTGCGCAAGGAGAAGCTGAAAGCGTTGAAGGTCACCAACATGAAGAAACTTCGATTCGAAGACTTCATGGAAACCTTCCTTGAAAGTGCCACCCGCATCGCCGACGGAATCGACCTAGACACCTTCGTGGAGCCCTCCAGTCCTTGCGCCAATCCAGACGACGCGTAAGAAAAACTTTATCCTCGGTATGCCGAGTGTTGATTTGTAAGAAACTTTGGCCACTGCTGTTGGCCGTCACATGCTTGTTTCGGTGTGGGTAAGCTTGATCCACACCGAGCCACTATCTTTGTTTGAACCTTGAATCGAATCCTTTGCTCTTCTGTTGCAATTTTGACTCGAGTTGTTGTTTGGCGTTTCTTGGTGAAGCCAAAGGAAAACATTCGGAACATCTCAGTTGTCTTGACATCTGCATGAGCCTCATTGAGGGTCCGTAGAATTTCCGATTGGATCTGTATGATCACCGAGTGGATCGGTAGGATCTTCGAGTGGATCGGTAGGACGTACTCGGAGGTCAAAGAGTACTTGGGCGATACGGGATCGCAGCTAGGTTGTCGAGTGCGACTATCAGGTCGGACTCGGGGCGAGTTGGTACTGATGTAGTTGTCAGTTGTTTTGACGTCCACATGAGCCTCAATGAGAGTCTGCAACTCATGTAGTTGTCAGTTGTTTTGACCTCCACATGAGCCTCAATGAGGGTCTGCAATTCATGTAGTTGTCAGTTGTTTTGACATCCACATGAACCTCAATGAGGATCTGCAACTCATCTAGTTGTCAGTTGTTTTGACATCCACATGAGCCTCAATGAGGATCTGCTACTCATGTAGTGGTCAGTTGTTTTGACATCCACATGAGCCTCAATGAGGGTCTATTGAGTTCCCGAGTGTACCTGTAGGATACAGTCGGAGGCATGCGGGTGCTTAGGCGATTCTGGATTGCAGCTAAGTCCCCGAGTGTGACGTTAAGTGCACACTGGGAGAAAGTTAATACTTAGGCGATTCTGGATCGCAGCTAAGTCCCCGAGTGTGACGTTAAGTGCACACTCGGAGAAAGTTAATACTTAGGCGATTCTGGATTGCAGCTAAGCCCCCGAGTGTGACGTTAAGTGCACACTCGGAGAAAGTTAATACTTAGGCGCTTCTGGATCGCAACTAAGCCCCTGAGTGTGACGTTAAGTGCACACTCGGAGAAAGTTAATACTTAGGCGATTCTGGATCGCAGCTAAGTCCCCGAGTGTGACGTTAAGTGCACACTCGGAGAAAGTTAATACTTAGGCGATTCTGGATCGCAGCTAAGTCCCCGAGTGTGACGTTAGGTGCACACTCGGAGAAAGTTAATACTTAGGCAATTCTGGATCGCAGCTAAGTCCCCGAGTGTGACGTTAAGTGCACACTCGGAGAAAGTTAATACTTAGGCGATTCTGGATCGCAGCTAAGTCCCCGAGTGTGACGTTAAGTGCACACTCGGAGAAAGTTAATACTTAGGTGATTCTGGATCGCAGCTAAGTACCCGAGTGTGACGTTAAGTGCGCACTCGGAGAAAGTTAATACCTAGGCGATTCTGGTTCGCAGCTAAGTCCCCGAGTGTGACGTTAAGTGCACACTTGGAGAATGTTAATACTTAGGCGATTCTGGATCGCAGCTAAGTCCCCGAGTGTGACGTTAAGTGCACACTCGGAGAAAATTAATACTTAGGCGATTCTGGATCGCAGCCAAATTTTTTTTTTGAGATCGGAGTCTGCGACCGTGGAAGAACTTTGAACCTGCAAAAAACTCAATCTGCTTTATATTATTTCACCAATACTTGTTCCTTACATTGCTTCAGTCGACGGTCACGTGTAGAAGCGCTTCAGGAGATCTCCGTTCCATGCTCGCGGCTCGTCTGTCTCCCTGTCGACGTTGCAGAGTCTGTATGCTCCATTGTTCAGCACCTTGGAGATGATGAAGGGTCCTTCCCAGGCAGGAGCCAACTTGTGAAGTCTTTGCTGATCCACTCGGAGCACCAGGTCGCCTGCTTGAAACGTACGACTCCTGACGCGTCGCGCGTGAAAACGCCGCAGATCTTGTTGATAAATGGTTGAGCGAGTCAGTGCCATCTCGTGCTCCTCCTCTAGAAGGTCCACTCCGTCTTGCCTTGCTTGTTCTGCTTCAGCTTCGGAGAAGAGTTCGACTCATGGAGCATTGTGAAGTAAGTCACTCGGAAGGACTGCTTCTGCTCCGTAGACGAGGAAGAACGGTGATCGCCCTGTAGATCTGTTCGGGGTTGTGCGAAGACCCCAAAGCACCGAAGGTAGCTCGGTGACCCATGCGCCAGCGGCATGTCCCACCTCTCGCAGGAGTCAGGGCTTCAAACCTTGCAGAATAAGTCCATTCGCCCGCTCTGCTTGTCCATTGGATTGGGGATGCGCCACGAAAGCAAAATCCACTCGGATACCTTGGCTTGTACAGAAACCTTTGAATCTGTCCGAGTCAAAGTTTGTCCCGTTGTCCGTGATTATGCTGTGAGGTACACTGAATCTGGAGATGATGTCCCTGACAAACTGGACGGCTGTTGAGGTGTCGAGCTTCTTGATGGGCTTGGCTTCGATCCATTTCGTGAACTTGTTGACTGCCACCAACAGATGTGTGTATCCCCCTTGGCCTGTCCTAAATGGACCGACTGTATCTAATCCCCACACTGCGAACGGCCAGACAAGAGGGATTGTCTTCAACGCAGATGTGGGCTTGTGTGACTTGTTGGAGTAGAACTGACAATCCTCACATCGGTCGACCATATCTTTAGCCATCTCGTTTGCCTGCAGCCAGAAGAAACCAGCCCTCAATGCCTTGGCGACGATTGCTCTCGAAGAGGTGTGATGACCGCAGGTTCCTGAGTGAATATCTTCCAGGATTAGCTGCCCCTCCTCTGGGGAGATGCATCATTGAAGAACGCGTGAAACGCTTTCCTTGTACAATTGGCCATCAATGACAGTGAATGACTTCGACCTGCGGACTATCTGCCTGGCCTGGACTTCGTCTTCTGGTAGTTCCTGCCTCAGGATATATGCAATGATCGACACAGTCCAATCGGGGATGACAGCAAGAATCTCCATGACCAGATCAACCACAGCAGGTACATTGACTTCAGTCGGATCTGTTGAACTCTTTGGTTGTACTGGTTCTTCTGTAAAAGGATCTTCTTTGACTGAGGGAAGGTGAAGGTGCTCGAGGCAGACGTCACTCGGGACTGGTCTCCGAGTGGATCCGAGTTTTGCCAACTCATCAGCTGGTTGGTTCTTCAGTCTCGGAACATGGTGAAGTTCTAGACCTTCAAACTTCTTCTCAAGCTTCCTCACTGCATTGCAGTATGTGGTCATGGTGGGGTTCCTGACGTCCCACTCTTTCATCACTTGATTGACCACCAAATCCGAATCGCCGTAGACCATTAGGCGACGGACGCCGAGTGAGATGGCCATGCACAACCCGCAGAGCAGAGCTTCATACTCGGCCTCGTTGTTGGAGGAATCGAAGTGTATCTGTAGCACGTACTTGAGTTTGTCGCCCTTTGGCGATATGATCACAACGCCAGCGCCGGAGCCATTCAACATCTTGGACCCATCGAAGAACATTGTCCAATGGGCCGAGTAGAAGTGGGTCGGTTGCTGTTGTTCTACCCATTCTGCTATGAAGTCAGCCAGAGCTTGAGACTTAATAGCTTTCTTGGCCTCGAACTTGATATAGCAGTACAACATCTACATTTCCCACTTCGGCACTCGGCCTGACGCGTCTCGATTGTGGAGAATTTCCGACAACGGAGCATCAGAAACGACAAACACCGAGTGGTCTTGGAAATAATGGGCCACCTTCTTCGCAGTCATGTAGATCACGTAGATAAGTTTTTGATAGTGGGGATACCTCTGCTTGGAAGGAGTCAGGACTTCGGAGACGTAGTACACTGGCCGGTGAACTTTGTATGCTTTGCCTTCTTCTTCTCGTTCGATTGTAAGAACAGTACTGACGACTTGATTTGTAGCCGCGATATACAGAAGAAGGGGCTCTTTACTGAGCGGAGCAGTAAGAACCGGCTGGGTGGAAAGTAGGACTTTGAGGTCGTCGAATGCGACTTGGGCTTCGTCTGTCCACTCGAAGGTATCTGATTTCTTCATGAGTCAGTACAGAGGAAGTGCTTTCTCGCCAAGTCGACTGATGAACCTGCTCAAAGCCGCTAGGCAACCTGTGAGCCATTGAACATCGTGTATTCTGACCGGCCTCTCCATTCGGACGATGGTCCTGATCTTTTCGGAGTTGACATCGATCCCTCGTTCGGAAACGAAGAAACCGAGTAACTTCCCGTTGGGAACGCCGAATGAACATTTGGCGGGGTTGAGCTTGATATCGTACCTACGAAGGTTGGCGAATGTTTCTGCCAAGTCAGTCAGCAGGTCGGAACCTTTGCGTGACTTGACTACGATATCGTCCATATATGCCTCCACATTCCGACCGATCTGGTCGAGAAGGCATTTTTGGATCATGCGCATAAAGGTAGCTCCTGCATTCTTCAAACTGAATGGCATAGTGATGTAGCAGAAGCACCCGAATGGGGTGATGAAGGTTGTTTTTAATTCACCGGGGCCATACAGACGGATCTGATGATAGCCCGAGTAGGCATCAAGAAATGACAAGCGCGCACAACCCGCAGTCGAATCGACAATTTGATCTATGCGGGGGAGCGGAAAATGGTCTTCCGGGCAGACCTTATTGAGATGCTTGAAGTCGATGCACATTCAGAGCGACTTGTCCTTCTTGGGCACCATGACAACATTGGCGAGCCACTCGGAGTGGTGAACCTCGCGAATGAAGTTGGCTGCCAGCAGCTTGGCCACCTCTTCCCCGATTGCATTCCTCTTGTGCGCGGCGGACCGGCGCAGGCGTTCTCGGACGGGCCGAGCGGTGGAATCCACATGCAGTCGGTGCTCAGCCAACTCCCTGGGTACACCTGGCATGTCAGAGGGTTTCCATGCGAAGATGTCCCAGTTCTCACGGAGGAATTGGGTGAGCTCGGCTTCCTATTGAGGATCGAGGGTGGTGGAGATGTTCGTCGTGGCAGCAGTGTCGTGCACCGGGTGGATGCCGACCTTCTTCGTTTCTCCCGCCGGCTGGAATGCAAACTCTGAAGCTGGCTTCTTCGAGCGCATCAGGTCGGCGGGGTCGACTGTTTTCTTGTACTCGTCGAGCTCGAGGACGGCCATCTGCTGATCGGCGGTTCTTGATCCCTGCTGTAGACACTCTTCAGCTCGCTGTCGATTTCCCGTGATGGTGATCACGCCTTTCGTACCTGGCATCTTCAGCTTCAGGTATACGTAACATGGACGGGCCATGAAACGCGCATACGCTGGGTGGCCCAGAATTGCGTGGTAAGCGCTCTGGAAGTCCACCACTTCGAACGCCAGCTTTTCCTTGCGGAAGTTCTTGTCAGAGCCAAAAACAACGTCCAACGCGATCTGGCCGAGTGACTTGGCCTTCCGTCCAGGGACGACTCCATGGAATTGCATGCTGCTCTCGCTGAGTTTGGACATCGGAATGCCCATCCCCTTGAGAGTGTCAGCGTACATGATGTTCAAGCCGCTGCCGCCGTCCATGAGGACTTTGCGCAGTCGGACTCCTTCCACCACCGGGTCGACGACCAGAGCCTGTCTCCCCGGGGTGGGTACATGTGCCGGATGATCCGACTGGTCGAAGGTGATCGCAGTCTGAGACCATTTGAGGAACTTGGGGTTGGTAGGGGTGGCCATGTTCACCTCCCTGTTCACCAGCTTCAGTCGACTCTTGCTCTCAACGTCATCAAAAATCATGAGTGTTGCATGGACTTGGGGGAACGGATCCTCCTTATCCTCTTCATCATTTTCGTTGTCCTTTTCACTCGGTTGCCATTTGCTGAACCCCTGGATCAGGAGGCGACACTGTCGAGTGGTATGCTTCGCATATATGGGGTTGCCCTCTTCATCCATCTTCGTATGAACCGGACATGGCTGGTCTAGGATGGGGTTATTGAACTGCTTCTTCTTGGGGGTGAACTGAGCCTTCCCTTTGCCTTTGAACTTGGCATTGGTTACGGCTGCAGCTTCTGCTTGCGGAGCGGTCGGAGCTTTCTGCTTCTGCTTCCGAGTGTTGCCCCCATCTCCATCAGCGACTGTTTTGTGCTTGCCGCTTCGGATGCGGTCTTCTTCTTCGCCATTTGCATAGCGTGTAGCTATCTCCATCATCTTGCTCATGGAGATGTCGCCTGTTCGGCCAAACTTCAGGTACAGATCCCTGTACCGCACGCCTGCCTTGAAGACGCAGACTGCTTGATGCTCCGTGACGTTCTCCACCGTGTGGTAGAGAGTTGTCCAACGCTGAATGAAATCACGCAGGGGCTCATTCTGTTTCTGGACGCAGTGCTGGAGCTCCACGAGGCCAGCAGGGCGCTTGTACGTCCCTTCGAAGGTCCTGATGAACACTCGGGCCAGATCTACCCAGCTCTAGATGCTTGAGGGGGCCAACTGGTTCAGCCACGCTCGCGCCGAGCCGTCGAGCATCAGAGGGAGGTTCTTCATGGCGACATGGTCGTCTCCTCCTCCGATCTGGACTGCTACTCAGTAATCATCCAGCCACGTTTCTGGCTTGGACTCCCCTGTAAACTTGCTAATTCCCGTCGCCAATCGGAAGTTGGGAGGGATGTCAGCCGAACGGATGGCTCGACTGAAACACTCGGGACCAGAAACGATGGCCCTGCTTCCACTCAGACGGTCAATATCGTAACCATCGCGGTGGGCTCGGCCCCTATCGACCCTCCGCTGGGTGATATGCCCTCTTGCGTCGGGCCTTGGGTCGTAAGTGCCACCGACTGAACGCCGATCATCATGATGTCGGGGCCCGTAGGGCCCACCCCGCGGAGGGGTGCGTGAACGGCGACGATCTTCGAGATTTATGGAACGACTGCCTCCTTTGTGTCGCTGATGAGAACCAGGGCTATGAACTGACCGATGCGTATTCGCATGAACAGAACTATTGTAGATCCTGTTGTGCGACTCGGAGACCGCCGAATTTTGCTGCTGCGCCGTATGCAACAGGGCGCGGATTTGCTCGATTCCCCTGCCAGCCTCTGAATCAGTCGGCTGAAGGGAATCGGCTATCTTGGCAGCCGCGGCCAAGTTGAAGAGGGGTGTGCGGAACAGCTCCACGTTGCTCTGTCGAGTGTGCCGACTGGTAGAACGGCGAGGCGGACGACGCGCGCCGGACGTTTCGCCGATCTCGTGCTCGTTCCGGCCAGCTTGACGGGGATATTCATAGGAATTGGCCATGTGTACTTCTGCTGCAGGCCCGCGACCCGCGTACTCAGAAGGAAACTCAGTCGGAACCGAGCCCGAGCGCTGGGACGGCGGGGCAACCACAACTGACTCTAGAACCGCCACTTGTGAAGACGTGTTCTGGCGCGCCTGGGCGTGTTGCACCCAACGCTGGAGCCGCGGATGGCGGGACCGCTTGTTGCGGCGCGTGACGGCAGTGTAGGTCAACACCGGAGCCGACTGCTGGAGAAGAAGAATGCCGCGGACGCCGGCACGGAAGTGCGTAGCCCCGCGATGGGGAAGCGCCTCGACGTCGAGAGGGGCGTCCCGAAGCCATGCCGAATCATCGACGATGAAGGAGAGAGCGCCGAAGAGGATCTCGTGACCCATGCTCGAATCTCCACCGGACGACATGATGAAGTGATGTAGTTGCAAACTCGCCGGAAGTTGCTTAGACGCGTGGCCCATGGTGGGCGCCAACTGTCGTGGGTATAAGCCTGACAGTAGATGTGTAGGGTACGAAAAGGATGGGCAGAGTCCCAGCTACGGCGAGGTTGTATGAGTTCAGGCCCCTCTACGGTGGAGGTAATAGCCCTACGTCTCAGTGCTCTGGGAGCTTGTTGTCGAGTGGAATATGGAATACAATGATTTGCTAACCCCTGCACCAGCGGGGGAGGGTGGCTTATATAGAGTGCGCTGCCCTCCACAACGGTTCCGGTACAGGGGTTGAGTAGTGGCGATTGAATGCGTACGTTACAGGTAACGTACGTCCTAAATGCTAATAAATGCACCGGGAAACGTACGTCCGTTTCCCTCCATGGGGGTTACGATGTTCCGAGTGGCATCCAGTCGGTTAGTTGGATGTTCTCCGAATGCTAGTCTGTGACTGGAAGGTCAGAGACCTGTTACCGACTGGACGATGGGGACTCCTTAATTCAGTCGGAACTGACTAAGGGCCTTGTCCCTTATGAGGGGTAGTCCTTGGGTAGGATTTACAGGGCAGGCCTATAAACCTACCCTAGGACTATAACCCCATCACTAGGGTTTGCCCAGGAGGGAGTGGGCCGGCCAGGCTGGGCCGAGGCCCAAGGGAGAGGGGGGGTTGTTTCCTTTTTTACTTTATTTTAACAGTTTATGTTCTATTTATTTAGAGGCTCTAATTCATTCCTAAAAATATCCAATTCAATTTCATAAATCATTAGGGAATATTTGTAACTCGCCTGGCATTTTTGTTTTTGCATTCGAAAACTTTTCTCGTTTGACTTTAATTTAAATAAGATAATGGCTTTTATTTTTATTAAGCGATAGTTTATTTTAAATAAACTTGATGAAGTGGAAGAATTAGTGTGTGCTTATTGTATCTTAATTTACTGGGGTGTCACAACTCTCCCCTACTAACAAGAATTCTCGCCCCGAGAATTAAGAGGTACTCCCTCTGTAAACTAATATAAGATTGTTTAGATTAATAAAATAGTGTTTTAAATGCTCTTATATTAGTTTACGGAGGGAGTAGAAGGAAACAGCTCGGGATATTCATCTCGAAGATAATCCTCGTCTTCCCAAGTAGCCTCATCTTCAGAATGATTTGACCACTGCACTTTAAGGAACTTGGTGAGTGATACGTCTCAAACGTATTTATAATTTTTGATGGTTTCATGCTGTTATCTTGTCAACTTTGGATGTTTTATATACCTTTTATATATTTTTTGGGACTAACTTATTAATTCAGTGCCAAGTGCCAGTTCCTGTTTTTTCTGTGTTTTTGACTCTTTTCAGATCTGATTTTGGAACGGAGTCCAAACGGAATAAAATCCCCGAAATGAATTTTTCCAGAACAGAAGAAGATCGGGGGACTTGAGGGCCAAGGCAGGAGGCCCACAGGGAGCCCACAAGCCCTGTAGCCGCGGCTAGGGGGCCCGCGGCTACCATGCTTGTGGCCTCCGTGGAGCTCCCCTGCCCTAGCTCTTTGGCCTATATATTCCCTAAAATCCCAGAAAAAATCAGGGAGTCCACGAAACCACTTTTCCGCCGCCGCAAGCTTCCGTTTCCGTGAGATATCATCTGGAGACCCTTCTGGGTGCCCTGCCGGAGGGGACTTTAGAGCTGGAGGGCTTCTACATCAACATCATTGCCTCTCCAATGACTCGTGAGTAGTCTACTTCAGACCTACGGGTCTGTAGTTAGTAGCTAGATGGCTTCTTCTCTCTCTTGGATCTTCAATACAAAGTTCTCCATGATCTTCATGGAGATCTATCCGATGTAATCCTCTTTGGCGGTGTGTTTGTCGAGATCCGATGAATTGTGGATTTGTGATCAGATTATCTATGAATTATATTTGAGTCTTTGCTGATTTCTTATATGCATGATTTAATATCCTTGTGAGTCTCTCCGAGTCTTGGGTTTGGTTTGGCCAACTAGATCTATGATTCTTGCAATGGGATAAGTGCTTGGTATTGGGTTCATACCGTGCGGTGACCTTTCCTAGTGACAGAAGGGGCAGCAAGGCACGCATCATGTTGTTGACATCAAGGGTAACAAGATGGGCTTTCATCATAGATTTGAGATTGTCCATCTACATCATGTCATCTTGCTTAAGGCGTTAGTCTGTTCTTATGAACTCAATACACTAGATGCATGCTGGATAGCGGTCGACGTGTGGAGTAATAGTAGTAGATGCAGAAAGTATCGGTCTACTTGTTTTGGACGTGATGCCTATATGTATGATCATTGCCATAGATAATGTCATGACTTTGCGCGGTTCTATCAATTGCTCGACAGTAATTCGTTCACCCACCGTCTACTTGCTTTCATGAGAGGAGCCACTAGTGAACACGACGGCCCCGGGGTCTACTCACAACTATCGTCTCAGCTTTTACTTTTACATTGCTTTGTTTACTTTTTGCTTTCAGTTCTCACTTTGCAAACAATCTATAAGGGATTGACAACCCCTTCATAGCGTTGGGTGCAAGCTCTTTGTGTTTGTGCAACTACTTGTGACTTGACGCCATCCTCCTACTGGATTGATACCTTGGTTCTCAAACTACGGGAAATACTTACCGCCGATGTGCTACATCACCCTTTCCTCTTCAAGGGAACACCAACGCAAGGCTCCAACGCCGCGGGGGAATCCTTTGCATATTTGCCAAGGATATCCCAATAGGCATAGCTAGCAGCAGAAGGATTTCTGGCGCCATTGCCGGGGAGAGATCAAGTCAAGATCTATCCAGCTAAGTGTCACAAACTTATCTCTTGCATTTACCTTTTTTGCCAGTTGCCTCTCGTTTTCCTCTCCCCCACTTCACATTTTCCGTTTTCATTTGCCTTTCTCCTTTGCCGTAGGGAATTAAAAGAGAAAAATTCTTTTATGGCCTGTTTGAATAAAGAAGTTGATGATATGGCCAAGGAATTCCTTGCACTAAATTATCAGCTTGCTCACCTTGAAAAATTTGTGGGCCAAATTTCTGACAAGCAGGCTACCTTAGTCAATAAGATGGCGGCTCAACCTGAAATTTGTGATGCAAATCACGAAGATGTTAAAGTGCTTGGTGTGACTCCTCTTCAATCTTTGTTTTCGCGTGTCAAACCTATTGATGAAGGGGCTGGATATGAATCCACTTTGGTTGAAAAACGCCCCAATGATTCGTAGTCCACCTATCTTGATGATAAAGGTGTGGAGAGTGGAGTAGAAGAAATCAAAATATTGGGTAGTAATGAAACTCCCACTTTGGATTTCAAGGGATTCAATTATGATAGTTGTTCCTTGTTTGAATGCATTTCCTTGCTACAATCCATTGCAAACTCTCCACATGCTTATAGCCAAAGCAAAGCCTTTACCGCACACATCGTAGATGCTATGATGAAATCTTTTGAAGAGAAACTTGAATTAGAAGTCTCTATACCTAGAAAAATTCATGATGAGTGGGAACCTACTATCAAAATCAAAATGAAAAACTATGAATGCAATGCTTTGTGTGATTTGGGTGCTAGTGTTTCCGCGATTCCAAAGACTTTATGTGATATTCTTGGTTTTCATGAGATTGAAGAGTGTTCTCTTAATTTGCATCTTGCGGATTCTACTATCAAGAAACCCATGGAAAGGATCAATGATGTTCTTATTCTTGCAAATAAGAACTACGTACCCGTGGATTTCATTGTACTTGACATAGATTGCAATCCTTCATGTCCCATTATTCTTGGTAGACCATTCCTAAGGACTATTGGTGCTATCATCGATATGAAGGAAGGGAATATAAGATTTCAATTTACTCTTAAGAAGGGCATGGAGCATTTTCCTAGAAAGAAAATAGGATTGCCTTATGAAGCTATGATGAGTGCTACTTATGGTTTGAGCACCAAAGATGACTATACGTGATTCCATCACCTTATGCCTAGCTAAGGGCGTTAAATAATAGCGCTTGTTGGGGGGCAACCCAACGAATCTATCCTTTTTCTTTCTGTTTTGTGTTTTCCACACTTTAATAATTCTGTTATGATTGTGTTTTGTGTGTTTCTTTTGCGTTTGTGCCATGTAAAACCGTTATGATTAGTCTTGGGGGTAATCGTTTGATCATGCTGGAAAAGACATAAACTTTTTGCTCATGAAAAGAATTTTCATTTTTTTCTTTCTGTGAGAGTTTTGAGTTGATTCTTTTTGCTGCTGATTTCTATGCAAATTCGTCAGATTGTCGCAATAGTTCAGAATTTTTGAAGTAACAGAAGTATATGAAGTATACAGATTTCTACAGACTGGTCTGCTGTTAACAGATTCTGTTTTTGTTGAGTTGGTTGCTTATTTTGATGAAACTATGGCTCGTATCGGGGGGTATTAGCCATGGAAGATTCAAAATATAGTAACCCAACATCAACATAAGTATAATTTTACGTTTGCTACAGTACCTAAGGAAGTGGTGATTTGCTTTCTTATACTAATGATATCACGAGTTTCTGTTTAAGTTTCGTGTTGTGAAGTTTTAAAGTTTTGGGTGAAGTTCTTATGGACAAAGATATAAAGAGTGGCAAGAGCTCAAGCTTAGGGATTCCCAAGGCACCCCAAGTTGGTACAAGTATGCCTAAAAAGCCTAAGCTTGGGGATGCCCCGGGAAGGCATCCCCTCTTTCGTCTTCTATCCATCGGTAACGTTACTTGGGGCTATATTTTTATTCACCACATGTTATGTGTTTTTCTTGGAGCGTCTTGTATTGTAGGAGTCTTTTATTTTTGTTGTGTCACAATCTTCCTTGCTGCACACCTAGAGAGATAGACATGCACTCACCGTGGTTTTGTCGAGCTTCACTTATATCCTTTGGTTAGACAATTCAGCTCACATGAGTTTCACTTATATCTTTTGAGATAGTTGATTTTGCTCTGTGTGTTTCACTTCTATCTTTTAGAGTACGGAAGCGCGTGGCGTGGTAGTTGATCTATGCTATGAAAGTAGTCTCAAAAGGGGTAGTTATCCAAAGGGATATGAAAACTTCCACCTTCATGTGCATTGAGTAGTTAGAGAAGTTTGATTCATCTCAATTAGTTTTGAGTTGTGGTTGTGGTAATATTGAAGTTATACTAGTAAGGTGTTGTGGATTTAGAAATACTTGTGTTCAAGTTAGTGATTCCCATAGCATGCACGTATGGTGAACCGCTATGTGATGAAGTGTGAGCATGATTAGTTTATTGATGATCATCCTTTGTGTGGCGGTCGGGATCGCGCGATGGTTTATACCTACCAATTCTTCCCCTAGGAGTATGCGTTGAATGCTTTGTTTCGATTACTACTAAAACTTTTGCAACAAGTATATGGGTTCTTCATGACTAATGTTGAGTCCATGGTTTAGATGCACTTTCACCTTCCACCATCACTATCTTCTTTAGTGTCGTGCAACTTTCGCCGGCGCATAAAACCACCATTAGCCTCCCAGAAAACAGCCACCATACCTATCTACTATGGAATTTTCAAAGCCATTCCGAGATATATTGCCATGCAACTACCACCATGACATGTGCCACCACTTCTACATTTCCATCGCATGATCATAAGATAGGTAGCATGATGTTTCCATTGATGTCTATGCCATGCTAGATTATTGTCACGGTACACTACCAAAGGCATTCCATATAGAGTCATCATTGCTCTAAGTTTTGAGTTGTAAGTGTGATGACCTTATTGATGGAGCATTGTCCCATGTGATGAAATATAAGAGGCCAAAGATGCCCACAAAAATAAATAAATGAATAAATAAAGAGGCCAAAGAGCGCACCAAAACAATGAGAGAAAAAGAGAGAAGGGACAATGCTACTATCTCCTTTCCACACTTGTGATTCATATTAAGCACCATGATCTTCATGATTGAGAGTCTCTCGTTTTGTCACTACCATATAGCTAGTGGGAAATTTTCATTATATAACTTGGCTTGTATATTCCAATGATGGGCTTCCTCAAAATTGCCTTAGGTCTTCGTGAGCAAGCAAGTTGGATGCACACCCACTAGTTTTCTTTAAGAGCTTTCACTTACTCTTAGCTCTAGTGCATCATTTGTATTGCAATCCCTACTCATTCACATTGATATCTATTGATGAGCATCTCCATAGCTCATTGATATGCCTAGTCAATGTGACTATCTTCTCCTTGTTTGCCTTGCAACCTCCACCACACTCCATTCCACTTATAGTGCTAAAACCATGGCTCACGCTCGTGTATTGCGTGAGAGTTGAAAAAGTTTGAGAAACTAAAGCTGTGAAAACAATTACTTGGCCAATACCGAGGTTGTGCATGATTTAAATTTGTTGTGCAAGGATGATAGAGCATAGCCAGACTATATGATTTTGTAGGGATAACTTTCTTTTGGCCTTGTTATTTTGAAAGTTCATGATTACCTTGCTAATTTGCTTGAAGTATTATTGTCTCCACGTCAATAGAAAACTATTGTTTTTAATCTAACGGATCTGAACATTCATGTCACATAAGAGGAGTTACAAAGGACATCTATGCTAGGTAGCATGAAAGCATCAAAAATTCATTATTTATCACTTCCCTACTCGAGGACGAGCAGGAGTTAAGTTTGGGGATGCTTGATACGTCTCAAACGTATCTATAATTTTTGATGGTTTCATGCTGTTATCTTGTCAAATTTGGATTTTTTTATATACCTTTTATATCTTTTTTGGGACTAACTTATTAATTCAGTGCCAAGTGCCAGTTCCTGTTTCTTCTGTCTTTTTGACTCTTTTCAGATCTGATTTTGGAACGGAGTCCAAACGGAATAAAATCCCCGAAATGAATTTTTCCAGAACAGAAGAAGATCGGGGGACTTGAGGGCCAAGGCAGGAGGCCCACAGGGAGCCCACAAGCCCTGGAGCTCCCCTGCCCTAGCTCTTTGGCCTATATATTCCCTAAAATCCCAGAAAAAATCAGGGCGTCCACGAAACCACTTTTCCACCGCCGCAAGCTTCCGTTTCCGCGAGATCTCATCTAGAGACCCTTCCCGGCGCCCTTTCGGAGGGGACTTTGGAGCTGGAGGGCTTCTACATCAACATCATTGCCTCTCCAATGACTCGTGAGTAGTCTACTTCAGACCTACGGGTCCGTAGTTAGTAGCTAGATGGCTTCTTCTCTCTCTTGGATCTTCAATACAAAGTTCTCCATGATCTTCATGGAGATCTATCCGATGTAATCCTCTTTGGTGGTGTGTTTGTCGGGATCCGATGAATTGTGGATTTGTGATCAGATTATCTATGAATTATATTTGAGTCTTTGCTGATTTCTTATATGCATGATTTAATATCTTTGTAAGTCTCTCCGAGGCATGGGTTTGGTTTGGCCAACTAGATCTATGATTCTTGCAATGCGAGAAGTGCTTGGTATTGGGTTCATACCGTGCGGTGACCTTTCCCAGTGACAGAAGGGGCAACAAGGCACGCATCATGCCGTTGCCATCAAGGGTAACAAGATGGGCTTTCATCATAGATTTGAGATTGTCCATCTACATCATGTCATCTTGCTTAAGGCGTTACTCTGTTCTTATGAACTCAATACACTAGATGCATGCTGGATAGCAGTCGACGTGTGGAGTAATAGTAGTAGATGCAGAAAGTATCGGTCTACTTGTTTTGGACGTGATGCCTATATGTATGATCATTGCCATAGATAACGTCATGACTTTGCGCGGTTCTATCAATTGCTCGACAATAATTCGTTCACCCACCGTCTATTTGCTTTCATGAGAGGAGCCACTAGTGAACACTATGGCCCCCGGGTCTACTCACAACTATCGTCTCAGCTATTGCTTTTACTTTGCTTTGTTTACTTTTTGCTTTCAGTTCTCACTTTGCAAACAATCTATAAGGGACTGACAACCCCTTCATAGCGTTGGGTGCAAGCTCTTTGTGTTTGTGCAGGTACTTGTGACTTGACGCGATCCTCCTACTGGATTGATTCCTTGGTTCTCAAACTGAAGGAAATACTTACCGCCGCTGTGCTACATCGCCCTTTCCTCTTCAAGGGAACACCAACGCAAGGCTCCAAGGCCGCAGGGGAATCCTTTGCATATTTGCCAAGGAAATCCCTATAGGCGTAGCCAGCAGCAGTGACTTTGCGACGAGTCTTACGTTCAGCTTGGTCAAGAATACGGTCCGGATGCTCTTTATAAGAGAGGTCTTGTTGCAGCTCAAGCATATCATGATCCACTGCTCGAATAGGATCCTTGAAGCAGCGGCAAAGCTGAGAAACATGGAAGACATCGTGAACCTGAGAAAGGTTTGCCTGCAGTTCCAATTGATAGTCCACTTTTCCACGCCTTTCGAGAACGGTGAAAGGACCAATATAGCGAGGAGATAACTTGCCCTTGATTCCGAAACGGATTGCACCTCTCATTGGTGTGACACGAAGATAAGCCTTTTCGCCAGGTTGATAGACCATATCTTGATGATGACGGTCATACTAACTCTTCTGACGAGACTGAGCAGCCTTCAGATTCTCATGAATAATGCGGACTTGATCTTCGACATGTTGGATAATATCCGGACCGAAGAGTGATTGGTCCATTGAACGGTGGCTTTGGAATTCCATACGAAGCCAAGTGTAAAGGATACTTTAGAGTCAAAGATATACAGGATAGTCAGGTTTCAATCCTGTGGAACTTTGGGTTATGGGTCTACCATGTGGACCGGGAGTAGGCAGAGGGGTGACATATTATACGGTCTTGGTAGCAAGACATGCCAAATGATAACCTGCTAGTTATGTCGGCAACAACGTCGGTACCAAGGGCGGGGGGAGAATAGAACCATTTTCCTGCTCGCTGAAACGAGGCGGACCAATAGAAAAAGTTCTCGTCGACCGACGGCTACTGGAATGTAATCCACAATAGTAACACGGCCTTACTGACAGAGTTGTCTACCGAGATTTTTACCTAAGCAGGGAATTAACACTGCTTAGATAAGTAATGCTACAAGGAAGGTCAAACAAACCAATAGGAAGGAAAAATGTGTCCACACACACAAGTATTAAAGTATACCATTTCCGAGGAAAACATAGAGTATGGTATACATGATAGGTCATCAAGTACATAACCATTTAGACAAAGAGGCAAGAAGAATCATGATGTTTACCCATACCATGTGGTTTGGATAATTGACCAGGAACAATTTAGCATTCGCTTCCAATGTTCCTGTTAACAATTGAAGTACCACATTCGTGCTCCGAGGTAGCATCGACATGGTCATAGATAAAGGTCGGACCAATGGGTACACAAAGCGGACCCATAAGGAACAACTTAGGAAATAAGTCATATAGTTTCCGCATGGAAGATGGTGAATCTTACATATGGAAGAATTTATAACAATAGGTCCTTCGGCCACGTGTGCCAGACAAGACATCACCATACCAGATTACATAAGACCATAGTTATATCTATTGGAATATGTTCCGACCATCATATGTACCCGAGAGTGAGATCTGATAGGTGTCAGGACACCTGAGACTCAAGATGCGTGAGAAGAAAAGATGAAGATGCAAGATTCTCATGATATGAGCTACACAAGCAATTCATGAATCATGAGTTCGATTGCAAGACACGAGAACACAATGTCAAGACATTCGTGCACACATAGAATTCTTACAACAAAAATGCACCTGAGATCTGGTTTGGAAACCATCATCGAGGATATCAAGGCCCTTGTGTGAGCCTGGATTAGTTCTTAGGAAGGAACTTCTTTTCCTTGATCAAATCAGTCAGTGGCTTGCGGTGGTAAGAGAAAGTTATATGAAGTGAAGATAACAAATCTTCAAAACATATAACACTTCCCACATACGTGAATGATTTGGTATTTCCCAAGGGGAAGTGAAACAAAACTTTCACATATTCACGGTGGCAAGAATGCACGTAAACTTTGGGGGAAACATTTCTGCTATCAAGCAAATTCTTCATGAGATATACACAAGGATAATGCTTTCAAGAGCTTCATCGTGGAACATGGAGAGGTTCAGGCTGTGGCTGATGGGCTCAACAACAATTAAACATTGGTCGAAGGGTGCACTTGGAAATGCTGAATGAGTAGCACGACCATTGCTAGAATGGTGAGTCGACAACAAAAACAACAAGAAGGAAAACTACCAGTCACTAACCATCAAGGCAACAGGGATGCAAGAAGTATTAGAATCACACATTAGAGCTCACTAGTTGGTATTCCGGTTTGAAACAACACAGGACCAAGAAAAGAATGGTGCAATTCGAACGACATTCTTGACATAAAAGATAGTAATACTCCAAGGTAGAAGACAACATAAGATGGATAGTAAGGAACTTAAGGGACAACACAAGACATGAACTAGTTTGCGTTGGAGCGAAGACAACAAGGGTGTCGATGATAATACAATCATCGAGGGGCAAGGATGGTATTTCTCATCATGCATCCTATTGATACCCTGTAAGAGCTCAGAATGCTGATGATGATCACGACACATTTGTCGAGAAACTTCACGAAGATTTAATCGATCAGCGACGACATCAAGCAAGGGAATGGTCAAGCTACAGGTTGCCGGAAACACAATTAAGACTGCTAGCTTAGAGTTGAGATTGCCTTTCAGGACAACCAACATGGTGTGGAAAGCTCGATGCAAGCTTAATCCACAGTTGGAATTGTGTGCCAGGGGTGAAGGTTATAGATAGCATGGCCGAGCTCCAACATGACGATGATGATCTAGCTTAACAGCTTGGAATGACATGATTGAGTACAAACTCGTAAACAAGGAAGATTACTAAAAATTGTTGAATCGCAATATGTACTCAATTCAGTTATCGATGTGCTCTCCTGTCCAACAACTCAAACACAAGGAAGCTGGAACTAATGAAAATATCATAGTTGATCAGGAGCTCACAAGAACTTACATAGCTCCGGTATATCCTTGAGCTGCAAGGGATAATACTCGAAGGTGGATCAACATTAAGGCTTGGACCGATGTATTGATCTAAAGAAGATGAGTACTTTAACTCGTCTGAGAATGAAATCAAGGTAGGGCAACATGGTCGGAACCACGATTGCAAAGGACAAGATCACAGATACCAGATTAAACCACGAATTGAATGATTATTGATACGAGAAGCTTCTATGGTAAGAGCAACGTCGTTTCCATGGACATGAACACAAAGTTCAAGGTCGACTCCCACTTCATCAATGCATCACCTGCCATTTACTCCTCGCCTTTGATCAGGTTGTAGCTTTGAAATAATATCCGGCATAACACCAGAAGAGTAAGACTAGTGAAAACTCTTCGGATCATATTGATTTAGGAAGGCATAGGTTCAACCCGTCGGGGCATCTTAGGAACATATACCGCAAACTTCAAGAGTAATTAACACATGCTTGAAGAGCATGGCTGTCCAGGGCATAGGATATAACTTATCAGATGGAGAAGGCGCAATTTACCCATGGCATTATGTATGAGGGGAACAATATCACAAGAATTTTGAATGTAAAGAATGCCATCGGATAATAACCCAACAATGGGTCTGGCAGTCCACAAAGGACCTGATTTGAGTATCGGTACTCAACCAGAGGGAGATAGGATGCAATGCATCGGGTTATAGAACATTCGGAAAATATCGATACTTAATTGCCAAAGGAATTAAGATTTCCAGATTGGTGTATCATAAACAGATGCTCCGATGAAGGATGAATAAGCTCATTATAATTAGACGGGCAATCAATCAAAGTTGATTTGTTGAGAACCAGCTCTTGTATGAAAGGATGCCTGAGTCGGAAAGATAATTTATGAGTATCAACAGATAATTATGTGCATTCACACAAAAGCTGAATCAATAAGATCAAAGGAAAATCACCAAGGGTTTTAATGAATGTTGCTAGACATATGGATTTAACCATAACACAAGCAGGTGAGAAAGGTCAAAAGCAATAGGCTACTGAGGATTCTGGAAGATCGAATAGCAGTCCATAGAACTTTCAAAACCCATGACAACTGATGACGGACGAGTCCCCGATAAGATAATTCATTGCATCTCGTAAAACAAGAGCAATTGGAAAGAAAATATGAATGACATTTGTATGCAGTCATCCATAAGGGTTGACGGAGGGAGGGAAATTGCAGAAGCAATGAGCACAAGTTTTGGAGAGAACATCGAGGAATAACTCAGTTCTTCTCATGAATAAAGCCATCGTCTGAAATACGGGGCTCTCCGGGAGGAAGTATTTACGAGAACCTAATGTTAGAGTTAGAAAAATCTTTAACCCGAAAGAGAAGAGAGAGTAGACCCCAGAGTATAGGAAAGGAGTAAAAGATACTAATACCACCCAATTGAGATGTGGGCCCGTAGGCCACAACATCAGTGTTAGTAAGTTTTTCAAACACTAGACTCAACTTCGGTCAAGGAGTTGGAAAGGGGGCTACCTACAGGCAGTCGGCTCTGATACCAACTTGTGACGCCCTCTATTTAATCATACGCTAATCATACAAGCAATGCGTACGATCAAACTCAAGGACTCATGGGAGATATCACAACACAACTCTAGACACAAATAAAATAATACAAGCTTCATATTACAAGCCAGGGGCCTCGAGGGCTAGAATACAGAAGCTCGATAAACACACGAGTCAGCGGAAGCAACAATATCTGAGTAGAGACATAAAACATGGGGTGCCTTAGAGAAGGCTAGCACAAAAGAAACACGATCGAACGAGGCGAGGCCTCCTGCCTGGGAACCTCCTAACTACTCCTATTCTTCAGCGGCCTCCACGAAGAAGTCACCATCGGGGCGGCAAGCGTCAGCAGGAAACTCCATCTCCTGGGCTCCATCATCTGGTCGCAACAACGGATCAAGGGTACAAAGGGGGAGCAAAGCAACGGTGAGTACTCATCCAAAGTACTCGCAAGTCTTACATCAGAACTATTCTAAGTATGCATCAGTATCAAAGAAGGGGGTGTGGTTATATGTGGACTGACTACAGCAATGTGGGAATAGAGAGAGAAGGCCTAGTCCTATCGAAGACTAGCATCTTCAGGGTCTTGCAGCAATAGACGAGAGTAGAATAGGTAACACAATTAATAGTCATATTGTTGCAGTAATATTAAAGTGAGGTCACGCCCAGAGATCCTCCCTCGACTCCGTGTGAGGAAGCAATCCCGGGGCATCTAAATCTAGTGAAGTAACAATTGTAGTTGTATAAGATTAGGGCACAACTCCAAGTAGTCCTGTAACCGTGGATATGGCTATTTGAATAGATAAGTTCTCCCCTGCAGGGGTGCACAACATATTCCCCGACGCGCTCGATAACACTCTGGTTGGACACACTTTTCTGGGTCATGCCCGGCCTCAGAATATCGACACGTCGAGCCCCACCTAAGCTTAGCAGAGAGGCCGGCCCGCCGGTCTAACTCCTAAGCACAGAGGGTTCGTGGGCCCACTTCCCCTCCGCGCTCCTGCACGATGCAAGGGCGGCCGATGTCAGTCCTAGCACCCCTTAATACAAGAGCGATGCATCTCGGGACCACTCGGGCACACGCCGCTACATCGCTGATGTCTGAAGAGCTTCGGCTGATACGGCGACGTCGAGTACCCATAATTCTTCCCACGCAGACGGTTAGTGCGTAATAAGGCCTTCCGACCAACCCAGATCAAACACTCAAATACATTATCATTTTAATTAGGTCATCGACACAATCTCGCGGGAATCCATCCGTCTATCACCTAATCACCAATGATCCCAGTAACATGGTCGAGTAACTGTGTGGTTGTAACATCGGGGGGAATCCGAGGTATCACCCTCGTTGGATTCTGAACGATGTATCCGTCAAGGTGGGCTTAGAGGAATCACCCTCGGGGGTCCCACACTTGAGGGGTTGCACGACAGAGGCATCGTCGGGAATGGTGAAAGAGGTATCACCCTCGATAACCACGACCGACTAGCTATACTAAAGAGATATCATCAGGAGTACTTAGCGAGGTGTCACCCTCGGTACTCGATAGTATCTCTGTAGCATTGTAAAACTAAGGGGGGTGTATGTGCTGTGTCGGGTCTGGCTCATCGATCAAGGATCGAGATTTGAAAGCAAAGCGGAGCAACTGGACTACGGGGTCAGAAGGGACGACTGCTCCACCGATACTAAGCAGATTAAAGGTACAGTACTGAAAGTAGCAGTTCATCAAAAACAGGCTATGCATCAGATATAGGAGCTAACTACAACAGTAGCAAAATACTAATGCAAGCAGTAGGAAGAAAGACATAGGCGATATAGGAATGATCAAGGGGGGTTTCTTTTCTTGCTGCTCTGCGGCAAAAGCCTGGTCGGCAGGGTCGTAGATGTACCCGGCAGCAGCGTCAGTCTCGGGGTCTACCGGAAGAAGAGGGGGGAGAAACAATAAATAACAGCAACAGGTGCAACACTAAGCATGACATGGCAATATGAAGGCTAGGCATGAGCTAACGGAGTAACATCTGTCATAGATGGGTCAGAAGAATATCTGACGATATTTTCCGGGTCTCGGGCTACTACCGGTCAGACGGAAAATGATGGAAAAGTTCCACGTTTGCTATGCTAGGGACGCGTGACACACGAATGGACCATGTATCCTAGTTCGTCTCGTTCTCGTGATCAACTTTCATGTTGAAAATATTTTGATGTGACTTACGGATTATTTTATATTAATTTTTAAAGTTTTATTCAATATTTAGGAATTAAAAACAGATTTAATAAATTGATTAAAAGCAATTATGACACCAGCATGATGTGATGCTGACATCAGCAGTTGACTGGTCAACTGACCAGTGGGTCCCATGCGTCATAGACTCAGTATTTTATTAAGGTTAAATATCACGGGATCCATGAAACTACTTTTCCACCGCCGCAAGCTTCCGTTTCCGCGAGATCTCATCTGGAGACCCTTCCCGGCGCCCTGCCGGAGAGGACTTTGGAGTTGGAGGGCTTCTTCATCATCATCATCGCCCCTCCAATTACTCGTGAGTAGTTCACTTCGGACCTACGGGTCCGTAGTTAGTAGCTAGATGGCTTCTTCTCTCTCTTGGATCTTCAATACAAAGTTCTCCATGATCTTCATGGAGATCTATCTGATGTAATCTTCTTTGGCGGTGTGTTTGGCGAGATCCGATGAATTGTGGATTTGTGATCAGATTATCTATGATATATATTTGAGTCTTTGCTGATTTCTTATATGCATGATTTGATATCCTTGTAAGTCACTCCGAGTCTTGGGTTTTGTTTGGCCAACTAGATCTATGATTCTTGCAATGGGAGAAGTGCTTGGTTTTGGGTTCTTACCATGTGGTGACCTTTCCCAGTGACAGTAGGGGCAGCAAGGCACACATTAAGTCGTTTCCATCAAGGGTAACAAGATGGGCTCTATCGTTGATATGAGATTGTCCATCTACATCATGTCATCTTTCTTTAGGTGTTACTCTGTTCTTTTGGACTTAATACACTAGATGCATGTTGGATAGTGGTCGACGTGGGGAGTAATAGTAGTAGATGCAGACAATATCGGTCTACTTGTTTTGGACGTGATGTCTATAGATATAATCATTGCCATAGATGACGTCACGACTTTGCGCGGTTCTATCAATTGCTCGACAGTAATTTTTTCACCCACCGTCTACTTGCTTTCATGAGAGAAGCCACTAGTAAACACTACGGCCCCGGGGTCTATTCACATCTATCGTTTCCACTTTCTCTTTTACTTTGCTTTGTTACTTTGTTGCTTTCAGTTCTCACTTGGCGAACAATCTATAAGGGATTGACAACCCCTTCATAGCGTTGGGAGCAAGCTTTTGTGTTTGTGCAGGATCTTCTGATACTCCTCCACTTGATCGATACCTTGGTTCTCAAACTGAGGGAAATACTTACCACCGCTGTGCTACATCACCCTTTCCGCTTCGAGGGAACACCAATGCAAGGATCCAAGGCCACGGGGGAAATCCTTTGCATACTTGCCTAGGAAGTCCCTTAAGGCGTAGCCGTAGCAAAAGGATTCCTGGTGCCGTCGACATGACTATTCCTGGCGCCGTTACCGGGGAAGCACAACTGACATCAGAAGTATTTCTGGCGTCGTTGCCGGGGAGGAGAGATCTAACCAAGTAGGTCTCACAAACTCATCTCCTGCATTTACTTTTTTGCCAGTTGCCTCTCGTTTTCGTCTCCCCCACTTCACATTTGCCGTTTTCATTTGCCTTTCTCCTTTGCCTTTTTCATTTGTCTTTTTCATTCGCCATTTTCTCTCGCTTGTCTTTCCTTTGCTTGAGTGGTATGTGCCTGCAATATGCTTGCATCTTCGCTTGCTGAAAATCTATTGATATGGATCCTCATCCACTAGCTAATCTCTTTAAGAGACCCACTTATGTGGAATGAATTGCTAGTGAGTTGAGTGCACTTGACTATCTTTATGGAGTTTTGCTTGAGATGCGTGAATCTCAAAATTTTCAGGAAGAAATTTATGAAGTGATTCACGAGGTCTCCTTGGATGAAAAGCATGATTGCAATGGTTTCACTATAAATTCTATTAGTGATAATCATGCTAAAATTATGCAAAACCCTAAGCTTGGGGATGCTAGTTTTGCTTTGTCCACTACTTGTTGCAATAATCATGATTGGGGTGATGATCTTTCTTATGATCTTGAAAATTTGTTTAAGCCTCATGATGAATATGAAATTTGCAATATTATTGAAAGTGGGTTCGGATAAGTCATGACTTTAGTTGATGCTAATCCCACTATTTTTGAAGAGCGTCAACTTTGCATGCATGAGGATCATGAAAAGAACATCCTATGTGATAGTTACATTGTTGAATTCGAATATGATCCCACATGTAATTATTATGAGAGAGGAAAATATGGTGGCAGAAACTTTCATATCACTAAATCACCTCTCATTATGTTGAGATTGATATTGTCTCTTTCTTCTTCCTTGCATATGGTAACTATTGGTTGTCTTGACATTCTGTTTTCCTATAAAATACCTATGCATAGGAAGTATATTAGACTTAGATGTGATTTTCACATGCTTTAGGATGCTCTCGTTGTGCTTCAATTCTTGTCTTTTGTGAGAGCATCATTGATGCCTAGCTAAGGGCGTTAAACAAAAGCGCTTGTTGGGAGGCAACCCAACGAATCTGTCCTTTTTCT
Source organism: Hordeum vulgare subsp. vulgare (assembly GCF_904849725.1). NCBI lineage: Eukaryota > Viridiplantae > Streptophyta > Magnoliopsida > Poales > Poaceae > Hordeum > Hordeum vulgare. The sequence continues at coordinate 108,412,652 of NC_058518.1, read as the reverse complement.
TTATGTTTTGTGTTTTCCACACTTTCATAATTCTGTTATGATTGTGTTTTTTGAGTTTCTTTTTGCGTTTGTGCCAAGCAAAACCGTTATGATTAGTCTTGGGGATGATCCTTTGGTCATGCTGGAAAAGACAGTAACTTTCTGCTCATGAAAAGAATTTTTTTCTTCTTTAAGAGCTTTTGAGTTGATTCTTCTTGCTGCTGATTTCTACGCAAATTATTCAGACTTTCGTAATTTTTCAGAATTTTTGGAGGACCAGAGGTATACGAAATATACAGATTGCCACAGACTGGTCTGCTGTTAACATATTCTATTTTTGTTGTGTTGGTTGCTTATTTTGATGAAACTATAGATAGTATCGGGGGGTATTAGCCATGGAAGATTGAAAATATAGTAACCCAACATCAGCATAAGTAGAATTTAAGTTTGCTACAGTACCTAAGGAAGTGGTGGTTTGCTTTCTCATACTAATGATTTCACGAGTTTCTGTTTAAGTTTCGTGTTGTGAAGTTTTCAAGTTTTGGGTGAAGTTCTTATGGACAAAGAGATAAAGAGTGGCAAGAGCTCAAGTTTGGGGATGCCCAAAGCACCCCAAGAGATTCAAGTATGTCGTAAAAGCCTAAGCTTGGGGATGCCCCGGGAAGGCATCCCCTCTCTCGTCTTCAATCCATCAGTAACGTTACTTGGGGCTGTATTTTTATTCACCACATGTTATGTGTTTTTGCTTGGAGCGTCTTGTATCGTAGGAGTATTTTATTTTTGTTGTGTCACAATCATCCTTGCTGCACACCTAGAGAGATAGACATGCACACACCGTGATTTTGTCGAGCTTCACTTATATCTTTTGGTAGACAATTCAGCTCACATGTGCTTCACTTATATCTTTTGAGGTACATACTTTAGCTCTATGTGCTTCACTTATATCTTGTAGAGAACAGCGGTGCGTGGTTTGGTAGTTTATCTATGTTTTGGAAGTAATCTCAAAAGGGGTAGTTATCCAAAGGGATATGAAAACTTCCGCCTTCATGTGCATTGAATAGTTAGAGAAGTTTGATTCATCTCAATTAGTTTTGAGTTGTGGTTATGGTAATATTGAAGTCATGCTAGTAAGGTGTTGTGGATCTAGAAATACTTGTGTTGAAGTTAGTGATTCCTGTAGCATGCACGTATGGTGAACCGCTATGTGATGAAATCTGAACATGATTAGTCTATTGATTGTCATCCTTTGCGTGGCGGTCGGGATCGCGCGATGGTTTATACCTACCAACCCTTCCCCTAGGAGTATGCGTTGAATGCTTTGTTTCGATTACTAATAAAACTTTTGCAACAAGTATATGAGTTTTTCATGACTAATGTTGAGTCCATGGTTTAGATGCACTTTCACCTTCCACCATCACTATCTTCTTAGTGCCGTGCAAGTTTCGCCCGTGCACAAAACCCACCATTAGCCTCCCTCAAAACAGCCTCCATACCTACCTAGTATGGATTTTTCAAAGTCATTCCGAGATATATTGCCCTGCAACTACCACCATGACATGTGCCACCACATCTACATTGCCATTGCATGATCGTAAGATAGCTAGCATGATGTTTCCATTGATGTCTATGTCATGCTAGATCATTGTCACGGTACACTACCGAAGGCATTCCATATAGAGTCATTGTTGCTCTAAGTTTTGAGTGGGAAGTGTGATGATTATCATTAATGGAGCATTGTCCCATGTGAGGAAATAAAAGAGGCCAAAGAATCCCACCAAAAAAAAAGAGGCCAAAGAGCCCACCAAAAAAATAATGAGAGAAAAAGAGAGAAGGGACAATGTTACCAATTTTTCCACACTTGTGCATATTAAGCACCATGATCTTCGTGATTATGAGTCTCTCGTTTTGTCACCACCATATAGCTAGTGGGAAATTTTCATTTTATAACTTGGCTTGTATATTCCAATGATAGGCTTCCTCAAAATTGCCTTAGGCCTTCGTGAGCAAGCAAGTTGGATGCACACCCACTAGTTTTCTTTAAGAGCTTTCACATACTCGTAGCTCTAGTGCATCATTTGTATGGCAATCCCTACTCATTCACATTGATATCTATTGATGAGCATCTCCATAGCTCATTTATATGCCTAGTTCATGTGACTATCTTCTCCTTTTTTGTCTTGCAACCTCCACCACATTCCACACCATCTATAGTGCTAAAACCATGGCTCACGCTCATGTATTGCATGAGAGTTGAAAAGGTTTGAGAAAGTAAAGGTGTGAAACAATTACTTGGCCAATACCGGGGTTGTGCATGATTTAAATTCGTTGTGCAATGATGATAGAGCATAGCCAGACTATATGCTTTTGTAGGGATAACTTTCTTTTGGCCTTGTTATTTTGAAAGTTCATGATTACCTTGCTAGTTTGCTTAAATTATTATTGTTTCCACGTCAATAGCAAAATATTATTTTTAATCTAATGGATCTGAACATTCACGTCACATAAGAGGAGTTACAAAGGACATCTATGCTAGGTAGCATGAAAGCATCAAAAATTCATTCTCTATCACTTCCCTACTCGAGGACGAGCAAGAGTTAAGCTTGGGGATGCTTGATACGTCTCAAATGTATCTATAATTTTTGATGGTTTCTTGCTATTATCTTTTCATCTTTGGATGTTTTATGTACCTTTTATATCTTTTTGGGACTAACTTATTAATTCAGTGCCAAGTGCCAGTTCCTGTTTTTTCTCTGTTTTTGGTTCTTTTCAGATCTGATTTTGGAACAAAGTCCAAACGGAATAAAATCTCCGAAATGATTTTTTCCCGAACGGAAGAAGATCAGGGGGCCTGTGGGCCAAGCCAGGAGGTCTCCAGGGATCCCACAAGCCCCCACTCCGCCACCAGGGGGAGGCGGCGATGGTAGGGCTTGTGGCCTCCTTGAGCGCCCCCTGACCTAGATCTTTGGCCTATATATTCCCTAAAATACAGAAAAAAATCAGGGGATCCACGAAAATACTTTTCCACCGCCGCAAGCTTCCGTTTCTGCGAGATCTCATCCGGAGACCCTTCCCGACGCCATGTCGGAGGGGACTTGGGAGTTGGAGGGCTTCTTCATCATCATCATCGCCCCTCCAATGACTCGTGAGTAGTTCACTTCAGACCTACGGATCCGTAGTTAGTAGCTAGATGGCTTCTTCTCTCTCTTGGATCTTCAATACAAAGTTCTCCATGATCTTCATGGAGATCTATCCGATGTAATCTTCTTTGGCGGTGTGTTTGTCGAGATCCGATGAATTGTGGATTTGTGATCAGATTATCTATGATATATATTTGAGTCTTTGCTGATTTCTTATATGCATGATTTGATATCCTTGTAAGTCTCTCCCCGTCTTGGGTTTGTTTGGCCAACAAGATCTATGATTCTTGCAATGGGAGAAGTGCTTGGTTTTGGGTTCTTACCATGTGATGACCTTTCCCAGTGACAGTAGGGGCAGCAAGGCACACATTAAGTAGTTGCCATCAAGGGTAACAAGATGGGCTCTGTCGTTGATATGAGATTGTCCATCTACATCATGTCATCTTGTTTAAGGCGTTACTCTGTTCTTTTGGACTTAATACACTAGATGCATGCTGGATAGCGGTCGACGTGTGGAGTAATAGTAGTAGATGCAGACAGTATCGGTCTACTTGTTTTGGACGTGATGCCTATAGACATAATCATTGCCATATATGACATCACGACTTTGCGCGGTTCTATGAATTGCTCGACATTAATTTGTTCACCCACCGTCTACTTGCTTTCATGAGAGAAGCCACTAGTAAACACTACGTCCCTCGGGTCTATTCACATCTATCGTTTCCACTTTCGCTTTTACTTTGCTTTGTTACTTTGTTGCTTTCAGTTCTCACTTGGTGAACAATCTATAAGGGATTGACAACCCCTTCATAGCGTTGGGAGAAAGCTTTTGTGTTTCTGCAGGATCTTGTGATACTCCTCTACTGGATTGATACCTTGGTTCTCAAACTGAGGGAAATACTTACCACCGCTGTGCTACATCACCCTTTCCGTTTCGAGGGAACACTAACGCAAGGCTCCAAGGCCACGGGGGAAATCCTTTGCATATTTGCCTAGGAAGTCCCTTAAGGCATAGCCGTAGCAGAAGGATTCCTGGTGCCGTCGACACGACTATTCCTGGCGCCATTACCGGGGAAGCACAGCTAACATCAGAGCTCACACAGCAGTGGCATCCTCAGTCCACTCCGGAGTACCCCAGAGCTGGTTATTTCCCTCCATTGGAGTAGACCAACTTAGGCCAAAAGCCTAAGCTTGGGGGAGTACGTGTTTCTCACCGACTTTACATTCTTGCTTATGCTTTCACTTTGTTCGTCGGTGTTCACACTTTGCCACTGTATCATCCATGCTAGTTTATTTATTTTTCTCGTTTTTGTTTCGTGTGTCTTTCTAGTTTGAGAAAACCCAAAAATATTTAATTGTTCTTCTTTTGTTTGTTGGGAGCTTTCCCGTGTAAATAGTTTTTTTTGGGTCAAGGTAGAAGATCATGGTTACAATGTTTAGTGGCTCTCGCATGCATATCTGCTTATCAGTTAAAGAGCCCTATTATTTTGCCTTCTCCTTTGTGTTTGCCTGTAGATTCCAGCGTAGTCCAATGCACGAGCACTCTTATTATTGTTCAAATCATTCGGTCGTGCAAGTGAAAGGCAATAATGACGATATATGATGAAGTGACTGAGCCTGGAAAAGCTGGTATGAACTCGATCTATTTTGTTTTTGTAAATATGACTAGCTCATCGTTCCTGATTCAGCTTTGTTATGAGAGAAACATGTTTGCAATGACAACTTAGATATCATAGTTGTTGATGCCATGCTTACTTAGCTAGGAGCTTATAATGGTTTGTTTTGGATGCCCACATGAATGTTGAGATGACTATGATGTAGCATGATAGGATGGTATCCTCCTTTGAGTGATTCAAGTGACTTGACTTGGCGCATGTTCACGCATGTAGTTGAAACAAAATTAACATAGCCTTTATGATATTCATGTTCATGGTGATTTATGTCCTACTCATGCTTGCACTCAATGTTGGTTAATCTCAATGCATTTTGATGACTCTTGTCGCTCTCTAGTTGGTCGCTTCCCAGTCTTTTGCTAGCCTTCACTTGTACTAAGAGGGAATATTGTTTGTGCATCTACTTCCCTAAACCCAAAGTTGTTCCATATGAGTCCACCATACCTACCTATATGCGGTATCTACCTGCCGTTCCAAGTAAATTTGCATGTGCCACTCTCTAAACCTTCAAGAAATAATGTGTTTAATTTGCATGCCCGAACCGCTCATGTGGTGACAGGGGGCTATCAGTATCTTCCATGCTAGGCATGTTATCATCGATATGTGTTTATTCACTATTATTCACGAGAAAGGGGCCGGTAATTGGAATGCCCAGTTCCATGCTCAAATCAAAAAGATAATTGCAAACAAAACTCCCCCTAGATTGATGTTGGTATGGACGGCACCCGAGTATTCGGCTAGTCGTGGAGATTGATTGATTGGTGGTGGGGGAGTCAAAACTTTACTTTTCTGTTTGGGAACCGCCTATAGCATGTGTAGCGTGGAAGATGGTGAGAACTCTTAGTCATTGCGTTGACAATGAAAGCATGCCACCCAAAATTATTATCTCTGTTTTCAAAGCTTGAGCTCTAGCACCTCTGCAAATAATTGCTTCCCTGTGCGAAGAGCCTGTCTATTTATTTTCCTGTTGAGTCATCCTCCTCTTGAAAAAGCACCAATTAGAGAGCACCTCTGTCATTTTTATGCTTTGCTTTTAACTGTGTTGTGTAAGACTGTGACTAGATCTTCTTTGCCATGAATTACAATGTTTAGTCAGCCCTTGGTCTTTAAAGGTGCTCTGCATTTATGTTTTGCGGTCTCACAAAGAGCTAGTGAGATACCATCTATTCGTGCTGCTTCATGATTGTTTTGATTGAAGTGTTGACTGATGACCCACAAGTATAGGGGATCAACCATAGTCCTTTCGATAAGAGTGTTGAACCCAACGAGGAGCAGAAGGCTCTCATAAACGGATTTCAACAAGGTAATAACTGCAAGCACTGAAAGTAGCGGTAACAAATGATTGTGTAGCGAGGTGAAACGTAGCTAGCAAAAAGTAACAAGTAAAAAGTAGTAGCAACGGTGCAGCAACTGGCCCAATCCCTTTTGTAGCAAGGGGCAAGCCTGAACAAAGTCTTATAGGAGGAAAAATGCCCCCGAGGACACACGGGAATTTCTGTCATGCTAGTTTCATCATGTTCATATGATTCGCGTTTGTTACTTTGATAGTTTGATATGTGAGTGGACCGGCGCTTGGGTACTGCTCTTACTTGGACAAGCATCCCACTTATGATTAACCTCTCTCGCAAGCATCCGCAACTACAAAAGAAGAATTAAGACAAAGTCTAACCATAGCATTAAACTAGTGGATCCAAATCATCCCCTCACGAAGCAACGCATAGACTAGGGTTTAAGCTTCTATCACTCCAGCAACCCATCATCTACTTACTACTTCCCAATTCCTTCCTCTAGGCCCAAATATGGTGAAGTGTTATGTAGTCAACGTTCACATAACACCACTAGAGGAAAAACAACATACAACATATCAAAATACCGAACGAATATCAAATTCACATGACTATTATCAGCATGACTTATCCCATGTCCTCAGGAACAAAAGTAACTACTCACAAGACATAATCATAATCATGACCAGAGGTGTAATGAATAGCATCAAGGATCTGAACATAAACTCTTCCACCAAATAATCCAACTAGCATCAACTACAAAGAGTAATCAACACTACTAGCAACCTTACAAGTACCAATCGGAGTCGTGAGACGAAGATTGGTTACAAGAGATGAACTAGGGATTGGAGAGGAGATGGTGCTGATGAAGATGTTGATAAAGGTGCCTCCCCTCCGACGAGAGGAGTGTTGGTGATGACGATGGCGACGATTCCCCCCTCCGGGAGGGAAGTTTCCCCGACAGGATCGTCGTGCCGGAGCTCTAGATTGGATCTGCTCAAGTTTCGCCTCGTGGCGGCGGCGAAACCACGAAAAAGCTCCCTTATGATTTTTTCCAGACCAGGACGCTTCATATAGCAAAAGAGGGGGGCTAGTGGGCCTTTAGGCAGCCCACAAGCATACCCTGCGCCACCAGGGGGTGGTGGCGAAGTGGGGGCTTGTGGGGCCCTGGTGGCCCCCCTCCGGTAGTTCTTTCGCCCAATATTTTTAATATATTCGAGAAAAAATCACCGTAACTTTTCAGGGGATTTGGAGATGTGCAAAATAGTGGACTAGGATTTGCTCCTTTTCCAGTCCAGAATTCCAGCTACGTGAATTCTCCCTCTTCAAATAAACCTTGCAAAATAAGAGAGAAAAGGCGTAAATATGGTACCACAAGTAATATAACAGCCCAAAAAGCAATAAATATCAACATGAAAGCATGATGCAAAATGGACGTATCATTGACGTTTGAGACTTATTATTATTTGCTCGCTAGTTGATTATGCCATTGGTATGAGTTTACCGTGAGACCTAGATGTCGTTTGCTTATGTGGTTTGCTTGTGATCTTGCTAAAATTCTGGATATGAGTTAGACATAGTTGCAACAACAAGATCAAAATAGTTCGGCAAAGTTTTTCTTTTGTCTCTTTCAGTTTGTCAACTGAATTGCTTGAGGACAAGCAAGGCTTTAAGCTTGGGGGAGTTGATACGTCTCCGTTGTATCTACTTTTCCAAATTCTTTTGCCCTTGTTTTGGATTCTAATTTGCATGATTTGAATGGAACTAACCCGGACTGACGCTGTTTTCACCAGAATTGCCATGGTGTTATTTTTGCGCAGAAATAAAAGTTCTCGAAATGACCTGGAAATCTACGAGGAATTTTGGTGGAATATATAAAAAATACTAGCGCAAGAATCAACTGGAGGGACAGAGCCAGGAGCTCACAAGCCCACCAGGCCCGCCCCCCTGGCCAGGCTTGGCAGGCTTGTGAGCCCCTCGGAGCTACGCCTCCCCCAATTCCAGCTCTATATAACCTCTTTCGACCGGAAAAAAAATCAGAGATAAGAGTTCATCACGTTTTACGATACGGAGGCGCCACCACCTCTTGTTCTTCATCTGGAGGGCAGATCTGGAGTTTGTTTTGGGCTCCGGAGAGGGGAGATCGTCGCCATCATCATCATCAACCTTCCTGCATCGCCAATTCCAAGATGCTCTTCACCGTTCATGAGTAATCTCATCGTAGGCTTGCTGGACGGTGATGAGTTGGATGAGATCTATCATGTAATCGAGTTAGTTTTGATGGGGATTGATCCCTAGTATACAGTATGTTCTGAGATTGATGTTGCTACTACTTTGCCATGCTTAATGCTTGTCACTAGTGCCCGAGTGCCATGATTTCAGATCTGAACCTATTATGTTGTTGCCAATATATGTGTGTTTTAGATCCTATCTTGCAAGTTATAGTCACCTACTATGTGTTATGACGCGGCAACCCCGAAGTCACAATAGCCGGAACCACTCCCGGAGATGACCATACTATGAGGAGTTCATGTATTCACCAAGTGTTAATGCATTGGTCCGGTTCTTTATTAAAAGGAGAACCTTAATATCCCGTAGTTTCCATTAGGACCCCGCTGCCACGAGAGGGATGGCCAATAGATGCCATGCAAATTCTTTTCCCTAAGCACGTATGACTACATACGGAATACATGCCTACATTAGATTGACGAACGAGAGCTAGTTACATATCTCTCCGTGTTATAACTGTTACATGATGAATCACATCTGGCATAATCATCCATCACCGATCCAATGCCTACGAGTTTTTCCTACTGGTCCTTGCTACGTTACTTTGCCGCTACTGCTGTCACTGCTGCTGCTATTACTTTGCTACTACTGGTTAGTGTTGCTACTGCTGCTATCATACTACCTTGCTACTGATACTGTGCTGCATACACTAAATCTTTCAGGTGTGGTTGAATTGACAACTCATTTGCTAATACTTGAGAATATGCTTTCGCTTACCCTTGAGTCGAATCAATAAATTTGGGTTGAATACTCTACCCTCAAAAACTGTTGCGATCCCCTATACTTGTGGGTTATCAAGGTCGTGGCGCAGCGAGCCGGCCGCGGGGCTCGAGCCGGAGGCGTGCGGCGGAATGGAGGGGGGCGCAGGAGGGGCGCTGGGGCAAGGGGCAGCCCAGGCGCGGTCGCAGGGGGGCCGGAGAGGGGGCGGTCGCTGGGACCTGACGAGGGAAGGGAGGAACCGGGGCGCTGGAGAGGCCGACCGGGAGGATGGGGGGTCGGGCGAGACGGGCTAAGAGGAGCGGGGGCGAGCGTCAGGGAGGAGGCGCTCGTGTGGGGGGATGGGGGAGCGCCGGTGAGGGAGGCACATGGGGGGGCAGCACAAGTGATGCTGGCAGAGGAAGGCGGCGACGCTGGGGGAACGGGGATTCTGAGTGGGGCGCTAGGCGACGGGCATGGGAGGCAGAGGCTCGAGAGGTTGGTGGGGGCATGATGAGGGGCGCGGTAGGTGGGATCTCGGGCGTGCGAGGTGTAGGTGACGCATCCACGGTAGGTGCGGGCGCTGGCGGTGGGGAGGGAGTTGGGAGGCGCGCTCGGGTTTGCCCAGGAGGGAGTGGGCCGGCCAGGCTGGGCTGAGGCCCAAGGGAGAGGGGGGGTTGTTTCCTTTTTTACTTTATTTTAACAGTTTATGTTTTATTTATTTAGAGGCTCTAATTCATTCCTAAAAATATCCGATTCAATTTCATAAATCATTAGGGAATATTTGTAACTCACGTGACATTTTTGTTTTTGCATTCGAAAACTTTCCTCGTTTGACTTTAATTTAAATATGATAATTGCTTTGATTTTTATTAAGCGATAATTTATTTTAAATAAACTTGATGAAGTGGAAGAATTAGTGTGTGGTTAGTGTAGCTTAATTTACTTGGGTGTCACAACTCTCCCCTACTAACAAGAATTCTCGCCCCAAGAATTAAGAGGTAGAAGGAAAGAGCTCGGGGTATTCATCTCGAAGATAATCCTCGTGTTCCCTAGTGGCTTCATCTTCAGAATGATTTGACCACTGCACTTTAAGGAACTTGATGACTGATACGTCTCAAACGTATTTATAATTTTTGATGGTTTCATGCTGTTATCTTGTCAACTTTGGATGTTTTATATACCTTTTATATCTTTTTTGGGACTAACTTATTAATTCAGTGCCAAGTGCCAGTTCCTGTTTTTTCTGTGTTTTTGACTCTTTTCAGATCTGATTTTGGAACGGAGTCCAAACGGAATAAAATCCCCGAAATGAATTTTTCCAGAACAGAAGAAGATCGGGGGACTTGAGGGCCAAGGCAGGAGGCCCACAGGGAGCCCACAAGCCCTGGAGCTCCCCTGCCCTAGATCTTTGGCCTATATATTCCCTAAAATCCCAGAAAAAAGCACGGCATCCACGAAACCACTTTTCCGCCGCCGCAAGCTTCCGTTTCCGCGAGATCTCATCTAGAGACCCTTCCCAGTGCCCTGTCGGAGGGGACTTTGGAGCTGGAGGGCTTCTACATCAACATCATTGCCTCTCCAATGACTCGTGAGTAGTCTACTTCAGACCTACGGGTCCGTAGTTAGTAGCTAGATGGCTTCTTCTCTCTCTTGGATCTTCAATACAAAGTTCTCCATGATCCTCATGGAGATCTATCCGATGTAATCCTCTTTGGCGGTGTGTTTGTCGAGATCCGATGAATTGTGGATTTGTGATCAGATTATCTATGAATTATATTTGAGTCTTTGCTGATTTCTTATATGCATGATTTAATATCCTTGTAAGTCTCTCCGAGTCTTGGGTTTGGTTTGGCCAACTAGATCTATGATTCTTGCAATGGGAGAAGTGCTTGGTATTGGGTTCATACCGTGCGGTGACCTTTCCCAGTGATAAAGGGGGCAGCAAGGCACACATCGTGTCGTTGCCATCAAGGGTAACAATATGGGCTTTCATCATATATTTGAGATTGTCCATCTACATCATGTCATCTTGCTTAAGGCATTACTCTGTTCTTATGAACTCAATACACTAGATGCATGCTGGATAGCGGTCGACGTGTGGAGTAATAGTAGTAGATGCAGAAAGTATCGGTCTACTTGTTTTGGACGTGATGCCTATATGTATGATCATTGCCATAGATGACGTAATGAGTTTGCGCGGTTCTATCAATTGCTCGACAATAATTCGTTCACCCACCGTCTACTTGCTTTCATGAGAGGAGCCACTAGTGAACACTACGGCCCCCGGGTCTACTCACAACTATCGTCTCAGCTTTTACTTTTACTTTGCTTTGTTTACTTTTTACTTTCAGTTCTCACTTTGCAAACAATCTATAAGGGATTGACAACCCTTCATAGCGTTGGGTGAAAACTCTTTGTGTTTGTGCAGGTACTTGTGACTTGACTCGATCCTCCTACTCTATTGATACCTTGGTTTTCAAACTGAGGGAAATACTTACCGCCGCTGTGCTACATCGCCCTTTCCTCTTCAAGGGAACACCAACGCAAGGCTCCAAGGCCGCAGGGGAATCCTTTGCATATTTTCCAAGGAAATTCCTATAGGCGTAGCCAGCAGCAGTGACTTTGCGACGAGTCTTACGTTCGGCTTGGTCGAGAATACGGTCCGGATGCTCTTTATAAGAGAGGTCTTGTTGCAGCTCAAGCATATCATGATCCACTGCTCGAATAGGATCCTTGAAGCAACGGCAGAGCTGAGAAACATGGAAGACATCGTGAACCTGAGAAAGGTTTGCCGGCAGTTCCAATTGATAGTCCACTTTTCCACGCCTTTCGAGAATGTTGAAAGGACCAATATAGCGAGGAGATAACTTGTTGGATAATATCCGGACCGAAGAGTGATTGGTCCATTGAACGGTGGCTTTGGAATTCCATACGAAGCCAAGTGTAAAGGATACTTTAGAGTCAAAGATGTACAGGAGAGTCAGGTTTCAATCCTGTGGAACTTTGGGTTATGGGTCTACCATGTGGACCGGGAGTAGGCAGAGGGGTGACATATTATACGGTCTTGGTAGCAAGACATGCCAAATGATAACCTGCTAGTTATGTCCGCAACAACGTCTGTACCAAGGGCGGGGGACGAATAGAACCATTTTCCTGCTCGCTGAAACGAGGCGGACAAATAGACAAAGTTCTCGTCCACCGACGGCTACCGGAATGTTATCCACAATAGTAACACGGCCTTACTGACAGAGTTGTGTGCCGAGATTTTTACCTAAGCAGGGAATTAACACTGCTTAGATAAGTAATGCCACAAGGAAGGTCAAACAAACCAATAGGAAGGAAAAATGTGTCCACACACACAAGTATTAAAGTATACCATTTCCTAGGAAAACATAGAGTATGGTATACATGATAGGTCATCAAGTACATAACCATTTAGACAAAGAGGCAAGAAGAATCATGATGTTTACCCATACCATGTGGTTTGGATAATTGACCAGGAACAATTTAGCATTCGCTTCCAATGTTCCTGTTAACAATTGAAGTACCACATTCGTGCTCCGAGGTAGCATCGACATGGTCATAGATAAAGGTCGGACCAATGGGTACACAAAGAGGACCCATAAGGAACAACTTAGGAAATAAGTCATATAGTTTCCGCACTGAACATGGTGAATCTTACATATGGAAGAATTTATAACAATAGGTCCTTCGGCCCGGTGTGCCAGACAAGACATCACCGTACCAGATTACATAAGACCATAGTTATATTTATTGGAATATGTTCCAACCATCATATCTGCCCGAGAGTTAGATCTGATAGGTGTCAGGACACCTCAGACTCAAGATGCCTGAGAAGAAAAGATGAAGATGCAAGATTCTCATGATATGAGCTACACAAGCAATTCATGAATCATGAGTTCGATTGCAAGACACGGGAACACAATGTCAAGACATTCGTGCACACATAGAATTCTTACAACTACAATGCACCTGAGATCTGGTTTGGAAACCAACATCGAGGATATCAAGGCCCTTGTGTGAGCCTGGATTAGTTCTTAGGAAGGAACTTCTTTTCCTTGATCAAATCAGTCAGTGGCTTGGGGTGTTATGAGAAAGTTATATGAAGTGAAGATAACAAATCTTCAAAACATATAACACTTCCCACATACGTGAATGATTTGGTATTTCCCAAGAGGAAGTGAAACAAAACTTTCACATATTCTCGGTGGAAAAAATGCACGTAAACTTTGGGGGAAACATTTCTGCTATCAAGCAAATTCTTCATGATCTAGACACAAGGATAATGCTTTCAAGAGCTTCATCGTGGAACATGGAGAGGTTCAGGCTGTAGCTGATGGGCTCAACAACAATTAAACATTGGTCGAAGGGTGCACTTGGAAATACTGAATGAGTAGCACGACCATTGCTAGAATGGTGAGTCGACAACCAAAACAACAAGAAGGAAAACTACCAGTCACTAACCATCAAGGCAACAGGGATGCAAGAAGTATTAGAATCACACATTAGAACTCACTAGTTGCTATTCCGGTTCGAAACAACACGGGACCAAGAAAAGAATGGTGATGGCGAGAAGTATTACTATATCAAGAATTCTTAAGACGTGTGCAATTCGAACGACATTCTTGACATAAAAGATAGTAATACTCCAAGGTAGAAGACAACATAAGCTGGATAGCAAGGAACTTAAGGGACAACACAAGACATGAACTAGTTTGCGTTGGAGCGAAGACAACAAGGGTGTCGATGATAATACAATCATCGAGGGGCAAGGATGGTATTTCTCATCATGCATCCTATTGATACCCTGTAAGAGCTCAGAATGCTGATGATGATCACGACACATTTGTCGAGAAACTTCACGAAGATTTAATCGACCAGTGACGACATCAAGCAAGGGAATGGTCAAGCTACAGGTTGCCGGAAACACAATTAAGACTGCTAGCTTAGAGTTGAGATTGCCTTTCAGGACAACCAACAATGGTGTGGAAAGCTCGATGCAAGCTTAACGCACAGTTGGAATTGTGTGCCAGGGGTGAAGGGTATAGATAGCATGGCCGAGCTCCAACATGACGATGATGATCTAGCTTAACAGCTTGGAATGACATGATCGAGTACAAACTCGTAAACAAGGAAGATTACTAAAAATTGTTGAATCGCAATGTGTACTCGATTCAGTTATCGATGTGATCGCCTGTCCAACAGCTCAAACACGAGGAAGCTGGAACTAATGAAAATATCATAGTTGATCAGGAGCTCACAAGAACTTACATAGCTCCGGTATATCCTTGAGCTGCAAGGGATAATACTCGGAGGTAGATTAACATTAAGGCTTGGACCGATGTATTGATCTGAAGAAGACGAGTACTTTAACTCGTCTGAGAATGAAATCAAGGTAGGACAACATGGTCGGAACAACGATTGAAAAGGACAAGATCACAGATACCAGATTAAACCATGAAATGAATGATTATTGATACGACAAGCTTCTATGGTAAGATCAACGTCGTTTCCATGGACATGAACACAAAGTTCAAGGTCGACTCTCACTTCATCAATGCATCACCTGCCATTTACTCCTCGCCTTTGATCAGGTTGTAGCTTTGAAATAATATCCGGCATAACACCAGAAGAGTAAGACTAGTGAAAACTCTTCGGGTCATATTGATTTAGGAAGGCATAGGTTCAACCCGTCGGGGCATCTTAGGAACATATACCGCAAACTTCAAGAGTAATTAACACATGCTTGAAGAGCATGGCTGACCAGGGCATAGGATATAACTTATCAGAAGGAGAAGGCGCAATTTATCCATGGCATTATGTATCACGGGAACAATATCACAAGAATTTTGAATGTAAAGGATGCCATCGGATAATAACCCAGCAATGGGTCTGGCAGTCCACAAAGGACCTGATGTGAGTATCGGTACTCAACCAGAGGGAGATAGGATGCAATGCATCGGGTTATAGAACATTCAAAAAATATCGATACTTAATTACCAAAGGAATTAAGATTTCCAGATTGGAGTATCATAAACAGATGCTCCGATGAATGATGAATAAGCTCATTAGAATTAGATGGGCAATCAATCAAAGTTGATTTGTTGAGAACCAGCTCTTGTCTGAAAGGATGCCTGAGCCGGAAAGATAATTTATGAGTATCAACAGATGTGCATTCACACAAAAGTTGAATCAATAAGATCAAAGGAAAATCACCAAGGGTTTTAATGAATGCTGCTAGACATATGGATTTAACCATAACACAAGCAGGTGAGAAAGGTCAAAAGCAATAGGCTACTGACGATTCCGGAAGATTGAATAGCAGTCCATAGAACTTTCAAAACCCATGACAACTGATGACGGACGAGTCCTCGATAAGATAATTCATTGCATCTCGTAAAACAAGAGCAATTGGAAAGAAAATATCCATAAGGGTTGACGGAGGGAGGGAAATTGCGGAAGCAATGAGCACAAGTTCTGGAGAGAACATCTAGGAATAACAGCAGTTCTTCTGACGGATAAAGCCATCGTCTGAAATACGGGGCTCTCCGGGAGGAAGCATTTACGAGAACCTAATGTTAGAGTTAGCAAAATCTTTAACCCGAAAGAGAAGAGAGAGTAGAGCCCAGAGTATAGGAAAGGGGTAAAAGATACTAATACCACCCAATTGAGATGTGGGCCCGTAAGCCACAACATCAGTGTTAGTAAGTTTTTCAAACACTAGACTGAACTTCGGTCAAGGAGTTGGAAAGGGGGCTACCTACAGGCAGTCGGCTCTGATACCAACTTGTGACGCCCTCGATTTAATCGTACGCTAATCATACACGCAATGCGTACGATCAAACTCAAGGACTCATGGGAGATATCACAACACAACTCTAGACACAAATAAAATAATACAAGCTTCATATTACAAGCCAGGGGCCTCGAGGGCTAGAATACACAAGCTCGATAAACACACGAGTCAGCGGAAGCAACAATATCTGAGTACAGACATAAAACATGGGGTGCCTTAGAAAAGGCTAGCACAAAAGAAACACGATCGAACGAGGCGAGGCCTCCTGCCTGGGAACCTCCTAACTACTCCTATTCAACAGTGGCCTCCACGAAGAAGTCACCATCGGGGCGGCAAGCGTCAGCAGGAAACTCCATCTCCTGGGCTCCATCATCTGGTCGCAGCAACGGATCAAGGGGACAAAGGGGGAGCAAAGCAACGGTGAGTACTCATCCAAAGTACTCGCAAGTCTTACATCAGAACTATTCTAAGTATGCATCAGTATCAAAGAAGGGGGTGTGGTTATATGTGGACTGACTGCAGCAATGCGGGAATAGAGAGAGAAAGCCTAGTCCTATCGAAGACTAGCATCTTCAGGGTCTTGCAGCAATAGACGAGAGTAGAACATGTAACACAATTAATAGTCATATTGTTGCAGCAATATTAAAGTGAGGTCACGCCCAAAGATCCTCCCTCGACTCCGTGCGAGGAAGCAATCCTGGGGCATCTAAATCTAGTGAAGTAACAATTGTAGTTGTATAAGATTAGGGCACAACTCCAAGTAGTCCTGTAACCGTGGACATGGCTATTTGAATAGATAAGTTCTTCCCTGCAAGGGTGCACAACATATTCCCCGACGCGCTCGATAACACTCTGGTTGGACACACTTTTCTGGGTCATGCCCGGCCTCAGAATATCGACACGTCGAGCCCCACCTAAGCTTGGCAGAGAGGTCGGCCCGCCGGTCTAACTCCTAAGCACAGAGGGTTCATGGGCCCACTTCCCCTCCGCGCTCCTGCATGATGCGAGGGTGGCTGACGTCAGTCCTAGCACCCCTTAATACAAGAGCGATGCATCTCGGGACCACTCGGGCACGCGCCGCTACATTGCTGACGTCTGAAGAGCTTCGGCTGATACCGCGACGTCGAGTAGCCATAATTCTTCCCACGCAGACGGTTAGTGCGTAATAAGGCCCTCAGACCAACCCAGATCAAATACTCAAATCCATTATCATTTTAATAAGGCCATCGACACAATCTCGCGGAGCAACTGGACTACGGGGTCAGAAGGGATGACTGCTCCACCTATACTAAGCAGACTAAAGGTACATTACTGAAAGTAGCAGTTCATTAAAAACAGGCTATGCATCAGATATAGGAGCTAACTACAACAGTAGCAAAATACTAATGCAAGCAGTAGGAAGAAAGACATAGGCGATATAGGAATGATCAAGGGGGGTTTGCTTGTCTTGCTGCTCTGCGGCAAAAGGCTGGTCGGCAGGGTCGTAGATGTACCCGGCAGCAGCGTCAGTCTCGGGGTCTACCGGAAGAAGAGGGGGGAGAAACAATAAATAACAGCAACAGGGGCAACACTAAGCATGACATGGCCATATGAAGGCTAGGCATGAGCTAACGGAGTAACATCTGTCATAGATGGGTCAGAAGAATATCTGACGATATTTACGGGTCTCGGGCTACTACCGGTCATACGGAAAATGATGGAAAAGTTCCACATTTGCTATGCTAGGGACGTGTGACAGACGAATGGACCATGTATCCTGGTTCGTCTCGTTCTGGTGATCAACTTTCATGTTGAAAATATTTGGATGTGACTTACGGATTATTTTATATTAATTTTTAAAGTTTTATTCAATATTTACGAATTAAAAACAGATTTAATAAATTGATTAAAAGCAATTATGACACCAGCATGATGTCATGCTCACATCAGTAGTTGACTGGTCAACTGACCAGTGGGTCCCATGCGTCATAGACTCAGTATTTTATTAAGGTTAAATATTAATTAATCGGATTAATTTAGTGAGGGGGACCCACGTGTTATTCTCTAATTATTCTAATTACTTAATCATCCATTTAATTAATTAACTAATTAATTAAATAATATATCTATTTATTTATTTAATAAAAACAAAATTTTATTTTTATATTTTATTCTTATTATCATTTTTTAACAACGGGTGTGGGGCCTCCCTGTCAGTGGGCGTGGCGGTTTGGCCCCACCGGTAAGTGACATATGCCACATACATACATAACACATATACACATATTGTATTTTTTTTACATACATGCATATATACACAATACATACTCTCATACATACATGATACATACATACGCAATACATACATGCATTATACATATTTTATACATGCTTTTTTTATCTAACTCTTTCTCTCATCTCCAACTCTCTGCTCCTCTGTGTCACACAGAACCTAAACAGAGAGAGAGGAGGCAAGTTCCACCTTCTCCTACCGGAGTCTAACGGCGCCGGAACGCGGCGGCGACCGCCTGAACGAAACCGGGATGGAGAAAGGAAGGTACGGGTGGTCTCACCCACGTTGTAGGGGGCGGGTTCGGCGAGGCTTGGTGAAGCCGTCGGGTACGCGGTGAGGAGGCCGGCGACGTCGACGGGGTGCTGCAGTCCGACGAGGGGCGAGGGTGAGCTCGATGCAGGGGTGACGAGGGGCCGGTCCCGGTGGTTGTGGCCGGCCAGGGGAGGTCGTGGCGCGGCGAGCTAGTCGCGGGGCTCGAGCCGGAGGCGTGCGGCCGAATGGGGGGCGGAGGGGCGCCGCGGTGCAGGGGGCGTTGGGGCGAGGGGCAGCCCTGGCGCGGTCGCAGGGGGGCTGGCGAGGGGGCGGTCGCTGGGACCTGACGAGGGAATGGAGGGACCGGCGAGGCAGGGCGATGGAGGGGCCGACCGAGAGGATGGGGGTCGGGCGAGAGGGGCTGAGAGGAGCGGGGGCAAGCGCCAGGGAGGAGGCGCTCGTGTGGGGGGAGCGTCGGTGAGGGAGGCAGAGGGGGGGCCGGCAGCAGAGGTGATGCTGGATGGGGAAAGCGTCGATGCTGGGGGAACGGGGATCCTGAGTCGGGCGCTGGGCGACGGGCGTGGGAGGTAGAGGCTCGAGAGGTTGGTGGGGGGCATGACGAGGGGGCGCGGTAGGTGGGATCTGGGGCGTGCGAGGGGTCGGTGAGGCAGCCACGCTAGGTGCGGGCGCTGGCGGCGGCGAGGGAGTTGGGAGGCGCGGGGGGCGCGCTAGGGTTTGCCCAGGAGGGAGTGGGCCGGCCAGGCTGGGCCGAGGCCCAAGGGAGAGGGCGGCTGTTTCCTTTTTTTTACTTTATTTTAACAGTTTATGTTTCATTTATTTAGAGGCTCTAATTCATTCCTAAAAATATCCGATTCGATTTCAGAAATCATTAGGGAATATTTGTAACTCACCCGACATTTTTGTTTTTGCATTCGAAAACTTTCCTTGTTTGACTTTAATTTAAATATGATAATTGCTCTGATTTTTATGAAGTGATAATTTATTTTACATAAACTTGATGACGTGGAAGAATTAGTGTGTGGTCATTGTAGCTTAATTTACCGGGGCGTCATTGCTGGGCATGGGTGTCTTTGCCCCTTTGACATCATCCATCTTGAACCTCTTGAGCATGTCTTGGGTATATTTGACATGATTTATGAAAGCTTCTTTTTTAAGTTGCTTGACTTTGAAGCTAAGAAAGAACTTCAACCCTCCATCATAGACATCTCGAACTTCTCGGTCATGATTGCGGCGAACTCATCACTAAAATATTTGTTAGCTAAACCAAAGACAATATCGTCACCATATAGTTTGCATATGAACAAATCTATTTTAACCCTCTTAGTAAAAATACTGGGATCAATTTTCTCAGTTTCAAACCCATGATCTTCTAACAACTCGGTGAGGTGCTCATACCATGCACGCGGAGTTTGTTTAAGGCCATAGAGCACCTTATCAAGTTTATAGACGTGATTGTGGTACTTGGGATTCTCAAACCTCGGGGATTGTTTGACATACACCAACTCACTATGGGGACCATTGAGGAATGCATTCTTCACATCCATTTGTTGCAACTTGAAATTGTGATGCATATGCAAGCAACATGTGGATAGATTCAAGGAGAGCAACATGAACTAAATTTTCACTATAATCGACACCCTAGACTTAGGAGTAGTCTTGAGCCACCAATCTTGCCTTGTTGCATAAAACTGTCCCATGTGAATCTTGCTTTTGAACCATGGGCAACTTTATTATTTCTTTTACTTGGACCATGGCTAATTTTTTTGTATTTTTTATACCATCGTAACATTATATTTTGGACCACGACAATCTTATTACTTTAAAAATGCAGAACATATATATATGATGCAACCCGAAGGTTTTGTCGATCCAGAGAATGCTAACAAGGTGTGCAAGCTCCAGCGATCCATTTATGGACTGGTGCAAGCATCTCGGAGTTGGAATCAGCGCTTTGATGAGGTGATCAAGGCGTTTGGGTTTATACAAGTTTTTAGAGAAGCTTGTATTTAAAAGAAAGTGAGTGGGAGCTCTATAGCGTTTCTAATATTATATGTGGATGACATATTGCCGATTGAAAACAATGTGGAGTTTTTGGAAAGCGTAAAGGATTACCTGAATAAAAGTTTTTCAATGAAAAACCTACGAGAAGTTGCTTAAATATTGGGCATAAAGATCTATAGAGATAGGTCGAGACGCCTAATAGCTCTTTCACAAAGAACATACCTTGATAAAGGTTTGAAGAAGTTCAAAATGGAACAATCCAAGAAGGGGTTCTTGCTTGTGTTACAAGGTATAAAATTGAGTAATACTCAATGTCCAGTAACTGCAGAAGATAGAGAAAAGATGAGTGTCATCCCCTATGCTTCAGCCATAGGTTCTATCATGTATGCAATGTTGTGCACAAGACTGGATGTCAGCCTGGCCATAAGTATGGCAGGCAGGTTTCAAAGTTAACCAGGAGTGGAACACTGTGCAGTGGTCAAGAATATTCTGAAGTACTTGAAAAGGACTAAGAAATTATTTCTTCTTTTATGGAGGTGATGAAGAGCTCGTTGTAAAGGGTTACGTTGATGCAAGCTTTGACAGTGATCCAGATGACTCTAAGTCGCAATACCGGATACATATTTATTCTTAACGGGGGTGTGATAAGCTAGTGCAGTTCCAAGCAAAGCGTCGTAGCAGATTCTACGTGCGAAGCGAAGTACATAACTGCCTCAGAGGCGGCTAAGGAGGGTGTCTCGATGAAGCACTTCATGTTAGATCTTGGAGTCGTGCCAAGTGCACTGGATCCAATCAATCTGTTATGTGACAACACTGGTGCCATTGCTCTAGGCAAGGAACCAATGTTTCACAAGAGTACCAGAGACATAAAGCGACGCTTCAACGCCATTCGCGATTACATCAAGGAGGAGGACATAAATATTTGCAAAGTGCACACGGATCTGAATGTTGCGGATCCGCTCACTAAACCTCTTCCACGAGCACAGCATGAACAACACCAGAACTGTATGGGTGTTAGATTCATTACATTGTAAATCACATGGAGATGTGAAGCTAGATTATAGACTCTAGTGCAAGTGGGAGACTGTTGGAAATATGCCCTAAAGGAAATAATAAAATAGTTATTATTATATTTGTTGTTTCAAGATAATCGTTTATTATCCATGCTATAATTGTATTGAATGTAAACATAAATCCATGTGTGGATATATAGACAAAACAATGTCCCTAGTGAGTCTCTAGTTGACTAGCCTGCTGGTCAAGGATGATTAAGGTTTCCTAGCCATTGACAAGTGTTGTCACTTGATGACGGGATCATATCATTAGGAGAATGATGTGATGGAGAAAACCCAAACTATAAACGTAGCATAGATCGTGTGGTTTTGTTGCTATTGTTTTCTGCATGTCAAGTATTCATTCATATGACCATGAGATCATGTAACTCAATGACACCGGAGGAATGCCTTATGTGTATCAAATGTCGCAACGTTACTAGGTGACTATAAAGGTACCCTACAGGCATCTCCGAAGGTGTCCGTTGAGTTAACATGGATCAAGACTGTGATTTGTCACTCCGTGTGACGGAGAGGTATCTCGGGGCCCACTCGGTAATACAACATCACAAACAAGCCTTGCAAGCAATGTGACTAAAGATTTAGTCACGGGATCTTGTATTACGGAACGAGTAAAGAAACTTGTCCGTAACGAGATTGAAATAGGTATGGAGATGTCAATGATGGAATCTCGGGCGAGTAACATACCGAAGGACAAAGGAAATGATATACGGGATTGTGTGAATCCTTCACATAGAGGTTCAATCGATAAGATCTTCGTAGAATATGTAGGATCCAATATGGACGTCCAGGTCCCGCTATTGGATATTGGCCAGAGGGTGTCTTGGTCATGTCTACATAGTTCTCGAACCCGCAGGGTCTGCACACTTAAGGTTCGGTGACGTTTTCGGTATAGTTGAATTATTGATGTTGTTAACCGAATGTTGTTTGGAGTCCCAGATGAGATCCCAGATGTCACGAGTGTCTCCGGAATGGTCTAGAAACGAAGATTAATATATAAGGTTGTTGGATTTGGCTTCCGAAAAGATTTCGAGCATTATCGGTAAAGTACCGGGAGTGACGAATGGGTTCCGGGGTTTTACCGGGAGGGGCCACCCACCCGAGAGAGAACCTAATAGGTCCATGGGTGGTGCACCAGCCCTTAGTGGCTGGTGAGGCCATCCCAATAAGCCTATTTCGGCTAAGGCAACAATAAAGGAGAGAAGGTGGGCAAGAAGGAAATGACTCCTTCTCCAAACAGAATTGGAGGAAACCTTCCTCCTTGGCTTGGCCGACCCCTCCTACTTGGAGTAGGAGGCAAGGCAACCACCCCTTGGTTCCTCCTATATATAGTGGAGGTTTGAGAGGGTTTTTGCACCTCAAGCCTTTGTGCAAACCTCTCTCCCTCCACTACTTCGTGACACATCGTAGCTAGATCGGTACGGCACGACGAAGCCCTGTCGGAGTACCTCCACCATCATCGCCGCCACGCCGTCGTGCTGCTGAAGAATTCAACTACCTCTTCGTCTCTCTTGCTGGATCAAGAAGGCGGAGATCGTCATCGAGCTGTACGTGTGCTGAACGCGGAGGTGTCGTTCGTTCGGTGCTAGATCGTGGGACAGCGACGATTTGGATCGCGAAGACGTTCCACTACATCAACCATGTTTCTTAACGCTTCCCGCTTAGTGATCTACAAGGATATGTAGATTCGATCTCCCTCTCTTAGATGATCGTCGCCATGATAGGTCTTCGTGTGCGTAGGAAATTTTTTGTTTCCCATGCAACGTTCCCCAACAGACATCATCCATCTTGAACCTCTTGAGCATGTCTTGGGTATATTTGACATGATTGATGCAAGCTTCTTCTTTAAGTTGCTTGACTTTGAAGCTAAGAAAGAACTTCAACCCTCCATCGGAGACATCTCGAACTTCTGAGTCATGATTGCGGCGAACTCATCATTAAAATCTTTGTTAGCTAAACCAAAGACAATATTGTCATCATATAGTTTGCATATGAACAAATCTATTTTAACCTTCTTTGTAAAAAGACTCGGATCAATTTTCTCAGTTTCAACCCCACGATCTTCTAACAACTCGGTGAGGTGCTCATACCATGCACGTGGAGTTTGTTTAACGCCATATAGCACATTATCAAGTTTATAGACGTGATTGAGGTACTTGGGATTCTCAAACCTCGGGGATTGCTTGACATACACCAACTCACTATGGGGACCATTCAGAAATGCATTCTTCACATCCATTTGTTGCAACTTGAAATTGTGATGCATATGCAAGCAACATGTGGATAGATTCAAGGCGAGCAACATGAACGGAATTTTCACCATAATCGACACCCTAGACTTAGGAGTAGTCTTGAGCCACCAATCTTGCCTTGTTGCAAACAACTGTCCCATGTGAATCTTGCTTTTGAACCATGGGCAACTTTATTGTTTCTTTTACTTGGATCATGGTTAATTTTTTTATACCATCGCAACATTATACTTTGGACCACGACAATCTTATTACTTTAAAAATGTAAAACTTTTATGTTTTACACCATGGGCAAAATTATTCTTTAACCATGGAAAACTTAACATTTTACACCTTCATGTCTACACCATCATGGAAACTTGTATCACACACACCATCATACATTCTTCTGTTTGTAAATTATTTTTGAAACATGGAAAATTTGTTGATAGAGCATGGTAAAAAAATGCAAACCATTCAATTTTGATCACGTGGCTACCAAATTTCCTTAGAGTTTTTCACTTTTTTCAAATTTCTTTTTGTCATGTTTCTTTTATATCAAACAAATGATAAACTTAAGTTGAAACATAAATTTTCTAAGTTTTCTTGTACCTACATGCCTTAAAACATGTTTTGCTAAGTTTTTTTAGTTCTAAATCATATTGAACATGATGGCAGCTTATTTTGGCCTTTTTTATAGTGCAACAGTAGCAAACGGGTCGTACCTGACAATTTTTTTTTGTTTCAGCTTGATGCGGTGAAATCTATTCGTTCGTTCGGGACTCCTTGCCAAACTGAACGTTT
The DNA here is from genome assembly GCF_904849725.1 of Hordeum vulgare subsp. vulgare. NCBI lineage: Eukaryota > Viridiplantae > Streptophyta > Magnoliopsida > Poales > Poaceae > Hordeum > Hordeum vulgare. Next base: position 108,388,121 of record NC_058518.1, on the reverse strand, counting down.
TCGTCGATTGGGACGATCACTCCAGGGAATGTTTTATTTGAACTGGAATTAGGTGACATGCCTCTTGGCAGTCACGGGGTGACATGCGGCTAGTCATCCAGCGTTCCTTCTCCATCCAACGGCTATCAGCCGGTAAAGTGAAAACGCCAACACTTAGCAGTTTTTAGCGTGAACATGCAACAACAGGGAACTGAAAACTAATTTATACAGGAACAATTAGACTCAACGTGCAGGGATATCAAAGAAGTGAAAACTGACCTATTTAGTAACACTTGTCATTACAATTTACAAGTAATTAGCATAGAACTTTTGTAGACGGATCAAGCAGACACACATGTGTATATCAACCCTAAATCTATGCATGACATAACCCGTGATGGCGGCGTTCAACTTGACCCGTTGTACGTTCCACCACTACGAGGCGGCCTACCAGTCTGCATTGGAGGATGCACTCCAGTGCGCCATGGCGGAGAGGAAGCGTGATGAAGACGCGTGTTAGGAAGGCTTGGAGGAGGTCCTTGCGCCGTAAGCGGCAGGGGACTGCGTCTACCTCTTGACGTTGTCGCTGCTAGTCGAGCCCGCCGTGATGCGTACGTACGCCGTCGGTGGACTTTTGTCGAGTGACACCAGTTGCATGGCTGCCTTCACGAGTAGGTGAGCGGGCCGCCCGTGTGGCTGGGTGCGACACCGGAGTAGGAGGGCCCGTGTGATGGCGGAGGTGCGAGAGAACGCCGAGCAGCGCATGCAGCAGGAGCGCGCGCAGTGCTCGCACACAAGAAGGAGGAGTGATCGTCATGTAACGATCGACGGGCGCTGCACACGGAGGATGAGGTGGCATGGACGACGTGGCAACAGGTCTTCCCCTAGACAGGGACGCCACAGACTTCGTCGACCTCATCAGCTCAAACGACAACACGTAGGGCAGTGCGCTAGGCACCGCAAGTCTTCCTTTTTTTGGTTTTAAATTTATGTTTAATTAAGTTTAAGTGAACTTTGGCTCATGGTTAATCGTCGAATTAATGTTTAATTATGTTGGCTTTACATTTAAATAGATACTCCCTTCGTTTTTAAATATAAGTTTTTTTAAAAGGTTCAACTAGAAGAGATGTTTTAGAGTGTTGATTTTTTTCCATATGTAATCTCTTAGTAAAATATGTAAAAAAGACTTATATTTAAGAACGGAGAGAGTACATATTTTGCAACATTTTTTATTTAGACCCATGCGAAAAATGCGTTGGCGATTGCTGGATGAATTGATCAACCAAACAATAATGTTGATATATCTATTCGCCCATCCAAACGAATAAAAAACGAACCCTAACTACCCCTCGTTCCCTTCTTTTTCCACTTTGGTCGTTTATTGACCTGAACGAGCCGGCCTATTCCTCTTTTTCACCGTATTGTTCGCTCTGAAATTGCTATAAGTGCTGGTTTTGTTTCGCTTTGCTGGCTGACGGTACATGCACTAAAGTACTGCTTAATTTCTAAGGTGCCTGTACTGAAAAAACTAGTATACATTACTTTTCCGCTCTGCATTGTACGTAGTACTAAGTTTTGGCCTGTTTTCACTTGGGTCAACCAGCGTTGGATCCTGTTTGAACGACAGATGTAGAGGCGCATGTTACAGCGTGACTGCCTAAAGACATGTTACCTGATCCCTGTCCGTTTTATTTGGGAGTAACTTAGATCTAAATGTTCCCAAGATATCTGGGTCTTTTTTTATACTTTGATTGCCCTTCGGTGAACGTCCAGTGCGTGGGTATGTGATTCAATAATTGTTGGCATTTAAGTTGTAAGAGCAACACCGCATCCGTCTCCAATCCGTAAAATAACCGTCAAAATAAGGGTACGGGCGCAGTAAATTCCCGACCCCAACCCGGGAAAACGCGGGTTCCCTCTCGCGGCTGCGGTGTCCTGCATCACAGAGAAGCAGTTGACGGGAGGGGTATTTCAGTCCGCGCTCTTTTCCCCCTCCTTCCGCCGCCGCCCGCCCTTGCTTCCGCCCGCTCGCCGCCGGCGATTCCGGCCATATCTGCAGGCGAGCCGCTGCACCGCCCTTCCGGATCCGGTGGGAAGAGCCGCCCCCCGCCACCGCCGCCGTCGGGGATCGACCACCGTCGAGCGCACCCCCTCGTCGCCGCCCGAGATCACCCGCCACCGGTTAGTCCATTTTTTGTGATTTTTGCGAGCTGTGTGAGAAGATGGAGTTGACCCCGTGAGAGAAGTTCTTACTATCCGATTCGTCCGATTCGGACGGCTCGGATGTTGAGACCATGCTTGCGAACTTTCGGCAGCAAACATTAGTCATGACGCTTGTCGTGAAGGAGCATGAAGACGAGAACCGAAAGAGTAGGCGAGGATCGACTGTCGGGCGTTTGTGCATTCCTCGGAATCACCATCTTGGGAACGAGATGTTGATGCAAGACTAATTCGCGGAGAATCCTACATATCATCCGCACCTCTTTCGGAGAAGGTACCGAATGCGTCGATCCCTCTTTGTGAAACTTGTTCAAGCTTGCGAGGCAAATTGTCGGTATTTTACTCAAAGAAGGAATGCCGCGGGCTTAAAGGGATTTAGTGCATATCAAAAAATCTCCGCAGCTATGCGGGTGATTGCATATGGCGTTCCTGCTGACTATGCCGATGAGTGTCTTCTCATTGGTGAAGATACCATAATTGAGTTTGTGCGTAGATTTGCGAAAGTGATCATCCGTGTCTTCGATCCTGAGTATCTTTGGGCATCCAATGAAGATGACACAAAGAAATTGATGGCATCTAATGAGAGAAGAGGTTGGCCTGGCATGCTAGGTAGCATTGATTGTATGCATTGGAATTGGAAAAATTGCCCTAAGGCTTGGCAAGGAATGTATTATGGCAAGTCTCGTGATGCAACAATTGTGCTAGAGGCCGTAACATCCGAGAATTTATGGATTTAGCATTGCTTTTTTGGTATGCCGGGCACTCTCAATGATATCAGTGTGTTACAACGGTCTCATTTGTTTGCTAGGCTTGCTAGTGGTGATGCTCCTGCTTGCAACTACACTATCAATGGGCCTGAATCCATAAAGGGATACTATCTTGCAGATGGTATATACCCTCCTTGCTGCACATTTATCAAGAGCATCAAAGAATCCAAAACAAAAAACAATTTGAATTTGCAAGGGTGCAAGAGGCAGCCCGCAAAGACATTGAAAGAGCATTCGGTGTTTTGCAATCTAGGTTTGCCATTGTCTGTGGTCCTGCTCGTTTTGGGGATAAGAAAACCTTGAAGAACATCATGACATGCTGTGTTATCCTGCATAATATGATTCTTGAAGATGAGAGAGGATTAAACTTAGAATTTTTTTACGACAATGTGGGTAGTCGTGTCAAACCAGCTAGAGACCCAAACCGCATTAGAGCTTTTCTTAAGACATACAAGGAGATTGAAAATGCAGACACCCACTTTCAACTTCAGGAAGATCTCGTTGAGCACCATTGGCAAAGGGCTGGACAGTGACTTATTTTTCTACCCATTTGTATTCATGACAAGTTTTGTATTGCACTATTTAAGTTTGCTACGGTTATTTGAATAATTATTTGTAAAATGGATGATTATTGTATTATGTTTGATTCGAATAATTTAGTTTATTTTCGATTGTTCAATCATGTTGTATTTGATATTTGTGGGCTGATGATAAGCGGGATGCAGCGGCGCAAAAAGCAGACCCCGCAAAGCTGACCCGTAGAAATGTATATTCCGCGAATATACTTTTTTACGGATCCGTTTAGGGGGTCTGCATCTGTGCCAGACCGGACCAGTCCGCAAAAGCTGTTTTGCGTGAACTGCAAACACGTTTTGCGGACCGGCGGGATGCGGGGTCTGCTAGAGTTGCTCTAACCATGTTAGTTGAGTGTTAGGACCTGTATGCCTTCTCGCCAACGTATATGTCCATGAACTGCTTGCGTGTGATCTTCCCCTATTGGTAATTTGTAATCTCCTGGCCTTCAGGGCAGCTATGCGTCATGCACCACGATCTTCCTGAGAGCTGGAAGAAGAAATAAGGAGGAAAAATCGGGAATCACGCAATAGGATCGTCCTTGGGTTGGTCTCACTAGGATTCACATCGCTTGATTTTTTTTTTGAAAGATCCGGCGATGGCCGGCTTGTATTAAAATAGCAGGAAGCACATGGAGAAGAAATACATCAACGGGTGGGAGGTGATCAATGGATCAAGGAAGTAAGAGGAAGAAAGACAAAGAAGGGGGGTGAGGTAGCTAGTAGACTCTCATGGTGGTTCCCCAAAGGGGTGCTCTAGATGTATTGCGCCTGCGTCGCGCCACAGTCTCAGGGTTCTGTTGATTTCCTCCTTGATGTCTTGGGCTTGCCCCTTCTTGTTTCTGAAAGTGCATTCGTTTCTCTCCTTCCAGATCGCAGCAAGAATTATGATGACCATAGTTTTGATCGCCTTGCTGTACTCTACCGGTGCATTGCTTATCATTTTGGATATGATAGCTGCTGACTTGCTGCTGCCGGACCAATTGGTTGGGTGGATGGAATTGCAGCCGACATACCCTGCCGCCTGCGACCACACTGCTAATGCTATCGGGCATTGCCAGAACAAGTGCACTGATGACTCAAGGTTTCTCGGGTACAGTTGGCAGAAATAGTTGTTTGCCCAGCCTCTTCTTTGTAGACGATCATTACACCATAACCTATCCTTAAGGAGCAGCCATGCGAAAAACTTGAGCTTTGTCGGTGCCCAGGTGGCGCATATAAGCCGACGGAAGTCTGATTTATAAAACCCCTGGAATTGGGCTTTATATGCTGAGCCGGCAGAGTATACACCTGAAGCTTCGTGTATCCAGCGGATAGAGTCACTTATTTGCTCTTGCAGCCGGATATCCTTGTTTTGAATCCATTTATTCAACTTGATCGCTTCTTCCCATATGCTGGCGGTGTCACCGTGTGCGAGGTCTGCAATCCAATTGTTATTCTGGAGTGCCTCCTTGACCGTTCTATTTTTTCTACGGGTGTGCCTAAAGAGATTTGGGAAAGCCGACTTTAGGTTTCCCGAGCCTGTCCAGGGGCAATTCCAAAACGAAGCCCGTTCACCATTCCCTAGTGTAACTAACGTAGAGGCGTTGAACAATGCTTTGTCGTCATTATCACACGGGAGTTGCATGCCATTCCATGGTCTATCCTGGGTCGTCCAGGATAGCCATAGCCAGCGTAGTCGCAGAGCTCTGGTGAACCGTGTCATGTCTAGGATTCCGAGACCTCCGTTTTCTATTGGGCAACATACCCCTTGCCAACCTACTTTGCATTTACCCCCAGAAACCTCCTCGTGTTGTGCCCATAGGAATCGGCGGCGGGCCTTGTCGATCTCTAGAAGAAATTTTTTTGTTACCCGCAGCACAGATAGGGCAAAAGTGGGCAAAGATGTTAGGACATTCCTAACCACAACTCTTCTACCGGCTATTGTGAGGAGTCTCCCTTTCCATCCAGCGAGCCTAGCCCGAATTCTATCTAGGACGAACTGGATGTGGACGAGGCGCAGCCGCGAGAGCGTGAGGGGGAGGCCTAGGTATCTAACAGGGAAATCTACCGTCTGTCCCCCAAAACTACGTAGAACCTCCTGAAGGTCGATTCCTTCACAACGAATGGCCGTTGCCGTCGATTTCATTGGGTTAATACGTAGCCCCGTCGCGTTCCTGAAGTCATGAAGGATGTCAAGTAGCGTGTCTATCTCTTGTCTGGTCGGTGTAGCAAAAATTACAGCATCGTCAGCATAAAGGCTGACCCTAAGGGGGATTTGTCTACCCGGCAGCGGAGCTAGCATCTGCCTATCTGTCGCCCGTGATAGGAGTCTGTGAAGAGGGTCGATGGCTATGATGAAGAGAAGAGGCGATAGTGGATCTCCCTGGCGCAGCCCCTTGCGATGGCAGATATGGCCCCCAGGGATTCCGCTGAGCATGAATGACGATGATGAGGTTCTGACCAGCAGGGCGATCCAGTCACGCCATCTGGCTGGGAATCCTAGCACTTGCAGCAGCTCTAGTAGGTACTCCCAGGAGACGTTGTCAAATGCTTTTGCAATGTCTAGCTTGAGGAGTAGTGCAGGTATCCTCTGACGGTAGAGTCTTCTAATCACATTTTGCACATAGAGGTAGCTATCTTGCGTGGACTTCGAGCGTAAGAATGCGGACTGTGCCAGAGAGATGATGTCTGATATCACCGTAGATAGCCGAAGTGAGAGGACTTTTGCGACTAGTTTGGCGAAGGAGTGTATCAAACTGATTGGCCTAAAGTCCTGAATCTCTGTTGCTCCATCTTTTTTTGGGATGAGTATCACCGTTGTTGTGTTTAAGCTACAGAAGTCTCCTCTTTCCAGATGATAGAAACTATTAAAAGCTAACATGACGTCGGCTTTGATATGCTGCCAACAGCTTTTGAAAAACATTCCTATGTAGCCATCCGGACCCGGCGCCTTTTCTAATGGAGAAGCTTTTATCGCATACCATATCTCCGACTCGGAGAAGGGCTTGTCTAGCCCTGAATTTTGTAGAGAGGGCATGTCGAGTGCAGTCCAATCAATGCCTGTGAGGCGGTCCGCTTTGGTTCCTAAGCTGGCGTTGAAGTGGCTGTAGATGAGTGCCTCTTTTTGCACGTGCGATGTTGCAATCTCATTTGTACTCTGAAGGCTGTGGATGAAGTTCTTTTGTCTACGGGATCTCATTTTAGCGTGGAATTTTTTTGTTCCAGCGTCTCCTACCCGTATCCAAGTTAGCCTAGATGCTTGCCATCTCCTTGCACGCTCGATCGCTGACACTCCTAACAGACGTAGCTTTAGTAGCTTACGGAGGTTGAACTCAGCTTTGGACAGGAGCCGCGATTCCTGTGCTACATCAAAACGAAGTATCAGCTCAGCTGCTATGTAGAATTGGATTTTCGCATTGCTAAGAAAAGCCTTGCTCCAGATTCTAAGGTCGCGCGCAGCTCGCCCTAGCTTGATGTGCAGCCGCTGGAAAGCGGATGTTGCTTGTACCGGTCTACTCCAAGCCGCCATGACCGTTTCGTGAAAACGAGGGAGGTTTGGCCAGAAGCTTTCGAACTTAAACATGGCCGGCCTAGGCGAGGTAGCTTTGTCGGCGAGGAGAAGTGGGCAGTGGTCAGATGTAGCCGTAGATGCAACTAAGAGGGAGGCACAGGGAAAAAGTTGTTCCCAGGCCTGGTTGCAGAAGAATTTATCTATGCTGGCCATGGTTGGGTCACGTCGTTCATTGCTCCAAGTGAAGCGCCTTTTTCTGCATTTGATCTCTTTGAGACCCGCTGTGTCGATTGTTGTTCTAAATCTGCCCATCAACCTACGGTTCAGGTTGAGGTTACTCTTATCCCTAGCTTCGTAGATGAGGTTGAAGTCTCCGCTGATCAGCCATGGCTCCGCTAACGGAGGTGCGGAGAGGGTGATTTTTCTCGGAGGAAATCTTCCTTTCTGGCATCATCCGTTGGACCATAGACAGATGTGATCCAGAAGCTATTGAGCTGCCCGAGAAGTTTTACTTTTGCTGTGATTGCATAGATTCCTACAGCATGAGATTCTACCATAGCTAGATTCCTGTTCCAGAGTATCGCCGCCCCGCCACTTGCCCCGATAGACGGCAGCACTATGCAATCAGCTAGGGATTGCCCCCCAATATCCCTAATAATTGTTGGTGTCCAATCCGTGATCTTAGTTTCTTGAAGGCAGATAATTGCAACGCGGTGCGCTGAAGCCACCTCACAAATGGCCACTCTCTTAACTGGGTTGTTAAGTCCCCGGACGTTACATGACATAATTGGAAGAAGGTTGTCATTCATTTGGAGACAGTAACAAACTCCAATGGATAAATATACTAGATGGCCTCTGGCCCAAGCACAACACCGCTGCTACCATACAAGGGGGACGCCGACGTCCACCAATATGCCCCAGAATACGTCGACGATGATGATCTCTACCACTAACCTTACACATGAAACTAAAACCTAACTCAGACCAGCTACTAGCCGTCCGCCATTGGAGCTGTGGGAAAGCTAACATACTAAACCTCGGCCTCCGCGGCATGTCCATCGGGTCCCATCATGCGTGCCATGACGCGCAGCGCACCGCTGTCTAAGTGTGTGAGCTTCGCAATGACAGCGATGTCGCTGTCCGACAATGGCACCTCGAAGCGTCGGATGAGCGCTTTTGCGACGTCCTCGGTCAGCTTCTCTCTCAGTCCTAAGAGCCCTAGCTCCTTGACGATGCGGAAGGAGGCACGCTGCGCCACCGGAATAGTCGATGTGTTAGCCGCAAGACGGGCGTTGTGCCTAGTTGGAGTGGCTGCAGTGCGGCTCTTTGGCGGTGTTGATGGCCGTCTAGCCGACGTGGCGAGGATGGCAGGCTTCGTTGCGCGGAAGAGTCCGCGGTGCTGCTGCAGGTTGCCGTCGTCGGCGGTGATCTCGAGCTGGCAAACACGGCTAGTGACGGCGCCTAGCTGCACCTCCAATGTGCGGGCTGCTGTAGGTGTGGCACGGTTGAACTAGCCGCAGTCCGTCGTAGCAGCAGAGAGCGTCGGGCTGAATGCATCAAGTTGCACCCGCTCGGCCTCGTCCACGTCGTCGTCGAAGTAGCTCTCGCCGCCAAAGTCTAGTGGTGCAGCGACTGCCGCCTCTGCAGCAGCCTGTACTTCGGCCGCCACTGGGTCTGCTACCACAGAGGCAACACAGGTCCTCCTCGCCTCCCTGAAGAAGTCATCAACAGGGTCTTTTCCCTCTCGTCGCCCTCCGCTGGCCTCCTCTGGGCGTGCGGCCTGAGTGCGCTCTCGGCCTCCCTCGAGGGCCACCACTGGGAGTGGCGCTGCAGCTGGTGCCGCTGGAGTGCGGCCGCAGCTACGATGGTGGCGAAGCGGAGGAGGTGGATGGGTGCTGTGGCGACCTTGCCTCCCTCCTGGCGCTGCGAGGTGGACTTGGGGCGACAAGGAGATCGACTCCGCTGGCGTGCCGCTCCTGGCAGCGTCTTCCTAGCCGGGGTGCGGCTTCTCTGGAGCAGAACATTTTTCCAGGAGCGCTGGCCAGCACCCGTGGAGCCTCCGTCTCTGTCATGCTCGCGGCCGCTTCCCCGGCGTGGCATGCCGCTGCAGCCGGTGCTGGCTACTGGGGCATGCACGCGGTGCTGCGTCCGAGCTCCCCTCTGGCCGTCCTCGGCCCCCATGGTCCAAGAGGCTGCCGTCACCGCCGGGAACGGGTGGTTGTCGTGGTCGGAGTCGGACGACGGCAAGACACTCTGGCCAGAGTGGGAGGACCGCGGGGAAGGCGTGGTCCAGTCCTCGATCCGATCCACGTGGACGAGCATGGTGTAGTCGGCCGTCGCCGGTGGCGGAGCTACGCGACGATCGGGCGGAGAGAAGCCCTCCATCTCCTCAACCCGGCCAGCTCCGCGTGGGAGCACTGCCAAGGTGTGCTTGGTGGGGATGTTGGCGACATCGCTGGTCCAGACCCAGCACGCGAAGGTCTTGGTATGGCCTTGTTCTAGAGTTTGACTGTCGAGGCGATCAACTCTTACTCTCTTGCCGAGGATGTCCTCAGCGCCCTCGACCGACCAGTAGTGCATGGGCACTCCTTCGATGACGACACGCACATGCAACAGGAGGGAGTCGAAAATGGCATGGTCGTGCTCGTGCCAAGCGGAGACGATGAAGGTGGCGCCGTCCACCTTGATGGAGCCACGCCGCACCGCGTTTACCTGGAGCGCAGGTTGGGTGAAGACGACGAAGTAGTGCTCCGGGTGGTGGGCGGTGACGCGCAGCGAATGCACCGGGACGGATAGTTGCGCCTCGAGCGCTCGTCCGACCGCCATCGGGGACGTGGCGTTCACTCCGTCAGCCGCCCGCAGCGTCACGGCGTGCGAGCGGAGGAAAGCCGCAGCCTGCTCTATGGCCGGCGACGGGACAACCACCGAACAGCTGTCTCGGGGGCGCCGAGCAGGGTCAGCCTGCCGCAGCAGCGACGCAGCCGGTGCCGACATGGCTCCTTGCGGTGGAGGGAACCGCGGCCTGGCGAAGAGCGGCTGAGCTGGCTACACCGGGCCGAGCCTGCTCTTGACACCGTCGGCTCTGCCTGCGAACTTGGGGTGCTTCGGGCAATGGCGGCTAATGTGCCCTGCGCGCTTGCAGGTGATGCAGTGGACGGGTTCTCTACAGCCGGCTACCTTGTGTCGAGAGCTAAGACATCTAAAACAGCGCCCCCTGAACTTGCTTAAGAAGGCGAGGCGCGCTTGCTCTGAGCTGGAAGCAGCGAGCCGGCCCGAGGACTGCGACACAGGGGGTGCTCGAGGATCCGCCGGTCCGTGCGCGCGGCGCCGCGGTTTCTGGTAGGAGACCTCGTTCCAGCCCCCCCCCCTCAGCAGGGTCCTCTCTATCTAATGCGACTATGATTGATTTAAGCTTGGATGGTGGTCTCGCATGGGGAGCTTCGGGAGAACGGGAGAAGCGACCGACGGCGACGTGCCAGAAGGATGGGCGGGAGACTTACCCGCAGGTGTAGGCGGCGCGACTAGGCAGTTAAAGGCGGCATCCCGTTTCTCTCTGGACCGAGCGCGGGGGCACTCCCCCCGCAGCCAGATCCGCGGCGGAGAGGAGGGATCCAGCGATAGCCCGCGTGGTGACCGGGAAGAAGCAGCTAGCGGACCGACGGGCGAAGGGATGCTGGATCTGTCGGCGCGGATCGAGCCAGGCGTCGGCCCTCGCGTCATAGCGGCAGTCGACGGACCGCCAGGACCGGCGTCGATGCGGGAGTCGCAGGCCGTCAGAAGGACGGCCGACAGACCTACGGGCGCGCGGGAGGGACTGCCTCCACGCCAAGCAGGGGATGATCCGGCGGATCTTGCTGGTGGCATGCGCGTCATGATGACTGCAAGGCGGTGGCCGTCGCGGCCGGGGTGGCCAGCGGCGCAGAGCTGGGGAGGACCCGGGCTCAGCTCAGCTCATGAGCGGAGAGCGGGGTGTGATCCTGACTGTAGATGCGTAAAGTTAAACAACGTCACACATCGCTTGATTATTGGCCCTGCATACTAATTTGTGCTGTGATCCATGCACCTAAGTCAGACACATCTTCATCGTGCAATGCTCTTCTCTGGTTCTCTCTTTCCTTCAATTTTCCTGTCACCCTCAACCTCAATCACGATGATGTTTTCACTTACCTACACATTTGCATGATGCGTTGTCAAAATAATAATTACAATTTATATTTTTTTTGGTGTGAAAGTGTGACTAGGATCTTATGGCGAGAATGTGGAAAAATAACTCTAACAATGTCAGAGGTAAAAAGCGACTCGTGGTTTTAGCACCTTCACCGTGGATTAAAACTATTATGTATCTAGGTATTTGTGGAATATTTTTTTCCATATTATTGAGTATTGATTATCTTCCTTGCTCCTAACTATTTACGTATCTTTATCTTTTGATTGGTTATTGCTTTCCGTTTTTCACAATACCAAACTAGTTAATGATCTAAACACTCTTAGATCTCTTTACAAAGAAAGTATAGGGCGCTGTTACAAATTAACCGGCCGATTTCCTGAGAAATCAGTTGGATTGGCAGCCGTACGATCTGATGTTCCCAGCCACATGATTGTACGTTCCATGACAGCACCACACACACGACTCCATGGTTGCAGCGCTGTGACAGAGCCGGTGGCGCTTCATTGCAACCCCGTTGAAGTTTTGACGACCTCCGGCGTGCTTCACTGGAGCTTCGACGCGCTTCACTGCAACTCCGGCGGCTCCATTGCAACCCCGACGAATGACCTTTTGACATGATTCACTCCAGCTCCGGCGACGCGTCGGGACGGAGCTTCAATAACACGAAGAGTGCTCCAATGCAACTCCGCCGTCGGCAGAGAGCGCACAACACAATGCAACTCCGCGCGGGAAGCTCCATGGCAGCACCTCGATGTGTGCCACCGGCGGAGCTTCACTGCGCCACGCCGACGCGGCGAGCTCCATGGCAGCACCTCGATGGCCTGCGACGAAGCTTCAATAAAGTGTTGCCAGCGCGCACGGCAGTGCTCCATCGCAGCGCGAAGCTGACGGGGTTGTGTGATGAAGCACACGACGGCGACGGGGCGGATGCTGCGATGCAGCATGCGGCGACGATGGAGGTGCTTCGTCGTCTACAGCACCGACGGACACTATTGCATCCCTGCAGCACGCGCGCGGTGGCGTCGTCTTTTCCTCGCAGCACATGAGGAGAGAGTGTGGGAGTGGAAAAGGGAGGAAGAAGATGAGGATGGGGCGACTGGAGAAGAACGCACCAGAAAGGATAAGATAGAGGAAAAGCGGTGGGACGCGGGGGGGGGGGGGGGGGGGGGCACGTGTCGAGGAGGCTTATGCCGCACTGTAATTAGCCGGTTGATTTTAATACTTTTCCGAAAGTATAACATGTGCATACGTTGCAACGTTGTAGTACAAAGAAAATATTCTCCAGGACTGATGACTTCATGGACAGCAACAACACAAAGGACTCATACTAATTTTCTTTTAAAGAGGACAAAAGATTTGCCTCATCGATTAAATAAAAAAGAAAAATAGTTTAGTGTTTTACAATCACACCTACATGCACGACATGACAATTACTCATGCATAAAAATAAGGCCTACTTCTTTACCCACGGTAACCCAAAGTTTTGCGGTAATCCATCTCAGATCCCGGGCTCATATGAGCCCGGTGAACAGTATGGCTGTTTAGACTATAAAAAATGTTTAAATTTTTTTAAATATTTTTATGATGTAAGATGCTTCTATGCGTGAATTTCCTGCAAATTTTAATGAAGTTTGGACATTCGAGGAGCTCGCAGCAAAAAAGACAAAAACATGCATGAATAGTGTGATTTTAAAAGTTTTTTACACATCCAATTTTTTTGTTTTTTACCGTGAGCTCCTCGAATGTCCAAACTTCACAAGTTTGTAGGGAGTTCACACATAGGAGCATTTTCCATCATAAAAAAATTTAGGTCTTTTAAGACATTTTTTGTACCCCCAAACCGCTGTACTGTCATGTGAGTCCGGGAGTCAAAACGCCGCGTCCAAAGTTTTGCCTCTTTAAAAATGATGTTGAGAAAGATAGACGGCGCGCACTAATTCGCGATGCACGATATTGATTTTTCATCGTCTTTCCTAAGCTTTGTGTACACATTTTGTACATTTGCTACGTGCGGGCAATGATTAATTTCAAGGTACTAATACAAAATAATAAACTTTATAATGGACCAATGATGAGCTTGGACGTTTGTGCGTGATGCACTGCACCGCTGATACCGGATCCCCGGCATGGAGCATCCATTTCCAAGGATTCAATAGTTTATTTACTCTCTCTTTTTGTTTTTGTTTTTTGACCAACTGAAACGAAGGAAATTTAGTTCCATTTTTATGTTACAAACGAAGTTTTTTAACTGTGAATTTATTATTATTTTACAGCTCTTTTGAAGATGTTTTACTTTAATGATCACAGCAACTCCAGCCGTTTAGCCCCAAGCGCAGCCAGCGAATATCTTTTGGCGTTGCGCGAGCTTTATTTCGTCATAGGAGGCTAGCGAGTTTCCAGCCGCGTCCTGAGTTTCGGTCCACAAACGTCAACTATTTCAAACTTGTCTTTTCATCTGTCAAAAAGACGCCACGAGTTCGGCGATCATCAAGCCACAAGTCAGCGATGCTATAGCTCGGCGATCAAACACACCCAATAGTTCGACGATCAAAAGAAAGGGATAGTAGACATGGAATGAATCAAACGACCGGCTCGGCGTAGTACGGCTCCTCTGCCGCGTGACTGGTTGGGGTCGGGCTCGTTGTCGGCGTGGTTTCTGTGCTCGGCCTGGGCGTCGTCGTTGGTGTTGCCGTCGTGGTCACCGCTGTGGTCGCCGTCGGCGCGGGCATCTGGTTTAAGATGAGGCCGCGCTCCACGAGGTACCACGCCTTCACCTGCTCGTCCATCGTCGACATGTCTGCCCCCATCAAGAACGCTAGGTCGGTGTTCCTCTTCTTCGTGGCGACGTTGGTTCTGAGAAGGTCGAGCTTGATGTTCTGGTTCGTCATCAACACCGACCACCGTGCGTCAGATTTCTTCTCCCTCCTGACAGTGTTGTTCTTGGTGTCAATGATGCATTGCTCGATCGAAGATTGCAGCCGTTTGGTAGCGGGCGTAGTGTCCCTCACCGTCCTGACTTTTTTGGTGCCATCGGGGCGCCCTTCTGCCACACCCGGGGCAGGCCCATCCGGATTGTAGGTGTCCTTGGCTTTGGCGAGAGCGATCCGGACTTCCCTTCACTTCTCGCACGACTCGATCCTGGAGAACACGTGAAGGAACTTGAACTCTTGGTCGATGTTGTCTTGGCGATACATGTCGAACATCCGAACCATCTGCATAGCTGCGGACAAAACGTGTTGGCAAAGCACACGACGAAGCAACGAACTGGGGATGGCGAACTACGTCAATACCTGACCCTCGACGTTGGCGCCACTTTTTGGGAGAGCATCGACCTCCTCGACGATCCCATGCCACTTGTTGCAGGCCGCCAGATCGTCGCCCAGTGGTTCGCCATGGCCTTGTCTCGATGGTCCATGTGGATGTTGGCAAAGTCGGGGTCGACCAGTGATACGTCTCCAACGTATCTATAATTTTTGATGGTTTCATGCTAATATCTTGTCAAACTTTGGATGTTTTGTATGCCTTTTATATCTTTTTTGGAACTAACTTATTAACTCAGTGCCAAGTACAAGTTCCTGTTTTTTCCGTGTCTTTGACCCTTTTCAAGGGAGAATTTTAAACGGAGTCCAAACGGAATAAAACTTCCGAAAAGATTTTTTCCAAAACAGAAGACGATCGGGAGACTTGAGAACCAAGGCAGGGGGGCACCAGGGACCCCACAAGCCCCCTAGCCGCGACCGGGGGGGGGGGGGGCTCCCAGGCTTGTGGTCTCCCTGGACCTCCTCCGCCCTAGGTATTTCACCTATATATTCCCTAAAATCCCAGAAAAAATCACGAGATCCACGAAAATACTTTTCCGCCGCCGCAAGCTTCTGTCTCCGCAAGATCCCATCTGGGGCACGTTCTGGTGCCCTGCCGGAGGGGGGATTCGGATACGGAGGGCTTCTTCATCAACACCATGACCTCTCCGATGATGCGTGAGTAGTTCACCATAGACCTTCGGTTACATAGCTAGTAGCTAGATGACTTCTTCTCTCTCTTGGATCTTCAATACAAAGTTCTCCATGATCTTCATGGAGATCTATGCGATGTAATCTTCTTTTGTGGTGTGTTTGTCGAGATCCGATGAATTGTGGATTTATGATCAGATTATCTATGAATCTTATTTTAGTTTCTTCTGATCTCTTATATGCATGATTTCATATCCTTGTAATTCTCTTCGAGTTGTCAGTTTTGCTTGGCCAGCTTGATCTATGATTCTTGCAATGGGAGAAGTGCTTGGTTTTGGGGTCATATCGTGCGGTGACCTCACCCAGTGACAGAAGGGGTAGCGAGGCACGCATCGTGTTGTTGCCATCAAGGGTAAAAAGATGGGGTTTTCATCATTGGTTTGAGTTTATCCCTCTACATCATGTCATCTTGCTTAAGGTGTTACTCTGTTCGTCATGAACTCAATACACTAGATGCATGTTGTATAGCGGTCGATGTGTGGAGTAATAGTAGTAGATGCAGAAAGTATCAGTCTACTTGTCTCGGACGTGATGCCTATATGTATGATCAGTGCCTTAGATATCGTCATGACTTTGCGCGGTTCTATCAATTGCTCGACAGTAATTTGTTCACCCACCGTATTATTTGCTATTTTGAGAGAAGCCTCTAGTGAACACTATGGCCCCCGGGTCTACTTCACACCATATTTTCAGCCTTACACTTTTACTTCGTTGCACTTTCCGCCTTCAGATCTCACTTTGCAATCAATCTTGAAGGGATTGAAAATCCCTTTATAGCGTTGGGTGCAAGCTCTTTTGTGTTTGCATAGGTACTCTGGACTTGGCGCGATTCTCCTACTGGATTGATACCTTGGTTCTCAAACTGAGGGAAATACTTACTGCTCCTGTGCTGCATCGCCCTTTCCTCTTGAAGGGAAAAGCCAACGCAAGCTCAAGAGACGACAGAAGGATTTATGTCGTCGTAGCATCGAGCTTGTTGTTATTGTCGCAAGCGGTGTCCATTGTTTCATCCTGCACGCCGAACCCTGGGTAGGATGCGACGGCGTTGGAACCGCTCGTGATGATCTCGTCCATGTCGCCGTGGGTGTGGTTAAACTGTAGCGCCGAACTAGGCAAGAATGGAAGGGCACCACGATGCAGAGGTGGCGCAGGATAGGCCGACGAGTACGTCGGCGGCGAGTAGTTGTACTGGGTGTTCAGGTCGGTGTTGAATGCAGGGGGGAGGTGCAGTGCGCCGGTCGTGGCTGAAGCCGGTGGGGGAGGAAAATTGCGGCGTGCCATGAGGGAAGGTGGTGTTGGGGTTGAAACTTCCATGCGCGGCACCGTCGGAGTAGCCAGGCGAGGATGCATACCCCCAGGGCGGCATTTGTGGCGAGAGGTTGATCAGCGACACGACGCGCTGTTGGTGGCTCCACGCGGCCTACGGATTGCGGCCTGGCGGATTCATCATTCCTGCCCGAGACACCGCTCCATGATCGACCATCGCCGTTGCCGCCGCATCCCTGACCCTCTTAGGGTTGCCTTCTCCGCTGGTCGGTTGTGACCGCCTCCCGACGCTGGACATCCGCCTTCAACTGGGCTTGTGAAATGCCCGCCGGCCTTGCCATCTACGCCATCGACTTCCTCTGCTTCGGCTGGGTGGAATCGGTAGCGGTAGCAGGGCGAGGGACGGTATACTTCTTCGGTGGCATGGCGGCCGGATGTCCGGAGCAGGAGAAGAATGGCGGGAGCGGCAGGGGGAGAAGGGGAAGTGATGAGGAAATGGAGGGAAAGGGGAGGAGAAAACAGCGGGAATAGGCCCGTCTATCACCGATAGCGCGGACCCACTCAACTTTTCGCTTCGACCGGCGCCCCGAGGTGCATCCCGGGGGCTGGGTTCAGCTCGGCTTCGCCGGGTGTTATTTCGGCCAAAACCGTCACTAAACGAGCAGATGGGGCGCGGCTGGGCAGGTTTTTCACCGCTGGTGCTAAAAATGGCACCCTCGGGGGCGAGTGGAGATGCTCTTAATCTCATAACATTGTATGCATATGCGTGGACCACCATCGTCGAAAACTTGGGCCATATATGTGACAGCCTGAGACCAACGCTCCAAAAGATTCCCCTCTTATTCAGTTGTCGTCGTGCTATTAGGTTGTCTGTCACATTCATTGTCGCATCATTTGCATCATATGCATTGCATCAGCGCTCCGTTGCCGCCAGTTTTCAAAACCTGCATCCATAGAAGTTGCCGGTTCTCTCCGTTTTCGTCGTTGACCGTTTTGAGCCCAACCACACACGCCCGCGTCCGCGGCATCGATAAATTATTATTTTTAAAAGTGCATATAAAATATGCTCGGATTGGGTCGAAACATGGTGTGCGGTCTTATTTAGATTTAGGAAGGCCGCATGCCAAATTTCGTCGCAATGGGAGTCCGTTTGATACCCGAACGGTCGGCCATAGCGGCACCATTGTCGGTTATTTATCACACGTTTTTTGGTGTTTAAAATATTGTGTCGGGCCGCCAAACCCCTCTCTTCTCTTGACCCGTCTTGGTTTACATAACCGGCTAGCCCATCTAATCCATTCCCGCGTCCGTGGTCGTGCGATCGCGATCCCGTGGTCGAAAATGGAGCAAAATTCAGATAACCCTAGCCCTTGTCTATAAATAGACAACCTCACTGCCTAATTTGGACAGCCAACCACTCTTCCCTCGTTCTCCGTGCTCCCAGCCACCAAACCCTAGGCGTCGCAGTCTCCTCGCTCCTCCAGCTACCGGGCCTGCCGCAGTCGCGTCCGGCCCGCCCCGGGCCCGAACCGGGCCAAGGCAGCACACAGCCACCGCTCCACCTGAGCTCCTCTCGAGCCCCGATCCTGCGTCCCCCCGCATCCTCCGCCGCCCGACACCTCCCCCGCTTGTCACAAGAGCTCCGACCCGCCGGAGTAGTTGCCGCGCCGGCTAAAGCTCGCGCCGCCGCCTTCTGCCCCCGCGCAGGTCGCCGCCCTCATCCCTTCACTGCCACGTGGCCGCCGCTGCCTGCAGTGCCCCGAGCCGCCACCGACGTTCTCTCCTCGCCCCGTTGCCTTTCGTTGGCGTGTGGTCCGGATTCGGCGAGGTCCGGCCGGATCGACCCTCACCTGGCCCCGACGCGCTGCCCTGTGCCGACCTCCGACCATGAGCACCCGTCGGCCTCGGGAGGAAGCTGCCATCCCCCGGTCCGATGTGGATCGAGGGGAGGCGTTGACCGTGGATGGGTTGCCATGCGCCTGAGTGGGCCGCACGCCTTCCCCGGCTCGTCTCGCCAGCGCCTCGCCCGGCCTCCTCCATGCCCACCTCCATGCGAGGCCCAGCTGCCCCAAGCCCAAGGTGAGAAGCTGTTGGAAATATGCCCTAGAGGCAATAATAATTAGTTATTATTATATTTATTTGTTCATGATAATCGTTTATTATCCATGCTATAATTTTATTGATTGGAAACACAATACTTGTGTGGATACATAGACAAAAACTGTCCCTAGTAAGCCTCTAGTTGACTAGCTCGTTGATCAAAGATGGTCAAGGTTTTTTGGCCATAGGCAAGTGTTGTTACTTGATAATGGGATCACATCATTAGGAGAATCATGTGATGGACTGGACCCAAACTAATAGACGTAGCATGTTGATCGTGTCATTTTGTTGCTACTGTTTTCTGCGTGTCAACTATTTGTTCCTATGACCATGAGATCATATAACTCACTGACACCGGAGGAATGCTTTGTGTGTATCAAACGTCGCAACGTAACTGGGTGACTATAAAGATGCTCTACAGGTATCTCCGAAGGTGTTCGTTGAGTTAGTATGGATCAAGACTGGGATTTGTCACTCCGTATGACGGAGAGGTATCTCGGGGCCCACTCGGTAATACAACATCACACACAAGCCTTGCAAGCAATGTGACTTAGTGTAAGTTGTGGGATCTTGTATTACGGAACGAGTAAAGAGACTTGCCGGTAAACGAGATTGAAATAGGTATGCAGATACTGACGATCGAATCTCGGGCAAGTAACATACCAAAGGACAAAGGGAATGACATACGGGATTATATGAATCCTTGGCACTGAGGTTCAAACGATAAGATCTTCGTAGAATATGTGGGATCCAATATGGGCATCCAGGTCCCGCTATTGGATATTGACCGAGGAGTCACTCGGGTCATGTCTACATAGTTCTCGAACCCGCAGGGTCTGCACACTTACACTACTGAAATTCAGAAATTTGCCGTCTGCCAAGGCGGACGGCAAAGGGGGCTACCACGGACGGCAAAGGCTTTGCCGTCGGTCAGCAGACGGCAAAGTAGACGGTAAAAAAAATCCGGTGAAGAGGCTCTTTGCCGTCTGCTTTCACAAAGCGGACGGCAAAGAATCTTTGCCATGAGGGGGCAGACGGCAAAATAAGTGGGACGGCATATATTGCAACGTCCCCGTTAAGTGTTAACGGCAGGCCTCCCCCCTTTGCCGTCTGCCTCCCCCCTTTGCCATGTGGTGGCAGACGGCAAAGAGGGGAGAGAGGGGGGGCAGATTCCCCCCTTTGCCGTCTGCCTCCCCCCCTTTGCCATGCGGGGGCAGACGGCAAAGAGGGGAGAGAGGGGGGCAGAATCCCCCCTTTGCCGTCTGCCTCCCCCCCTTTGCCATGTGGGGGCAGACGGCAAAGAGGGGGAGAGGGGGGCAGATTCCCCCCTTTGCCGTCTACCTCCCCCCCTTTGCCATGTGGGGGCAGACGGCAAAGAAGGGAGAGAGGGGGGCAGATTCCCACCTTTGCCGTCTGCCTCCCCCCTTTGCCATGTGGGGGCAGACGGCAAAGAGGGGAACCAGCCCCTTTTTTATTTGTTTTTTGTTATATCCAGCATTTTTAACAATAATCAAGATATATATATATTTGACATAAATAAATATCTTTCCGTACTCATAACCATATTAAAATAACTCTCATCCATAGTGCATACATATTATGGAAGTTACATCCGTACCAAACCATATATTACACTAGTTTCATCCACGTGCATACAAAGTTTCATATATTCATATACTACAATAGTTTCAATACAACACATGGTACAAGAAATCATCTTCAAGCATTCCATCAACCAAGCTTCCCATGAAGTGAAGGTAATCTGCAAAATGACAAATAAGAAAGTTAGAAAAATAATACTAGATGAAGTAGTGTATATATAGGTTATTTCGGAGATAAATTAGCTAAGTATAGACCATTTAGGAGCTAACTAAGCTAATTATGTCATTTAGGTGGAACCCTAGCTAACTATAGGAGAAGAGAAAGAGAAGAAGATGTAAAAGAAGGAGGAGGAGGAGGAGAAGGAGAAGGAAGAGGAGAAGGAGAAGGAAGAGGAGAAGAAGAAGAAAAAGGAGGAGGAGGAGGAGGAGGAGGAGGAGAAGGAGAAGAAGGACAAGGAGAAGGAGAAGGAGGAGAAGAAGAAGGAGAAGAAGAAGGAGAAGGAGCGGGAGCTCCTTCTCCTTCTTCTTCTCCTTCTTCTTCTCCTCCTTCTCCTTCTCCTCTTCCTTCTTCTTATCCTTTTGTCCCCTTCTTCTTCTCCTCCTCCCTCTCCTCCTTCTTCTCCTTTTTCCTATTCCTTGCTTTCATTTTCCCCTTTTTCTCTTCTTGGCCCCTTCTTCGGGCTAAATTGGCTAAGAATGCCTTTTTGGAGCTAATTATGTCATTTCGAGGATAATTAGCTAAGTATAGGTCATTTTTTATTAAATAGGCCATTTTGGAGCTAACTAAGCTAATTATGTCATTTAGGTGGAACCCTAGCTAACTATAGGAGAAGAGAAAGAGAAGAAGAAGTAAAAGAAGGAGGAGGAGAAGGAAGAGGAGAAGAAGAAGAAAAAGGAGGAGGAGGAGGAGGAGGAGAAGGAGAAGGAAGAGGTCCCGCTCCTTCTCCTTCTTCTTCTCCTTCTTCTCCTTCTTCTTCTCCTTCTTCTTATCCTTTTGTCCCCTTCTTCTTCTCCTCCTTCTTCTCCTTTTCCCTCTTCCTTGCTTTCATTTTCCTCCTTTTCTATTCTTGTCCCCTTCTTCGGGCTAAATTGGCTAAGAATGCCTTTTTGGAGCTAATTATGTCATTTCGAGGATAATTAGCTAAGTATAGGTCATTTTTTATTAAATAGGCCATTTTGGAGCTAACTAAGCTAATTATGTCATTTAGGTGGAACCCTAGCTAACTATAGGAGAAGAGAAAGAGAAGAAGAAGTAAAATAAGGAGGAGGAGGAGGAAGAGGAGAAGAAGAAGAAAAAGGAGGAGGAGGAGGAGGAGGAGAAGGAGAAGGAAGAGGAGAAGGAGAAGAAGGAGAAGAAGAAGGAGAAGAAGAAGGAGAAGGAGCGGGAGCTCCTTCTCCTTCTTCTTCTCCTTCTTCTCCTTCTTCTTCTTATCCTTTTGTCCCCTTCTTCTTCTCCTCCTCCCTCTCCTCCTTCTTCTTCTCCTTTTTCCTCTTCCTTGCTTTCATTTTCCTCTTTTTCTATTCTTGTCCCCTTCTTCGGGCTAAATTGGCTAAGAATGCCTTTTTGGAGCTAATTATGTCATTTCGAGGATAATTAGCTAAGTATAGGTCATTTTTTATTAAATAGGCCATTTTGGAGCTAACTAAGCTAATTATGTCATTTAGGTGGAACCCTAGCTAACTATAGGAGAAGAGAAAGAGAAGAAGAAGTAAAAGAAGGAGGAGGAGGAGGAGAAGGAGAAGGAAGAGGAGAAGAAGAAGAAAAAGGAGGAGGAGGAGGAGGAGAAGGAGAAGGAAGAGGAGAAGAAGAAGAAGGAGAAGAAGAAGGAGAAAAAGAGGAAGTCCCCTTCTTCTCCTTCTTCTTCTTATCCTTTTGTCCCCTTCTTCTTCTCCTCCTCCCTCTCCTCCTTCTTCTTGGAGCTAACTAAGCTAATTATGTCATTAGATGGAAGTCTAGCTATTTTGCAGCTAACTAAGCTAATTATGTCATTAGATGGAAGTCTAGCTATTTTTTATTAAAACACTAGAAATAACATACCTAAGTTAGGGTGAAGCACGGTGGCTCTGGCTTGTTTCACCTGGAGAAGGCCGCCCTGGAGAAGGCTCGACTGTAGAAGGGTCGTGCGATGCGTTTCGGGACATATTCTGCACCAAACATCATTTGCAATGTGTAGTTAGCATGAGGACACTCTTAAGATCACTCCACTGAAATGAAACTCACCGTCCCCGCCACGTTAATGACTGGCATCGGCGGAGGGACTTGGCCGTTCTTCTCGCACATAGACTGTACATTTGGTTTCGACAAGTCAAACTTTTTATTTATTAATGAAACGGACATTCAAATGCAAGATTTGAAATAACATGAAGAAGAAACTTACCACGAAGAGCTCGTATATGGCCCTGGTAGACGCTTCATTCCGTGTCCTCTCCGCCTCCACCAATGCAGTCGTCCTCTCCTCCAGCTCCCTAATTTCCTTATCCTTCTCCGCCATAGCCGCCTGCATTGCCGCTCTCTCTTTCTGAATAGCAGCCTGCAACACAACTCATTGTTAGCAATGTAATCATATTGGTTCCAACGCACAACATAATGCGGAAAGATAGTTGAGTCCATTAAAGTAACCTCGATGGCGAGCTCGACTGGCCGTGGACGACGTGTTATCTCCGGACAAGAGCTCGTTTGGCGTGCCTTTATCTGCCGGAGAGTGCTAGGACAACGTATAAGGCCGTCTCCAATGGCGAGCGAGCCATGGGGCCTCCCGTTGCCAGCTATCATCACCAGCTCTGGATCAATAGGACCCTCGCTCGGGTTAAAGTCCTCCCCTTTCCTCGCCTTCCCGTGATCTCTGTACTTCACGAGCTTGTCGTGGGAGGAGATGTTGGTGAAGTTTTCTGGATGCTCGAGGTCAGACTGAGAGAATGCCTTGACCTTCTTGTACGAGGCAGTATGGGCCATCGCATACAGGTCGTACATCTGTGGCGCCTCCGTCTTATTGTGACGCGCCTAAAAGAGAGAGAGCAGAAAATTGTATTGGTAAAGGGCTCAAGATAGCATTAAGAATGAATTGCATGAGGCATGAAGCAAACCACATACCCAGTTCTCGCCAAATTGGATTAAGTTGACGCTCCCTTGATGGTGTGGCACGCCAACCATTTTTCCACGCCTCTCCTTGGCGTTGTTGTGGCTGGTCTCCCACGTTTCGGAGCACCACTGGTCCACCAAGGCCTCCCAACAATCCATCTTATCCACACACCATCTCGGGGGCACCTAAGTTAATAAAGAGAAAATTGAGTGCGTAAGAACCAAATCAAGGAAACTAACTACAAAGCCTTAATAATATGTAATTACCTTCATGTAATGATCCTTCTCCATCTTAGCATCACGGCACTTCGCCTTATCAATCCTAATACGCCGCGTGGCATAGTAGTCTCGAACAGCCTGCACCCGAGCCTCGTGCCGAAAGTTTTGAAGTAGGCGGCGACAGTCGGTTTCGATAACCTTTGCCGCGTCGTCCTCGTATCCCTCCTCACACCTGTAGAAGGTCTGCAAACGAGACAACACCGATTAGTACAATAAATAGCTATGGTTAATTTATAATTGTGTGAAAGAGAAATTTCCCAAAACTTTCGGATCACCATGTCCGCCCTCGTGTCACACAAAACACCGTCGATCTCTACCTCCGGCGGGGCCGGGGCACCCAAGTAGTGCTCCCAGGTCATCCCTACCTCTCGCTCCCGACCGGGCAACGTAACAAACCCTGGGAAGTTTTGACGGCAAAGAACACCGAGGATGCTGTTGGGCTTGCGAACACCCTTGGCAACAATTCAACCCCTACAGTATGACAAATTGAAGCCATAACATTAGATATTTGAGAAAACGCGAAGGCAAAAGGTTAAATAAGAGTAAATTAACTTACTTGTACCCATTTGGCCTAATCGACCACCTCTGGTCGGGGGTCGCTAGCACGAGCGGGAGCCCCGAACTACCACGCTGGTAGACGGTATCCCACTGGGTATCCCCCTCACCCAGCTCCTCGTCGCTACCAGCATGGCCAGTTGGCTCAGGCCAGGTATCCCACTGGGTCTCTTGGGACGTACCCTCATCCCTGCTGTGCTCCGCAGTCGTGTGGAAGGAAGCCTCTGGGACACGAGTCTCGTGGGTCAAAGGCTCGTCGACCCGAGGCTCCTGAACCGGAGACCGTGTAGCCTCCACCTCAGACGAATCCACCCTAGAAGTCCTCCTGTGCTCATGTGAATCAGCTTGGGGTGGTGGCGGAGACCGTGTAGCCCTACCTCTCCCGCGGCCACGTGTACCTTTAGTACAACATAAATACCAACATGAGTAATAAAATACCAATATGCATACAACATGAGTACAACATAAATACCAACATGAATACAACGTGTACCTTTAGTGCCTCTCGGCTTCGCGGGTGGTCGACCTCCTCTCACGGGGGCCGCTCCTTGCATAGTAGAGAGCAACACTCTCCGAAGAGGCGAGGCAGGAATGGAAGTACCCATCCCATCACCCGCCGACGAAGAAGCAGCCGCGGCATGCTTTCGACCCTTTCCCACCATCTTTCAACACCTGTCATGACAAAGAGTAAATGAAATTAGTACAACATAAATACCAACATGACTAATAAAAATTGAATACCTAACATGAACTCAAAATTTATATATAGTATAATAGTTGAATACCTGACATGAACTAATAACAATCGTCCTCGTCTATATATGCTTCGGGGTCAATAAATGCATCATGATCATCACTATCATCAATAAATGCAACATCATCATCACTATCTAGAAGAACATGTGGAAGGCCACCATTATGTAATCGGTCAAGAAGTGACAGGTCATCCGCAGCAGTAACCTCTTCTTCTTCCAGCTCTTCCTGTTCGGGCTCAGGGGTTAAGACGGATTCACTGTCGCTGTCTACTTCAATGTTCTGGGGTGAAGTAGAGCGGTTCTTGAAACGTTTCTTGGACATACGTGTTTCTTGGAAGAATTCTCCTTCATATGTGTCTGGGTTAATGTGAGGTTCGTAATCCTATTCATTGAGGGTAGGTGGTCTAAAATGTGGTGGCACTTCATAAACGACATCCCAACCTTTGAGATTTGGATCAGTTTGGCAGGCCCACGGTAGATAGAAAACTTGTGTCGCCTATTGAGCCGTAATATAGACATCGGGAACATCTAAGTGGGTGTTTTGGTTGATTTCGACTAGTCCTATATGTTCATGAGTACTTCTAGTCTCCCTCGTCTCAAACCAATAACATTTGAAGACTACGACGGTCGGTGGGTTTTCACAATAGAATAGAAGTTCATAAATTGCTTCAACCCTTCCATAATACTCGGTGTCTCCTTCGCCGATAGCAGAGACAGAACAATTTGTAGTCTTTAGGTCGGGCATAGATAGCTCTTTGCCAAAGGTACGAAAGTGATACCCGTTGATGTTGTATTTGTCAAATGAACGGACCTTATAGTCAAAACCATTAGCGACTTGTCTCAACTCGGCGTCCATAGACTCTGCATCAGCCTACAAGTTTAATACGAAAGAATGGATGCATTAGCCGCAAATTAGACCAATTAGTCAAATGGGCCCTTAATGGTAATTAATTACCCTTTGTTTGAACCAAGAGATGAAACCAGGATAGTCGCCTCCATGCTTTGCGAGAAGCTCATACTCTTCGACGGAATCCTTTTCGATGACCGCTCCATCCGAGAATTCGGCGACGTATCGACTATATCAAATATCCGGGAATAAGAGTGGTTCAAAGCAATTAGAAGTTGCGGAACAATAAATTACCGAGAACTTACTCGATGTACGGCCGCACTTCTGTTAGGTTGGTGAAGATATACAATGAAATGATCCGCCATTCTTCGACATCCAACGATTTCCCTTTCGAAGCACCGGATGGTGCGAGCTTACCTTTGAATAGGCTGAGGTTGGATCGAACTTTTTCTCGATCGCCATCATTGTACCGAGGCTTCGGGTTATGCAAATGATAATTTTTGGCTTCGTAGTGTGCTGTCACGAAGTTTGCCGCCTCCTCAGTAATGAATGCCTCGGCCATCGATGCTTCAATTCTACGTTTATTTTTACACTTAGCTCGAAGCGTCTTCTGCATCCTCTCAGTTGAGTAGCACCATCGATTTTGAACGGGCCCCCCCATTCTTGCCTCGGTCGGGAGATGCAAAATCAAATGTTGCATTGGATTAAAGAAGCCCGGTGGAAAAATCTTTTCTAATTTGCAGACCAACTCTGGCGCCAACTCTTCCATTTCATCTAGCACGCCAGGCGATAGTTCTTTCGCACAAAGAGAACGGAAGAAATAGCTCAGCTCTGCCAGTACTAGCCATTCATCCTCAGGGATAAAGCCACGCAACATCACCGGCATTACCCGCTCAATCCATATGTGCCAATCATGACTCTTGAGCCCAAACATTTTCAATTTCTCAAGACTCGCTCCCCTCTTTAGATTCGCAGCATACCCATCGGGGAACATCAACCGCATTTTCACCCACAATAGCATTTCCCTCATAGCTGGCCTTTCAAGATTGAACCATGCCTTTGGCTTCGCTATGCTTTGCTTTCCTTTCCGTTGTCGCAAGTTTTGCAACAGTCTATCACATAGAGCCTCCAGGTCGATTCTAGCCTTAGGATTATCTTTTGACTTCCCCTCTATGCCGAACAATGTACCAAAAATGGCCTCCGCAATATTCTTTTCAGTGTGCATCACGTCAATGTTGTGTGGGCAAAGGAGGTCTTTGAAGTAAGGGAGATCCCATAAGCATGACTTGTGAGTCCAGGCGTGTTCCGTATTATACCCTTTGAAGTATCCTGGACGCAAAGGATCGGGCTCGAGAGCGTTTAACTGATCAAGGGTCTGTTGGCCTGTCAACGCAGCTGGTGCAGTGTTTTTGACAACTCTACCTTTGATGAAATTCTTCTTGTCTTTTCTGAACTTATGGTCAGGATCCAGGAATTGTCTATGCATGTCGAAGCAAGAATACTTGCGACCAGCCTGCAGCCAACGGAACTGAAGAGCTGCCTTGCATGTGGTGCACGGGAACCTTCCATGCACACACCAGCCAGCGAATAGCGCAAATGCCGGATAAGCATGCGTCGAGTACATGTACCACACATGCATTTTGAAATTTGTTTTGGTAGCCGCGTCGTAGGTCTTGATCCCATTATCTCAGGCTTCTTGCAACTCATCCTTAAGCGGCTGCATGTACACATTCATATTCTTCCCCGGATAGTTGGGCCCTGGAATTATCAACGTCAGGAAAATGTTCTTTCTTTTCATAATCTCTCCGGGTGGCAAATTTAGTGGAATGACAAATACAGGCCAACAACTATATTGTGCTGCCGTCATACCATACACATTGAACCCATCCGTGCTGATGGCAACTCTAGGTTGCCTTGGATCTTCCGATTTATCCTTATGTAATGCATCGAAGTGCCTCCACGCAAAACCATCTGAAGTGTGTACCAGCATCTTGTTCCCATCCGCATCTAGTTCGGTTCTTTTGCCCAATTTATGCCATGTCATCTATCTGGCCGTCTCTTCGACCATGAAAAGACGTTGAAGTCTTGGTACGATTGGCAGATATCGAAGAACACTAATGGGGATTTTGGTCTGATTCTTCTCACCCATGCCGTTGTCTACCACAATATACCTGGAAGAATTGCAAATGGGGCAATAGTTCAAGGCCGCATACTCAAGCCTAAATAAGGCACATCCATTCTCACAGGCATGTATCTTCTCATAGGGCATCTTTGGTACATGGAGGATTTTCTCTGACTGGTACAGGTTTGCAGGCAGTACATGGCCTTTGGTTAGAAAGCGTCCAAATATCGTCATCATCGCGTCGTAGCATTCTCTGCCTAGGTTGAATTGAGCCTTCAGAGCCATTACTTGCGCGATGGCATCCAGCTGACAAAGCTCAGTCTGCTCGTGGAGAGGACGTTTTGAAGACTCCAGCATTTCATAGAAGGCCTTTGCAGATTCCTCCATCTCATCGTCCGAATCCCGAGCATCATCAAAGTCTTGCACCATGTCTTCAATCCCGGTACCATGCTCGTCGGTGCGACGACGAATCACCTCAGCTCTGGCACGTTGGTCAGACTCACCATGAAAAGTCCACACCGTATAATTAGGCGTAAAACCCCACTTCTGCAAGTGTTTACCCATTTCAAACTCTGTCTGCTTTTTCCAGTAGTCGCAGTTGGGACAGGGGCACCATGTTTTTTGCTGGCCATTTGCAAATGCGGCTCTCACAAACCCCCTGGTTTTTGTTAACCATTCATGGGTCATGTCTTTCTGACTAGGGTGACCAGTGTACATCCAAGCACGATCACTCATGTTGCCTAGCTACCTATGGGGGCACAAGAAATAAATACATAATTCATCATCTATATTCATACGCTAATCAAGTTTGTCAGTTTTATTACGTCCGTGCAACCTACACGCTAATAGGTAAAGATAGGTCCTAATCCCACCCGAGTATGTGTAGACTGGGTTCGTTTTCCCATGCTGTGCTCCAGATGCGACGCACAATTTCGGCAGCACCTCCCCGCTGTTCTCCTGATACACGTCTCGGCAATAAGCAGAGAGGATGTGTACCCGGAGAACAACAGGGGAGGCACTGACGAAATTCCGCATCGGATCCGGAGCACAGCATACGGGAAAACAAACCCAATCTACACATACTCGGGCTGTCCATGGATAATGTTGGACAATTCGAAAGGATGGCGGTTATAAATATGCAAAGAAATGCATATTTATAGATGTCGCCCTTTCGAACGGGAGACGCATACTGGTCACGCATACTCATGATTGAAGAAACCTATAGCTAGAAAGTTTCATCGGCACGAAGACCGGGACAGAGCAAATTAAGGGGGTAGGAGGAGAAGTCATTTGTGCTCACCAACAAACGCAAGGGCGGAGCTCGTCCAACGCACGTGGAGGTCGTCGAACAACTGCACATTGAAATTCACCCGATCAACACAAATACGATGTTTTTATAATTAACATGATCGGAAAATATGTGACCTAACTCATAATTTTCAAAACTATGACCCCGTGGGCCTCTGGAAGGCCGAAAAGCACCTTCTCGTTCAAAAGAAGGCAGAAGAGGTGTCGGGGGTCGGGGCTTAGTGGCGTCGGGAGTCAGTGCCGTCGAGGGTCGGTGGCATCGGGGGTCGGGGGGTTAGTGGCGTCGGTTGTGGGGGGTCAGTGGCGTCGGGGGTCCAGGGTCAGTGACGTCGGGTGTCAGTGGCGTCGGGGGTCGGGGGTTGGTGGCGTCGAGCGTCGGGGGTCGGGAGTCGTGGGCCGAGGAGCTGGGTCGGGGGCAGTGGCGTCGGGGGTCGAGGGTTAGTGGCGTCGGGGGTCGGGGGTCGGGGGTCAGTGGCGTCGGAGGTCGATGGTCGGGGGTCAGTGGCGTCGGGCGTCAGGGGTCGGGGGTTGAGGGTCAGTTTCGGGGTGCCGGGGTTCCCTTTTCCTCTTCTTTCTTCTTCTCCTCTCTCCTCTTTTTCTTCTTCTTCTTCTTCTTCTTCTTCTTCTTCTTTTTTCTCCTCCTACTCCCCCTCCTCTTTTTCTCCTTCTATTCTTTTTCTTCTTCTTCTTCTTCTTCTTCTTCTTCTTCTTCTTCTTCTTCTTCTTTCTCCTCCTCTTTCTCCTCCTCCTCCTCTCCTCTTCTTCTTCTTCTTCTTCTTCTTTTTTCTCCTCCTCCTCCTCCTCTTCTTCTTCTTCTTCTTCTTCTTCTCCTGCTTTTTTTCCTTCTGCTTTTTTTCTTCTAACCTAACTAACTAACCTAATTAACCTAATAATCTAACCAAATAAACTAACTAAATTACCCTATATATAATAAAAAAACTAACCTAATAAACTAACTAAAGTAATTAACTTTTTTAAAAAGAAAAACAAAAAAAGCTCACCGGCAGGGGGCGGCGGCAGGGGGCGGCGGCGGCACGGGGGCGCGCGGCTGGGGGCTCGCCGCAGGGGGCGTCGGCGGCAGGGGGCGGCGACAGGGGGCGGCGGCGGCAGGGGGCGGCGGCACGGGGCGGCGCGCGGCAGGGGGCGGCGGCAGGGGGCAGGGGGTGGGTCGCCGCGGGGAGGGGGTCGCCGGGGGGGGGGGGGGGTGGGCTCGCCAGGGGGGTAGGCTCGCCGCGAGGAGGGGATCTCGCCGGCAGGGCGTCGCCGCCGTGGAGAGAGAGAGAGTGGTCGGGGTGAGAGAGAGAGAGAGACAGTGAGCGAGGTGGGGGTAACGACCGTTATAGGGAGGCCCCTTTGCCGTCCGCCCCCCCCCCCCCCCCCGACGGCAAAGGGACGTAATGTAGACGGCAAAGGGCCTTATGGCAGACGGCAAAGGCCCGCGGACGGCAAAGGCCCCCGGATTTCGGACACGGCAGGCATGGGGCCCACGCGTCCCCTTTGCCGTCTGCCCTGGGGCTCTTTGCCGTCTGCTGGCAGACGACAAAGGACCCACACATGGCAAATAGTATTTTTGCCATGTGTCAGTTCTTTGCCGTCTGTATTGTGTCAACTGATGGCAAAGAGGTTCTTTGCCGTCAGCCAGCAGACGGTAAAGAACTGGCTGACGGCAAATTTCTGGATTCCAGTAGGGTTAAGGTTCGGCGTTGTTTTATGCGTATTTGAGTTATATGGTTGGTTACCGAATGTTGTTCGGAGTCCCGGAAGAGATCACGGACGTCACGAGGGTTTACGGAATGGTCCGGAAACGAAGATTGATATATAGGATGGCCTCATTTGATCACCGGAAGGTTTTCGGAGTTACCGCGAATGTACCGGGAATGACGAATGGGTTCCGGGTGTCCACCGGGGGGGGGGGCAACCCACCCCGGGGAAGCCCATAGGCCTTGGGGATGGCGCACCAGCCCTTGGTGGGCTGGTGGGACAGCCCAAGAAGGCCCTATGCGCCAAAGGATAAGAAATCAAAGAGAAAGAAAAAAAGGGGAGGTGGGAAAGGAGAGAAGGACTCCACCTTCCAATCCAAGTTGGATTCGGTTTGGAAGGGGAGGACTTCCCCCCTTGGCTCGGCCGACCCCCTTGGGGCTCCTTGAGCCTCAAGGAAAGGCCCGTCCCCTCCCACCTATATATACAAAGGTATTAGGGCTGATTTGAGACAACTTTTGCCACGGCAGCCCGACCACATACCTCCACGGTTTTTCCTCTAGATCGCGTTTCTGCGGAGCTCGGGCGGAGCCCTGCCGAGATCAGATCACCACCAACCTCCAGAGCGCCGTCACGCTACCGGAGAACTCATCTACCTCTCCGTCTCTCTTGCTAGATCAAGAAGGCCGAGATCATCGTCGAGCTGTACGTGGAGGTGCCGTCCGTTGGGCACTAGATCGTGGGACGGATCGCGGGACGGTTCGTGGGACGGTTCGCGGGGCGGATCGAGGGACGTGAGGACGTTCCACTACATCAACCGCGTTCACTAACGCTTCTGCTGTGCGATCTACAAGGGTACGTAGATCGGAAATCCCCCCTCATAGATGGACATCACCATGATAGGTCTTCGTGCGCGTAGGAAATTTTTTGTTTCCCATGCAACGTTCCCCAACTGTGGCATCATGAGCTAGGTTCATGCGTAGATGTCTTCTCGAGTAGAACACAAAAGTTTTTGTGGGCGGTGATGTGCGTTTTGCTGCCCTCCTTAGTCTTTTCTTGAGTCTGCGGTATTGTTGGATCGAAGCGGCTCGGACCGACATTACTCGTACGCTTACGAGAGACTGGTTTCATCGCTACGAGTAACTCCGTTGCTCAAAGATGATCGGCGAGTGTCGATTTCTCCAACTTTAGTTGAATTGGATTTGACCGAGGAGGTCCTTGGATGAGGTTAAATAGCAATTCATATATCTCCGTTGTGGTGTTTGCGTAAGTAAGATGCGATCCTACTAGATACCCATGGTCACCACGTAAAACATGCAACAACAATTAGAGGACGTCTAACTTGTTTTTGCAGGGTATGCTTGTGATGTGATATGGCCAACGATGTGATGTGATATATTGGATGTATGAGATGATCATGTTGTAATAGTTAATATCGACTTGCACGTCGATGGTACGGCAACCGGCAGGAGCCATAGGGTTGTCTTTAAACTAACGTTTGTGCTTGCAGATGCGTTTACTATATTGCTAAGACGTAGCTTTAGTAGTAATAGCATGAGTAGCACGACAACCCCGATGGCGACACGTTGATGGAGATCATGATGATGGAGATCATGGTGTGACAACGGTGACAAGAAGATCGTGCCGGTGCTTTGGTGATGGAGATCAAGAAGCGCATGATGATGGCCATATCATGTCACTTATGAATTGCATGTGATGTTAATCCTTTATGCACCTTATCTTGCTTAGAACGACGGTAGCATTATGAGGTGATCTTGCACTAAAATTTCAAGACGAAATTGTGTTCTCCCAGACTGTGCACCGTTGCAACAGTTCTTCGTTTCGAGACACCACGTGATGATCGGGTGTGATAGACTCAACGTTCACATACAACGGGTGCAAAACAGTTGCACATGCGGAACACTCGGGTTAAGCTTGACGAGCCTAGCATGTGCAGACATGGCCTCGGAACACATGAGACCGAAAGGTCGAGCATGAATTGTATAGTTGATATGATTAGCATAGAGATGCTTACCACTGAAACTATTCTCGACTCACGTGATGATCGGACTTGAGATAGTGGATTTGGATCATGTACCACTCAAATGACTAGAGAGATGTACTTTTTGAGTGGGAGTTCTTAAGTAATATGATTAATTGAACTAATTTTCATGAACATAGTCTAATGGTCTTTGCGAATTATGATATAGCTTGCGCTATAGCTCTACTGTTTTTATATGTTCCTAGAGAAAATTTAGTTGAAAGTTGATAGTAGCAAACTTTGCAGACTGAGTCTGTAAAACCGAGGATTGTCCTCGTTGCTCCGCAGAAGGCTTATGTCCTTAATGCACCACTCGGTGTGCTGCACCTCGAGCGTCGTCTGTAGATGTTGTGAACATCCTACATACACGTTTCTGATGACTACACGATAGTTCAGTACAGAATACTTAATGGCTTAGAAGCAAGGCGTCGAAGACGTTTTGAAACGTCACGGAACATAAGAGATGTTCTGAAGAGATGAAATTGTGATTTCATGCTTGTGCCCTTGTTAAGAGGTATGAGACCTCCGACAAGATTCTTTGTCCACGAAGTAGAGGAGAAAAGCTCAATCATTGAGCATCTGCTCAGATTATCTGAGTACGACAATCGCTTGAATCAAGTGGGAGTTGATCTTCCAGATAAGATAGTGATGGTTCTCCAAAGTCACTGCCACCAAGCTGTGAGAGCTTCGTGATGAACTATAACATATCAAGGATAGATACAATGATCCTTGAGCGATTCGCGATGTTTGACACCGCAAAAGTAGAAATCAAGAAGGAGCATCAATAGTTGATGGTTAGTAAAACCACTAAGTTTCAAGAAAGGCAAGGGCTAGAAGGGATACTTCATGAAACGGCAAAGCAGTTGCTGCACTAATGAAGAAACCCCAGATTAAACCCAAGCCCGGGACTAAGTGCTTCTGTTATGAGGGGAACGGTCACTGAGGCGGAGCAACTCTAGATACTTGGTAGATAAGAAGGCTGGCAAAAGTCGAAAGAAGTATATTTGATATACATGATTTTGATGTGTACTTTACTAGTACTCCTACTAGCACGAGGGTACTGGATACTGGTTCAGTTGCTAAGTGATTAGTAACACGAAATGAAAGCTACGGCATAAACGGAGACTAGCTAAAGGCGAGGTGACGATACGTGTTGGAAGTGTTTACAAGGTTGATATGATCAAACGTCGCACACTCCCTCTACCATCGGGATTGGTGTTAAACCTAAATAATTGTTATTTGGTGCTTGCGTTAAGCATGAACATGATTGGATCGTGTTTATTGCAAAACGATTATTCATTTAAAGAGAATAATGGTTACTCTATTTGCTTGAATAATCACCTTCAATGGTTTATTGAATCTCGATCGTAGTGTTACACATGTTCATGATATTGGTGCCAAAAGAAACAAGGTAATGATGATAGTACCACTTACTTGTGACACTGCCGCTTGAGTCATGTTGGTACAAATTGCATGAAGAGGCTCCATGCTGATGGATCTTTATACTCACTTGATTTTGAATCACTTGTGACATGCAAATCATACCACATGAGCAAGGCCTTGTTTTCATTGAGATGAAACAAGATAGTAACTTGTTGGAAGTGATACATTTTGATGTATGCAGTCCAATGTGTGCTGAGGCACGCAGTGGATATCATTATGTTCTTACTTCAATGACGATTTGAGTAGATACAAGAGTATTTACTTAATGAATCACAAGTCTGAAATATTGAAAAGTTCAATTCTGTTTCCGAGTGAAGTTCGTCGTAACAAGAGGATAAACTGTCTACGATGTGATCATAGAAATGAATATCTGAGTTACGAGTTTTGGTACGCAGTTAAGACAATGTGGAAATTGTTTCGCAATTCATGCCACCTTGAACATCATAGTGTGATGATGTGTCTGAACGTCATAGCCACGCACTATTTGGTATGGTGCATTCTATGATGTCTCTTATCGAATTACCACTATCGTTTATGGGTTATGCATTACAGACAACCGCATTCACTTTAAATAGGGCACCGCGTATTTCCGTTGAGATGACACAGTATAGACTGAGGTTTAGAGAAGTCTAAAGTGTCGTTTCTTGAAAGTTTGGGGCTTCGACACTTACGTGAAAAAGTTTCAGTCTGATAAGCTCGAACCCAAAGCGGATAAATGCATCTTCATAGGATATCCAAAACAGTTGGGTACATCTCCTATCTCAGATCCGAAAGCAAAGTGTTTGTTTCTAGAAACGGATCCTTTCTCGAGGAAAGGTTTCTCTCAAAAGAATTGAGTGGGAGGGTGGTAGAACTTGATGAGGTTATTGAACCATCACTTCAACCAGTGTGTAGCAGGGCGCAGGAAGTTGTTCCTGTGGCGCCTACACCAATTGAAGTTAAAGCTGATGATGGTGATCATCGAGCATCGGATCAAGTTACTACAAACCTCGTAGGTTGACAAGGTCGCGTACTACTGCAGAGTGGTACGGTAACCCTGTCTTGGAGGTCATGTTGTTGAGCAACAGTGAACCTACGAGTTATGAAGAAAGCAATGGTGGGCCCGGATTCCGACAAATGGCTGGAGGCCAGGAAATCCGAGAGAGGATCCATGTATGAAAACAAAGTGTAGACTTTGGAAGAACTACTTGATGGTCATAGGACTATTGAGTAAAGATGGATCTTTAAAAGGAAGACAAACGATGATGGTGATAAGTCACTATTAAGAAAAGCTCGACTTGTCGCAAAGATGTTTCCGACAAGATCAAACAGTTGACTATGATGAGACTTTCTCACTCATAGCGATGCTAAAAGTCTGTTAGAATTATGTTAGTTGTCGCTGCATTATTTATGAAATATTGCACATAGGATGTCAAAACATTGTTTCCTCGACGGTTTCCTTGAGCAAACATTGTATGTGATACAACCAGGAGGTTTTGTCGATCCTAAAGATACTAGCAAGTATGCAAGCTTCAGCGATCCTTCAATGGACTGGTGCAGGCATCTCGGAGTTGGAATATACACTTTGATGAGATGATCAAAGATTTTGGGTTTGTACAAGGTTTATGAGAAACTTGTATTTCCAAAGAAGTGAATGGGAGCACTATAGAATTTCTGATAAGTATATGTGGTTGACATATTGTTGATCAGAAGTAATGTAGAATTTATGTGAAGCGTAAAAGGTTGTTTGAAAGGAGTTTTCAAAGGAATACCTAGATTGAGCTACTTGAACGTTGAGCATCAAAGATCTCTGGAGATAGATCGAAAGCACTTAATAGAAGTTTCAACAAGGTGCATGCCTTGACAAGTTTTTGAAGGAGTTCAAAATAGATCAGCAAAGAAGGAGTTCTTGGTTGCGTTGTAAGGTGTGAATTTGAGTAAGACTCAAAACCCGACCCCGGAAGAATAAAGAGAATAGTGAAGGTCGTCTTCTATGCCTTGGTCGTAGAATCTGAAGTATGCCATGCTGGGTACCGCACCTGATGTGTGCCTTGACTCAAAGTCTGTTGAGAGGTACACAAAGTGATCCATGATTGAATCACTAGCAGCGGTCAAAATTTATCCTTGGTAACTAAATAGACTAAGGAATTTTTCTCGATTATGGAGGTGGTTAAAGAGTTCGTCGTAAAGGGTTACGTCGATGCAAGCTTTGACACTAATCCGAATAACTATGAGTAGTGAAACGGATTCGTATAGTAGAGTAGATATTTGGAGCATTTCCGAATAGCACATAGTAGCAGCATCTATAAGATGACATAAAGATTTGTAAAGAACGCACGGATCTGAAAGTTTCAGAACCGTTGACTAAAACCTCTCTCACGAGCAAGACGTGATCAGACCCCAGAACTATATGGGTGTTGGATTCGTTGAAATCACATGGTGATGTGAACTAGATTATTGACTCTAGTGCAAGTGGGAGACTGTTGGAAATATGCCCTAGAGGCAATAATAATTAGTTATTATTATATTTCTTTGTTCATGATAATCGTTATTATCCATGCTATAATTGTATTGATTGGAAACACAATACTCGTGTGGGTACATAGACAAAACACTGTCCCTAGTAAGCCTCTAGTTGACTAGCTCGTTGATCAAAGATGGTCAAGGTTTCCTAGCCATAGGCAAGTGTTGTTACTTGATAACGGGATCACATCAATAGGAGAATCATGTGATGGACTAGACCCAAACTAATAAACGTAGCATGTTGATCGTGTCATTTTGTTGCTACTGTTTTCTGCGTGTCAAGTATTTGTTCCTATGACCATGAGATCATATAACTCACTGACACTGGAGGAATGCTTTGTGTGTATCAACCGTCGCAACGTAACTGGGTGACTATAAAGATGCTCTACAGGTATCTCCGAAGGTGTTCGTTGAGTTAGTATGGATCAAGACTGGGATTTGTCACTCCGTATGACGGAGAGGTATCTCGGGGCCCACTCGGTAATACAACATCACACACAAGCCTTGCAAGCAATGTGACTTAGTGTAAGTTGCGGGATCTTGTATTACGGAACAAGTAAAGAGACTTGCTGGTAAACAAGATTGAAATAGGTATGCGGATACTGACGATCGAATCTCGGGAAAGTAACATACCGAAGGACAAAGGGAATCACATACATGATTATATGAATCCTTGGCACTGAGGTTCAAACGATAAGATCTTCGTAGAATATGTAGGATCCAATATGGGTATCTAGGTCCCGCTATTGGATATTGACCGAGGAGTCACTCGGGTCATGTCTACATAGTTCTCGAACCCGCAGGGTCTGCACACTTAAGGTTCGGCGTTGTTTGATGCGTATTTGAGTTATATGGTTGGTTACCGAATGTTGTTCGGAGTCCCGGATGAGATCACGGACGTCACGAGGGTTTCCGGAATGGTCCAGAAACGAAGATTGATATATAAGATGACCTCATTTGATTACCGGAAGGTTTTCGGAGTTACCGGGAATTTACCGGGACTGACGAATGGGTTCCGGGTGTTCACCGGGGGGGGGGGGGGCAACCCACCCCGGGGAAGCCCATAGGCCTTGGGGATGGCGCACCAGCCCTTGGTGGGCTGGTGGGACAGCCCAAGAAGGCCCTATGCGCCAAAGGATAAGAAATCAAAGAGAAAAAAAGGGGAGGTGGGAAAGGAGAGAAGGACTCCACCTTCCAGTCCAAGTTGGATTCGGTTTGGAAGGGGAGGACCTCCCCCCTTGGCTCGGCCGACCCCCTTGGGGCTCCTTGAGCCTCAAGGCAAGGCCCCTCCCCTCCCACCTATATATACAGAGGTATTAGGGCTGATTTGAGACAACTTTTGCCACGGCAGCGCGACCACATACCTCCACGGTTTTTCCTCTAGATCGCGTTTCTGCGGAGCTCGGGCGGAGCCCTGCCGAGATCAGATCACCACCAACCTCCGGAGCGCCGTCACTCTGCCGGAGAACTCATCTACTTCTCCGTCTCTCTTGCTGGATCAAGAAGGCCGAGATCATCGTCAAGTTGTACGTGTGATGAACGCGGAGGTGCCGTCCGTTCGGCACTAGATCGTTGGACGGATCGCGGGACGGTTCGTGGGACGGTTCGCGGGGCGGATCAAGGGACGTGAGGACGTTCCACTACATCAACCGCGTTCACTAACGCTTCTGCTGTGCGATCTACAAGGGTACGTAGATCGGAAATCCCCTCTCATAGATGGACATCACCATGATAGGTCTTCGTGCGCGTCGGAAATTTTTTGTTTCCCATGCAACGTTCCCCAACAGCAGCACCCCAAGCCCCTCTAATTTTCGTTGAGGGCGCAGTTTAGTTATTTAGCGCACATGCCTATGTTTGGGCCCTGTTGCAAATTCGGCCCATAGATGTTTTTTTAAACCTGTGATTTAATTGTTTTTCATAGAAAAGCCATATTTTTCAACAATAGCTATTATTGTGCGCGTCCGGATTGTTCAAATCCCAAAAATAAAATGTTCATGATGTTCGTGACCCTTTGCCATGTATTTTAGAGTAGTTGCTTGCATTTTTGTATGTATGTGCCATCAATAGTTTTGCTATATCTGTTTAGGACTATTACCGCATTTAATTGTGGCGCTAGTTTTATTTTTTGAATCCCACATATTATATATGTTTTCGGGGTAGAAAAGCCATACAATTTAACTATGCATTTCGTTTTGCCTTCCGAGCAAGTTAGCGTGCATGATATTTTGCCTTGTTGCCCTCTTGTTTATTTTGTGGGATTTATTCCATGCGTGATGTGAGTTAGTTTTGAACTTGAGATATGCCCTTGGATATGTAGGCTAGCCCCTGGTATTTTTGGTTGTAATAGAAATCCATGTTTAGGTGTTGTTTGCTTGTTGCCAACATGCTAGGAAATAGTGCTGATTTAGAGATGCTGAAATATTTCTAAGTCTGAGATCTGTAATATTTTGTTGTTGTTTTTCCATGACATTTGCTACTGATCTACAACTCCTATGGGATTCGTTCAATGGAGTTATTTGTAGTATTTAAGATTCTCTAGCATGCTGTAGAGTTTCATACTATTCGGTACCCTGTAACATATAGTTTTATTGCTCTCAATATGTCTTCAGATCGAAAACTACACTGTCAACAGTGTTATTTTCACTAAGTCTGAAAATGTGTGTGAGATGCCATTTTGTGAGTTCTTTTCCTAGTGTTCCATGCTGCCATGCTAGATGTTATTAGTAGTACGTTGTAGTGCATCTTGTCCTCTACTACCTCATATCTTGTTTGGGCATTTTAGAGTTATGTAGCTTGTTGTTTTAGGGTGTAGAAAATGTCTTGTTGTTGTTTTTGGCAGATTGTAGCTATTTCTTATTTTGCTTGTAATTGTTGAACCGTTGCTCTGTTTTGAATGTGTCATATACTATTTTTGCTTAGAATCTTGTGTAGTTTCATATTATGTTGCTGCCTTCTTGGTTTGGAATGCTCATGGCTATCATTTACGTACATATTGCATTAATGGCATCATATCTTGCGATGATCGTATCTTTTGAACCGTAGCTCCGTTTGCAATGATCTCTATGTGTAAATTATTTGAAACGATGCGTAGAATCACGTGAACCACTTTATTTTGTTGTTTAACAAGTATTAAAACATGTTAGTTCAGATCTGAACATAATTCTAATTTAACGTGTGGGGTCATCTCGGAGATGCTATATGTCGTTTCTGACCTCATTTAAAATGCCTAGATCGGTAGCATAATTACGCTTCACCTCTTGCCATGTTTATCCAACATTTAATATTGCCTTGTAAATAATCGGAAGTGAACTAAATAATTAAAGGTCGAGTTTCGTGGATATGCAACTCGTTGCATATTGAACTTCACTTAATGTGTAGTGTTTGATTGTGTGAATTGCCATGTCATACCGTACATAAATGAAACCGCTCATGCATCATTTGTGTTGTGCATCACGTGGTGAATATCGTGTGTTTATTCTTGTTTCTGGTTTCCTTCGTCTCGATAGAGTTCCGCAAGCGTGTCGAAATGTGAGGACCCGTTCGACTACATTGGTTCGTCCGCTTCACGGAGTCGTTCTTCTTCCGAGCGGGATCTCAAGCAAGATGACCATTTCCCTAGATACCATTACTATCATTGCCATGCTAGTTGTTTCCTTTCTATCACTATGTCTCGTTGCCTACCACATGTTAAATGTCAGCCTCTCAACATTGCCATGAAAACCTTCAACCTGTTTACAACCTAGCAAACCACTATTTGGCTATGTTACCTCTTGCTTAACCATGTGTTAGCGTTGCTAGTTGCATGTGCAGTTGCTTCCATGTGATAACATGGGTTCCTTTCTATATCACCATATTAAATGCTATTTAATATAATGCACCTATATACTTGGTAAAAGGTGGGAGGCTCGACCTTTCTAGCCTGGTGTTTTCTTCCACCTTTGTCGCCTTAGTTTGGGCTACCGGTGTTATGTTCCATAAATGAGCGCTCCTAACATGCTTGGGGTTGTTATGGGGACCCCCTAGATTCTCGTTTTGGGATAAAGCTCGTCTGGCAAGGCCCAACATTGTTACTATATTTTCCCAACATAATAGTTCAGTTAATACTGAAAAACATAGGGAGTTAGCGCTACCCGAGGTGTAATTCAACATAATACATGGAGGACCGTGCGGGGCCAACCAGGGGCAACTCGGGTGATGTCTATCAGGTCACCGTACGCTTCACTTATCCGTCATATCGTGAGAACGAGATACGAGGATCTTATCGGGATTGTCGTCACGCCGAGCGGCCTTGCTGGACTTGTTTTACCTTTCTCGAGCGTCTCATGCGAGGGATTCTGATGATGCTTTGAGAAAACTCGAGGTTGAGGTTTTCCAATAGGAACTCGAGGAGATCACGGGTTTCCCTGATCGAGGTCATTCTGTCGCAGCGTGTGGTAGTTTGTGATGGACTAGGTGGAGCACCCCTGCAGGGTTTAATCTTTCAGAAAGTCGTTCTCGCGGTTATGTGGCAACATGGAAACTTTCTTTAACATACGGTTCAAGATAACTTGATGTTAACTTAATTAAAACTTGCCAACTGAGTGCGTAACCATGACTGTCTCTTTCGTGAGCTCCTTCTTCGATTGAGGACATGGTGGGGTTATGT
The DNA here is from genome assembly GCF_904849725.1 of Hordeum vulgare subsp. vulgare. NCBI lineage: Eukaryota > Viridiplantae > Streptophyta > Magnoliopsida > Poales > Poaceae > Hordeum > Hordeum vulgare. The sequence goes on along the minus strand of NC_058518.1, from coordinate 108,346,671 downwards.
TTGACGTAAGTAGGTGTTAAGGATCATTCATTTGATCATCAGAAGTTCGCGTCCGCTATGCGTAGATCACCCCCTCTTTATTCTTGTACTCGTAAGTTAGCCACTAAATAAATGCTTAGTCGCTTGCTGCAGCCTCACCACTTAACCATACCTCACCCATTAAGCTTTGCTAGTCTTGATACCTTTGGAAATGAGATTGCTGAGTCCCTGTGGCTCACAGATTACTACAACACCAGTTGCAGGTACAGGTAAAATGGTTACTTGAGGCGAGCGCGTTGATTGTTCCTTTGGAGTTTCTTCTTCTTCTTCATCGATCTAGAATGGGTTCTAGGTCGCCAGCCTGGGATAGCAAGGATGGACGTCGGCCTTTTATCGTTTGTTTTTGTCCGTAGACATGCCCTGCTCTTCTTCATGATGATTGCATGTATTGTACTATTGTGACTCTGATGTAGCCTGTGGCAAATGTAAGCCAATTTCATATATCTCTTCTTGTAAAACGATGAGATCCGCTTCTATACCTGTCGAGGACCTCGTGCCAAAATAAGGATAGGGTCGCATCTTGGGCGTTACAAGTTGGTATCAGAGCAGTACTGACCTAGGAGCCCCATTGATTGATCGAACTTGGCCGAGACGAGTCTAGTAAAAAATTACTTTGAGTCTAGTTATATATCGGAGAGTAGTATTCTTTTTTTCTCCTCTTCTATGCTCTGGTGAGGAATCTTGAAGTAATAATTTCAATTCTACTCCTCTTCTTGTTCAATTTTCTTAGGATCACGCGAATATTTTTGAAATCTATATGATGTCTATGTGACGGAGTTCTGTCTTGGTGCCTCGTGTGTGACTTGATTTATTCCAGGGAGTTGAGCTCCAAGGGATTCTTGAGCACATCGCTATCATTCAGATTTCTTAGTATCTCAGGACGGAGGATGTTCGAAATTGCTTCAATACTAGTAGTGGCGAGAGGAGTCCGCTTTCCCAAGTACTGGTGCAGATAGGTCCGGATATATCGCCATACTTAGTAGCATTGTGATTACGAGTGTCTGAGATAGATGAGGTTCCGAGATTCTGGTTATGTGTTGACGGATGTGATACACTGGACGGGTTAGATGCTAGGAGTTGAGTGTTGATTTCTCCTTGTATCCGTGGACCAGATTGCATGACGAGAAAATTTCGAGAGATCTTGGGTGGGAATTGAAGTGGTTACTTATAGGACAATCTTCCTACAGATTTATGATGTGAGGTTGGTGTTCAACATCTAGTGGATTCGTTCGTTCACGGTCGTCTTCAGCGATTCTCGTTGTGTCTTAAAGAGTCCTTGTAGCTTGCTACGACTTGGGGATGCTTCGTATGTCGCGTGCACTGCCTTGCACGTGATGGCTACTTTATGATCGATCCCGTGCGATCCTATCCACGAAAATATTGGATGAAATCTGTGTCATGAATTTGTTCCGGCTTGTTTCGTAAGCCTCATCCCTTGTTTTGTTAGAGTATGGTAATTCAAGTTGCTTCGATGCCAAATGGTGATTTTAGATCTTTCCAAGAGATGTTCTCATATTTCTATGGGAATGCTTATTAATTCTTTTGCTCAATCAAGTTGTGTTTTCAATTCTTTTCAACCGGAGTCATCATATCAATTCTTTTCAACCCGTGTGCTTCTCTTTAAGTCAATCCTATGCTTTTCAAATTTTTGCAAGTTCAATCTCTCATTTCTTTTCGGAATTCATCTCGTCTGTCCCAAGTTGTCATTGTTTTCCCCCGCCCTCCCTCCCTTTTAAACCAATGATTTAATTGTCATCCAAGTGCCTTCTTTTCATCAACGCTTCCACTCTCTTTTCTTCCATATTGTTTCCGGTGATTCTTTGTGAAGATTTTCAGGAGTTCAGGTTCATTACTTCTTCATTTTGTTTTCTCTCCGGTGGAGTCAATTCAAGATTTTGGTGTGATCACATCCTTTCCATTTTTTCAATGCTTTCAGTGTTGGAAAATTCTCTTCGACCTATCTTGTTTATTCATTCCTCTTTTTTCTCTCCGGAGTGTTGAAGATATCTCAGAAGTTTCTTGTTTTCAATCCTTTCAATTATTTCGAGGGTCTAACCTCATCAAGTTTTCTTTATACCAGTGCAATATCTCCCTTTCTAAGAAATCTTTTCAACGGTGGTTTCTTTGAGTGGGCCCATAACCCATAGGTGTTTCACAGGATCTTATCTGGTTCTTCTAATCTTTTCCCGGAGATCTCTAATTCTTTTCAACTATGACGTAAGTATGAATTTCATCAGTCATATTACTTCTTCAAGATCGCTTCAAATTTATTTTCATCATTGGCTCAACCTTTTGATTCTTCATTATTCTGGAGTGTCTTAGTGATTCCTGGTGATGTTCTCCTCATCATTTGAGCTTGGGAGTCTGAAGGAGTGTTTCTCTCAAATCTTGGTCCATTCTTTTGAAGATTCATCATTTCAGCTTTGTGGCATCATCTTGAATTGTTCCCAATCATGAGAATGTGTTTCTTGCTATCCGGTGCATTTCTAAATTGTTTTCATTCTTGATCCTCCGAAGGCCATCATTTCAGAAGAATTCTTTGATCTCATCTTTCAACTTTCATCCTCAAATTCTTCTCAATTGTTGTCTCCTCGTTCGTGTCGCAATTATTCTGGTGCCTTGTTCAGTTTTCTATTAGGCGGCTCAAGATCTCTTCATTCTCAAGGTGTTCTTCAAGATTCTTGTGATAGTAGTTCTCATTTTTCTTCTTCGTTCTTTCCTTGCCAAGAGATAGTTCCTATTCTCTTGTTCCAGAGGCATTGTGATGTTGCTCTTTTGGGTCAATCATCTTGTTCTATCAAGATCTTGTTCTTTCCTTGTTTTTTTCAATTTAGTTAGTTTGTTGTGAGTCTTCTCAAGATCTTTCCACTGTATCGAATTTTCTCCCCTTTTCCTATCGAAGTGCTGCTGAAATTTTGTGTGAATTCTTGCTTGTTTCTGATATCATTCTTCAACCTCTTTGCAACCTTCAAGGATTGTTGGTTTCACTCGTTTGTCAACGAACGAATTAAGTTTTACCTCTTCTATTTCTCTCCCTCTCCCCCTTTAATTCTTGGATCTCGGGTTGATATCCTCTTGTACTGTAGGAGAGTTGTGACAGCCCGAGACCGACGCTCCGTAAGATTCTCCCCTTATTCAGTTGTCGCCGTGCTATTAGGTTGTCTGTCGCATTCATCATCGCATCATTCGCATCATCTCCATTACATCGGCGCTCCGTTGCTGCCAAGTTTCAAAACCTGCATCTGTAGTAGTTTCCGGTTCTCTCCATTTTTGTCGTTGATCGTTCTAAGCCCAACCACACAAGCACGCGCCTGCGACATCGATAATTTATTGTTTTTAAAAGTGCGTATAAAATATTTTCGGATTGGGTCGAAACATGGTGTGCGGTCTTATTTAGATATAGGAAGGCCGCGTGCCAAATTTTGTCGCAATCAGTGTCCGTTTGATACCCGAACGGTCACCGTAGCGACACTGTTGTCGGTTATTTTTTGAACGTTTTTCGGTGTTTAAAATATTGTGCCGGGCCACCAAACCCCTCTCTTCTCTTGACCCGTCTTGGTTTACACAGCCGTCTAGCCCATCTAATCCATTCCCGCGTCCGTGGCCGTCCGATTGCAATCCCGTGGTCGAAAATGGAGCCGGATTCGGATAATCCTAGCCCCTGTCTATAAATAGACAACCTCCCTCCCGAATTTGGACAACCAACCCCTCTCCTCCTCATTTCCGCGCCCCCAGCCACCAAACCCTAGCCGCCGCAGTCTCCTTCCTCCTCCAGCCACCGGGCCCACCGCAGCCCGCGTCCGGCCCGCCCCGGGCCCGAACCGGGCCAAGGCAGTAAACACCCACCGCTCCTCCCGAGCTCCTCTCGAGCCCCGATCCCGCGTTCCCGCGCCTCCCCGCATCCGCCGCCGCCCCGGCACCTTCCCTGCCGGTCGCCGAAGCTCCAACCCGCCGGAGTTGACCCCGCGCCGGCCAAAGCTCGCGATGCCGCCTTCTGCCCCTGCGTAGGTCACCGCCCTCGTCCCTGCATCGCCCCCTGCCAGCTGCTGCCTGCAGTGCCCCGAGCCGCCGTCGGTGTTCTCTGCTCGTCCCGGCGCCTTTCACCGGCGCGCCGGCGTCGTGTGGTCCGGATCTGGTGAGGTCCAGCCAGATCAAAGCCTCACGTGGCCCCGTCGCGCTGCCCTGTGCCAACCTCCGGCCGCCAGCCCCCGTCGGCCTCAGGAGGTCGCTGCCATCCCCCGGTCCGATCTGGACTGAGGGGAGGCGTTGACCGTGGCTGGGCTGCCATGCGCCCGAGTCGGCTATGCGCCTTCCCCGGCCTGTCTCGCCAGCGCCTTGCCGACCTCCTTCAGGCCCACCTCCACGCAAGGCCCAGCCGCCCCAAGCCCAAGGTGAGCAGCAACCCGAGCCCCTCTAATTTTCGCCCTGGGCGCAGTTTAGTTATTTAGCGCACATGCCTATGTTTGGGGCCTATTGCAAATTCGGCCCGTAGATGTTTTTTAAATCTGTGATTTAAATAATTTTCAGAGAAAAGGCATATTTTTCAAACGCCCGTAGTTTTAAAACTGTGCATCGGATCGCAGCGAGTAATATATGTAACGTGTGTAGTTTTTCGCGTAGAAAATTATTTGTAACTTACATGCATCTTTGAATTGGTTTGACGTGCCGTTTGCCTAGATTTACATGTTGTCCTATTAGGATTATATTTCCTTAGCTATTGTTGTGCGTGTCCGGACTGTTCAAATCTCATAAATAAAATGTTCACGATGTTCGTGACCCTTTGCCATGTATTTTAGAGTAGTTGCTTGCATTTTTGTATGTAGGCCCAATCAATAGTTTTGCTATATCTGTTTAGGACTATTCCCGCATTTAATTGTGGCGCTATTTTTATTTTTTGAATCCCACATATTATATATGTTTTCGGGGTAGAAAAATCCATACAATTTAACTGTGCATTTTGTTTTGCCTTCCGAGCAAGTTAGCGTGCATGATATTTTACCATGTTGCCCTCTTGTTTATTTTGTGGGATTTATTCCGTGCGTGATATGTGTTAGTTTTGAACTAGAGATATGCCCTTGGATATGTAGGCTAGCCCCTGGTATTTTTGGTTGCAATAGAAATCCATGTTTAGGTGTTGTTTGCTTGTTGCCAACATGCTAGGAAATAGTGCTGATTTGGAGATGATGAAATATTTCTAAGTCTGAGATCTATAATATTTTGTTGTTGTTTTGCCATGAGATTTGCTAGTGATCTACAACTCCTTCGGGATTCGTTCAATGGAGTTATTTGTAGTTTTTAAGATGCTTGACCATGCTGTAGAGTTTATAACTATACGGTTGTGACAGCCCGAGACCGACGTTCCAAAAGATTCCCCTTTTATTCCGTTTTCGTCGTGTGATTATTTTTGTTTGTCGCATCATCATCACATCATGCGCATCATCCGTATTACATCGGCATCCCGTTGCTGCCAGTTTTCAAACTTGCATCCGCTATTAGTTGCCGGTTCTCTCTTTTCTCGTCGCTCCCCGTTCTGAGCCCGACCACACACGCACGCGCCGGCGGCATCGTCAAAATCTTGTTTTTAAAAGTTTGTAAAAAACTTTCTCTGATTGGGTTCAAACTTGACGTGCGGTCTTATTTGGACGTAGGCAGGCCGCTTGCCAATTTTCGTCGCAATCGGAGTACGTCTGGTACCCGAACGGTCGACCGTAGCGGCATCGTATTCGGTCTATCGTTGGACTTTTTTTGATGTTTTAAAATTACGTTGTCGGGTGCCGTTTTCCCTCTCATCTCCGGCTAACCTACTCTACACAGCCACTTAGCCCGTCCCGCATTCGAGATCGTTCGATTTCGATCGCAGGGTTGAAACCGGGGCGAAATTCCGCTAATCCTAGCCCCGTTTGCCTATAAATATATGCTTCCCATGCCATTTTGGACACAAACCCCTAATCCTCCTCGAAATCTGCACCCACCTACCTCCTCAGCCTCTCTCTCTCCTCCCTCCCGCCTCATCGTCGCCGCCAGGCCCGCGAGCCCACGCGGGGCCCGCCGAGCCTATCTGGCGCCGCCGACGCGTGGAGCCCGAGCGCCTGTGCCCAGCAGCTCCCCTCGAGCTCCCTTTCCTGAGCAACTCATCCGACCTTGCCATGACGCGCCGCCACCGTCCTAGCTGAAGGTTGCCTCGTCGGAGCCCTGCCAGAGTCAGTCGTGCCTCGCCTCACCTCACGGGCCACCGGCGACGCGAGCCACCGAAGGACTTCTCCGCCATGGCACGCTCTCCAGGAAGATGTCATGCCGATCTCCTCGCCCCTGCGCCGTCGGGACCCTCCACCGCCGGGAATGGGGTTGCCCTCGTTCGATCCGGCAAGATCCTCCGCCGCATGACCCGCAACCTCCGGTACTCGCCGGATCGAGCGAAGGAGCCGCCATGGCCGCCCCTGCTGTTCGTGCGCGAGGAAGGAGGCGAGCTGCCCCGTTGACCGCCAGCGCCCCGCGGCTCGGCTGCCCCGCCATGCCCAGCTGGAGCCGACCGCGACCGGCCTGCTCTGTCTCCAACCGGCCCAGCTCGGCCTAGCCTCCCGTGCTGTCATCTGCCTCTCCCCTCCTACTGGGCCGAGCCCACTAGGTGAGATGCCCCCACCGCCCTGTTTCTCGCCATGTGCGTCATATAGCCACGAGGATTCGGCCCGTTTAGTATTTTAGGATTTTATCTGCGATTTAATTAATTTCAGGAAATATATAGATATTTCAAACGCCCGTAGTTTATTAACCGTGTATCGGATCAGATCGAATTAAATATGAAACTTGATTAGATTTCCGCGTAGATTAATAATTTGCAACTTGCATGCATGTTTGAAGTAGTTTGACCCGCTGTTTGCCTAGAATTACGTGCTGTCCTAATATGTTAATTACCCCGTATTTATTTTCGTGCGTGTCCGGATTGCTCGAACCCCGTAGTTTAAATGCTCATGTTTTTAGGGACCTTTTTCCATGTATTTTAGAATAGTTGTTTGCATTTTTGCCGGTAGAGTTCCGTCACTAGAATGTTATATCGCGATTAGGACATAGTTTTGCATATTTGTGTGGCGTTATTTTTATTTTGCAACCCCACATGTAATATATGTTTTCAGGGTAGAAAAATCCATAGAATTTAACTGTGCATTTAGTTTTAGCTTTTGGGCAAGTTAGTGCGCGTGATATTTTACCATGTTGCCCTTTTATTTTTATTTTTTGAAGGAAAACTGTAAGGGAAACCCCCCATAGCTTCCCTTTTGTTTATTTTGTGGGATTTAATCCGTGCATGATTTGAAGGAGTTGTCAACTAGAGATATGCCCTAGGATATGTATGCTAGCACCTGGTAATTTTGGTTGCAATAGAAATCCATGTTTAGGTGTGGTTTGCTTGTTCTCAACTTGCTAGAAAATAATGTTGTTTTAGAGATGCTGAAATAGTCTGAAATCTGTTATATTTTGTTGTTGTCTTGTCATGAGTTTATCTGGTGATCTGTAGCTCTTTTGAGGTTGGCGCAATGGAGTTACTTGTAGCCTTTAAGTTTCTCTAGCATGTTGTGAATTTTCATACCAGTTGGAGTCCTGTAGCTTATGGTTTTGCTGCTGTCAATATTCCTTCAGATCGAAAACTGCACTGTCATAAACTGTTATTTTCACTAAGTCCGAAACTGTGTGTGAGATGGTATTTTGTGAGTTATTTTCCTAGTGATCCATGCTTCCATGCTAGATGTTATTAGTAGTATGTTGTAGTGCATCTTGCACTCTATTGTCTCATGCCTTGTTTGAGCATTTTGGATTTGTGTAGCTAATTGTTCGAGGGCGTATAAAATGCTTTGTGGCTGTTTTTGGCAGATTATGTCTATTTCTTGTTTAGCTCGTAGTTGTCGAACCGTTGCTCCGTTTTGGTCGTGTCCTATATGAAACTTGATTAGAATCTCATGTAGTTTCATGATATCTTGATGGTTGTGTGTTTTGAAATGCTTGTGATTGTCGTTGGACACATGTTGCATTCATGCCATCATATCTTGCGGTGTTCGTATCTTTTGATCTGTAGCTCCGTTGGAGATGTTCTCTATGTGTAAATTGATTGTAACAATGCGTAGAATCACGTGAACCTATTAATTTTGCTGTCTAACAAATATTAAAATGTGTTAGTTCAGATCTGGACAGATTTATAAATTAACGTATGGGGTCATCTCGGAGATGCTATATGTCGTTTCCGACCTCATTTAAAATGCCTATATAAGTAGATTAATTACGCTTCACCTCTTGTGATGTTTAACCACATTCAATATTGTCGTGTACCTAATCGGGATAGAACTAAATAATTCGTGTGTGGAGTTTCGTCAATATGCAGCTCGTTGCATATTGAACTTCACTTAATGTGTAAGTGTTTGATTGTTGTGAATTGACATGCCATGTCTTGCATATATTCAGATGATCATGCATCATATGTGGATTGCATCTTGTCGTGCATGTGCCCTGGTGAATATCGTGTGTTGATTCTTTTTTCCGGTTTGCTTCGTCTCGATAGAGTTCCGCAAGCGTGTCGGAATGTGAGGACCCGTTCGACTACATCGGTTCGTCTACTTAACGGAGTCATTCTTCTTCTCAGCGGGATCTCAGGCAAGATGACCATTTCCCCAGATACCATTACTATCATTTCCATGCTTGTTTTACCGTTTCTATTGTTATGTATCGCTGCCTACTACCTGTTAAATACCAGCCTCTCAACATTGCCATGAAAACCTTCAACCTGTTCACCACCTAGCAAACCACTGTTTGGCTATGTTACCGCTTTCTTAACCTTGTGTTAGCGTTGCTAGTTACAGGTGCAGTTGCTTCCATGTGATAACATGGGTTCCTTGTTATATCACCATATTAAATGTTGTCTAAATTATTGCACCTATATATTTGGTAAAAGGTGGAAGGCTCGGCCTTTCTAGCCTAGTGTGTTGTTCCACCTTTGCCCCCTTAGTTTCGGCTACCGGTGTTGTGTTCCATAATTGAGCGCTCCTAACACGATCGGGGGTTGTTATGGGGACCCCCTTGATAATTCGTTTTAGATTAAAGCTGGTCTGGCAAGGCCCAACATTGGTACTATATTTGCCCAACATAATAGTTCTGTTAATACTGAAAGCATAGGCGCCATGAACCTGAGGAGTAATTTTACATAATACAGGGGGGCCAGTGTTGGTCCCAAAAGGGCAGACTGCGGGGCCACCACGGGGCAACTCGAGGTTTGGTACATGTAGCCTTTCCCATCCGGTCGTGTAATGAGAATGAGATACGCGGCTCCTATCGGGTTCGTCGACACGTCGGGCGGCCTTGCTGGATTAGTTTTACCTTTGATGAATGTCTTGTGCATCGGGATTCCGGTGATGCTTTGGGTAATCTCAGAGTTGACGTTTTCCACTAAGGAGTCCGACGAGATCTCGAGTTTCTTGATCGAGGATTTATATGCGGCTTGTGGTAATTTGTGATGGATTAGTTGGAGCACCCCTGCAGGGTTGAATCTTTCAGAAAGTCGTGCCCACAGTTATGTGGGAACGTCGAAACTTTGTTTAACACTGGTTCTAGATAACTTGAAGTTAACTTAATTAAAACTTGCCAAATGAGTGCGTAACCGTGACTGTCTCTTTCGTGAGCTCCTTCTCCGATCGAGGACACGGTGGGGTTATGTTTGACGTAAGTAGGTGTTCAGAATCATTCATTTAATCATCAGTATCTCACGTCCGCTATGCATAGATCACCCCTCCTTATTCTTGTACTCGTAAGTTAGCCACTAAATTAAATGCTTAGTCGCTTGTTGCAGCCTCACCACTTAACCATACCTCACCCATTAAGCTTTGCTACTCTTGGTACCATTGGAAATGAGATTACTGAGTCCCCTGTGGCTCACAGATTACTACAACACTAGTTGCAGGTACAGGTAAAGGTTACTTGATGCGAGCGCGTTGATTGTTCATCTGGAGTTGCTTCTTCTGATTCTTCTTCATCGATCTAGGATGGGTTCCAGGCCGGTAGCCTGGGATAGCAAGGATGGACGTCGTTCTTTTCTCGTTTGTTTTCGACCGTAGCCGGACCCTGCTCTTCTTCGTGATATTTATGTATTGTACTGATGTGACTCTGATGTAGCATGTGGCGAGTGTAAGCCAATTCCATATACTCTTCTCTTCAGTACATGTACTTGTGACGATATCCATTCTTGCGAAACGACGTGATGCGCTTCTATCCCTGACGAGGCCCACGTGCCAAATTAAGGATAGGGTTGCATCTTAGGCGTTACAAGTTGGTGTCACAACAGTACCGATCTAGGAGCCCCCTTGATTGATCGAACTTGGCCGAGTCGAGTCTAGTAAAAATTGCTTTGAGTCTAGTTATATATCGGAGAGTAGGATTCTTTTTTCTCCTCTTCTATGCTCTGGTGAGGAATCTTGACGTAATAATTACAATTCTAATCCTCTTCTCACTCAATTTTTTTTAGGATCACGCGGATATTTTTGGAATCTATATGATGTCGATGTGACGGAGTTCTGTCTTGGTGCCTCCTGTCTGACTTGATTTCTTCCGAGGAGTTGAGCTCTAGGGGATTCTTGAGCACATCGTTATCATATACAGATTTCTTAGTATCTTGGGACGAAGGATGTTCGAAATTGCTTCAATACTAGTAGTAGCGAGAGGAGTCTGACTTCCCCAGTAATGGTGCAGAGAGTTCCGGATGTATCGCCATACTTTGTATCGTTGTGATTACGAGTGTGTGAAATAGATGAAGTTCTGAGATTCTGGTTATGTGTTGACGGATGTGATACACTGGACGGGTTAGTATAGGAGTTGAGTGATATATTACTCCTTGTATCCGTGGACCAGATTGCATGACCAGAAATTTCGAGAGTTCTTAGGTGGGAATTCAAGTAGTTACTTATAGGACAATCTTCCAACAAATGCATGATGTTAGGTTAGGGTTCGACATCTAGTGGATTCGTTTGTTCATGGTCGACTTACACGGTTCTCGTTGTGTCTTAAAGAGTCCTTGTAGCTTGCTACGACTCGGGGACGCTTCGTATGTCGTGTGCACTGCCTTCCACGAAAATATCGGACAAAATCTCTCTCATGAGTTTGTTCTTGCTAATTTGCAAGCCTCATATTTTGTTTTTGTTGGAATATGGTAATTCGAGTTGCTTCGATGACAAATGGTGAAGTCATATATTTCCAAGAGGTGTTCTCGTTTTTATGGGAATGCAAATTCTTTTGTTCTATCAGTTGTCTTATCAATTCTTGTCAATCGGAGTCATCATGTCAATTCTTTTAAACGGTGTGCTTCTCTTTAAGTGAATTCAATCCTCTCCAATTTCGCAGGATCAATCTCTCTTTTCTTCCGGAGTTGTCTCATATGTCCCATGTTGTCTTTGTTTTCCCCACCCTCCCACCCTTTTTCTCCTCTGATTCAATCTTCATCCAAGTATCTTCCTTTCATTGTTGTTTCCGCTATCTTTTATTTTCTTTGTTCCCGATGATTCATTGTGAAGATTCTTAGGAGTTCGAGTTCATCATTTCCTCATGTTGTTTTATACCCGGTGAATTCAATTCAGTTATCCGTGTTCATCATATCCTTTTCATCCTTGTAATTCTTTTCCATGTTGAAAAATCTTATCAAGTCTTCTTGTTGTTATTCCATCTCTATTCTAACTGGAGTGTTGAAGATGTTTCAGAGGTTCTTGTTCTCAATCCTTTCAATTATTATGAGGGCCTCACCTCATCTATTTTTCTTTATACCGGTGCAATATCTCTCTTTTGAGCAATTCTTTTCAACGGTGGTTTCTTTTTAGTGGGCCCATAACCCACAGGTTCTTTCCTAGGATCTTTTCTGGCTCTTGTAATCTTTCCGGAGTTCTCTAATTTTTTCTACCATGACGTAAGTATGAATTTCATCAGTCATATTCCTTCTTCAAGATCTATTCGAATTTAGTTTCATCATTGGTTCAATCCCTTTCATTCTTCTTTTTTCTAGAGCGTCTCAGTTATTCTTGGTGGTGTTGTCCTCATCATTTTCAGCTTTAAGACAGAAGGAGTGTTTCTCTCAAATCTTGCTCCATTCTTGTGAAGATTGTCATCTCGGCTTGGTGTTATCTTCTTAATTTTTCCCAATCATGAGAATCCCTTTCTTGTTATCCGATGCTTTTTTGAGTTGTTTTCATTTATCGATCCTTCGAAGGCCATCATTTTAGAAGATTCTTCGTTTTCAGCTTTCAGCTTTCATCCTCAAATTCTTCTCAATTGTTGTCTGTTTGTTTGTCTCTCAATTATTCTGGTGCCTTGTTCAAGTTTTCCTATCACGTGGCTCATGATCTCTTCATTCTCATTATCTCCATTCATTCTTGTTTTATCACCATTCAATCCAATTCCCACTGATGTCTCCTTCAAGACTTATTCAAGTTTGTGCTCATATATGTCCTCAATCATTTATGGAAGAATAAGTGGTACGCTAAATCCGTTGCTTGTCATCAATTAAACTTGATGAAGGGTAAGCTTAACATAATTCTTATTCTTGTTCATAGTGATTTGAATTCTTCTTCCGGAGTGGCTCATGATATCAATTCTTGTCGCAAGATGTTCTTCAAGATTCTTGTGGTGGTAGTTATCTTTTTCTTCTTCGTTCCTTCTTTCCAAGATCTAGTATGTAACGGAGGCTTTGCGATGTTGCTCTCTTCAATCTATCATCTTGTTCTGACAAGATCATGTTGTTCCCTTTCTCAATTTCGTTAGTTGGTTGTGAATTTTCTCAAGATATGTCCATCTTATCGATTTTTTGTCCTCTATTCCTACCGAAGTGCTACCGAAATTTTTTGCGAATTCTTCCTTGTTTCGCATATCTTTCCTCATCTCTTTGCAACCTTCAGGGGTCGTTGGTTTCACTCGTTTGTCGAAGAAGCAACTAAGTTTTACCTCTTGCTTTCTCATCCTCTCCCCCTTTCATTCTTGGATCTCGGGTCGAGATCCTCTTATAGTGTAGGAGAGTTGTGGCAGCCCGAGACCGACATTCCAGAAGATTCCCCTTTTAATCCGTTTTCGTCGTATGATTATTTTTATTTGTCACATCATCATTGCATCATGTGCATCATCCGCATTGTATCGGCATCCCGTTGCCGCCAGTTTTCAAACTTGCATCTGCTATTAGTTGTCGGTTCTCTCCGTTCACGTCATTGCCCGTTCTGAGCCCGACCACACACGCACGGGCCCGTGCCCGCGGCATCATCAAAATCTTGTTTTTAAAAGTGTGTAAAAAACTTTCTCTGATTGGGTGAAACTTGACGTGCGGTCTTATTTAGACGTAGGCAGGCCGCGTGCCAATTTTCATCGCAATCGGAGTTCGTCTGGTACCCGAACGGTCGACCGTAGCGGCACCGTATTCGGTCTATCGTCGGACGTTTTTTGATGTTTTAAACTTACGTTGCCAGGTGTGAAAGTGAGTCATGCCATTAATCGTGTTTTGGTGTTGCTGACAACACACATATAGATAATTAATCACTAACCCTTTTTAAGATATTGTGAATGATCATGTGTTGATAAGGACAAGCTCATGTGCTAACAAGGACAAGATCAAGATAAGCATTCCTGAGCACTACATGCTTGATCCTTGTGGATGTTCACATGGTGGACAAATGAAGATAAATATATAAGCTAGGCTTTCCACATTGTGTATGGGAGAGCTACTTGAAGACTTCATCATGTCTTGCTTTCAACATTGAGCCAAGAAGGAACAAGAACATCAAGCTCAAGTGAAAGGGCTAACTCAAGGTATCAGTTACTTTGATGTTAGCGGTGCGGAGTGATGATCAGCGAATAAAACGATACACTCAAGTATGGATCATCGGTATCCCTTTTACAATTCTTGAGTCTTTAGGGATCCCGCACTATTAAGAGGGGATCACAGGATTTTGTGATGAACTTGCTCAAACTAGATATCCACTATTCTGCTCAATACCACATATTCTCTACTCTGCTCCTATCTCCAAACAGGTCTATTGCCTCGGACTTCCGGCTCCCTCCAGACATCCGAGGGCCGGTCAAGGGTCGGACGACCGTCAGGCTCCGGAAATCCGGAGCTCTGCACCAGAAGAAATTCATCCCTATAACTCGGATTTCCGGCTCCCTCCGGACATCCGAGGGCCGGTCGACCGACCAGCTTCGGAAATCCGGAGCCCTGCACCAGAAGAACGTGAGCTCTATAACTCGGATTTCCGGCTCCCTCCGGACGTCCGAGCGTCGGACGTCCGTCCCCTTTCGGAAATCCGGAACCTTGCACCAGAAGAAGTTGAGTCGAATAACTCGGATTTCCGGCCTTCTCCGGACGTCCGGTCCCTGTTCAACTCGCAGTGTTTCCAGACATATCTACAGCTCTCGGACGACCGACCCATGTCGGACGTCCGACCCCTTGCGGACACCCGCACTTCCGTAAACTACCGGACGTCCGAGCCCTGTGTGACTTAAACTGTCCCCAACGGTTGGTTTACACTCCCCACTATATATACCCCTCTCCCACTTCGTGAGAGGGTGCCCAACACAGCCTTATCCTAATAAGAACTTATTTCTACTTCACACACATTTGCTCACACGAAATCTTAGATCCCAAGAGCATTTGTGAGCCCCTTTGAGAGTTGTTCCAATCAAAAGATAGATCGTCTCCCTCTCCTTCTCTCAACCCAACCTATTTGAGATTTGAGCAAGTTTTGAGCATTCCCCGTGATCTTGTTACTCTTGGAGGTTGGAGACTCCTAGGCGGTAGGAGTTCTTCGAAGAGGAATCAATCCGTGTGATTACCCCCCGAAAAGTTTGTGAGGGTTTGGAAGCCACCTCAAAGGCTTACCACTAGTGGTTGAGAAACGCCTTCGTGGTGTTATCTCAAAGGGAGAATAGGGTGAGCCTTCGTGGCGTTGGTGTGCCTTCGTGGTAACATCCACCTCTCTAACGTTGACTAGCCTCCCTCCAAGGAAGTGAACATCGGGATACATCTTTGTCTCAGTGACCTTGGTTATCCTTAACCCTAACTCCTTACTTGTGGTTTACTTGTGTTACTTGAGCATACATACATGGAATATTGTTTGTGCTCATTATATTGTGTTGGCTATTTCTTGTACAAGATTAATCATTCAAGCATACCTTCTATATCCACACGTTCACACTTGCAGCTTTTGATATTTTTTTGTGCTAGTGTGATCTAGTATCTTGTGCTAGTGTGATCTAGTATCTTGTGTTGTTCACCTACTTGTCGTGTGATATAGCTCAAGTAAGTTTGTATAACTTACTTGTGCTTGTTAGTAACTATATTGTGTCCATCTTGGTAGATCGTATTGTTGATTCACGTTGCAGTGCCTAGTGCATTTAGGATTTGTGCTTGACAAGTATCCTCTTAGTTTATTTCCGCATTAGGTTTAAGCCAAATCCGAAGAAGTTTTTAAATAGCCTATTCACCCCCCCCCCCTCTAGGCGTCATCGAGGTCTTTTCAATTGGTTTTAGATCAAGGTCTCTCTTTAATTAGGTTTCACGACCTAGAGAGTATCGATGTCGACTATTGGATTAGTGCACAATGACACCTTTGACTTTGATGGCACAAATTATACCCTATGGAGAATTCATATGCTTCATCACTTTCGGGCCATGGGCCCAAATACTTTATGAATTGTTCTTGTAGGGATTGCCGACAAAAGGAATGATGCATCTTCATCTACTAATGAAATGTATCTTGATTGTGAGGCTTTTCTTGCCATTCATCGAACCATAAGTCCTGAAGTGTTTAAGTCTATCTCAACTTGCAAGTCAACTCATGAAGTTTGGACTAAACTTGAAGAGATATATGGTGGGTTCAATCTTGATGAAGACGATATTATGATGAAGGAGTTGGTGCATGAGCTCTTCACTCTTTTCGATCATAAAGAGTCCACCACTACTTCCATATCCGATTGCTTGCACACCTCAGCATCTTCAATCTCACAAGGTAACGATATGGTGAGTGAAGAAATATATGTTGATGAAAATGTCATAGCCTCCATGGACACGAGCATATCTAGCACCACACATAGTGTAAATTACTGTGCTGATAGGTCATGCATTTCACCTAAAGATCCCTCGACAAATGTCTGTGGTGATATGCCTGCTTTCCCGTGTCCTCTTGATCAAAATATCTTGTTTCTCCCTAGTTGTTCTATGACTAATCATTTAGGGGAAACCAAGAAATATGAAGTACTTTTGACTAATGAAGAATCTGATTCACCAAAAGAATAATCATCAACTCCTCCAGTTCACATGTGCCTCATGGCAAGAGGTAATAATGAGGTATTATCTTCCCTGTGCAATAATGATGATATTTGCAATGAGGATGATGATGATGACTTGACTGAAAACATCTATGTGATCAGCAAAATTCTTCATAAAGCTAAAAATAATGCTCTTCAAAGATTCCTAGATATTCTTGCTTAGTTTGAAAATTGTAATGATTCACTTAATCATGAACAAGCTAAAAGTGAACAACTTGAACATGAACTTGAGAAGAGTCACCAAGCATGTAGAGACTTAAGATCTTCAAAATGAGAGATTGAAGTTGCTCATCATAAACTTAAAAAGGATTTTGAGGTCCTTCTCCTTGAATGCAAGAATGTCAAGGGAGAGCTCATCAAAACCTCTAAGATCTATGAGGAGCTTCAATCTACTCATGATAAGTCTCTAATCGCTACTTACTCCTCTCATATTGTTGATGATACTTGTATATCTAACCCTATCTCTTTTGAAGTGTCAACATTGAAGGAGAATGTTGAGCTACGTGCTCAATTTGATTTACTAACTAGCAATTATGGGAAGTTGGAAGAAAACCATGCAATGCTCACAAGCTCTCATGCCGATCTTCTAACATCCCATAATGTGCAAAAGTTAGCTCATGAGGCTATCATCACCAAGGTAACATCAAGTGAGCCTCATGTGGACAATGGCACCACTTCTAATCAAAGTACTATATCTCCATGTGCCAGACCTCGTAATTCGTCTACTCATAATGTTGCTACCTCGTGTGATGAATTACTTTCCTTGCCTTGTTGCTCTAACAATGAAACTTACACTTCCTCTAGTACTTTCATTGACACTAACCGTGCAGAGGAAATCGAAGAGCTCAAGTCCCAAGTCACTTCTTTGAAGAAAGACTTGGAACAGTGTCATGAAGGGATGTCCACACTCAACAACGTCCTATGTGAGCAAACATCTCCGAATGACAAAAATGATGTTGGAGTAAACTCAAACAAGAACAAGAGTGGCCTAGAACGAGTTAAGAATTCGGCCAAAATCATTTGCTTCAAGTGCAAAGTTAAAGGGCACCATGTTAGATCTTTCCCTCTGAAGATGAAGTCTCAAAGTCACAAGCAACAAGGGAAGCAGCCACAAACTCAATCACACACTGAGCTACAAGTTGAAGGAAGGCTTCTTCCCAATAAGATCCAAGCCAACACTCCCCGAGGTGAGAAATCAACTGGGAAGAAAACAAAGGCTAGATGTTGCTACTTATGTCGTGAGAAGGGTCACGTCGCTTCGTCTTGCACGAGAGGTAACTTATCCAACCCAATCACTATTGATGATAGCTATTCCCTTGGGAAGGATAAGGTTGGCAATGTGTTTGCCAAGTTTGTTGGAACTCAAAATGGTGTCAAGAAAAGAACCATTTGGGTTGCCAAGCCTATTGTGACTAACCTCTTAGGACCCAACGTAGTTGGGGACCAACAAGCTCAAACTTGATCAATAGGTAACTCTGGAGGACATTGGAGACTTGGATACACAATGAAGATTTGAGGAGTCTTTATCATTCGTATCATCTCAAGCCAAGTCACTTGGATTATCGAGCCCATATCCCATATCCAATGTGCCTCTTTGCGGTGACTTGTACTTAAATTGTTTACATTGAAAGTTGTCTGCCCCACTCCTTCTCATGTTTAGGTTTGGTACCTAGCATGTACTTTGACATGTTGCGCCTACTAGTATGATTGTTATATGTTATCTATCATGTGTAGGTCGCTATGTATGTCATATAGTTGTGTGTAGTCCTGATCATTACTTGCATCCTAATTGCACCATTGTGTGGGTCTTTTGAGACGTTAATAGCTCATCACATTAAGGGGGAGTGTCCTGCTCTACGCACACCACTAACCCAAAATGTGTACATACGTATTGGACTCCATGTAGTATTCGGTGCAAGCTTATCCAATCAATTAGTTTGATGTCAAACCCATCCGAAGTTTAAACTGGCATCCACTTATCACCTTAGTTGGATGATTGATTGCCTTGTTGATAAATACATGGATTATCACATTATGTGTGGATGATATGCCTTGTGCATGTCACATCCCCTGGTAAGACAAAACATCCGATGTATGCCACTCAGAATCTACCACATGTGGTTATCCTATAACTGTGTGGCGTGTCATGCTCCACATATCTTAATTCGCATAATAAGCCGTGTTGGTATCTAAATTCCTTAGATGTGCATGAGTATTATGTCCTACTACACCAATGCTCATGGCTTAGCCGCTAGATCGTATCTAAAAGAAGGGCATTGTTGATGCATGCCCTTCAAATTAATCCTCCACTCTATGATCTAACTAATTGGAACGTATGTCATCTAAACATTATGCTTATGGTTGAACTCCCATATCACACTTGTGTGAGTATAAAACGATCCTTGTGCTCATTTGGCACCTACCACCACTGATAACTCTAAATGTCATCGTGTTCTCTCACACATGGTATCTCTGGCTTGGTAGTGTTTTTCATGGTCCTTTTATTTCGGCTTTATCTTCAGTTGACCTACATAACGTGCCGAGAAATTCATGTGTCTCCCGGTAGAGCTCGCACTATTTATTTCATAATGTTGTGGGAGTTATAATCATATTACCTACACTTAGAAATCTACTGGGGTGAGACATGCATGTAAGGGTGTGCTAAATGCATGCCTTACATGGTTTGATGCCTTGACCAGTTCATGTGTTGAACTTGGGGTGCTACCATGTGTTGATTTGTCACCCTGATTCATTTTGGACGCCATGAATGTTCTGTAATAGAAAATTATGTGTTCATTTGTCCAAAGTGTATATCCTTGGATTTTGATAGGAGTGTGTAGGCATATCTACTATGTGTAGATGCACATGCCGCGTCTATCGTATCTTTGATCCAATATATGTATATGGTAAATTAGATGTATCCATTAAAAGGTTAGGGTGTGCTTGAAAGTAAAACTTATATCTATATGCACATAATTGAGTGATCTTACCCTATATATATATCGTAGTTGGACTAACTACTTCAGACCCAATAAGTTTGGGGACCATATTGTGCTTAATTGGTGGTTTAGGTACTTTGGAGAAGCATTGCTATCTTGACTTATTCTCAGAAAAAGGTGGTGCTAGTCACGAAGAAATTAGAGTCAAGACAGGACTCGGCTACTTCTACGCCATACCAGTGCTTTTCTGGTAACAAGTATTTACTTCATGCATGTACAATATTAGAGTCAACACTGTGTAGGTTGCATCATGGCATGAACATAATACTTTTTCCACTTTGTAATTTCCTGCATGTCCTTGTCAATCACATTGATGAAATGCTTAGTGTTGGTGTTCTCTTAGCTCTTCATGGTCATATGAATGAGACAAATTTGTGCCATGACCCTTGTGTCATGTGTCTTGCTCTTATAAGTGGATAACTTGTGCATGATTCTATGCACTCATGCGTTTGACGATATTTTGGACCCACTCTTATCGTAGTAATCATATTAAAAGACTTACATCCGACCATGTCCAAAATATGTCAGTTCAGAGGTCCCTTTGGTTTCTACACATGCGAGAATACTTAGTATCACCTCATCATCAAAAATTCCAGAATCAGCCTCTACCTCCTCCTCTCTCTCGGTCAAACGACGTGTCTCGAACGTCCGGCGGCTAACCTCATTCCGGACGTCCGACCAGTGTCGGTCGTCCGACGGCAAAATCCTCCCAGGACGTCCGACGCCTGTCGGACGTCCGACACATCGGGGCCTATAAATAGAAGGGCGCGGGGATGGGCTTTGCCCTAACCCTCACGCGCCAACTTTTCCCCAGCAGCCGCCGCCAGCACCAGGTGCGCTCGCCCGCGCTGCCACCCTCGGGATCTGCCTGATCTCCTCCGCGGATCCTTCTCTTATTCCTCTTCTTCCTCCGCGGGATCCATCTCCAGGTACCTCCTCCGTTCCCCTCGCGTTTGGTTCCCTCTCTCCCAAGTCCACGTGTTCGTTCATAAGGTTTGACCATGTTCATTCCTCATTTGGGGTTTCCATTCATGTAGGTTGTTGTGCACCATTCCCAAGGTTAAGCACGCCGCCCGGAAGGACGTTGCTGGCTCATCCGCTCGTGCCCCTACTGGCACGGGGTCAGACTCGGAAGGGCAACGTCGTCCCTTCAAACGGACTTTCCGGCGTCCTCCGTCTCCACAGCTCCCCTCGTCGTCTGATGGTGATGGCTCTGACTTCGAGGATGAGCTTGCCGCCGAGGACCTTGCTGAGCAGCCCGCCGATCGGAGGTCCATGCCAAAGCCCGGGACTCGCAGGGCGTCCAATATGCCACCACCTCCTCTTCTCAGCCCGCAGGTGAAGCTCGTCGCATCTCACTTGAACCCCCTGCTACCTTAGGTCGTGAAGTCACGAACTTCACCACACTTGCCAAGTCTTCATACCTCACTTTCCGCCGCGACATTGATCAATTCTCTCTCGTACGTGACTCTACAGACTCACGTTTCCGCACACACGTCCAGGCGGACATTTTTACTACAGTCATGTTCCTAAGGGTGTCTCGGTTCATCACTTCATAGATCTTGAGAAGATTCGCATGCACCCGATGAAATACCCGGGTGCCATTGAGCTTATTGAGGCATCGGGGCTTGCCGCCCCGTTTGCTTTTCATCGTGATTTTAACGCTGCTGCCATTCACCAGTTCTATGCCACATGCTTCTTTGCTCCAAACCACACTGTTAGCTGGATCACCTCTGATGTTCGCTTCACAGCTTCTTATGATACGTTTGTTGCCGCACTTGGTTTCCCCAACTCCGGCTTCAAAATACATAGGAATGATCCTAACCATGCACCTAAGTCCATTGAGGCGTGTGGGTATCTCCTCAAACCACTCAATGAGCTTGATGCGGATGAACGCATGAAGGATCTTAACCAGGTATCCATCTGGCGCTCACCTTATTTTATCATCTTTCAGTGTCTTATCCGCACCATCTATCCCAAGATGGGTGATAAGGGATCTTGCAGTGGCTACTGTATTGACATCATGTCACACTTGTACGAGCACCCCAAGAGCAAAATTAATGTGCCTCACTTTCTATGGCATGAGATTCGGCTTGCTAGCTTTCAATACAAGCGAGCCTTTCCTCATGCCCCCTTCATCCAGGCTCTTATTAATCATGTTGCTGATTTCTCTGTTGCTGTCACTCACACACATCACAAGTGGGTCATTCCCGCTCACATGGAGGATAACTATGCTCCCAAGAAAACCCCATCCTCCACATCCACTCACCGCACTGCTGCCCGGTCAGCAACCCCCTCATCTAGCTCCGCTCCTCTCGGTCGCTTTGCCAAATTCATTGGCAAGGCACATTCTGCTATGATGAAGGTCGTCTCTTTCCAGTGTGGTTAAACCCATGACGTGGTTTCTCGCTTAGTCTCCTCCAAGAATGCCCTCAAGGTTCGTCTGAGAGACTCGGGCGCTCTTGATGTGAGTGATGATGAGGCCCTTCCTGCTACTCCTCCTTCTGACTTTGGCTTCCCATCTGGTCCTGAGTGGGCTGATTTTCTTGACGAGGCTGGTGGCAGTGGTTTGCCTGGTGATGAGGATGATGATGATGATGAGGTTGATGCCTGATTAATGATGAGGGTGATCCTTGAGTATGTGACAGCATTGTTGGTTTTCCCTCCTTTTTGGTCCTTGATGCCAAAAGGGGAGAACATTATCTTATCTTAGTTTTTGATTTTAGTTCCTCTCACAATGTATGGTATGATGTATTATGTCGAACTTAATGATGTGTCATCATGTAACGATACTTATGGATGGTGTGCTATGCCATCACCTATGGATGATGTATTGTTGAACTATCATGTGGTGATGAGATATCACGATATTATCGTTGTGTCATATGGTGATGAGTTTTATGCTATCCTATTGATTCATATGATATGCTATGTATTGTTGAACTATTATGGTGTAATATCATGCTATTATCTTCAATGCACACATTAAGGGGGAGCTCCCGCACTTACCTATTTTACTATGCATATAATAAGGGGGGGCTTCATAAGCATCGTAACAAAACTCTCCTAAGCCACACATGTCTATTACTATTGTTGAGAGCTATATGTATGTTGTCATCAACTACCAAAAAGGGGGAGATTGAAAGTGCAGTCATGCCCTTAATCGTGTTTTGGTGTTGCTGACAACACACATATAGATAATTAATCACTAACCCTTTTTAAGATATTGTGAATGATCATGTGTTGATAAGGACAAGCTCATGTGCTAACAAGGACAAGATCAAGATAAGCATTCCTGAGCACTACATGCTTGATCCTTGTGGATGTTCACATGGTGGACAAATGAAGATAAGTATATAAGCTAGGCTTTCCACATTGTGTATGGGAGAGCTACTTGAAGACTTCATCATGTCTTGCTTTCAACATTGAGCCAAGAAGGAACAAGAACATCAAGCTCAAGTGAAAGGGCTAACTCAAGGTATCAGTTACTTTGATGTTAGCGGTGCGGAGTGATGATTAGCGAATAAAAGTATACACTCAAGTATGGATCATCGGTATCCCTTTTACAATTCTTGAGTCTTTAGGGATCCCGCACTATTAAGAAGGGATCACAGGTTTTTGTGATGAACTTGCTCAAACTAGATATCCACTATTCTGCTCAATACGACATATTCTCTACTCTGCTCCTATCTCCAAACAGGTCTATTGCCTCGGACTTCCGGCTCCCTCCGGACGTCCGAGGGCCGGTCAAGGGTCGGACGACCGTCAAGCTCCGGAAATCCGGAGCTCTGCACCAGAAGAAATTGAGCCCTATAACTCGGATTTTCGGCTCCCTCCGGACATCCGAGGGTCGGTCGACCGACCAGCTTCGGAAATCTGGAGCCCTGCACCAGAAGAACGTGAGCTCTATAACTCGGATTTCCGGCTCCCTCCGAACGTCCGAGGCCCGGACATCCGTCCCCTTTCGGAAATCCGTAACCTTGCACCAGAAGAAGTTGAGTCGAATAACTCGGATTTCCGGCCTTCTCCGTACGTCTGGTCCCTGTTCAACTCGCAGTGTTTCCAAACATATCTACAGCTCTCGAACGACCGACTCCTGTCGGACGTCCGACCCTTTGCGGACGCCCGGACATCCGTAAACTACCGGACGTCCGAGCCCTGTGTGACTTAAAGTGTCCCCATCAGCTGTTTTACACTCCCCACTATATATACCCCTCTCCCACTTCGTGAGAGGGTGCCCAACACAGCCTTATCCTCATAAGAACTCATTTCTACCTCACAAACATTTGCTCACACCAAATCTTAGATCCCAAGAGCATTTGTGAGCCCCTTTGAGAGTTGTTCCAATCAAAAGATAGATCGTCTCCCTCTCCTTCTCTAAACCCAAGCCATTTGAGATTTGAGCAAGTTTTGAGCATTCCCCGTGATCTTGTTACTCTTGGAGGTTGGAGACTACTAGGCGGTAGGAGTTCTTCGGAGAGGAATCAATCCGTGTGATTACCCCCCGAAAAGTTTGCGAGGGTTCGGAAGCCACCTCAAAGGCTTACCACTAGTGGTTGAGAAACGCCTTCGTGGTGTTATCTCAAAGGGAGAATAGGGTGAGCCTTCGTGGCATTGGTGTGCCTTCGTGGTAACATCCACCTCTCTAACGGTGACTAGCTTCCCTCCAAGGAAGTGAACATCGGGATACATCTTCGTCTCAGTGACCTTGGTTATCCTTAACCCTAACTCCTTACTTGTGGTTTACTTGTGTTACTTGAGCATACATACATTGCATATTGTTTGTGCTCATTATATTGTGTTGTCTATTTCTTGTACAAGATTAATCATTCAAGCATACCTTCTATATCCACACGTTCACACTTGCAGCTTTTGATATATCGTGTGCTAGTGTGATCTAGTATCTTGTGTCGTTCACCTACTTGTCGTGTGATATAGCTCAAGTAAGTTTGTGTAACTTACTTGTGCTTGTTAGTAACTATATTGTGTCCATCTTGGTAGATCGTGTTGTTGATACACGTTGCAGTGCCTAGTGCATTTAGGATTTGTGCTTGACAAGTATCCTCTTAGTTTATTTCCGCATTAGGTTTAAGCCAAATCCGAAGAAGTTTTTAAATAGCCTATTCACCCCCCCCCCCCCTCTAGGCGTCTTCGAGGTCTTTTCAAGGTGCCGTTTTCCCTTTCATCTCAGGCTAACCTACCCTACACGGGCACTTAGCCTGTCACGCATTCGAGATCGTTCGATTCCAGTCGCACGGTTGAAACCGGGGTGAAATTCCACTAACCCTAGCCCCGTTTGCCTATAAAAATATGCCTCCCATGCCATTTTGGACAGAAACCATAATCCTCGTCGAAATCTGCGCCCACCTACCTCCTCAGCCTCTCTCTCTCCTCCCTCCGTCCTCAGCACCACCGCCAGGCCCGCGAGCCCACATGGGGCCCGCCGAGCCCATCTGGCGACGCCGCCGCGTGGAGCCCGAGCGCTTGTGCCCAGCATCTCCCCTCGAGCTCCCTTTCCCGAGCAACTCGTCGGACCTTGCCATGACGCGCCGCCACCGTCCTAGCTGAAGGTTGCCTCGTCGGAGCCCTGCCGGAGTCTGCCCTGCCTCGCCTCACCTCATGGGCCATCGGCGATGCGAGCCACCGAAGGACCACTCCGCCATGGCGCGCTCTCCAGGAAGATGTCATGCCGATCTCCTCGCCCCTGCGCCGTCGGGACCCTCCACCGCCGGGAATGGGGTTGCCCCGGTCGGATCCGGCGAGATCCTCCGCCGCGTGGCTCGCACCCTCCGGTACTCGCCGGATCGAGCGAAGGAGCCGCCATGGCCGCCCCTACTGTTCGTGCGTGAGGAAGGAGGTGAGCTGCCCCGTTGACCGCCAGCGCCCCGCGGCTGGGCTGCCCCGCCAGGCCCAGCTGGAGCCGACCATGACCGTCCTGCTCCGTCTCCAACCGGCCCAGCTCGACCCACCTCCCACGCGGCCATCTGCCTCTCCCCTCCTACTGGGCCGAGCCCACTAGGTGAGCTGCCCCCACCGCCATGTTTCTCGCCATGTGCGTCATATAGTCAGGAGGATTCGGCCCGTTTAGTATTTTAGGATTTTATCTGCGACTTAATTAATTTCAGGAAATATATAGATATTTCAAACGCCCGTAGTTTATTAACCGTGTATCGGATCGGGTGGAATTATATATGAAACTTGATTATTTTTCCGTGTAGATTAATAATTTGCAACTTGCATGCATGTTTGGAGTAGTTTGACCCGCTGTTTGCCTAGAATTACGTGTTGTCCGAATATGTTAATTACCCCGTATTTCGTGTGTGTCCGGATTGCTTGAACCCCGTAGTTTAAATGCTCATGTTTTTAGGGACCTTTTGCCATGTATTTTAGAATAGTTGTTTGCAATTTTGCATGTAGAGTTCCGTCATTAGATTGTTATATCGCGATTAGGACATAGTTTCGCATATTTGTGTGGCATTATTTTTATTTTGCAACCCACATGTTATATATGATTTCGGGGTAGAAAAATCCATAGAATTTAACTGTGCGTTTAGTTTTATCTTTTGAGCAAGTTAGTGCGCGTGATATTTTGCCATGTTGCCCTTTTGTTTATTTTGTGGGATTTAATCCATGCATAATATGAAGGAGTTGTCAACTAGAGATATGCCCTTGGATATGTATGCTAGCCCCTGATAATTTTAGTTGCAATAGAAATCCATATTTAGGTGTGGTTTGCTTCTTCTCAACTTACTAGAAAATAATGTTGTTTTAGAGATGCTAAAATATTTTTAAGTCTGAAATCTGTTATATTTTGTTGTTGTCTTCTCATGAGTTTATCTGGTGATCTATAGCTCTTTTGAGGTTGGTGCATTGGAGTTAGTTGTAGCCCTTAAGTTTCTCTAGCATGCTGTGTATTTTCATGCCATTTGGAGTCCCGCAGCTTATGGTTTTACTGCTGTCAATATGCCTTCAAATCGAAAACTGCACTATCATAAACTGTTATTTTCACTAAGTCTGAAACTGTGTGTGAGATGCTATTTTGTGAGTTCTTTTCCTAGTGATCCATGCTTCCATGCTAGATGTTATTAGTAGTATGTTGTAGTGAATCTTTTCCTCTATTGTCTCATGCCTTGTTTGAGCATTTTGGATTTGTCTAGCTAGTTGTTCGAGGACGTATAAAATGCTATGTGGCTGTTTTTGGCAGATTATGTCTATTTCTTGTTTAGCTCGTAGTTGTCGAGCCGTTGCTCCGTTATGGTCGTGTCCTATATGAAACTTGCTTAGAATCTCGTGTAGATTCATAATATCTTGCTGGTTGTGTGTTTTGAAACTCTTGTGACTGTCGTTGCACACATATTGCACATGCCATCATATCTTGCGGTGTTCGTATCTTTTGATCCGTAGCTCCGTTGGAGATGTTCTCTATGTGTAAATTGATTGTAACGATGCCTAGAATCACGTTAACCTATTTATTTTGCTGTTTAACAAATATTAAAACGTGTTAGTTCAGATCTGGACAGATTTATAAATTAACGTATGAGGTCATCTCGGAGATGCTATATGTCGTTTTCGACCTCATTTAAAATGCCTAGATAAGTAGATTAATTACTTCTTGCCATGTTTAACCACATTCAACATTGTCGTGTACCTAGTCGGGATAGAACTAAATAATTCGTGTGTGGAGTTTCGTCAATATGCAACTCGTTGCATATTGAACTTCACTTAATGTGTAAGTGTTTGATTGTTGTGAATTGGCATGCCATGTGTTGCATATATTCAGCTAATCATGCATCATATGTGGATTGCATCTTGTCGTGCATGTGCCGTGGTGAATATCGTGTGTTGATTCTTGTTTTCGGTTTGCTTCGTGTCGATAGAGTTCCGCAAGCGTGTCAGAATGTGAGGACCCGTTCGACTACATCGGTTCGTCTGCTTCACGGAGTCATTCTTCTTCTCAGCGGGATCTCAGGCAAGATGACCATTTCCCCATATACCATTACTATCATTGCCATGCTAGTTTTACCGTTTCTATTGTTATGTCTCGCTGCTTACCACCTGTTAAATACCAGCCTTTCAACATTGCCATGAAAACCTTCAACCTGTTCACCACCTAGCAAACCACTGTTTGGCTATGTTACCGCTTGCTTAACCTTGTGTTAGTGTTGCTAGTTGCAGGTGCAGTTGCTTCCATGTGATAACATGGGTTCCTTGCTATATCACCATATTAAATGTTGTCTAAATTAATGCACCTATATACTTGGTAAAAGGTGGAAGGCTCGACCTTTCTAGCCTAGTGTGTTGTTCCACCTTTGCCCCCTTAGTTTCGGCTACCGGTGTTATATTCCATAATTGAGCGCTACTAACACGATCAGGGTTGTTATGGGGACCCCCTTGATAATTCGTTTTAGATCAAAGCTAGTCTGGCAAGGCCCAACATTGGTACTATATTTGGCCAACATAATAATTCTCTTCATACTGAAAGCATAGGGCGTCATGAACCCGAGGAGTAATTTTACATAATACAGGGGCCGGTGCTGATGGTGTTGGTCCCAAAAGGGCAAACTGCGGGGCCACCATGGGGCAACTCGAGGTTTGGTACCTGTAGCTTTTCCGATCCGGTCGTGTCTTGAGAACGAGATACGCGGCTCCTATCGGGTTCGTCGACACGTCGGGCGGCCTTGCTGGATTAGTTTTACCTTTGACGAATGTCTTGTGCATCGGGATTCCGGTGATGCTTTGGGTAATCTCAGAGTTGACGTTTCCACTAAGGAGTCCGACGAGATCGCGAGTTTCGTGATCGAGGATTTCTATGTGGATTGTGGTAATTTGTGATGGATTAGTTGGAGCACCCCTGCAGGGTTGAATCTTTCGGAAAGCCGTGCACGCGGTTATGCGGCAACGTGGAAACTTTGTTTAACACTGGTTCTAGATAACTTGAAGTTAACTTAATTAAAACTTTCCAACTGAGTGCGTAATCGTGATTGTCTCTTTCGCGAGCTCCTTCTCCGATCGAGGACACGGTGGGTTATGTTTGACGTAAGTAGGTGTTCAGGATCATTCATTTGATCATCTGTAGCTCACATCCGTTATTCGTAAATCATCCCCCTCTTTATTCTTGTACTCGTAAGTTAGCCACTAAATTAAATGCTTAGTCGCTTGCTGCAGCCTCACCACTTAACCATACCTCACCTATTAAGCTTTGCTAGTCTTGATACCTTTGGAAATGAGATTGCTGAGTCCCCTGTTGCTCACAGATTACTACAACACCAGTTGCAGGTACAGGTAAAGGTTACTTGACGCGAGCGCATTGATTGTTCATTTGGAGTTGCTTCTTCTTCTTCTTCTTCTTCATCGATCTAGGATGGGTTCGAGGTCGGCAGCCTGAGATAACAAGGATGGACGTCGTTCTTTTCTCGTTTGTTTTCATCCGTAGCCGGACCCTGTTCTTCTTCATGATATTTATGTATTGTACTGATGTGACTCTGTTGTAGCATGTGGCGAGTGTAAGCCAGTTCCATATACTCTTCTCTTCAGTACATGTACTTTTGACGATATCTATTCTTGCAAAACGACGAGATGCACTTCTATCCCTGACGAGGACCTCGTGCCAAATTAAGGATAGGGTCGCATCTTGGGCGTTACAACGGTGCCCTGTAACATATAGGTTTAGTGTTGTCAATATGTCTACAGATCGAAAACTGCACTGTTAACAGTGTTATTTTCACTAAGTCTGAAACTGTGTGTGAGATGCCATTTTGTGAGTTCTTTTCCTAGTGTTCCATACTGCCATGCTAGATGTTATTAGTAGTATGTTGTAGTGCATCTTGTCCTCTACTGCCTCATGTCTTGTTTGCGCGTTTTAGAATTATGTAGCTTGTTGTTTTAGGGTGTAGAAAATGCCTTGTTGCTGTTTTTGGCAGATTGTAGCTATTTCTTGTTTTGCTTGTAATTGTTGAACCGTTGCTCCGTTTTAAATGTGTCATATATGATTCTTGCTTAGAATCTCACGTAGTTTCATATTCTGTTGCTGCCTTCTTGGTTTGGAATGCTCGTGACTGTCATTTGCGTACATATTGCATTCATGGCATCATATCTTGCGATGATCGTATATTTTGAACCGTAGCTCCGTTTGCAATGATCTCTATGTGTAAATTATTTGGAACGATGCGTAGAATCGCGTGAACCACTTTGTTTTGTTGTTTAACAAGTATTAAAACATGTTAGTTCAGATCTGGACATAATTCTAATTTAACGTGTGGGGTCATCTCGGAGATGCTATATGTCGTTTTCGACCTCATTTAAAATGCCTAGATAGGTAGCTTAATTACACTTCACCTCTTGCCATGTTTAACCAACATTTAATATTCCCTTGTAAATAATAGGAAATTAACTAAATAATTAAAGGTGGAGTTTCAACGATATGCAACTCCTTGCATATTGAACTTCACTTAATGTATAGTGTTTGATTGTGTGAATTGCCATGTCATACCGTGCATAAATGAAACCGCTCATGCATCATTTGTGTTGTGCATCGCGTGGTGAATATCGTGTGTCGATTCTTGTTTCTGATTTGCTTCGTCTCGATAGAGTTCCGCAAGCGTGTCGGAATGTGAGGACCCGTTCGACTACATCGGTTCGTCTGCTTCACGGAGCCGTTCTTCTTCCAAGCGGGATCTCATGCAAGATGACCATTTCCCTAGATACCATTACTATCATTTCCATGCTAGTTGTTTCGTTTCTATTGCTATGTCTCGTTGCCTACCACAGGTTAAATATCATCCTCTCAACATTGCTACGAAAACCTTCAACCTGTTCACAACCTAGCAAACCACCGTTTGGCTATGTTACCGCTTGCTTAACCATGTGTTAGCGTTGCTATTTGCAGGTGCAATTGCTTCCATGTGATAACATGTGTTCCTTGTTATATCAACATATTAAATTCTATTTAATTTAATGCACCTATATACTTGGTAAAAGGTGGAAGGCTCGGCCTTTCTAGCCTGGTGTTTTGTTCCACCTTTGCCGCCTTAGTTTTGTCTACCGGTGTTATGTTCCATAAATGAGCGCTCCTAACATGCTTGGGGTTGTTATGGGGACCCCCTAGATTCTCGTTTTGGGATAAAACTCGTCTGGCAAGGCCCAACATTGGTACTATATTTGCCCAACATAATAATTCTGTTAATAATGAAAAACATAGGGAGTTAGCACTACCCGAGGAGTAATTCAACATAATACAGGGATGACTAGTGTTGGTCCAAAACAGAGCACCATGCGGGGCCAACCCGGGGCAACTCATGATGCCTATCAGGCCACCGTACGCTTCGCTTATCCGTCATGTCCTGAGAACGATATATGCGGCACCTATCGGGATTGTTGACACGCCGGGCGGCCTTGCTGGACTTGATTTACCTTTCTCAAGTGTCTCGTGCGAGGGATTCCGAGGATGCTTTGAGCTAACTTGAGGTTGAGATTTTCCAATAGGAACCCGAGGAGATCACGGGTTTCCCTGATCCAGGTCATTCCGTCGCAGCATGTGGTAGTTTGTGATGAACTAGTTGGAGCACCCCTGCAGGGTTTAATCTTTCGGAAAGCCGTGCCCGCGGTTATGTGGCAACGTGGAAAATTTGTTTAACATCCGGTTCTAGATAACTTGAAGTTAACTTAATTAAAACTTGCCAAGTGAGTGCGTAACCGCGATTGTCTCTTTCGTGAGCTCCTTCTCCGATCGAGGACACGGTGGGGTTATGTCTAACGTAAGTAGGTGTTCAGGATCATTCATTTGATCATCAGAAGTTCGCGTCCACTATGCGTAGATCACCCCCTCTTTATTCTTGTACTCGTAAGTTAGCCACTAAATAAATGCTTAGTTGCTTGTTGTTGCCTTACCACTTAACCATACCTCACCCATTAAGCTTTGCTAGTCTTGATACCTTTGGAAATGAGATTGCTGAGTCCCTGCGGCTCACAGATTACTACAACACTAGTTGCAGGTACAGGTAAAATGGTTACTTGACACGAGCGCGTTGATTGTCCCTTTGGAGTTTCTTCTTCTTCTTCATCGATCTAGGATGGGTTCCAAGCCGGCAACCTGGGATAGCAAGGATGGACGTCGTTCTTTTATCGTTTGCTTTCGTCCGTAGACGGACCTTGCACTTCTTCATGATGATTGCATGTATTGTACTATTGTGACTCTGATGTCCTATGGCAAGTGTAAGCCAATTTCATATATCTCTTTTTTCAGTACATGTACTTGTAACGATATCCATTCTTGCGAAACGCTGAGATGCGCTTCTATCCCTGTCGAGGCCCTCGTGTCGAAATAAGGATAGGATCGCATTTTGGGCGTTACAATATACTCCCAAGAAGTTCGAATATCCCATAAAGTACCATCCAATCGCATACACTTTGAATAGCAATGGTGGCTAAACATGTTGAGACTAAGCATCATGCACCGGAAGGCCATGACGTCACTTACCATGCTTGTTAGTTAGATAATTTGGAACAAGTGAAATGCGAGAGCCTCTAGAAACAAATCGACACCTTCATTGTACTACCTGCGTCCAGATTTATTGGGCCCTTTAACAATACAATCGTTGTCCTGTTTTATTAGACCGTTTCCCTGGGTCATTGTTTCCACTGATTAAGGTATATCAACTTCCAACCGCCACAACGGGAGAGGCCGGCTGCATGCAAGCATTTGTTTCAGTACTAATTCCCTTTTCATTGCACTAGGGGCTCGGGCCGCCAATGGCGGGCCTCCTAAGTGCATGCTTGTAGCACACTTGCCTTGCTGATGTGCCTCATTGCGCCTCCCATGTGCCATTTTCATACACAATTGAGAAGCACCCAAGCTATGAGCTAGGATTTGTTTTCTCATCTCCAAATAGACTCAAATAAGCTAGCAAACAATCAACTAATCATAGGATTGTTCGATGTGGTACCATGTTTCAAAGTACATATGCATCACATCTTGCATAACCCAACTCCATGCATTAACAAATAAATAAGGAGAAGGAGGCCTCGGTAAGGCCATGATTACATAGAGCATGACTCCACACATGAAGATGAGAAACACCAGACACTATTTTTCTGCTGCCTTCTCCCATTTCCTTATCTCTCGGCCACCATATCTGCGATGGCAAAAACCTCAAGCACCACCATATGGCCTGCAATGTGAATGTGATTACAACCAAAGCTAGTGCAAGATAAAAAAAAAGTAAAAAATAAGAAGGTAAATTGTTGCTTCCGACGGGAAATGAATGTGCACTGATACATATCAATTCAACATATAGTATGTTATATCTCCTCATATTATCAAAGTAAAAAATTTAATTTGGAAACTAAATCTTCATTTCATTAAGCATTATAACATCTCCTCAAACTGTAGATACATGTCCATGAAAAATATCCAAATAAATATTTAAGCAGCAAATCCATCAAACTGCAATTAAAAGGGGACACATAAAAGGATCTCATCCTCGCTAAGAAGCAGGTTCGAAGTCTTGATGTTGTTCATCATGAAAACCTCACCCGAGTTGCCTCCATGTGGCATAATAATGCCCAAAAAGTCTATCTACAGTTGTTGTGTGTCATCTTAGGGTGTGCCCAACGCTATGCCCACCTCGGTCACCGACAATTTTTACTTAAGTCAAAAGAAATTCATCTGTTATGCATCAAGGTGTAAATGGACTAACCGCGTACAACTTAAAACAGGTTCTCACTTTCATGGTACTTCTTTTATCACGGTTTAAAAGATACGGTTAAATTTACGTGCATTTTCACAATAAACAAAGTTTATGGTGCATTGCATTTACTCCTAACAGCTAATTAGTACTCTGGTGTACTACTTCTATATGCATGTGTAGTGTGAATGCTATTTTTCAGTTCATCTCATAACCAATCAATAACCACCTAGGTTCCAGACAATTTGCAAACACGTCTTCTAAACTATGATGGAGGGAGTAAGAAATAAATATTGATGCCTTTAATTTGTACTACTCCCTTAATGAAATTTCTAAAAAGACTGATATTTAAGAACGGAGGGAGTACATCACAATATCACGGTACATATACGGCAAGTTGTTCTGCTTTGTACACAGCAAAAGGACAGTTAGTCATGCCGCATAATTAGGAGAGATAATCATCGCAAACTAAAGTTATGATGACTGTTGGGTCCCTGCTGCCATTCTACCTATCTATCAACTCTGTAACCTGCAACTTATCATCGCTCAAGCACCCGAGGTACGCACCTCCTGCTGGACTTCCCAATGGAAGGTAGTTGCCAGGTCAGGACCCCACGGTGCAACTCGTCCCCGTAGGCGAAGAGATGCTCGCCATTACCGCAAGGTACGATTGCCGATTTGCACATGCGCACTTCGCTTACGTTGGAGTGGCTTGTGCTGCCCTCGGCAAATGATGTGCTGCATGTCCTTGTGTTACGGTGTGTTGACCCGGTTTTCCCGCACCATATTGCGTCGGCGTTTGTGATAGGTACACTTGAGAGGGAGCAGCGTCTCCTGATCAGTAATCATCCTTGGGCCGGTAGGAGGCCACCAACAGATCGCTTGATAGAGGGGAACACTCAAGAGAGAAGCAGGCGCGTTGGTTATCAACCTCTAGCAAAAGCTTCAGACTGAGAAAAACAGATGACAACATACAAGAGAACCAAAACCTATCCGCGGGTTGACAAAGTTGCAAAGGCAGTTCTAGGCGAACAACAATCGATATCAATAATGACAAGAAGCTCCTAGTATTAATGCTTTAGAGCCATCCCTATGTCATATACGTGCTTTGATTGCCATCAGCATCCCACATCCAAGGCCTATAGCAGAAGCCGAAAGACCCTTTCTGGAGCCGCTGTTATCAGTGATAAAGTGGAGTGTATGGACCAGATGTTTAGATAGCCCCGCCATGGAATGCAAGGGTCTTGAAGACTGAAGAGTATCAAATACCAAAAGCATGCCATCCTACAGAACACAACAAGGACATTCATGTAAAGGGTAACTTGTAACAAGAACGCAACAAGAGTTTTTTAAAGGGTATCAACATTCAATATGCTTAAGATCAGGATATGTTGAACCTAAAAGCCAGCATAAACACGACCAAGCAGGAACCTGCAAGGTAGTGTGATAAAGCATTAGGTCATGAATGTCATTATCTGAAATTTGTTCGCCTAATCTGCCCATTCAAAATACAAAACATTAGAGTAGGTGTTGCAGATTTGAAAGGTCAGATGATTACCAGTAAATTACATTTCAGAACAACACTGTCGGTCGTCAGGCTGGATTCAAATATAAGGCTTAGTGTTGAAAAGAAATAATGATAAAACAAACTTAGAGGCGATAGTAAAACAGATGAACCACCATAAAAATTCAAGACAAACCTAAAGAGTGAGAGCCTTTTGTTAGATTGATCTCTTCTCCAATGGGCCCAACGGCCCATTGGAACCTTGACTCACCCCCTAATCGGGGGCGTCCAGCCCAAGCAAGGCTGGTGGGCCCCTGTCGCGCAACGCTATATAGAGGAGGTGGGGACCATGTCACATGACACGAGGTTCGCAGTCGTCACTGTGTCCCCACTCCTAACCCTAATCCGATCTAGAGGGTAGCGCTGAAGCGATGGGAAGCTCACCACCGCCGCTACCACATCTCTCTCCTTCCCCACCGACTTCACCACCTCACGATGGACACCGGAGGGAGCTCATCGAGTACGGGATAAGGTAATAAACCACTACTACTACCGAACTCATCTAGACTAGAAGATCCACGGGATCTATCAATGGTATCATGAGCCACTAGGCATTAGATGTGTTTTCTGTTGAAAGATGTACAGAAAAGTTCCCCCCCCCCATTAAGAACCATAGAAGAGGGCAAAGAACAAGATGGAAAAGCAAAAGAAAATGAAAGTCACCGGATTTCCATCCGGCAAAAAGCGCCACCTCGGCCGCACCCGTTCCCCTCGATCCCCACACGCATCGGTAAGCCGAGGTGTGGGGAAGAAGAACACCACCCCTCATCGAGGCAAAGAATCTACCCCTTCGGGGGCAAAGCACAAGTCAGATGGGATAGGAAAAAGCAAAAAAAAAGGCAGAGAGACCAACTCCTCCGGGGGCAAAGAAAACCCACCCCAACCGGGGCAAAGGGCACCACCACCGCGCCTTTGACGGTGGCGCGTTCATCTTGAAGGTGCTCATGCGCGCCAGCAAAGGAACGAAGATGATGCCGCGGATCCTCTCTGTCACGGGAAAGGAAGAAGAGGGAGAGGGAGACCCCGCTCAGCCGCTTGATAGCGACGCGCTCACGTCAGGTGTTCGCGCACACTGGCAAGAGGGAGAGGGAGGACTCTGTTCCTCGGGCTCTTCGGCGGGGCAGGGCAGCCGCTGCACGACAGAGTCGCTCGGGCACCGCGAGACCAGCAGCGAGAGCGGAAAGCAGCGGAGGAGAAAGGGGCTGGCTGCGCAGCAGCGTGGTGGCCCTCGTGGCCGCCGCCGATGGCCGGGGCTCGCAACCCACTCGGACTGCTCGGGGACAGAGCCACTCGAGCCGCTAGGGGAGGAGCCAAGAGCGAGCGGCGCACGAGGGGGAAAATGGGGCGAGGGTTTTTGGCTGGGGGCAGCCTGCCACGGTTTTCTTCAACCGAGAAAGAAGGACCATCGTCCGATCGAAACGGACGGCTAGGATTGAAACCCTAGCTCGTGTGCGGGCCAGCAGGCCGAAAGTGGAGGCGGTCGGGCCTTTGGGCCAAAGGCGGGAGCTTGGCCGGCCCAGGCCGAGAATAAAGAGGGCCCAAGTCGGGGCGAGGCCGACTGGTAGGCCGAGAGCGCCCGGGAGCCCTTGTCGGGCCACGCCGTCTCGGGCCTAGAAAGGCTCTGGCCGCTTTTATCTTTAAAAGGAGTTTTTGTTTTCTGTCCAATTTTTGGGCAGATTCAAAATGTTTTTTCTGATAATTTTTTTAGAAATAGAAAAGTTTCTGGAAAAATTAAAGATAATTTCAAAAAAAGAAAAGTTTATGTAAAGTAGAAAAATAGTCTTTTCTATACATAATTTCCTTGTAAGATTATGTTTAGAAAATAGAAAAGGAAAAAGCATGTTTATGCAAAGTAAATAAAAGGTCTCTGCAGAATAAAAGAGAAAAAAATTATGCAAAGAAAAATAAATGTTTCTGAAAATAAATAGAGTTTTTTCAAAAAAAGAAAAGTTCATGGATTTTATAAAAGGAAAATAAAGTTCATGAATTTTTTTATTTTTAACAGAATATTTTTCTGTAAAGTGCATGAATTTTCTATTCACGTTTTTCCGCTGCAAAGTAAAAGTTTAATCCTCCAATTAAATTGGAACCAAGGGGAAAATTTAATTGGAAGAATTGTTCTTGGCAATGTTTTTCCCTGTGGGTAAAATAATATTCAGATAGTTTCCGCTGTGACAAAAGAAAGATGTTTGTTTTAAAGTTAAAATATGGTATTGTTGTTTTCTGACCAACGTTAATGACAACAGTAGTATAATTTTATGAGTCATCATATGTTCAAAGCTTAAATCTCTCATAAATTTTGTATCAAAGTGATCAACTTTTAGAGGACAGATAAAGATCAAGAAATGCTCGCGAGCTAGAGAAATGTATATTTCTTGGTCCTTCTACAATAAAGTTGACGATGATGATTATTTCTTACCAAAAGTTGTTCAATAGAAATACGATCATCACATTATTTATGAGTTATATGCATTATTTCCATCTATGTCCAAGGGTGATATGGAATTAATGTAGAAAGATGATGTTTTATTCTAATTCTGCCAAAGGGTGATTTAGAATATAAAAGAAAGTTTTAAAAGGTTTAATGTGCATAATTTTAACCAGACCAACGTAGGGTTATTTTTTATGCTCATTATTGTTGTTTATTGGCTAAGTTTTCTCAGACTAAAAGTTTTTCAAGCTTTCATTCGTGAAAGCAAATGGCTGGGTACTTGTGACCGGAAAGATGAACAAGAAAGGTCATAACTTGAGGGAGTATGTTCTCTCTAAAGAATGGCTTCAAAAGAAAAGAACTCTTGGATATTAATTCAAGAAAAGAAAAGAGATAGATTATTGAGAGTCTTGGTTGACGAATGTCTTTCATGTACTCTCTATGAAGAAGTTTTTTTTCAGTCAACATGATTGAGATGAAACAAGCAACATGCATGTTTAATTTGACCAACGTTGGATCAAGCATGTGTGTCAAAGATAATTCAGATTTATTTCTGAATTTGATGAGTGAATTTGGTGTCAAAAGAGCCAATTTTGGCATTTATGTCCCTTACGGGGAATTACCCGCATAGAGGGAAAAGATGATTGTGATAAAACCTGCATGACGGTACAAGTCTGGGAAAATACCTGTGTAACTAGGTAAAGTTGACACAGTATTATGTCAAAAATCCTGTATGGCGGGAGAAATTTTGGCAAAGGACTTATCATGTATGACAGGAGAAAGATATGATGACTCATGTGCGGTTAATGTG
The DNA here is from genome assembly GCF_904849725.1 of Hordeum vulgare subsp. vulgare. Taxonomy (NCBI): domain Eukaryota; kingdom Viridiplantae; phylum Streptophyta; class Magnoliopsida; order Poales; family Poaceae; genus Hordeum; species Hordeum vulgare. The sequence goes on along the minus strand of NC_058518.1, from coordinate 108,308,819 downwards.
TCCCACTATGGGAGAAAAGTATGGAGTAGCTATTATGCTTTCCTAATATCGACCGTACACCTTATGTATAATGGTCATTAAGCACTCAATAAATCCAAAGAGGATAAAAGTTATAGAGGAACCTAAAGATAAGAATGATATGCAAGTGTGACTTGCAAAAGTGCTAATTATAAAGAACTCTGTTGAGTTTCTAGAATGAAATGAGGAAAAAGTACTCCCATACTAGTTAATAGATAACTTCATTTTGCATGAAGTAATAAGATGAATGAACTAGATAATTGAAGTTTCCTCAAATCACAAGAGTTATGAATGGTTTTTGAAATTGTGGCAGAAAAGTTCTTGCCACATTTCGAGGGGGAGAAAGAGATATGAAATACATTGTATTTCATGACTCCCCTGCACTTTAGATGATGTGATGCACATCATGCGTCTAAAGTGATCCATCAATGAAGAATGTGATTGTTTAATGAAGAATGTGATTGTCAAGGGGAGTACGACAATCATAATCATACCCCTAAAGAAGAGAAATAGTTGTATTTCTGGATCTTTTATAGTTCCGAAAGCAGACTAACGAATACAACAATGGTGCTTGAAGTGCCATAAAGAAGAAAGTTTTAACAGAATAAACCCAAATAATAAAGTTGAAAGATACGCCATTTTTTTAGTGAAGATGGAGTAATCAGGGGGAGCATGTTGTATGACCTATACAACACATGTTGTTAGCTCTATAAAGGATGAATGAGTTAACATGGATCTAGTGATACAGGTCCCTGTAAAACGTACCGCCTCTTGGAAATGGGCGACTATAGAATTAATTTGCCTCTTTGGCAATGACAGAGCAACGACAACCCCATATTAAAGAAGTCTTTTATGGACTAGAGCAAGTCTCTGGATGGTGGCATCTGGAGTTAACAGAATCAGATGTTATTTTGGGTTAAAGAAAATGAGAGGACAATTGTATTCATGCAAATTCATAGAATGGGAAATTCGTTTCCTAATTCCTATGCATGTGAATGACGTCCTACTTGCTAGTGGTGATGTCAATCTACTGCAGGAGGAGAAAAGAAGTTCTTGTCCTCAAAATTCAAAAGAGTATTCTCGGTAGAGTGTCTCTCGTTATAAGTATCGAGATTCACTAAGAAAAGAATAAAATGGGGTATTAGGAATGTCGCATGGACATGCTAAGAAAGATCTCTAAAGCATGCATGCGAGAAAACCTACACATGTTCTTATAGTCAAGGGTCATGGAACTGGAAACTATGGTGTTCCAAAAGTTGATAAGAAAATATTGTAAACGGATATGGTACCATATGCTTCAGCTGTTGGAAGCTCGATATATTACCCTGACACAGTTCACGTATATATCCGGGTTGTTTTGGCAATGTCCAGTCCATATATAGATCAATCGACTGGAGTCAAAGCTATCGGCCTCATGCTGAAAGAAATAAGTGCTCTCAAAAGATTGTGAGTACGAAGACATGACTTGTGAAATGTATAGCGAAATCCACAATTGTTACTAACTTTCATACTTGGAGTTTTGTGTGGAAAATCTCCAAACGAATGAAACAATTATCATCAATGTGATGCAATGATATGTTATAGCTTGATATGAGGCCGAGGGACAGGAAAAATGGTTAAGGAGACCTTTACCCGGAGTTGATAATGGTTGACAATAGGATAACCGTTTTAAGTTTTTCGCTCCTATGACAACGAGTCAAGTGTTGATGCCAAACACACTGATACAGAGTTATGTGTTGTAAAGGAGAAAGTCCGGAATTATGTAGAAATGCTTGAAGCATAAAAGCAACAGACAAGTGCTTGAATATCTGCTTATTAAAGGCTTACCGCCCAGTGTGTTCGGAGAACACACAGTCGACATGGGTTTTATGGTGTAGTCTAAAATTTCTAGACAATAAAGGGCCCAAGGTTAAAGAATTTGTTTCAAAAACAGAGAGGTACATTGTGGTTGTCTGATTCTATCGACAATTGAGTTGTGACGATGAAACATGCCCTATGTATTGATCTGTTACGAAACGAGTAAATTTAAAAGTATATGATGAGATCAAGGGGAAGAATGTTAGATTGATCTCTTCTCCAATGGGCCCAACGGCCCTTGGAACCTTGACTCACGCCCTGATCGGGGGCGTCCAGCCCAAGCAAGGCTGGTGGGCCCCTGTTGTGGAACGCTATATAGAGGAGGTTGCTGCTAGCAGTCCCCGGCAACAACACTAGAGAAATGTTGTTGACGTGTCCCTGACTTGATGCCTCCGCGGCAACAGAGCCAGAACTGCTCCCAGTTGCTCAACAATTAGCAATTGTCTTGCAATGGTCCACCAGCGCGTGGGTTCGCGGCAGTTTTCGAGGGTAGAGTATTCGACCCAAATTTGTTGGTTCGCCCGAGAGGAAGTGAAAGGGTACTCTCAAGTATTAGGAGCTGAATGTGTCAGATTCAACCACACCTGAAAGATTAGTATGTGCAAGCAAAGTATCAGCAGCAAAGTAGTATGATAACAACGGTGTCAGAAACGATCTGTTGACGGCAGACTATTCCTAACGGTCGTATCAATGCCGCCAGAAGTTGACCGTGGACGGAGAATATTCTTTCCCGTCAACGGCGCGAGAAAAAGTATTGTAGCGGGTAGTAGCAGTGTAACGAGTATCAGGAGTGGCAAGGAACAGCAGTAGTGACATCAGTAGCAAGTAGCAACAGCAGAGCAAGTAACAGCAGCAGAGCAAAACAAGTAACAACAGCAGAGCAAAACAAGTAACAACAGCAGTGGGACAAACTCGTGGGCAATGGGTCGGTGATTCGTTTGGATGACATTCATCATGCAACAGTTATAACACGGAGAGATATGTGGCTAGCTCCCGTTCGTCAATGTGATGTAGGCATGCATTTCGTGTGTAGTCATACGTGCTTAGGGAAAAGAACTTGCATGAAATCTATTGTCCATCCATCCCGTGGCAGCGGGATCCAAAAGGATACTACGGGATATTAAGGTTCTCCTTTTAATAAAGAACCGGAACAACGCATTAGCACTTGGTGAACACATGAACTCCTCAAACTATGGTCATCACCGGGAGTGGTTCCGGTTATTGTCACTCCGGGGTTGCCGGGTCATAACACATAGTAGGTAACTACAACTTGCAAGATCGGATCTAAACCACACATATATTGGTGACAACATAATAATTTCAGATCTGAAATCATGGCACTCGGGCCCTAGTGACAAGCATTAAGCCTGGCAAAGTAGTAGAAACATCAATCTCAGAACATAGTGGATACTAGGGATCAATCCCCGTCAAAACCAACTCGATTACATGATAGATCTCATCCTACTCATCACCGCCCAGCGAGCCTACGAATAGATTACTCATGAACGATGAAGAGCTTCATGGAATTGGAGAGGGAAGAAGGTTGATGATGACGATGGCGACGATTTCCCCTCTCCGGAGCCCAAAACGGACTCCAGATCTGTTATCTAGATGAAGAACAAGATGTGGCGGTGCCTCCATATCGCAAACGTGATGAAATCTTCTCTTCTGATTTTTTTCTGGGCGAAAGTGAATTTATAGAGCTGGAGATGGGGGCGGCAGACCCACGTGGGCCCCACAAGCTTGGTTGCCGCAGCCAGGGGGGCCGCGGCAACAGGGCTTGTGGCCCACTAGCCCATCCCCTCCGGTGGATCTTTGCGCAGGTATTTTTCATATTTTCCAGAAATATTCTCCGTAAATTTTCAGGACGTTCCGAGAACTTTCATTTCTGCACAAAAATAACACCATGGCAATTCTGCTGAAAACAGCGTCAGTCCAGGTTAGTTCCATTCAAATCATGCAAATTAGAGTCCAAAACAAGGGAAAAGAGTTTGGACAAGTAGATACGATGGAGACGTATCAACTCCCCCAAGCTTAAAACCTTGCTTGTCCTGAAGCAACTCAATTGACAAACTGAAAGAGAAAGAAAAACTTTGACAAACTCTGTTTGATCTTGTTGTTGCAACTATGTCTAACTCGTAACCAGAATTTTAGCAAGATCACAAGTTAACCACATAAGCAAGTGACACAAAGGTCTCACGGTAAACTAATATCAATGAAATAATCAACTAGCGAGAAAATAATAATGAGTTTCAGATGCCAACAATTCAATTAAAACAAGCATGAAGCAATATGAATAGGTGGTATCTCACTAGCTCTTTCTGAGACCGCAAAACATATATGTAGAGCACTTTCAAAGATCAAGGGCTGAATAAACATTGTAATTCATAGCAACGAAGATCCAGTCATAGTCATACTCAATATCAATCAAAAGAAAAGCATAAAAATGACAGAGGTGCTCTCTAATTGGTGCTTATATAAGAAGAGGATGACTCAACAGGAAAATAAATAGACAGGCCCTTCGCAGAGGGAAGCATTGATTTGCAGAGGTGCCAGAGCTCAAGCTTTGAAAACAGAGATAATAATTTTGGGTGGCATGCTTTCATTGTCAACGCAATGACCAAGAGTTCTCAATATCTTCCACGCTACTCATTCTATAGGCGGTTCCCAAACAGAAAAGTAAAGGTTTAACTCCCCCACCACCAATCAATCACACTCCACGGCTAGCCGAATCCTCAAGTACCGTCCATACTAACATCAATCCGGGGGGAGTCTTGTTTTACAGTTATGTTTTCAATTTAAGCGTGAAACTAGGCATTCCAATTACCGGCCCCTTTCTTGTGAATGACAGTGAATAAACACATGTCGAGGATAACACTTGTCGTGGTTTTGTCACGGCAGATGTCCTCGTGAAAGGACTTAGTATGGGAACCATCGCACTTTGGTGGCGACTCAAAGGGGTTGAACAGGAGGAACGCGGCGGGTTACCCAGGTTCGGCCCCTCGCGTGGAGGTAATAGCCTACGTCCTGCTTGGCGTGTATTGATGTGGATTCGATTACAAGAAAGGCGTAACTCGCCTTACCTAGCACTCGATGATTTCTAACCTAACTATCCCTCTTCAAACTCGCCTTTATATAGAGGTCGAGGCTTTAGGGTTTACAAGAGTCCCTTCCTCTTTACAAATCGTGACCACCGCGGCCTCTGAGTCGCCGTCTTGCAAAACCCAGAGACCTTCCACAAATCACAACCATCTTGCGGCCTTAAACCGCCCAGGCTGAGGCCCAAATGAGTCAAAGGATGAACCGCCTTACTAGTAACCCGGCCCATATTGGGCGGGTCACTTAATAAGCAATATCCCCAACATTAGGCCCCAAATTGACTTGAATCTTCATGCCAATGCTTCTGTTTTAGTTGAACGTGATTCACTCCTTTGCGTTCCTCCATACGCCAGAAATTTTAACTCGCCAACTGGTACCGGAAAAAGTCTTTGAGCCGCCAATGCATTTCCCGTCAGCACTTTCCTTAGCCCTCGATTTTCGGGAAATTTAACACAATCCCAACGGATCTTTTAGTGCATCATTATCCCAAAATTTTCGGACGTCATCATGGCGAATCTTTTATTCCCAAGCGGTTCCCGCTCACGGCGCCTCGATTCCAGCGCCCGTCCTGATAAATAGGCGGAAGGGACAGGGCTGACACTGGCCACCTACCAGTCTCGTCAGTCCCCCCCCCCATTATCGCAACAGAAAACCGCACCGCTTCCCGAGGGTTTCGCCGCCGGCCGCAAACTCCGCCCTCGTCCGAAGAACTCCAGTGCTGCCCGCAAGCCGTCGCCGTTCGAGGAGCTCCGGCGCCGCCCGCAAGCCGTCACCGTTGCCAGGCTCCGCCGCCGCCGAGGGTCCCTTCATTCTCCGGGACCCCTGCGCTTCTCCAACAGCCTCCATCACCGCCGATCTTCTTCGACCAAGATCTTCAGGTTAGGCCACTGTTTCCCCTTCTTTAAGGGTAGATTTATTTCTTGTTCATGCTTCCGCCATTGCCATGCTTCCGCCATTGCCATAGTTCCGAAGCCCTTCGCTCGCAACCATCTATTACCCTCGAACTGATTAGTCCGAGCGCCATTAGGGCACCCAGTGCCTTGAATAGTCTTATCCATCTGTGCTCTTGCGAATTTTCTAAATACACTAGTTTCTTCAAACATGAGGCACCACCCTGATCACACATCGTTCATGTTTTAGCCATGTCCGCAAGTTTTTATATCTGTTCAACAGATCCATTCCTCATTCACTGTTTGTAAAAAGCTGTTTGGAAACTTCGTCCTTCCCTTAGTGTTTCGGAAAGAATAAATTTCACCACCCACAGTAACATCGCTTCTGAGAATAGCCCTGCTCCGATAAGTCGCCACATCAGCCCAACCCGGCCTCCTAGTCCGGCGGGTTAAGCAAGAGCTGATCCCGATTCACATAGTAAATGTTCGAGACATGTAATACCATATTCTTACCTATTTGTAGCATGGGTGCCGTTTTCAAGAGCGATTGGCTTCCTACCAAAGTCGATGATGCTGTTTTGGCGAATTACGTGAAAGCGGGCTGCTTGGATCCTCAAGACGTCATTGGATGGCGCACCGGGTTAGGAGAAGACCTCCCCAACCCCAAGGAAGGGGAGATAGTAGTTTTTGTGGAACACTTGGAACGGGGTTTTAAGCCGCCCGGATCTAAATTCCTTAGGGACGCTCTGAACTTCATGAATGTCCGATTCCAGGATTTGGGACCCAATTCCATAAGCAACCTAAGTCAATTCCAAGTCCTTTGCGAAGCTTATTTGCGAATCGAGCCTTCCGTCCCTCTGTTTTGGTACTTTTTCCACTTGAATCGCCAGACGGAATTCCACAATGGCCCCAGTTTGGAACTTGGCGGGGTCAACGTCCAGCGTCGCAGGGACAGTCTGTTTCCTTCACTCACTATGCCTAGCCACCCCAAAGGCTGGGGTGAATCTTGGTTTTATTGCAAAGAAACATCCCCTGCCGGCGAGAACAAACTTCTGGGCTACAGGCCAACCCGCCTTCCGGTCAATTTTAAACTCCCTGACAAGCTCACCGAGGAAGAAGAGTCGGACTTCATCCCAATTATGTCCGTACTGAGATCCTTGACGAACAACGGTCTCACCGGGGTTGACCTGATCCGCTGCTGGGTCGAATGGCGGATCCTTCCTCTGAGCCGCCGAGATGGTCTGATGTGCGAATTTGACGGCACTCTGGATCATCCCCAATGCTACTTCCACACAGCATTAACGGAAAAAGACATCGTCACCATCATCAGGAAGCTGACCGGCGAACCTACAGCAAAATGCGGCCAAATCGGCCTTAAGCCCTTCTGCAAGATTAACCCGGCACCCAAGGTAACCAAAGCTAACTCGCCCTCAACTTTTTATTCCATCTGTTTTACTGCCATCATGACTTCATGCCATATTCCTTTCCAGAAAGGCGACAAGTTCTGGTCTAGGAGACCTAAGAAACAAGCCATGAAGAGTTCTAAGCCGCCTTCCAAGAAAAACAAGGGCAAAGGTAAATCTACTGCGGCCGAGCCATCTGAAGTCGACGAATCTCAAGCTGGCGACGCACTCTCAGAGGTACCAATCCGTCCTCTTTTTCACTCGCCACCTATCACCTTTTAACTTTTATTTATATCTCTCACTCCTCTGGTAACAGAATGAAGATAACAGAAGCCAAGAGGACTCCATCGAGGTAATTTCCGTCTCCTCTGATTCATCTCCTTCCTCGCCTAAGCCGGTCCGACGAATATGTGGGAAAGTCCCCTTCTCACATCCAGATGCCCATTTGGACCCAAATTTCTTATTGAAGAGAACACAGCACGCCTCGAACCGGAAAACGCGAAGTCACTCCGGCGATCTAATACCTGGCTTGCCAACAACGAACAAAAGAAAACCAAGCGAGGTACCTCCTTTTTTTTATTTGAGCAACCATTGTTCGTGCTGCTTTTGGGTCACAGTCATAACCCGCCTGTATTATCGATGTATAAATTCTGCAGGATTCTCCCCCTACCTCTGGCGACTCAGTGATGTCGACCCTTCCACCAATGATCCGAGTCCCGGGGTAAGTTTCTTGCCCTGATCCTTGAGAATAGCACTCTTTTTAATTTTTTAACACACCTATCTCTTTCGTTAGGGCACAAGCCAAAAAGAGGAAGACCAGTGGATCAATCCCTGACGCCACTTCTGAGCTTCCAAGGAAAGCTACTCCGACTCAAGAAGATCCGAGTCAAGACGAGCCGACAATTCAAGCGGACCTTCCTGAGTCGCCCATAGGATCAACGGATGTCCCTAGATCACCGATCGTAATGGCGACAGCTGATGACCCAGATGCTGTAGTCATTACTGGTTCTCTTTTCTCCAAGCCGGCAGCGACAATCCTCTCCAAACATATAGCATCCCCTTCTCCATCAATTCTCGAGTCTGGGCCTTCCAAGGCGAAACTTTCTGACTATGCAGGTCTGGAGTTTAAAGAACTCTGTTCTGGCTTCGCAAGTCGCCTGGAAGCGAGTTATGAGATGGAAAAGAATCTGCTAAAAATGTCAAATAACAAGCATGAGGTAAACTTTTATACTCTATACTATCTCCATTAACCCCCAATGGGCCGGCTCATCAGTAAAAGGATGAGCCGGGTCTTGATTTCTGTATAATCTTTCTTGAGAATTATACATTAGCCCCCAAGTGTCAGGGGTATTGCCTTGCAATATTGATGAGACTTGTCTTTGTTTTAAATTTTGAACAGGAAAGCCTTGCCCAGACCGTACTGGCCCTGGGCGACTTAAGGAGAAACTTGTCTGGTCAACAAGATGCCCGAACTCAGTCGGAAGACAAATATAAGTTGGCTCTGGTTGAACTAGAAAAGCTCAAAGCCGAGTTAGAAAGAACTCAGGCTGACCAAAACGCGGCTTTGAAGAGAGCCGAAAAAGCAGAAGCAAAGCTAGCGACTGTCCAACAGGAGCTATCCGGCTTAAAGCGCCATATCTCCAACATGACACAAGCCATCTTTGGTAAGCTTCACCTAACTCTCCAACCTTATCCTCTTCCTTGGGCAAATTCCTTAATGTTAACTTACCGGTTATCAAATCCCAGGCTCGAGAGTCGCCAATCTGCAAGACGACTGTGTGTTGATGCTGAAGGCGATCTATACGCTGACGGAACAGCTGTACACAGGCAGTGTGCTGACCGTCAAAGCCGTAATAGGTGCAAAAGAGCCCATCACTTCCATCAAGAAGGTGCTTGGATATCTATCCACACTTCCTCCCCAGATCGGCGAGTTAACCCGGTCAGCCGCCCGGAAGGGTGTCCTGACGGCTCTAAGTCACTGCTTGGCGTACGCTCCGGAAATTAATTTGGAAGAAGTAGCTGCCGGCTTCCCTCAGCTTAAAGATGACGGCTCGGAGTTCGTGGAAGAAGACTACCAGAAGGTTGTCAAAGATTCTCGGCTGGCCGCAACTCAACTCGCCGCCAGCCTTGACTTAACAAAATATCAGGTGGCTTACGATGGTAAGAATAAGAAAATCAGCCCGCCAACCTTCATGGTGACCAACATAATCCCTCGGCGACCCAAGAACCCCTTCGACTGGGAAGCAGACCTGGCATCCATCTTGACCGATGAAGATGATTTTGCTTCTTTGTCCAAGTGCAATTGGGTCTTGGGCGATTTACAAATCGAAGCCGGTCAAAGCTCGCGCCAAGATTTAGGGAAGTAGACCTTTCTCGAATTTGGCCCATGAACCATGTAATAGTTAATACTATCTTTTGATGACCCCTTCTGCCAAAAAAGACAACCTCATACCGCTTTTGAAGCGGTTTGAAATATTTGATCCGCCTTTATAAAAATCTTCTGCAATGCTTAATCCGCCAAGGACAGACCTCTGAACATATCATCTGGGAAGATAAAAGACACTGCAAGTAGTTTCAAAAAACATGCAGAGGATAGAAAAAACCTCCAAGTTCAAACCTTAACACCAGTAATGCAGGTTTCGTCGGCTCATACGGTCGCGACAGGGGGAGGCGAGTCAGAAAGCTCGTGCACCCACCCCTAATGCAGGTTTCGTCGGCTCATACGGTCGCGACAGGGGGAGGCGAGTCAGAAAGCTCGTGCACCCACCCTTAATGCAGGTTTCGTCGGCTCATACGGTCGCGACAGGGGGAGGCGAGTCAGAAAGCTCGTGCACCCACCCTTAATGCAGGTTTCGTCGGCTCATACGGTCGCGACAGGGGGAGGCGAGTCAGAAAGCTCGTGCACCCACCCTTAATGCAGGTTTCGTCGGCTCATACGGTCGCGACAGGGGGAGGCGAGTCAGAAAGCTCGTGCACCCACCCTTAATACAGGTTTCGTCGGCTCATACGGTCGCGACAGGGGGAGGCGAGTCAGAAAGCTCGTGCACCCACCCTTAATGCAGGTTTCGTCGGCTCATACGGTCGCGACAGGGGGAGGCGAGTCAGAAAGCTCGTGCACCCACCCTTAATGCAGGTTTCGTCGGCTCATACGGTCACGACAGGGGGAGGCGAGTCAAAAAGCTCGTGCACCCACCCTAAATGCAGGTTTCGTCGGCTCATACGGTCGCGACAGGGGGAGGCGAGTCAAAAAGCTCGTGCACCCACCCTAAATGCATGTTCTGTCGGCTCATAAGGTCGCGACAGGGGGAGGCGAGTCAAAAAGCTCGTGCACCCACCCTAAATGCAGGTTTCGTCGGCTCATACGGTCGCGACAGGGGGAGGCGAGTCAAAAAGCTCGTGCACCCACCCTAAATGCATGTTCTGTCGGCTCATAAGGTCGCAACAGGATGACACAAATTGCTCTTTTTTAAGGAAGAAGCCCCCAAGTCGGGGAACATTTTATTACTTCATAATGAAACTGAAAAACTTACAAAGCATGGAGTTTTTAAGAACTCAAGTGTAGTAAGGCCGCAAATGGGCAATATTCCAAGGGCGAGTTGACTCAGCCTCCGTAGTCGGTCGATCAGGCCAAAGATCCATCAAGTAGTAAGAGCCATTGCGGAGGTTCTTGCTGACGACGAAAGGCCCTTCCCAAGGGGGCGAGAGCTTGTGCATGCCTGCCCGATCTTGTATCAGACGAAGTACCAAGTCGCCCTCCTGGAAAGCCCGACTCTTAACCCGGCGACTATGATAACACCGCAGATCTTGCCGATAGATAGCTGAACGAGCCGCCGCTAAGTCACGCGCCTCTTCCAAGGCATCCAAGGAATCCTGACGCGCCAACTCATTATCTTGCTCCACATATGCGGCGACTTTAAGAGAATCATGTCTTATGTCGGTAGGAAGGACAGCTTCTGCTCCATAGACCAAAAAGAAAGGCGTGAACCCCGTGGATCGATTCGGGGTGGTCCGGATGCTCCATAATACCGAAGGTAGTTCCTCAACCCAACACCCTGGAGTTCTTTCCAGGGGAACCATGAGGCGAGGTTTAATCCCTCGTAGGACTTCCTGATTCGCCCGCTCTGCTTGCCCGTTTGACTGCGGGTGAGCAACTGTAGAAATATCAAGCCGGATATGTTCACGGCGACAAAAATCCAGCATCACTCCTTGGGACAAGTTAGTACCATTGTCCGTGATAATACTGTGTGGATATCCAAAACGGAAAATCAGCTTTTTCAGAAACTTGACCGCAGTCTCCGCATCGCAAGCCCCAACAGGTTCCGCCTCAATCCATTTAGTGAACTTATCAACCGCCACCAATAAGTGAGTTTTCTTGTTGGAGGACATCTTAAAGGGACCGACCATGTCCAGCCCCCAGACCGCGAAAGGCCAAGTAATGGGAATCATCCTCAATTCTTGAGCCGGCACATGAGCCTGTCTCCCATATCGTTGGCACCCCTCACACCGCCGTACTATATCTTCTGCATCTGCGTGAGCCGTCAACTAGAAGAAACCATGTCGAAAGGCTTTTGATACCAAAGAACGTGACCAGGCGTGATGCCCGCAATCTCCAGAATGGATGTCATTTAGGATCATGCATCCTTCCTCGGAAGAGACGCACCGCTGAAAGACCCCTGAAGCACTTCGTTTATATAGCTCGCCATTAATGATGACCATGGACTTGCTACGCTGAACAATCTGGCGAGCCAAAACTTCATCAGTGGGTAACTCGCCTCGAGCGAGATAAGCCAGATAAGGAAGAGCCCAATCCGGAGTGACATGGAGAGCCGCCACAAGCTGAGACTCGGGATCTGGTATCGCCAATTCCTCCTCCGTGGGTACAGTCACAGACGGTTTATGCAAGACATCCAAGAAAACATTAGGGGGGACCGGTTTTCTCTGTGAGCCGAGTCGCGAGAGGGCATCAGCTGCTTCGTTGAGTCACCGATCAACATGATCAACCTGGTACCCATGAAAATAGCCCGCCACGTCAGATACAGCTCGCCTGTAAGCCGCCATCATAGGATCTCGAGAGTCCCAGGTGCCCGAAACCTGTTGCGCCACCAAACCTGAATCCCCAAAGCATCTGACTCGGGTTAGGTTCATCTCTTTTGCCAGTCGCAAACCATGAAGCAGAGCTTCATATTCTGCCGCATTATTTGTGCAAGGGAACATGAGCCGGAGAACGTAGCAGAACTTATCTCCTTGAGGGGATATCAACACCACACACGCCCCCGAGCCCTCCAACTGCCTGGATCCATCAAAATAAATAGTCCAATAGGTAAGGTTAGGCCGATCTTCCGGAGCCTAAAGCTCCGTCCAATCTTGACGAAATCAACTAGTGCCTGGGACTTGATGGCCGTGCGGGGGGTATATTGTATGTGATGCGACCCAAGTTCTATTGCCCATTTGGCGATTCGCCCTGTTGCCTCGCGGTTTTGGATGACGTCACCAAGGGGCACGGAACTGACCACGGTGATCGGGTGTTCCTGGAAATAATGTTTAAGCTTTTGACTCGCCATGAACACCCCATAGACCAGTTTCTGCCAATGTGGGTATCGCTGTTTGGAAAGAGTTAACACCTCACTGATAAAGTACACCGGGCGTTGCACCGGGTATTCCTTTCCTTCCTCCTTTCTTTCGACGACCACAGCCACGCTGACCGCTTTGGAATTCGCGGCGATATACAGGAGCATAGGCTCCTTTTCAGTCGGGGCCGCCAGGACCGGCGGGTTAACCAATTGATGTTTCAAGGCCTGAAATGCCTCGTCAGCCTCCTCTGTCCATACGAATCGATCGGACTTTCTCAACAATTGATAAAGAGGAATCGCCTTTTCTCCGAGGCGGCTCACGAAACGACTGAGAGCCGCAATACGACCCGCCAATCGCTGAACTTGATTAACATTCGTCGGCTTGTCGAGGGAAGTAACTGCTTCAATTTTGTTCGGGTTAGCCTCGATGCCGCGCTCCGATACCAAGAAACCTAGTAGTTTTCCCGCAGGTACGCCGAAAACGCACTTGGTAGGATTTAGCTTCATATGATATACCCGTAAATTATCAAAGGTTTCCTTAAGGTCTTCCAGAAGTGTCTCCTCCCGGCGGGTCTTGATCACAATGTCGTCAACATAGGCATGGACGTTGCGGCCAATTTGGTTATGAAGACAATTCTGGATGCAGCGTTGGTAAGTCGCCCCTGCGCTCTTGAGCCCGAACGGCATGGACACATAGCAAAAGGCCCCGAAGGGGGTTATGAAGGCGGTCTTCTCCTGATCTTCCACAGCCATTTTGATCTGATGATAACCTGAATAGGCGTCCAAAAAGCACAATCGTTCGCACCCCGCCACCGAGTCAATGATTTGGTCGATGCGGGGAAGAGCGAAAGGATCCTTGGGACAAGCTCTGTTGAGGTCCGTATAGTCAATACACATACGGAACGTGCCATTCTTCTTGAGTACTAACACCGGGTTAGCTAGCCATTTGGGGTGAAAGACTTCCACGATGAACCCGGCGGCTAAAAGACGGGCGACTTCCTCTCCAATCGCCTTCCGTCGCTCCTCGTTAAACCTGCGAAGGTATTGTTGGACAGGTTTGCATTTTGGGTCAATATTAAGATGGTGCTCAGTGAATTCTCTCGGTACAACCGGCATGTCAGAGGGCTTCCATGCGAAGATGTCCCGATTCTCACGGATGAATTCGATGAGCGCGCTTTCCTATTTGGGGTCCAGACCTGTTCCAATGGTAAACTGCTTGGATGAATCGCCAGGGACGAAGTCGACTGTCTTCGTGTCATCCGTTGGTTTGAACTTGAGGGGCGACTCGGAATCTGTAGTCGGCTTCTTGAGCGGTGACATGTCTGCCGGGTCAACGTTGGCCCGACGGTTTTTGAGCTCTTCCGCCGCGCAGGCGACTTCCGGATAGGCCGCGTCTCCTTCCTCACACTCCTTTGCAATTCTTCTATCTCCGTCAATCGTGATGGGCCCTTTAGGACCAGGCATTTTGAGCTTGAGGTAGACGTAGCACGGGCGAGCCATGAAGCGAGCGTAAGCCGGTCGCCCGAACAGCGCATGGTACGAGCTTTTTAGTTTGACCACCTCGAAGACCAGAGACTCCGACCTGTAATTCTGCGCAGTTCCAAACGCTACTGAGAGCCTGACCCGGCCTATGGGATAAGCCGATTTGCTCGGGACGATGCCGTGGAAGACCGTGGTTGAAGGCATCAAGTCTTTCTCTAATAGATTCATCCTCCGGAAGGTGTCGAAGTATAGGATATTAATGCTGCTGCCGCCATCCATTAGTACTTTCGATAGAGTTTAGCCCCCCACTTGGGGAGCCACGACTAATGCCAGGTCGCCCGGGTTATCTATTCTCGGCGGGTGATCCTCTCTGCTCCATGTTATGGTCTGTTCGGACCAGTGGAGATATCTGGGAACTGCCGGCTCAATTACGATGTACGCCCGGTGATTTACCTTTTTATCACGCCTGCAAGCATTAGTGGTGAAAACATGGTACTGCCCATTACTTAGCTGTTTAGGATTGTTGCGGAAGCCCCCATGGTCATCCTGGTCCTGCGGAGCCCCCTGTGGGGGCGGCTGCTGGAAAACTCCCGGCGGGTTGTACCGCCGTTGGTGGTGCACCGGGTACTGGCCGCCGCCTGGCTGCGGGCCCCCCTGTGCCTCTTGTTCGGGAAAACCGCCGAAGGGGTTGTGCCTTTGATTGGGCGCGGCGAGTTGGTCCTGGCGACGGTTCGGATCTTCGTTTTGGCTCTTCTTGATTGCCTCGGCCCGAAATTCTCGCATCACGAAACAGTTCTCCCAAGAGTGGCCCGCCGGGCCGTCGGCCGTGGCGTGGTGCGAGCAAGGGCCTTTGAGTAGCTCTTCGTAATTACGCGGCCTTTTCCCACTGAAGCCTCGATTCTTCTTTTTGCCGTCATTGGCGTTGGTGTTGGCAACCAGATCCGTGGGCTCCTCCTGTGGCCTACGCTTGCCGTTGGTCCCCTGGTTGTGACGATTGCGGCCTTGGAGGCGGGTGTGGTTTTTGGTTGAATCGCCCTTCTTGGGCGAGTTACCCTTACCATCCTCGCCGGGATCCTTGGTATCATCAGCCTCGGCGTACCTAGTGAGGGTATCCATCAGCTCGCCCATATCCTGAACTTTCCGTTTGAGTCGCCCCAATTTCTGGACCAGCGGTTCATAGTGGCAGTTGTGCTCGAGGATAAGCACAGCTTGCGCTGTCGTGATGCCATCCGATGAATGGATAATTTCCGCGACTCGCCGCGACCAATGGTGCGCCGACTCATCCGGGCGTTGTACGCAGTGTTGCAAGTCGACGATCGTCATCGGCCGTTTACAGGTTCCCCGGAAGTTTTTGATGAAACGCTCCTTCAGCTCGGCCCAGGACTGGATAGAACTGGGGGGTAAGTTTT
Source organism: Hordeum vulgare subsp. vulgare (assembly GCF_904849725.1). Classification (NCBI taxonomy): domain Eukaryota; kingdom Viridiplantae; phylum Streptophyta; class Magnoliopsida; order Poales; family Poaceae; genus Hordeum; species Hordeum vulgare. Next base: position 108,293,091 of record NC_058518.1, on the reverse strand, counting down.
TCAACCAAGTGCGCGCCGATCCCTCGAGCATCATGGCGAAATATCTGGCGCAAACCGCCTCGTTTACGTCAAGCATGTCCATGGCGATCTCATAGCCCTCGATCCAAGATGTTGGTTCGAGATCTGGTGTGTAATTAGGCACCTTTCTTGGTCCTTTGAAATCCTTGGGCATTCTTTCGTTTCGAAGGGCCAGGGACAAGCAGGGCACCCCAACTCGCCCTCCGGTCCCCGCGGGAGGAGTCTGAGCCTCTTGAATGTTGGGTGGACCTCTGCCCGGCGGGTTCCGCTCGGGCGGGTTGTCCTACGGGAAGTGTCGCGGGGCACTGTTTACGGCTGGCTGATCCTCCGGCATACCCCTGGTATAGCTCGCCTGGGGGGTGGAGTGCAATCGCTAAGGGCTGTGTGAGAACTGCGCGTTTTGGACCACCGCCATTTTTAACATCTCGATGGCGTTCCTTGCTTCGATCTCAGCTGGGGTGTTGCCGTGGATCGGAAGAGACTCCAGATGGCGAGTTGCGGCAAGCATGTTATCCACCGGGTTAGAGAAGTGGCCTCGAGGGGTACGGAAACGAGGAATTTGACCCTCAGTCGGCTGAATCGGCGGGTTAGGAGGGCGGCCCAGCCCTCCTGCTGGGGCGGCTCCCATCCCGGGTGTTTGGGGAGTGTCGAACAGGCGAGTCGGATTGAGATCATGGGGCAGGCGACCCTGGTGTCTCTGCTGATGGACGGCGTCGGACGCGCGCTGCTGTCTTTCAAGCCGCCATTTGTCGGTGTTCAACCGCATCCTTTCGGCCGCAATCTGGGCTTGTCGAGTTTCCATCCTGGCGGACTCCGTCTCAGCATCCTGATGGGCCTTTGCCACCGCCTCCCTCAGCGTTGCTAACTCCGCGTTTATCTCTTCTTGGTTCTCTGGCGTGAGGGGGGTTGACATTAGTCTTGTGATTTACACCGCTAAATCCACCAGGACTGCTGACGCACTTCTAGATGTCCCGCCGGTCCCATCGCCTCCAGTGGGGTTCTGTGCGGGTTGAGTCACCCCGGCCATGTAGATGGCGATCTGGCGGCGGGTTCGATCGAGGATTTCCGGATCCATGGCCAATGACAAGCCTCCGAGACCGTCTCCGTGGAGGGACTGGATGGAATCTGAATCGCCCATGGATGATTCGTCGTCAGAGTTGATGTGGGTAACCTCCTGGGCCGCCGCGTGCTCTGGCTCCTCCGACCCCTGCGTGAAACCCACAAAGACCGGGTGGGTCAGATTCCGTGTTATGACTGGATGAACGTACCTGGCCGGCTCGACGATGTCGGAGGAGATGTCCGGCTCAGGAACAGATGACCCGATCATGCCGATGAATACGTTGATCTTGCCGAAGGGGACCCTGTAGCCTGATTCGAGAGAATTCGCTTCAGGTCCCCATCGCTAGTTGTCGATGTAGGCTATGCCGCGTCGGCTCCAAGTCATGAGCGTCGTCGCATAACTCCCAAACCCTGGTAGGGCTCCCTTTGAGAACTCAACTCCACCGTGCGCAGGCCCCACGGTGGGCGCCAACTGTCGTGGTTTTGTCACGGCAGATGTCCTCGTGAAAGGACTTAGTATGGGAACCATCGCACTTTGGTGGCGACTCAAAGGGGTTGAACAGGAGGAACGCGGCGGGTTACCCAGGTTCGGCCCCTCGCGTGGAGGTAATAGCCTACGTCCTGCTTGGCGTGTATTGATGTGGATTCGATTACAAGAAAGGCGTAACTCGCCTTACCTAGCACTCGATGATTTCTAACCTAACTATCCCTCTTCAAACTCGCCTTTATATAGAGGTCGAGGCTTTAGGGTTTACAAGAGTCCCTTCCTCTTTACAAATCGTGACCACCGCGGCCTCTGAGTCGCCGTCTTGCAAAACCCAGAGACCTTCCACAAATCACAACCATCTTGCGCCTTAAACCGCCCAGGCTGAGGCCCAAATGAGTCAAAGGATGAACCGCCTTACTAGTAACCCGGCTCATATTGGGCGGGTCACTTAATAAGCAATATCCCCAACAACACTCCTAACATGGAAGATACCCATAGCCCCATGTCACCACATGAGCGGTTCGGCCATGCAAAACAGATTGTTTCTTGAAGGTTTAGAGAATTGCACATGCCAATTTACTTGGAACGGCATGTAGATACCGCACATAGGTAGGTATTGTGGACTCTCATGGAAAAACTTTTGGGTTTATGGAAGTGGATGCACAAGCAGTATTCCGCTTAGTACAAGTGAAGGCTAGCAAAAGACTGGGAAGCGACCAACTAGAGAGCGACAACAGTCATCAGGATGCAATGAGTTTGACTAACATGGAGTGCAAGCATGAACATTATATGAATCACCATGAACACGAACATGATAGAGGCTATGTTGATTTTATTTCAACTACATGCATGAACATGCGCCAAGTCAAGCCACTTGAGTCATTCAAAGGAGGATACCATCCTATCATACTACATCATAGTCATCTCAAAATCTATGTTGGCATTCAAGACAAACCATTATAAGCTCCTAGCTAAATAAGTATGGCATCAGAAACTATGATCTCTAAGTTGTCATTGCAAACATGATTCTCTCACAACAAAGCTGAGTCTGGGATGACAAGCTAGTCATATTTACAAAAACAAAATAGATAGAGTTCATACCAGCTTTTCCAGTCTCAGTCACTTCATCATATATCATCATTATTGCCTTTCACTTGCACGATCGAACGATGTGAACAATAATAAGAGTGCTCGTGCATTGGACTAAGCTGAATCTGCAGGCAAACACAAAGGAGAAGACAAAGTAATATGGCTCTTTGAAAGCTAAACAGGTATGCATGCAAGAGCCACTAAACATTGTAACCAATATATTCTACCTTGACCCAAAGAAAAAGAAAACTATTTACACTGGAAAGATCCCAACAAGCAAAAAGAAGAAAGGAAAATCTTTTTGGGTTTTCTCAAAAGGACACAAAACAAGAAAACAATAAAACGAAAATAAACTAGCATGGATAATACAGTGGCAAAGTGTGAACACCGACGAACAAAGTGAAAGCATAAGCATGAATGTAAGGTCGGTGAGAGCACGTACTCCCCCAAGCTTAGGCTTTTGGCCTAGCTTGGTCTACTCCCAAGACGGGAAATAACTAGCTCCGGGATACTCTGGAGCGGACTGTGGATGCCACTGCTGTGTGAGCTCCTCTGGCTCCCACTGATAAACTGGCGTCTGGTACTCGACTGGCGGCTCGGGCACGGGCACCTGTGGTTGGGCTAAGCCCCAATATGCGTAGATGTCCGAGGGCATAATAGTGTACCTGCCTGCATGAATATCAAACAAAGAAGGAGCAGGCAAAGTAATAGTCTCTCGAGTACCCTGACTAAATACCAGGTTATAAATCATCCGTCTACTAGCATCTCTATCCAGAAAATCATGGCGAACCATTTTGTCATATTCCAGATATTTCTCAGGAAGAAGCATCTCTTCTTCCTCGCGAAGTCTAATATGTATCTCAAAGTGTCTAGCAAGACGAGTAGCATAGAGACCTCCATAGACGACACCTTTGGAACGGTTTGTGTTCAACCGCTGAGCTACTATAGCACCTAGGCTATAAGTCTTAGTGCTATAAAGGCCTTCGCGCAAAACCGCAAGGTCTAGAGAGCTAAGTGATCCAGCCTCCCCACGGCCAATCAAACATTTTACCACAAATAATGAGAAGTACCGAAGCACAGGAAAATGTATGCTAGCAATTCTAGCGCGAGACACTCCTCTCTCCTCTCCAACAACAATAGTACTTATGAAATCCTCCAAGTCCCGTGGACGAGGATCATGAATATCCCCAACATAAGGTAATTTGCATGCATTGCAAAAATCTTGTAGTTCATGCACTGGGGGATATTGTACAACATGAACTCAACCATGGGAGGATTCTTCCTCGGGTAGAAGTTGAAGCTTTGAACAAAAATATTGGTGAGGAGGAGGTATTTTGGGCACTTATCTTCAACGAGCGCGGTAAGACCTGCATTCTCCACCAAGTAATAAAAGTCTTCATAAAGCCCAGCGGCGCATAAAAAATCATCACTTGGCCACTCGCACGCTCGAACTTCCATGACTCGAGGAACCACGTACTTGGGGAGGTTATTCTCATCCTCCTTGGGGTTACGGCTTGAAGAGCCTCTCAAGAACCTCCTCATCTTTTTCCTTTTCTAGCTCTGAAAAATTCTGAAATTTTTAGAGACTTCGAAAGAAAAGTGAATAGAGATTAACCAAACTCGTAGCAACTACTCCTACTAGCGCCTAGAGACCATATCACGCGCTAAAACTACTTGGGACAAGCTAAAATCAACATTTCAAGCTCAAGAACAGGGTCACCAAGGTAGTAAGAATACACGAAGGATAAAGCACTAGAGCAAAAACTAATTGGACCAATGGAGGAGTCACTTACCAAGGAGTAATTTCCCCAAAACGGTTCGGAGAATGGTGCTTTCAGCAAGGAGATCAAAAATCACAGCCAAATGAGCAAGAACACGGGTTTGAGCTACGAAACAATTTTTTCTAGAGGTAGAGGAAGAGGATGGGAGCTGGAATGAGTGGAGGGGGTCCTTGTGGGCCCCACAAGCTTGCTTGCCACGGCCAGGGGGTGGCCGCGGTGACAGGGCTTGTGGCCCACTGGTGTGGCCCCCAGGCCAGCTCTCAGTCCCAGTATTTTTCAAATATTCCAGAAAAAATCATACTAGATTTTCAGGACCATCGGAGAACTTTTATTTTCGGGGTATTTTTCTCCGGGACGCTAAAACAGAAAACAGGGAAAACTAAACTAAACCTATAATTTTTCTTCTAAGCAAAAGAAAGTGAAAGCTTAAAACAGAGGTATGTGACTCTTTGATTCATCCATTTCATGGTCATCGAAAGAAATCCGTCAATGGGGTTCATCAAATCCTTATGACAAAACTTTCTCAAATCGCAAAAGAGAACGGAGAATTTGTCGAATAACCACTAAGTCACCTCAATGGGGATATGAATCTCCCCAACAAGCAAATCATACTTTATCTTGACATGAGGAATAGGGCATTCAAAGCTCCCAATAAGAATCGATGAATTTTTTTCGATAGCATTGATGCAATGTACTTGATATCATTTCTTCGGAAAGTGCATTGTGTGCTCATTACGGTTGACATGGAAAGTGACATTGCCTGTGTTGCAAAATAGCCCCTTGATGTCAACTGTTCTTCCCCTTGCAACGACACCAGAAGAATGCTGCTAGCACTCTCCGGCAATCGAAACTAGAAGAATGTTGTTGACGACCCACCAGCTCGTGGGATCGTAGCAATTTTTGAGGGTAGAGTATTCGACCCAAATTTGTTGATCGCCAAAACAGGAGGTGAGAGAATACTCTCGAGTATTAGCAGTTGAATTTGTCAGATTCAACCACACCTGAAAGATTAGTATCTGCAAGCAAAGTAGTAACAGCAAAGTAGTATGATAACAACGGTGTCAGAAACGATCTGTCGACACGGCAAACTATTTTTAACGATTGTATCAATGGCGCCAAGTTGCCTCGTTGACAGAAATTGTCAGTTCCCGTCAACGACCAGCGAACCAAAATTGTACCAGGTAGCAACAGTGTAACGAGCAATAGCAGCGGCAAGGAAAAGCAGTAGTGACAGCAGTAGCAAGTAGCAACAGTAGCAAGCGGTAGTAGTAGCAACAGTAGCAGCAGAGCAAGACAAGTAACAGCAGTAGCAACAGTAGTAACAGCAGCAGTAGGACAAACTCGTAGGCAATGGGTCGGTGATTTGTTTGGATGATATTCATCATGCAACAGTTATAACACGGAGAGATATGTGGCTAGCTCCCGCTCGTCAATGTGATGTAGGCATGCATTCCGTGTGTCATCATACGTGCTTAGGGAAAAGAACTTGCATGACATCTATTGTCCATCCCTCCCGTGGCAGCGGGGTCCAAAAGGAAACTACGGGATATTAAGGTTCTCCTTTTAATAAAGAACCGGACCAACGCATTAGCACTTGGTGAACACATGAACTCCTCAAACTATGGTCATCATCGGGAGTGGTTCCGGTTATTGTCACTCCGGGGTTGCTGGATCATAACACATAGTAGGTAACTACAACTTGCAAGATCGGATCTAAAACACACATATATTGGTGACAACATAATCATTTCAGATCTGAAATCATGGCACTCGGGCCCTAGTGACAAGCATTAAGCATGGCAAAGTAGTAGCAACATTAATCTCAGAACATAGTGGATACTAGGGATCAATCCCCATCAAATCCTTATGACAAAACTTTCTCGAATCGCAAAAGAGAACGGAGAATTTGTCGAATAGCCACTAAGTCACCTCAATGGGGATATGAATCTCCCCAACAAGCAAATCATACTTCGTCTTGACACGAGGAATAGGGCATTCAAAGCTCCCAATGAGAATTAATGAAGTCTTTTCGATAGCATTGATGCAATGTACTTGATATCGTTTCTTCGGAAAGTGCACGGTGTGCTCATTACCGTTCACATGGAAAGTGACATTGCCTTTGTTGCAATCTATAACATCCCCTGCAGTGTTTAAAAATGGTCTTCCGAGCATGACAGCCATGGCATCGTCCTCGGGAATATCCAAGATAACAAAGTCTGTTAAGATAGTGGTGTTAGCAACCACAAGAGGCACATCCTCACAAATGCCGATAGGGAAAGAAGTTGATTTGTCGGCCATTTGCAGAGAAATTTCAGTGGGTGTCAACTTATCCAACTCAAGTCTATGATAAAGAGAGAGCGGCATAACACTAACACCGGCTCCAAGGTCACATAAGGAAGTTCTTATGTAGTTTTCTTTAATGGAACAAGGTATAGTGGGCACTCCGGGATCACCAAGTTTCTTAGGAGTTCCACCTTTGAAAGTGTAATTGGCAAGCATGGTGGAGATCTCAAGATCTGGTATCTTCCGTTTATTAGTCACGATATCTTTCATGTACTTGGCATACGGAGACATCTTGAGCATATCAGTTAACCGCATCTGCAAAAAGATGGGTCTTATCATGTCAATGAAGCACTCAAAATCCTCATCATCCTTTTTCTTGGATGGCTTAGGAGGAAAGGGCATAGATCTCTGAACCCATGGTTCCCTTTCTTTACCATGCTTCCTAGCAGTGAAGTCATTCTTATCGTATCTCTTAGGTTGTGGGTTATCAGGATTAACCGAAGGTTCAATCTCCACATCCTCATCATTGCTAGGTTGAGCATTATTATGGACATCACTGTCCATATTGTCACCAATTTCATGTTCATCACCCGATTGTGTTTCTGCATCAGACGCAGAAGTATCATTAGGTTCTTCAGGTGTGATAGTATTTGGTGAACTAGCATGTAGGTTTCTATCATCCTTCTTCTTTTCCTTAGGATGACTGGGTGTATTAGCATTGATTCCTTGAAAATCTTGATCAATTCTCTTAGGATGACCTTCAGGATACAAAGGTTCCTGAGTCATTTTGCCTCCTCCAGTAATGACTCTGACAAAGTTGTCATTTAATTCATTGAGCAGGTCATTCTGAGCTTTAAGTACTTGTTCTACCTGAGTAGTAATCATAAAGGCATGTTTACTCAGAAGCTTCAGATCATTGACATTTCTGTCTACATAAGCACTTAAATGGCTAAGCATACGAGTACTTTGTTCCAAATGTCTGCTAACATAATCATTGAAACTCTGTTGTTTGGCAACAAAGTTGTCAAAGTCATCAAATCATAGGCTAGCAGGTTTGTCAAAAGAAATATCACTCTCATCAAACCTACGCAGAGAATTCACTTCTACTACCTGTATCGGGTTATCGAGACCATGGATCTCTTCCATAGGTGGTAGATTTTTGACATCTTCAGATTTAATGTCTTTCTCTTGCATAGATTTCTTGGCTTCTTGCATATCTTCGGGACTGAGGAATAGAATACCTCTTTTCTTTGGAGTTGGCTTAGGAGGTGGTTTGGGAATAGTCCAAACATTATCGTTGATCAAGATGTTATTCTATAGGGTCTCAGCTTGTTCTACAATTCGTTCCCTAAAAACACAACCGGCACAACTATCTAGGTGGTCTGTAGAGGCATCGGTAAGTCCGTTATAGAGGATATCAAGTATCTCGTTCTTCTAAAGAGGGTGATCAGGCAAAGTATTATGTAGCTGGACGAGCCTCCCCCAAGCTTGTGGAAGACTCTCTTCTTGAAGTTGAGCAAAGTTGTATATTTCCTGCAAGGCAGCTTGCTTCTTATGGGCAGGGAAATATTTCTCACAGAAGTAATAGACCATATCCCGGGGACTACTCACACATCGAGGAGCAAGAGAGGTGAACCAGGCTTTAACGTCATCCTTTAGAGAGAAAGGAAACAGCTTAAGGATATAGTGGCGGCGGATCTTCTCCGCATTAGTGAAAAGGATGGCTATATCGTGTAGTTTGGCAAGATGGGCTACGACCGTCTCACACTCATAACCGTAAAAAGGATCAGATTCGACTAGAGAGATTATCTCAGGGTCGACAGAGAATTCATAATCCTTATCGATGATAAAGATAGGTGAAGTGGCAAACTTCGGGTCGTATTTCATCCTAGCTTCTAGAGATTTTTCCTTCCACTTGACAAGTAATTTCTCAGCGTCATAGGCATCCTTACACGCAAGAAAATCCTCAGCTATCTCTCCCTCCATAACGTAACCCTCAGGTATATCAGGCAATTCATATCTAGGAGAGCTAGATCTAACATGAGCAAAAGCAGGTTCTATCTCAATAGTATCGGCAGTTTCAGAAGCATCACGAGCATTGGCAGTAACTCTAGCAATATGAGCATCAAGGAATACCACTAGTGGAACATCAGGCAAAGTAGTATCTCTAGCGGTATCAAGCATAGCATCATCAGGCCAAATAGCATCTCTAGCATCATCAGGCAAAGCAGTATCAAGCATAGCATCTCTAGCAGTATGAGGCATAGCATCATCAGGCAAAATAGCATCTCTAGCATCATCAGGCAAAGCAGTATCAAGCATAGCATCTCTAGCAGTATCAGGCATAGCATCATCAGGCATAGTATCAAGCATAGTATCATCAGGCAGAGTATCAAGCATAGCATCTCTAGCAGTATCAGGCAAAGTAGTATCAGGCATAGTATCAAGCATAGCATCTCTAGCAGTAGCATCATAAGCATCATCAAGCATAGGCGACATATCAAGATTCCTAGCAGGAGGTGATGTCGCAAACTTACTCATAACTGAAGGTGAATCAAGTGCAGAGCTAGATGGCAATTCCTTACCTCCCCTCGTAATTGAGGGCAAGACTTTGGTCTTCGGATCTTTCAGATTCTTCATAGTGATCAACAGATATAAATCCCAAGTAACTCAGAGAATATAGCAATACCTCCCCGGCAACGGCGCCAGAAAAATGCTTGATGTCAACTGTTCTTCCCCTTGCAACCGCACCAGAAGAATGCTGCTAGCACTCTCCGGCAATCGAAACTAGAAGAATGTTGTTGACGACCCACCAGCGCGTCAGATCATAGCAGTTTTCGAGGGTAGAGTATTCGACCCAAATTTGTTGATCGCCAAAACAGGGGGTGAGAGAATACTCTCGAGTATTAGCAGTTGAATTTGTCAGATTCAACCACACCTGAAAGATTAGTATCTGCAAGCAAAGTAGTAACAGCAAAGTAGTATGATAACAACGGTGTCAGAAACGATCTGTTGACACGGCAGACTATTTCTAACGATTGTATCAATGGCGCCAAGTTGCCTCGTTGACAGAAATTGTTAGTTCCCGTCAACGACCAGCAAACCAAAATTGTAGCAGGTAGCAGCAGTGTAACGAGCAATAGCAGTGGCAAGGAAAAGCAGTAGTGACAGCAGTAGCAAGTGGCAGTAGTAGCAACAGTAGCAGCAGAGCAAGACAAGTAACAGCAGTAGCAACAGTAGTAACAGCAGCAGTAGGACAAACTCGTAGGCAATGGGTCGGTGATTTGTTTGGATGACATTCATCATGCAACAGTTATAACACGGAGAGATATGTGGCTAGCTCCCGTTCGTCAATGTGATATAGGCATGCATTCCGTGTGTCGTCGTACGTGCTTAGGGAAAAGAACTTGCATGACATCTATTGTCCATCCCTCCCATGGCAGCGAGGTTCAAAAGGAAACTACGGGATATTAAGGTTCTCCTTTTAATAAAGAACCGGACCAACGCATTAGCACTTGGTGAACACATGAACTCCTCAAACTATGGTCATCACCGGGAGTGGTTCCGGTTATTGTCACTCCGGGGTTGCCGGATCATAACACATAGTAGGTAACTACAACTTGCAAGATCGGATCTAAAACACACATATATTGGTGACAACATAATAATTTCAGATCTGAAATCATGGAACTCGGGCCCTAGTGACAAGCATTAAGCATGGCAAAGTAGTAGCAACATCAATCTCAGAACATAGTGGATACTAGGGATCAATCCCCATCAAAACTAACTCGATTACATGATAGATCTCATCCTACTCATCACCGCCCAGCGAGCCCACGAATAGATTACTCACGAACGACAAAGAGCTTCATGGAATTGGAGGGGGAAGAAGGTTGATGATGATGATGGAGACGATTTCCCCTCTCCGGAGCCCAAGACGGACTCCAGATCTGCCCTCGAGATGAAGAATAGGTTGTGGCGGCGCCTCCGTATCGCAAACGCGACGAAACTTCCCTTTTTATTTTTCCTGTGACGTAAGGGAACTTATAGAGCTGGAGTTGGGGGGCGGCAGGGCTGTGTGGGCCGCACAAGCCTGTCCACCGCCACTAGGGGGGGTGGCGGAGCCAGGGCTTGTGGCCCACTGGCCCACCCCCTCAGGTGGAACTTGGTGCACATATTTTTCATATTTTCCATAAATGATCTCCGTAAATTTTTAGGACGTTTGGAGAACTTTGATTTCTGCACAAAAATAACACCAAGGCAATTCTGGTGAAAACAGCGTCAGTCGAGGTTAGTTCCATTCAAATCATGGAAATTAGAGTCCAAAACAAGGGCAAAAGAGTTTGGAAAAGTAGATAAGATGGAGACGTATCACCCCTTCAGTGTTTAAAAAGGGTCTTTCGAGGATGGCAGCCATGGCATCGTCCTCGGGAATATCCAAGATAACGAAGTTTGTTAAGATAGTGGTATTAGCAACCACAACAGGCACATCCTCGCAAATGCCGACAGGGAAAGCAGTTGATTTGTCCGCCATTTGCAGAGAAATTTCAGTGGGTGTCAACTTATCCAGTTCAAGTCTACTATAAAGAGAGAGAGGCATAACACTAACTCCGACTCCAAGGTCACATAAGGCAGTTCTTACGTAGTTTCCTTTAATGGAGCAAGGTATAGTGGGCACTCCGGGATCACCAAGTTTCTTAGGAGTTCCACCTTTGAAAGTGTAATTGGCAAGCATCTTGGAGATCTCAAGATCTGGTATCTTCCGTTTATTGGTCACGATATCTTTCATGTACTTGGCATATGGAGACATTTTGAGCATATCAACTAACCGCATCTACAGAAAGACGAGTCTTATCATTTCAATAAAGCGCTCAAAATCCTCATCATCCTTTTTCTTAGATGGCTTAGGAGGAAAGGGCATAGGTCTTTGAACCCATGGCTCTCTTTCTTTACCATGCTTCCTAGTAGTGGAGTCATTCTTATTGTATCTCTTAGGTTGTGGGTTATCAGGATTAACCGTAGGTTCAATCTCCACATCCTCATCATTGCTAGGTTGAGCATTATTATGAACATCGCTCTCCATATTGTACCAGGTTCATGTTCGTCACCAGATTGTGTTTCTGCATCAGATGCAGAAATATCATTTGGTTCTTCAGGTGTGACAGTATTTGGTGAACTAACATGCAGGTTTCTATCATCCTTCTTCTTCTCCTTAGGATGACTGGGTGTATCAGCATTAATTCCTTGAGAATCTTGATCAATTCTCTTAGGATGGCCTACATGATACAAAGGTTCCTGAGTCATTTTGCCTCCTCTAGTAATGACTTTGACAGAGTTGTCATTTAATTCATTGAGCAAGTCATTCTGAGCTTTAAGTACTTGTTCTACCTGAGTAGTAATCATAGAGGCATGTTTACTCAGAAGCTTCAGATCATTGACATTTCTGTCTATACAAGTACCTAAATGACTAAGCATACGAGTACTTTGTTCCAAATCTCTGCTAACATAATCATTGAAACTCTGTTGTTTGGCAACAAAGTTGTCAAATTCATCAAATCATAGGCTAGCAGGTTTATCAAAAGGAATATCACTCTCATCAAACCTACGCAGAGAATTTACTTCCACTACCTGTATCGGGTTATCGAGACCATGGATCTCTTCGATAGGTGGTAGATTTTTGACATCTTCAGATCTAATGCCTTTCTCTTGCATAGATTTCTTGGCTTCTTGCATATCTTCGGGACTGGGGAATAGAATACCTCTTTTCTTCTGAGTTGGCTTAGGAGGTGGTTCGGGAATAGTCCAAGCATTATCGTTGATCAAGATGTTATTCAGTAGGATCTCAGCTTGTTCAATAGTTCGTTCCCTAAAAACACAACCGGCACAACTATCTAGGTGGTCTCTAGAAGCATCGGTAAGTCCGTTATAGAAGATATCAAGTATCTTGTTCTTCTTAAGAGGGTGATCAGGCAAAGCATTCTGTAGCTGGATGAGCCTCTCCCAAGCTTGTGGGATACTCTCTTCTTTGAGTTGAGCAAAGTTGTATATTTCCTGCAAGGAAGCTTGCTTCTTATGGGCATGGAAATATTTCTCACAGAAGTAATAGACCATATCCTGGGGACTACTCACACATCCAGGAGCAAGGGAAGTGAACCAGGCTTTAGCGTCATCCTTTAGAGAGAAAGGAAACAACTTAAGGATATAGTAGTGGTGGATCTTCTCCTTACTAGTGAAAAGGGTGGATGTATCATGTAGTTTGGTAAGATGGGCTACGACCGTCTCAGACTGATAACCGTGGAAAGGATCAGATTCGACTAGAGAGATTATCTCAGGATCGACACAGAATTCATAATCCTTATCGGTGATAAAGATAGGTGAAGTAGCAAACTTCGGGTCGTATTTCATCCTAGCTTTCAGAGATTTTTCCTTCCAGTTGAGAAGTAAATTCTCAGCGTCATAGGCATCCTTACACGCAAGAAAATCCTCAGCTATCTCTCCCTCCATAATGTAACCCTTAGGTATATCAGGCAATTCATATCTAGGAGAGCTAGATCTAGCAGGAGCAAAAGCAAGTTCTATCTCAATAGTATCGGCAGTTTCAGAAGCATCACGAGCATTGGCAGTAACTATAGCAATATGAGCATCAAGGAACACCCATAGTGGCACATCAGGCAAAGTAGTATCTCTAGCAGTATCAAGCATAGCATCATGAGGCAAAATAGCATCTCTAGCATCATTAGGCAAGGCAGTATCAACCATAGCATCATCAGGTAAAATAGCATCTCTAGCAGTATCAGGCCTAGCATCTCTAGCAGTATCAGGCATAGCATCTCTAGCAGTAGCATCATAATCATCATTAAGCACAGGAGACATATCAAGATTTCTAGCAGGAGGTGATGTCGCAAACTTACTCATAACTGATGGTGAATCAAGTGCAGAGCTAGATGGCACTTCCTTACCTCCCCTCGTAGTTGAGGGCAAGACTTTGGTTTTTGGATCTTTCAGATTCTTCATAGTGATCAGCAAATATAAATCCCAAATGACTCAGAGAATATAGCAACACCTCCCCAGCAACGGCGCCAGAAAAAGCTGCTGCTAGCAGTCCCTGGCAACGGCGCCAGAAAAAGCTGCTGCTAGCAGTCCCCGGCAACGGCACTAGAGAAATGTTGTTGACGTGTCCCTGACTTGATGCCTCCGCGGCAACAGAGCCAGAACTGCTCCTAGTTTCTCAACAATTAGCAATTGTCTTGCAATGGCCCACCAGCGCGTGGGTTCGCGGCAGTTTTCGAGGGTAGAGTATTCGACCCAAATTTGTTGGTTCGCCCGACAGGAAGTGAAAGGATACTCTCAAGTATTAGCAGCTGAGTGTGTGAGATTCAACCACACCTGAAAGATTAGTATCTGCAAGCAAAGTATCAGCAACAAAGTAGTATGATAACAACAGTGTTTGAAACGATATGTTGACGGCAGACTATTCCTAATGGTCGTATCAATGGCGCCAGAAGTTGACCGTGGACGGAAAATATTCTTTCCCGTCAACGGTGCGAGAAAAAGTATTGCAGCAGGGAGTAGAAGTGTAACCAGTATCAGTAGTGGCAAGGAACAGAAGTAGTGACAACAGTAGCAAGTAGCAATAGCAGAGCAAGTAACAGCAGCAGAGCAAAACAAGTAACAGCAGCAGAGCAAAAACAAGTAACAACAACAGAGCAAAACAAGTAACAGCAGCAGTGGGACAAACTCGCAGGCAATAGGTCGGTGATTCGTTTGGATGACATTCATCATGCAACAGTTATAACACGGGGAGATGTGTGGCTAGCTCCCGTTCGTCAATGTGATGTAGGCATGCATTCCGTGTGTAGTCATACGTGCTTAGGGAAAAGAACTTGCATGACATCTATTGTCCATCCTTCCCGTGGCAGCGGGGTCCAAAAGGATACTACGGGATATTAAGGTTCTCCTTTTAATAAAGAACCGGAACAACGCATTAGCACTTGGTGAACACATGAACTCCTCAATCTATGGTCATCACCGGGAGTGGTTCCGGTTATTGTCACTCCGGGGTTGTCGGGTCATAACACATAGTAGGTAACTACAACTTGCAAGATCGGATCTAAAACACACATATATTGGTGACAACATAATAATTTCAGATCTGAAATCATGGCACTTGGGCCCTAGTGACAAGCATTAAGCATGGCAAAGTGGTAGCAACATCAATCTCAGAACATAGTGGATACTAGGGATCAATCCCCGTCAAAACCAACTCGATTACATGATAGATCTCATCCTACTCATCACCGCCAGCGAGCCTACGAATAGATTACTCACGAACGATGAAGAGCTTCATGGAATTGGAGAGGGAAGAAGGTTGATGATGACGATGTCGACGATTTCCCCTCTCCGGAGCCCAAAACGGACTCCAGATCTGTCCTCCAGATGAAGAACAGGATGTGGAGGCGCCTCCGTATCGCAAACGCGATGAAATCTTCTCTTCTGATTTTTTTTCTGGTCAAAAGTGAATTTATAGAGCTGGAGTTGGGGGCGACAGACTCACGTGGGCCCCACAAGCTTGGTTGCCGCGGCCAGGGGGCCGCGGCAACAGGGCTTGTGGCCCACTGGCCCATCCCCTCCGGTGGATCTTTGCGCGGGTATTTTTCATATTTTCCAGAAATATTCTCCGTAAATTTTCAGGACGTTCCGAGAACTTTCATTTCTGCACAAAAACAACACCATGGCAATTCTGCTGAAAACAGCGCCAGTCCGGGTTAGTTCCATTCAAAACATGCAAATTAGAGTCCAAAACAAGGGCAAAAGAGTTTGGAAAAGTAGATACGATGGAGACGTATCAGAGGTGGGGACCATGGCACATGACACGAGGTTCGCCGCCGCCACTGTTTCCCCACTCCTAACCCTAATCCGATCTAGAGGGTAGCGCCGAAACGATTGGAAGCTCACTGTCGCCGCTACCACATCTTTCTCCTTCCCCACGGTCGTCACCACCTGACGATGGACACCGGAGGGATCTCATCGAGTATGGGATAAGGTAATAAACCACTAGTACTACCGAACTCATCTAGCCTAGAAGATCTACGGGATCTATCACCTTTTGCATGCAAAAAGCGCACATCCACCAGGGAAGATACATATGTCCTTGACAACTTTCGTATCAGGAGAAAGCTGTATTGTACGTGCTTCATGGTTGGGTAGCATGCTAATCTGTCGATGTTGAAGAAACACAATATGGTGTTTCAAAAATTTAGAGGTGATATCGTTTAATTTGGTAGAAAAGATATCTAAATATACCTTTCCAAGAACATGTTCTCCACCCACACCAGGTGCCTTCCGAGAAGCAAGTATTATTTGGTTAGATGCATTTATGCCCATGACTCGAGCGCCATCAAAAGATAATTCCTTCTGCATAACATGGTAAAGAAATTACAAGAATGGCTAGATTGAATTTGGAAAGAAATAAATCCAGCCAGGAGAATCCAACTGGAAAGAAATTAGTGGACAAAATATGTTGGCAATGCACAGCGGTTTCAAACAAACAGATAATTCACGAGAATTACCAGTCCAAATTATGAAGGTCTTTTGGCATTAGCTAAAGATTTGGTGCCACTTTGCTATAATATATTTCATCTCAAATATTCACAAATGGTACACATGGGATGGGACCAAACTAGAGTATTGTATACTCCAGTGATAGATCACCTAATCAGGTGTGATGGTTCTAAGCCATAAACAAATTAGACAGCCAACTGTTCCACCAAGTTGTTTTTCATGGGGTTGGGGTGGGGTTAAGTTTCATGACTGAATGAAAACGGTTCTAAGATTTCGCAATCAACACAACCAACAGATTTAGCTTCCTAAGTCACAAAAAATAAGATAGGTATTTATTATGCGCTTTAATATTCTGTACAACCTCCTACACCATAATATGCAAACAAAACAAGGTTTTTATGTGTTATCTAGAAACAAAATAATCATAGTTGACAAACATTTTTCAGTTTACATATCTAACAGAAGCTGGGCGAGAGTCATGAATTCCCTGCCCAACCCAATTTCTACTTAAATGTTGCTTCTATTGCTAAAATGACCATATATGTTTCAGGTCAGACAAGATACCACACATTAATTATCAGTAAAAACATACAGTACATAGTATAGGTTGAATGCTTCTAGGTGAAAATAACACTTTGTAACAAATACTCCCTCCGTCCCAAAATAAATGACTAAAAATGACTCATGTTTGTACTACCTTGAGTCACTTTAGTACAAACTTGAGTCACTTTTGATTCACTTATTTTGGGACAGAGGGAGTATTTACCAGTAAAACAAAGTGGTAACTATTTCTAGAGGCTAAGGCCGACAGTTCCAGATATGTTCTTCCATCCGAGTGCTATCCTATTCTCTACAAATCACACGAAGAAGATTTGGCATGTGTGCTCTTGTGGTGTCATTATATATTGAAATTTTAAATGGTATTGCTTGTCGTTTTGAGACACCAACATCTATTGACATGTGATTCTGCAAGACACACGCATAAGAAAATGTAAGCATAAGTTTCTCACAAGTGTGACAACTATTGATCATTGCTACATTAATTTTCTGATGCAGGAACAATCGACGAGTAAAGCAAGATAAAAGATGTATTAGTTCAATATAAATAACCTCTAAAATCTTCTTGGTATATTATTACAGTACATGAATAACAATGAATAACATGTGCAAACATATTATCTAGTAATGCTATGCACTTGACACAATTTTCATCATTTAGAATCTGGACAATGCAATAAGAAATAAAGGTTGCTACAACATATAACATACCTTCTCAGCAATTATCTCATCAAGCAACTTCCCTTGTTTAAGGATCTTAAGACAAGAAAAAAACTACGAATAATGTGAATGCCCTACTTTGCACTAACAGGCAAGAAGATATTCAGAGCTACTCTATACCTACAATCTTTCCTAACCAAAACAAGGCAACCCACCAACCAAAACAGAAAGGTACCTAGCATTTAAAAAAATCATGTTGTACACTGAAATTTTCAAACAAACAAATATTAATGAGAAAAGAAAAGAGGGTTAACAAAAGGAGGATTAAAAGAAAGGAGGGCTATACTTGCAGATCCGTAGCTATTGTAGGAAGGCGACAGCGAACACAAATTCGACGCGGGCATGTATGGGACCTCAAGAAACATAGACAGCAACAATTATGCGATAAAATCCAACACAAAACCAATGGGAACATTAAAACCTAGCACTAAAGGAGAACAATCAAGGGAGGGTAATGGATCACCTCGCCGTCGTCGGAGTGGCTGCGCGGAGGAGCACAAGGGTCACCGTCGGCCTCTCCTGGGCCTCCTCGCCGTCGAAGGACACTCCGACAGCAGGGGTCGTTTCGTTGTGTGCACGTAGCAGTGGCTGGAGGCGCGGCATCGGGAACTGACGACGGGCGTCGTGTCTACGTGGGCCTCCTTGTTGGAAATATGCCCTAGATGCAATAATAAAATAGTTACTATTATATTTCCTATTTCAAGATAACCGTTTATTATCCATGCTATAATTGTATTGAGCAGAAACACAAATACATGTGTGGATACATAGACAAAATACTGTCCCTAGTAAGCCTCTAGTTGACTAGCTCGTTAATCAAGGATGGTTAGTGTTTCATAGCCATAAACAAGTGTTGTCACTTGATAACGAGATCACATCATTAGGAGAATGATGTGATGCACAAGACCCAAACTATGAACGTAGCATATGATCGTGTAATTTTGTTGCTATTGTTTTCTGCATGTCAAGTATTCATTCCTATGACCATGAGATCATGTAACTCACTGACACCGGAGGAATGCCTTGTGTATATCAAATGTCACAACGTTACTGGGTGACTATAAAGGTACTCTATAGGCATCTCCGGAGGTGTCCATTGAGTTAGCATGGATCAAGACTAGGATTTGTCACTCCGTGTGACAGAGAGGTATCTCGGGGCCCACTCGGTAATACAACATCACATACAAAGCCTTGTAAGCAATGTGACTAAAGAGTTAGTCGCGGGATCTTGTATTACGAAACGAGTAAAGAGACTTATCGGTAACGAGATTGGAATAGGTATGGAGATACCGACGATGGAATCTTGGGCAAGTAACATACCGAAGGACAAAGGGAATGATATACGAGATTGTGTGAATCCTTGACATAGAGGTTCAACCGATAAGATATTCGTAGAGTATGTAGGATCCAATATGGACGTCCAGGTCCCGCTATTGGATATTGTCTAGAGAGTATCTCGGTCATGTCTACATAGTTCTCGAACCCGCAGGGTCTGCACACTTAAGGTTCGGTGACGTTTCGGTATAGTTGAGTTGTAGGTGCTAGTGACCAAAGTTTTGTTCGGAGTCCTGGATGAGATCCTGGACGTCACAAGGAGTTCCGGAATGGTCTGGAAACGAAGATTGATATATAGGAAGTTGGTGTTTGGATTCCGAAAGGATTTCGGGCATTACCGGTAGTGTACCACGAGTGACGAATGGGTTCCGGGGGTCCACCAGGTGGGCCCACCACTCCCCAAGGGGGCCACATGGACTTGATGGTGGCGCAACAGCCGTTGATGGGATGACTAGTCAACCAAATAAATCTCATGAGGAAAAAGGTGGAAAATCCAAAAGAGGTGGACAACTTGGAGAGGAGTCCTAATCCAAGTAGGATTGGAGGAGGAATCCTCCCCTTCTAGTTCAGCCGAGCCCAAGAGAGGCTCCCTTGGTGCGCAAGCCTACCCCCTCCTTACTCCTATATATACTAGAGGTTTGAGGGTTTTCTGAGACACAATATTCAGCCACGTGCTACCCTCTCCTCTAGGTCGTAGTTCTTCCTCTAGATCGGATTTCTATGGTGCTTAGGCGAAGCCCTGCGGGAATAGATCACCACCATCACCGGCGCGTTGTCACGCTGCCGCAGAACTCATCTACTTCCCTGTCTCTCTTACTGGATCGAGAAGGCGGAGATGTTCATCGAGTTGTACGTGTGCTGAACGCGGAGGTGCCGTCCGTTCGGTACTTGATCGGGACGGATCGTGGGACGAGGCGATTTGGATCGTAAAGACGTTCCACTATATCAACCGCGTTTATTAACGCTTCCCGCTTAGCGATCTACAAAGGTATGTGGATCCGATCTCCCTCTCATAGATGATCATCACCATGATAGGTCTTCGTGTGCGTAAGAAATTTTTTGTTTCCCATGCTACGTTCACCAACAGTGGCATCATGAGCTAGGTTCATGCGTAGATGAAATCTTGAGTAGAACACAAAAGAGTTTGTGGGCGTTGATGTTCAATTTGCTGCCCTCCTTAGTCTTTTCTTGATTTGGCGGTATTGTTAGATTGAAGCAGCTCGGACCAACCTTACTCGTACGCTTTCGAGAGACCGGTTTCGTCGACTGACATGCAACTTGTTGCATAAACATGACTGGCGGGTGTATGTTTCTTCAACTTTAGTTGAATAGGATTTGACCGAGGCGGTCCTTGGAGAAGGTTAAATAGCAATTTGCATATCACCGTTATGGCTTTGTGTAAGTAAGATGCGACTATACTAGATACCCATAGCAGCCACGTAAAACATGCAACAACAAATTAGAGGGCGTCTAACTTGTTTTTGCAGGGTATGCATGTGATGTGATATGGCCAATGACATGATATGATATATTGGATGTATGAGATGATCATGTTGTAATAGTTAAATATCGACTTGCACGTCGATGCTACGACAACCGGCAGGAGCCATAGGGTTGTATTTAAACTAACGTTTGTGCTTGCAGATGCGTTTACTATATTGCTAGGTAGTAGCTTTAGTAGTAATAGCATATATAGCATGACAACCTCGATGGCGGCACAATGATGGAGATCATGGTGTGGCGGCGGTGACGATGAAGATCATGCCGGTGCTTTGGTGATGGAGATCATGAAGCATAAGATCATGGCCATATCATGTCACTTATGATTTGCATGTGATGTTAATCCTTTTATGCACCTTATTTTGCTTAGAACGATGGTAGCATTATAAGGTGATCCCTTACTAAAATTTCAAGATAAAATTGTGTTCTCCTCGACTATGCACCGTTGCGACAGTTCATCATTTCGAGACACCACGTGATGATCGGGTGTGATAGACTCAACGTTCATATACAACGGGTGCAAAACAGTTGCACACGTGAAACACTCGGGTTAAACTTGACGAGCCTAGCATGTACAGACATGGCCTCGGAACACAAGAGACCAAAAGGTCGAGCATGAATCATATAGTAGATATGATCAACATGGAGATGTTCACCACTGAAACTATATTCAACTCACATGATGATTGGACTTGAGTTAGTGAATTTGGATCACGCGACACTCGAATGACTAGAGGGATGTCTATTTGAGTGGGAGTTTATTAGTAATATGATTAGCTAAACTCAATTTTCTTGAACATAGTCTAATTAATCTTTGCAAAATTTTATGTTGTAGACCAATGGCTCGCGCAGTAGCAACCATGAATTTCAATACGTTCCTAGAGAAAGCTAAGCTGAAAGATGATGGTAGTGGCTTTGTAGAATAGGCTTGAAATCTGAGGCTTATCCTCCAAGATGGGCAAAACAATTATGTCGTTGATGCAGATCTAGGAGATGAACACCCGCTATGGCTCACCAAGATGTTTTGAACGCTTGGCAAGCTCGTAAGGATGACTACTCACTAGTTCAATGTGCAGTTTTGTATGGCTTAGCACCGGGACTTCAAAGACGTTTTGAACGTCATGGAGATGTTCCAGGAGTTGAAGTTTATCTTTGAGAAGAATGCTCGGATCGAGAGGTATGAGACCTCCGATAAATTCTATGATTGCAAAATGGAGGAGAATTCCTCTATCAGTGAACATGTGCTCAAAATGTCTGGGTACTCAAACCGTCTAGCTAAGGTGGGGATCGCTCTCCCGCAAGAATCTATCAGAATTATTCAATCACTGCTACCTAGCTAGAAGAGTTTTGTGTTGAACTATAACATGAAAGGGATGAATAAGTCACCCGGCGAGTTATTTGCGATGCTGAAAGTCGTTGAGTCAGAAATCCAGAAAGAACATCAAGTGTTGATGGTCAGTAAGACCACTAGTTTAAAAAAGAACGGCAAAGGCAAGAAGGGTAACTCCAAGAAGAGTGGAAAAGCTATTGCCCCTCCGACGAAGAAACCCAAGGTTGGGCCTAAGCCGGAAACTGAGTGCTATTATTGCAAGGGGAATGGTCACTGGAAGCGCAACTGCCCCAAGTATCTGGCTGATAAGAAGGCGTCCAACGCCAAGCAAGGTATATATGATATACATGTTATTGATGTGTACCTCACCAACTCTTGTAGTAGTGCGTGGGTGTTTGATACCGGTTCTCTTGCTCACATTTGCAACTCGAAACACGAACTGCGGAATAAACGAAGGCTAGCGAAGGATGAAGTGACGATGCGCGTGGGTATTGGTTCCAAGGTTGATGTGATCGCCGTCGACACGGTCTCACTTGAGTTACCATCGGGATTAGTTATGAGCTTAAATAATTGTTATTTAGTGCCTACGTTAAGCATGAACATTATATCTGGATCTTGTTTATTGCGAGACGGTTACTCATTTAAGTTTGAGAATAATGGTTATTCTATTCATATGAGTAATATCTTTTATGGTCACGCACCCAATGTGAGGGGTTTGTTCATATTGAATCTCGATTGTGATGACACTCATATCCATAACACTGAGACCAAAAGATGTAGAGTTAACAATGATAGCACCACTTTCTTGTGACATTGCCGCTTTGGTCATATTGATGTTAAGCACATGAATAAACTCCATGCTGATGGAATTTTGGAGTTACTTGATTTTGAATCACTTGACACATGCGAACCATGCCTCATGGGCAAGATGACTAAGACTCCGTTCTCTAGAACAATGGAGCATGCAAGTGACTTATTAGAGATCATACATACTGATGTGTGTGGACCAATGAGCATACAGGCGCGCGGCAGATATCGTTATTTTCTCACCTTCACTGGCAATTTGAGTAGGTATGGCTATATCTACTTGATGAAACACAAGTCTGGAATGTTTGAAAAGTTTAAACAATTTTAGAGTGAAGTTGAAAATCATCGTAACAAGAAGATCAAATTCCTACGATCAGATCAAGGAGGAGAATATCTGAGTTACGAGTTTGGTGCTCACTTAAGACAATGTGGAATTGTTTCACAGTTGACACCGCCTGGAACAGCACAGCGTAATGGTGTGTCCGAATGTTGTAATTGTACTTTGTTAGATATGGTGCGATCTATGATGTCTCTTACCAATTTGCCATTATCATTTTGGGGCTATGCATTAGAGACAGTTGCATTTACTTTAAATAGGGCACCATCAAAATCCGTTGAGACGACACCATATGAGCTATGGTATGGCAAGAAGCCAAAGTTTTCGTTTCTTAAAGTTTGGGGATGTGATGCTTATGTCAAAAAGCTTCAGCGTGAAAAGATGGAACCCAAAGAGGAAAATTGTGTATTCATAGGTTACCCAAAAGAGACAGTTGGGTATACCTTCTATCTCATATCCGAGGGCAAAATGTTTGTCGCTAAGAACGGAGGTTTTCTTGAGAAAGATTTTCTCTCGAAAGAATTGAGTGGGAGGAAGATAGAACTTGATGAGGTTAGAGAACCTCTGCTTCAGCAAGATGGTGGCACAGGGCAGAATTGAGTGGGAGTGACGAATGGGTTCTGGGGGTCCACCATTTGGGCCCACCACTCCCCAAGGGGGCCACATGGACTTGATGGTGGCGCAAGAGTCCTTGATGGGCTGACTAGTCAACCAAAGAAAGCCCATGAGGAAAAAGGTGGAAAATCCAAAAGAGGTGGACAACTTGGAGAGGAGTCCTAATCCAAGTAGGATTGGAGGAGGACTCCTCCCCTCCTAGTTCGACCGAGCCCAAGGGAGGCTCCCTTGGTGCGCAAGCTGACCCCCTCCTTCCTCCTATATATACTAGAGGTTTGAGGGTTTTTTGAGACACGATATTCAACCACGTGCTACCCTCTCCTCTAGTTCATAGTTCTTCCTCTAGATCGGATTTCTGCGGTGCTTAGGCGAAGCCCTGCAGGAATAGATCACCACCATCACCGGCGCGCCATCACATTGTTGGAGAACTCATCTACTTCCCTGTCTCTCTTGCTGGATCAAGAAGGCGGAGATTGTCATCGAGCTGTACGTGTGTTGAATGCGGACGTGTCGTCCGTTTGGTACTTGATCGGGACGGATCACGGGATGGCAGCGATTTGGATCGCGAAGACCTTCCACTACATCAGCCACGTTTATTACCGCTTCCCGCTTAGCGATCTACAAGGGTATGTGGATCTGATCTCCCTCTCGTAGATGATCATCACCATGATAGGTCATCGTGTGCGTAGGAAAAGTTTTGTTTCCCATGCAACGTTCACCAACACTCCTCACCGCCAAGGGCCGCTCCGGTAGCGGCGGCCATTTCACCCTGTGCACGAAGTAGGGCTGGACGCACATGATAGGGCCACCAGCAGCGCGAGGAGAGGAGGAGGAGACATGTGCCGGTGAGTAATGGATTGGGTGGGAATATTGGAAATATGCCCTAGAGGCAATAATAAAATAGTTATTATTATATTTTCTTGTTCAAGATAATCGTTTATTATCCATGCTAGAATTGTATTGAATGGAAACTCAGATATATGTGTGGATACATAGACAACACACTGTCCCTAGTAAGCCTCTAGTAGACTAGCTCGTTGATCAAAGATGGTCAAGGTTTCCTAGCCATAGACAAGGGTTGTCACTTGATAACGGGATCACTTCATTAGGAGAATGATGTGATGGACAAGATCCAAAATATGAATGTAGCATGTGATTGTGTCATTTTATTGCTACTGTTTTTCTGCATGTCAAGTATATGTTCCTATGACCATGAGATCATGTGACTCACTATCACCGGAAGAATACGTTGTGTGCATCAAACGTCGCAACGTAACTGGGTGACTATAAAGGTGCTCTACAAGTATCTCCGAAGGTGTCCGTTGAGTCAGCATGGATCAAGACTGGGATTTGTCACTCCGTATGATGGATCAAGACTGGAATTTGTCACTCCAAATAGGCCCACTCGGTAATACAATATCACAACAAGCCTTGCAAGCAATGTGACTAAAGATTTAGCCACGAGATTTTGTATTACGGAACGAGTAAAGAGACTTCTCGGTAACGAGATTCAAATAGGTATAGAGATACCAACAATCTAATCTGGGGCAAGTAACATACCGAAGGACAAAGGGAATGTTATACGGGATTAACTGAATCCTTGACATAGAGGTTCAACCGATAAAAATCTTCGTAGAATATGTGGAGCCAATATGGACATCTAGGTCCTGCTATTGGTTATTGACCAAAGAGTGTGTCACGGCATGTCTGCATAGTTCTCCAACCTGCAGGGTCTGCACACTTAAGGTTCGGCGACGTTTCGGTATAGTTAAATTATGGATGTTGGTAACCGAATGTTATTCTAAGTCCCGGATGAGATCCTGGACATCACGAGAAGTTCCGAATGGTATGGAGATGAAGATTGATATATAGGAAGTATCCATTTTGCTTCCGGAAGGATTTCGGGCATTATCGGTAAAGTATCGGGAGTGACGAACGGGTTCCAGGGTTCCACCGGGAGGGGCCACTCACCCGGAGGGGGGCCAAACAGGCCCAAAGGGTGGCGCACCAGTCCCTGGTGGGCTGGGCGGCTAGCCCAAGAAGGCCTATTCGGGCGAAGTGGAGAAAGAGAGAGAGGTGGGCCAAACCGACTAGGAAGAGGAGTCTTGCTCCACCAAACTGATTTGAAGGAGGAGGACTCCTCCTCCTTGCGCCGGTCGAACCCTAGGGCATGTCCCTAGGGTGCCGGTCGAAGTAGAGAGGCTTTTTGGCACCACAAGCCACGGCGCAGCCCTCTCTCCCTCCACTACTTCATGACACCCCGTAGGTTATTTCGGTACGACACGACGAAGCCCTCCCGGAGTAACTCCACCATCATCACCGTCATGCCCTCGTGCTACCAGAGATATCAGCTACCTCTTTGTCTCTCTTGCTGGATGAAGAAGGTGGAGGTCATCATTGATCTGTATGTGTGCTGAACGTGGAGGTGTCGTCCGTTCGGCGATAGATCAGGACGGATTGCGATTTGGATCGCGAAGACGTTCAACTACATCAATCGCGTTTCTTAATGCTTCCCTCTTATCTATCTACAAGGGTATGTGGATCCGGTCTCTCCTCTCGTAGATGGTCATCACCATGGATAGATCTTATGTGTTCGTAGGAAAATTTTTGTTTCCCATGCAACGTTCCCCAACAGTGGTATCATGAGCTAGGTCTATGCGTAGATGACATCTTGAGTAGAACACAAAGGTGTTTGTGGGCGTTGATATTTAGATTGCTGTCGAAGCTACATCATTTGAAGAGGAAGCTAATGATGTTGATCATGAAACTTCAGACCAAGTTGCTATCAAACCTCGTAGGTCGACAAGGGCACATACTGCTCTTGAGTGGTACGACAACCCTGCCTTATCAATCATGTTGTTAGACAACGATGAACCTATGAGCTATGGAGAAGCAATGGTGGGCCCGGATTCCAACAAATTGCTAGAGGCCATGAAATCCGAGATAGGATCTATGTATGAAAACAAAGTATGGACTTTAGAAGTATTAGCTGAAGGGCGAAAGGCCATTCAGAACAAATGGATCTTTAAGAAGAAGACAGACGCGGACGGTAATGTCACCATCTATAAAGCTCGACTTGTGGCAAAGGGTTTTTCACAAATTCAAGGAGTTGACTACGATGAGGCTTTCTCACCTGTAGCGATGCTTAAGTCTGTTAGAATCATGTTAGCAATAGATGTTTTTTTATTATGAAATTACGCAGATGGATGTCAAAACAATGGTCCTTAACGATTTTCTTAAGGAAGAGTTGCATATGATGCAACCGCAAGGTTCTATCGATCCAACGAATGCTGGCAAAGTATGCAAGCTCTAGCGATCCATTTATGGATTGGTGCAAGCATCTCGGAGTTGGAATCAGTGCTTTGATGAGGTGATCAAGGCGTTTGGGTTTATACAAGTTTATGGAGAAGCCTGTACTTACAAGAAAGTGAGTGGGAGCTCTATAGCGTTTCTAATATTATATGTGGACGACATATTGCTCATTGGAAACAATATAGATCTTTTGGGAAACGTAAAGGATTATTTGAATAAAAGTTTTTCAACGAAGGACCTAGGAGAAGCTGCTTACATATTAGGCATCAAGATCTATAGAGATAGATCAAGGCGGTTAATAGGACTTTCACGGAGCACATACCTTGACAAAGTTTTGAAGAAGTTCAAAATAGAACAGTCCAAGAAAGGGTTCTTTCATGTGCTACAAGGTGTGAACTAGACTAGACGTCAGCCTATAGAGAAAAGATGAGTGGTGTCCCCTATGCTTCAGCCATAGGCTCTATCATGTATGCAATTGTGTGAACTAAACCAGACGTCAGCCTTGCCATAAGTATGCCTGGAAGGTTTCAAAGTAATCCAGGAATGGAGCATTGGACAGCGGTCAAGAATATTCTGAAGTACGTGAAAAGGACTAAGGAAACGTTTCTCGTATGGAGGTGACAAAGAGCTTGTCGTAAAGGGTTACGTCGATGCAAGCTTTGACACTGATCCAGATGACTCTAACTCACAAACCGGATACGTATTTATTCTTAATGGGGGAGCGGTAACTTGGTGTTGTTCCAAGCAAAGCGTGGTAGCTGATTCTACATGTGAAGCGGAGTAAATAGTTGTCGCACATGCGGCTAAAGAAGGTGTCTGGATGAAGCAATTCATGACAGATCTTAGAGTTGTGCCCAGTGCACTAGATCCAATGACGTAGTTCTCTGACAATAGTGGTGCCATTGCTCTAGCCAAGGAACCAAGGTTTCACAAGAGGATCAGACACATAAAGCGACGCTTCAATTCCATCCGCAATTACATCAAGGAGGAGGACACAAATATTTGCAAAGTGCACACGGATCCGAATGTTGCAGACCCGCTGACTAAGCCTCTTCCATGAATAAAACATGATCAACACCAGAACTGTATGGATGTTAGATTCGTTACATTGTAAATCACATAGAGATGTGAGCTAGATTATTGACTCTAGTACGAGTGGGAGACTGTTGGAAATATGCCCAAGAGGCAATAATAAAATAGTTATTACTATATTTCCTTGTTCAAGATAATCGTTTATTATCCATGCTAGAATAGTATTGAATGGAAACTCAGATACATGTGTGGATACATAGACAACACATTGTCCCTAGTAAGCCTCTAATAGACTAGCTCATTGATCAAAGATGGTTAAGGTTTCCTAGCCATAGACAAGGGTTCTCACTTGATAACGGATGCCATCATTAGGAGAATGATGTGATGGACAAGACCCAAACTTTGAATGTAGGATGTGATTGTGTCGTTTTATTGCTACTGTTTTTCTGCATGCCAAGTATATGTTCCTATGACCATGTGATCTTGTAACTCACTAACACCATAAGAATACCTTATGTGTATCAAACATCGCAACATAACTCGGTGACTATAAAGGTGTTCTACATGTATCTTCAAAGGTGTCCTTTGAGTTAGCATGGATCAATACTGGCATTTGTCACTCCGTATGATGGAGAAGGTATCCCGGGGCCCACTCAGTAATACAACATCACAACAAGCCCTTCAAGCAATGTGACTAAAGAGTTAGCCATGGGATTTTGTATTATGGAACGATAAAGAGACTTGCCGGCAACGAGATTCAAATAGGTATAGATATACCGACGATCGAATCTCGGGCAAGTAACATACTGAAGGACAAAGGAAATGTTATACGAAATTAACTGAATCCTTGACATAGAGGTTCAACCGATAAAGATCTTCATAGAATATGTAGGAGGGAATATAGACATTGAGGTCCCGCTACTGGTTATTGACCGGAGAGTGTCTCACGTCATGTCTGCATAGTTCTCGAACCCGCAGGGTGTGCACACTTAAGGTTCGGTGACGTTTCGATATAGTTGAATTATGGATGTTGGTAATTGAATGTTGTTCGCAGCCCCGGATGAGATCCCGGACATCACGAGGAGTTTCGGAATGGTCCGAAGACGAAGATTGATATATAGGAAGTATCCATTTGGCTTCCGGAAGGATTTCAGGCATTATCGATAAAGTATCGGGACTGACGAATGTGTTTCGGGGTTCAACCGGGAGGGGCCACTCACCCGGAGGGGGACCAAACAGGCCCAAAGGGTGGCACACCAGTCCCTGGTGGGTTAGGCGGCCAGCCCAAGAGGGCCTATTCGGCCGAAGTGGAGAAAGAGAGAAAGAGGTGGGCCAAACCGACTAGGAAGAGGAGTCCTCCTCCACCGAACCGATTTGGAGGAGGACTCCTCCTCCTCCTTGCGTCGGACGAACCCTAGGTCAAGTCCCAAGGGCGCCACCCTTGCCTCCTCCTCCTATATATAGTGGAGGGTAGAGAGACTTTTTGGGACCACAAGCCACGACGCAGCCCTCTCTCCCTCCACTACTTCGTGGCACCCCGTAGGTTATTTCGGTACGGCACGATGAAGCCCTGCCGGAGTAACTCCACCATCATCGCCATCATGCCGTCGTGCTGCCAGAGAATTCAGCTACCTCTTTGTCTCTCTTGCTGGACCAAGAAGGCGGAGATCGTCATCGAGTTGTACGTGTGCTGAATGCGGAGGTGTCGTCCATTCGATGCTAGATGGGGACGGAGTTCGTGGGACGGATTGTGATTTGGATCACGAAGACGTTCGACTACATCAACCGCGTTTCTTAACGCTTCCCGCTTAGCGATCTACAAGGGTATGTTGATCTGATCTCTCCTCTCGTAAATGGTCATCATCATGGTTATATTTTATGTGTGTGTAATTTTTTTTGTTTCCCATACAACGTTCGCCAGCACGGTTAGTAGCCTTTATACCTCCACTACTGATAAAATCGACAGGTGAGATTTTATAGATGAACGGATTTGATGGTCATGAAGTGGTGATGACGTGGCTACCGCGAGCGTCTACCCCTTCCACGTAGCTTATTGTGTTTGATACGTAGAAGTGGGCTAATGCATGCCATCATCACAAAAGGTTGCACGTGCATGCACGAGAAAATAGCATCACAAATCGAGAAATTTGCATGTGTTGTTTGCTATGCCTTGGCCCTGCCGATTCCGTCGAGAGGACTAATAATCCTGGACAAGGGTAGTACATCCTCAAGAGCATTCGAGAAGAATCAACGCTTTGGGTCATGGTAGGTGCCAAGCATTTGAGCAATATCACACCGTGGGAGTAGTTCTATGATGTAATGATGTTTTGATGGACTGTGATTGAGCCAACCATCGAACCTTGTATTTCACCTTTTTATTATTTAGTGAATGAGGTAAATCTTTTGCCTTGGTTTTAAATTTTATTTTTGCAAGCACACGCAGTTGAGAGTCCCCGGCTCCTAATCGACGCATGTAGCTCCGATTTGCGCATCGTCGCCTCATATCGATTAAACTTGGTCGAGTCGATTAAATACTTTTGTCGCTCCTTCGTGCCTCTTAAGTTGTCTTCATTTTTTAAATCAAATGATTCATGTGCCTCGACCTCTTGACCCAAGACTCGGACCCGTTGAGCGTTGACTTCTACAAGTTTACAAGTTGAAAAAATGTTCACATTTATTTATTTATGCAAATTTCAGAATTTTTCATGATTTGAAAAAGTTAATGGAGTCTTAAAAAGTTCATCAAACATAAAAAAATCCACAAAATTGAAAACAACTTTATTTCTTTTAACAAATTTGAAACAAGTTCATCGATTTAAAAATATCATCAATTTCAAAAAATCATTAATGTGAAAACATTTACCCATTTTTTACATATGTTTGCAAATTACGAATGTGTTTTTTGAAAATTTGAACAAAAAATGTGATTAAAAATATATTAAAAAAATTTAGATAGAAACAAAAAAGAGACGGAAAAACAACAAAAAGTAAACAGGAATAAAAAAAGAAATAAAAACTAAGAAAAAGAAAGAAACCAAGTGGGAAAAAACCCACATAAACCCACCACAGAAAACCGGTGAGAACTTTCTAGAAAGTTCCAAAACTCATGGATGTGGCCGGAATGGGTCGGCAGCCCACTGGGACTAGCAAAGCAAGGGGGGGTGCGCCTACTAGCAAATACACTATATTTGACGCGCAGGTTGTTTGGAGTTTAAGGTGCCAAATAGGATTCACCATGTAGGACGCCTATATCTTGCATTAAAGGAGTTGAAAGAATCTCTCGCTGTAAAGTCTCAGTGCCTCACACAGTAACTGGACCGGCCCACCTCTGACTTTTTCATTCTTTTCACTATTGCTTTTTCAATTTTATTTTTATTTTAACTTTTCTCTTTGATTTATTTCATTTTTTATTTCTTTGGTTTCTTTGTTACTTTTGGTCTTCATACTATCTTTTTGTATATATCAAAAACATTGCTCTAATACATATTTAACATTTTCCTAATATAACATAAACATTTTGAATAAATTTCAATTGCTTGATTAACATTTTTCAAATAGAAGATTAATATTTTGTTCATAGACACTTTTGAAAGTATTCAAATGCTTGATTAATAATTTTTAATACAAGTTGATTAACATTTTCTAGTACATGGTTAAGATTATTTATATGCACATCCTGTAGTTTTTAAATGTTTGAATAACATTTTCGAAATGCAATATTAACATTTTTAACACGTGGTAAACGATATTTGTATATAAATTTAATATTTTCCAAACGCTTCAATATTTTTTTTAAATACTTGTTCAACCTTTGTTTCAAATGCTTGATTACAATTTTTAATATACATGATCTATAAATTTCATCATTTATTTAATAACTAGTCACCCCTTTTTCTATATATATTTAATGTTTTTCGAATACATGATTAATATTGTTCAGTTACTTGTTTAGCTGTTTTAAAAATGCTTGATTATATATAATTATTCCTATCATCCGATATATATAATTATTCCTATCATCCGATGGTAGTTAGCATCATTTGTATTTTGTATGTTATATGTATTATCTATCAAATTAAAAAGTATGTATCTGTAGTATGTAGTACATGATAATGTTTCAAATTGATAGTATGTATCGTATTTTGATTATACTCTTTTTTAGGTACATACATACTTATTTTATAAATATAATAAAAATCATGTGCTAACTTTCAATTTTTTCATGCAACTCATTTTAAAGTATATGATTGAAAAGACCTCGATGACGCCTAGAGTGGGGTGAATAGGCTATTTAAAAACTTCTTCGAATTAGGCTTGAAACTAATGCGGAAATAAGCTAAGAGGGTACTTGTCAAGCACAAATCCTAAATGCACTAGGCACTGCAACGTGTATCAACAACACGATCTACCAAGATGGACACAATACAGTTACTAACAAGCACAAGTAAGTTACACAAACTTACTTGAGCTATATCACACGACAAGTAGGTGAACAACACAAGATACTAGATCACACTATATCACACGATATATCAAGGGCTGCAAGTATGAACGTGTGGATATAGAGGGTATGCTTGAATGATTAATCTTGTGCAAGAAATAGCCAACACAATATAATGAGCACAAACAATATGCAATGTATGTATGCTCAAGTAACACAAGTAAACCACAAGTAAGGAGTTAGGGTTAAGGATAACCAAGGTCATTGAGACGAAGATGTATCCCGATGTTCACTTCCTTGGAGGGAAGCTAGTCACCGTTAGAGAGGTGGATGTTACCACGAAGGCACACCAACGCCACGCAGGCTCACCCTATTCTCCCTTTGAGATAACACCACGAAGGCGTTTCTCAACCACTAGTGGTAAGCCTTTGAGGTGGCTTCCAAACTCTCACAAACTTTTCTGGGGGGTAATCACACGAATTGATTCCTCTCCGAAGGACTCCTACCGCCGAGGAGTCTCCAACCTCCAAGAGTAACAAGATCATGGGGAATGCTCAAAACTTGCTCAAATCTCAAATAACTTGGGTTGAGAGGAGGAGAGGGAGACGATCTATCTTTTGATTGGAACAACTCTCAAAGGGGCTCACAAATGCTCTTGGGGTCTAAGATTTGGTGTGAGCAAATGTGTGTGAGGTAGAAGTGTGTTCTTATGAGGATAAGGCTGTGTTGGACTACCCTCTCACGAAGTGGGAGGGGGTATTTATAGTGGGGAGAGAAAAATAGCCGTTGGGGACACTTTAAGTCACACAGGGTCCGGACGTCCGACAGTTTCCGGAAGTCTGGGCGTCCGCGAGGGGTCGGACGTCCGACAGGGGTCGGTCTTCCGAGGCATGTAGATATCACTGAAAATACTGTGAATTGAAAAGTGACCAGACGTCCGGCGGGAGGCCAGAAATCCGAGTTATTCGACTCAACTGCTTCTGGTGGGAGGTTCCGGATTTCCGAAAGGGGACGGACGTCCGGCCCTCGGACGTCCGGAGGGAGCCGGAAATCCGAGTTATAGAGCTCATGTTCTTCTGGAGCAGGGCTCCGGACTTCCGAAGCTGGTCGGTCGTCCGACCCTTGACCGGCCCTCGGACGTCCGGAGGGACCCGGAAGTCCGAGTTATATGGCTCAAGTATCTCTGGTGCATAGTTTCGGAATTCCGAAGCTGGTCGGATATCCGGGCCTCGGACGTCCGGAGGGAGCCGAAAGTCCGAGTTATATGGCTCTGATTTCTCTGGTATAGGATTCCAGATTTCCGAAGTTGTCGGTCGTCCGGACCTCGGACGTCCGGAGGAAGCCGGATGTCCGAGGCACTGGTTCTGTTTTCAGATAACAACAGAGCAGTGGAGATGTGGTCTAAGCAGAACAGTGGAGATGTAGTTTGAGCAAGTTCATCGCAAAACCTGTGATCCCCTCTTAATAGTGCGGGATCCCTAAAGACTCAAGAATCATAAAAGGGGAACTGATGATCCATACTTGAGTGTATACTTTTATTCGCTGATCATCACTCCGCACAACTAACGTCAAAGGAACTGATACCTTTGAGTTAGCCCTTTCACTTGAGCTGGATGTTGTTGTTCCTTCTTGGCTCAAGTTGAAAGCAAGACATGATGAAGTCTTCAAGTAGCTCTCCCATACACAATGTGGAAAGCCTAGCTTATGTATTCATCTTCATTTGTCCACCATGTGAACATCCACAAGAATCAAGCATGTAGTGCTCAGGAATGCTTATCTTGATCTTGTCCTTGTTAGCACATGAGCTTGTCCTTATCAACACATGATCATTGACAATAGTTTCAATGATATATTCGTGCTGATCCACTTGAACTTGCGCACCACAATCTTGATGATGATCGCCACTTGACGTCATCCTTCATGGGTTGTATGATATCTTCCTTTTGACGCAAGCCCATGGAAGCACACCTAACCCCCACATAGGACTCTCACAAAGACCATGGGTTAGTACACAAACACGTAATGGACAATGCTTACCGTACCATGGGATCACTTGATTCCTCTCGGTACATCTTATACGCTTTGTGTGTTGATCATCTTGATTTACTCTTTGTCTAAGATCTTGATCAACCTAGTGTATCTATGACCATTCTTTGGATAATACCTTGAATACCATCTTGGTCATCATATAAACTCTTTGAACCCAACAGATGGACTTCAAGAAGTGCCTATGGACAAATCCTATAAATATAACTTAAGGCAACCATTAGTCCATAGGAATTGTCATCAGTTACCAAAACCACATATGGAGATATATGCTCTAACAATCTCCCCCATTTTGGTAATTGAAGACAACCACTTCAAGAGAGTTTATATAAGGAAATAAGCATAACCAAGGTAATAATGCATGCGTGAAGACGTAAATGCTTACGCAATAAGAGCAAAACCCTCTAAACATATCCAAAGTAAACTCTCTAAACTTCTCCCCCATTGGCATCGATTGCCAAAATGGACAAAAAGTTTAGAAAGTCAATATAGTAGGTGGTCCTCCAAAAGGTGTGTACTTCTGAGCAAATGAGTGCAGAGAAATACACAAATACAATGATAAGTAGTTGGAGGGAAACAAACAATATTGAGGATCCAAAGAATGAAAATAAAAGGATCATATGCCACAAAGACATACAAAAATAGAAGCAAGCAATCAAAAGATTCCTGATGGAACAAACAATCATATGGTCCTTCGGACCACATGAATAGAAGATATTATGATAAAGGCAACAGAGTGTTTTATAAAAAAAAAACTAGAGAAGCTCCCCATGATTTGTGCACTAATACGAGATTTTTGTATTTGATACAGGTGCACAAAATAGGATCGTTGCTCCCCCAAAATTAATAAAAACACACAACGAGTGCAAGAATATAGATGAGACAATAAGCATATCGATTGCACAAAACAAATGGTTGAGCAACATGTAAAAGAAGCAACTTAAGAATAGGCTCAACCAAAGTAATGTGTGTGAGTCATGGCAAAGCACTTGAGAAGACTAAGGTAAGGATGAGCATTACTCATCAACATAGTCTTGATGAAATGAGATACAAAGTGCAAGACATATCATTCCCACACACACATACTAGAAAATGGGTTCACAAGCTTACTAATAAACAAAATAAGAACCAACGCTTGTGGCAACCCATTGTGAAGATAGGAAGTAAGAAACTTATCAAGAGGAGGGATACTAATTGAAACGGCAAAATCCTCATCAAGACAAGCATAAGGAAAAATAATCTTCACGGCCAAAGAGTGCATCAAGATGTAGGAAAATAAGATACGCACTCAAAACAAATCTTTTCACGAAGCCATCAAAAACTGAAAAAGGAAATGCAGTGATGATCGTGAAAGAAAAGAGGATATTAATTAGAGATGTAACTTCTCTCATGTGTAAAAGATTCTAAGTAGAAGACAATCATGATGATATATATCCACAAAGAAGGATGTACACACGAAATGGTTACAAGAAGGAACAAACTAGTTATCCAAAAAGGAAGTCATAAATATATCAATGAGATCTTTTGCTTGGAAGCATAACACATGGCCTAATATTTTCTTATTGTACAATATGAACTTCCAACATACGAACATCAAAGACATCCCAACTAGTAGTAAGACATCATCGTTCGGATGCTTTGAGAAAGCAAACAAGTATTACGAGAACAAATCAAGAGATTCATGCCATGATGCAAACTGGAAAAGAAAAGACAGGTTAGGTCCTTTGCAAGAAAAGAATGCATGAAGTGGATACTTGTTACCGAGACAACATTGGATTGATGTAGTAGATAGTTTTTCTTTGATCATCCTAACTTGGCTCCAATATTCACATGGTCTCAACATCTTCCTTATAGGTGAGCCGAGCATCCAATGCATCTCCAGTTGTTCCTGGAACAACAAAACAAACAAAATGGTGCCCAAACTCATTGGGACCAAAGAGTTAGAAAACCAGCAATACATAGGACAAACTCCACATACATATGTGCATATAGATATGAATTTGAATTTCATGCACACTTTAGCCAATTTATGATAGGGTGGAGTTTCCCTTATATATTGGGTCAAAGAAGGAAAGCAAGCAAAAGAAGTTTTATATAGTAGCTAGATACGCATGCTCAAGACTCTCAAAAATCAACTCAACACAAAGTTGATAAGTCATCAAAAGACAAGGTATCAAGTGATAATAAAATCCTAAAACAAAAGAACTATCACTTGAAGGATATCAATTAAAAGATACCTCAAGGAATGAGATATCCATTGACACATGCCAAATAGAAGGCAACAAGAAACCAATTAAAGGAAAACAAACACAAGGTATCTAGTTTCCAAAAGAGAGCTAGGTTCCAACAAACCAAGCCCTCAACAAATTTTCATGATGGCACAAAGCATCATAAAGAGCAAGACTTGCCTCCCATAAACACATACTTGATGGGGATCAAAAGATTTTATGATGGGTGAATAAAGAGAGTGTTCTGAAGAAAATAGGATAGCTCCCCCAAGGGACGTGCATTATATAGAATTTGCATTTGAATACAAAACGCACACGATGGGATCATCACTTTCTCTATATCTATAAAAACACTAGACATGTTAAAATAGATTCATAAGAGGCAAGGAAGACAAATGAAACACAAAATCCAATGTAAAGATGATTAGCAATTCCTATCACATGATGGGAATACCAATTGTCAAGGACAAGAAGTATTTTCGAAGTGATACTCATTGGTAGATCACAAATATATCCAAGATCATCTTTACCCATAAAATGCAAGCAAATGACACTTGTAGAGCTAACATGCCACCTAGGAACAAGATAATTTACAATATCAACACTAAGTGGCAACACGTCAAATGGACACATTTTCTAGGTTTGTAATATGCACATAGCATATTACTCCCCCATAATGTGATAAACCATCAATAATTATAAATTAGTATATATACTATCATATGATAGTATATATAAGACATGTAGTTATATAAATTTTATCTACCATCGGTGATAGTTATCACCACTTGCGTTCTGTATGTTGTATGTACTATTTATTAAATCGGTGAGTATGTACTATATAATGATGTTTAGGTAGTATATATGTTATTTTTTAGTAGTATGTATCATATTTTGTGTATGATCTTTTTTAC
Source organism: Hordeum vulgare subsp. vulgare (assembly GCF_904849725.1). Classification (NCBI taxonomy): domain Eukaryota; kingdom Viridiplantae; phylum Streptophyta; class Magnoliopsida; order Poales; family Poaceae; genus Hordeum; species Hordeum vulgare. The sequence continues at coordinate 108,255,638 of NC_058518.1, read as the reverse complement.
ATACAAATATATATATATATATATATCACAAATATAATTAAAAAATTATGGGTTAACTTCTAATTTTTCATATAACTCACTTAAAAAAAATATAATATATAAACATAATTAAAATGATAAATTAATACACATACTAACACATGATAGTATATGGAACATGTGGGGTAACTACCCTGGGTGGTAGGATGTATTAAATACATCCTACCACCCAGGTGTAGTTAACCCACATGTTCTATTTATTATCATTCGGTAGTATATATATATATATATATATATATTAATTTTTCATTTTTATTATGTTTATATATTATAAATAAGATTTTCCAAAGTGAGTTAAATGAAAAAATTACAAGTTAGCCCATAGTTTTATTATATTTGTGAAATACATATATTTTTTTACGTAAAAAAGAACATACACAAAATATGATACATATTACAAAAAAATAGTATATATACTACTTAAACATTATTATATACTACATACTAAGCGTACATTCTCTCCGATTTGATAGAAAACGCTAGTGGTGGTAACTACCACCAATGGTAGATAAAATTTATCATATATTATTCTTCACTCCTCTCTATTTTAACATCAGTGCACCGTAATTTTATGTTTCATAAATTTTGTCTTATTTTATATATAAAAATATACCGAAATAATATAATCAACGTGAAGATATTTTATGTCACGTAAAATTACGAACATACAAAAAAGTCCAAAAAATACAATAAATTCATTTTTTTTCTCATGTTCTCACCTATATTTTTGTTTTTCTTTTGACTAATTTTATGTACCGATTTAATATAATTATAAATATTTATATTTCAAATATAATTTATTTGAAAATTGATCGTAAGATTAGTTCGGTTGAAGAATAAATTATTCTGCACCCTGAATGATAAATAGAGTTTCTATATATATCCGTTTGGGGCACCTAGGTTTCCAACCTCCTTGTCTTTACACTATTTGATTGAATTTAGATGTGTGTTATTATGACATGCATAGAAGTTAACGGTGTGTCCATTACTAATTGATTTGAAACTATTAAATTTGGAACCAATGATGACACCTACCATAAATGGATGACATTAGCATGGTTCAACACACCATGAACGGTAACATTTATTTAGAAGGAACAAATGTTATCATACATACAAGTTAGATTTTTGTGTATACCCAAAATATTTGGTATGTACCTATTAGATTAAGTATCTATGGATTCATTTGTCCTGTGTATACCCATTATTTTTTTATATGTATATATCCTAAATATTTTGTATGTATGTACTAGATATTTGCCTATGTATATATTTAGAACATTTAGTACATGCACATTAGATTACGTATGTATGTATTCATTGATTTAATACATACACGTTAGATGTTTATGTATACATATACCCTGAATATTTAATACGTATGCATTACATTTTTGTTTGTACCCAGAATATATAGTACGCACTCATAAGATTAGATATGTGTATGAATTCATTTATTTAATCCATATCATTAGATTTTACCTATGCATATACCTTAAATAGTGGCACGTATGCATTTGATTTTTGTGTATTTATATATCCAAAATACTTAATCCGCACTATTAGATTAGGTATGTACGGGTTAATTTATTTAATATGTAACCATTAGATTTTTGTGTATGTATATAACCAGAATATATACGAATATGCGTAATTGAGAATAATCACTATATTTTCAGTTCAGCGCATGCTCATGCTATTTCTTCAAAAAGTATATACGTTGGATGAAATTTACGATTATATATCCCAATAATACATAGGTATTATATCTATTTTTTAAAGTGTGTAATCACAAATAGGTGGGTACGAAGACTTAAAAAAGGTGGGTATAATACCCAGTTGTTGTACGGGTATGTGTGCAAGAAAAAAATGTAGGAACAATATATTGAATTATCTAATTTATGTGTAAAAATGTATCTTACTATTGTTTCATAAATAAATTTTGTTTTGTATACAAATAGCTACATCATATCGATTCATTACGTAAAATTTGGCATAAAAACAAAAATATATGTAAGAAGACCAGAAAAAGGAGGGGTGAAGATATATATATATATATATATATATATATATATATATATATATATATATATATACATACATACATACATACATACATAAACACTATTCATCATTCAGGATGCAGAATAAGTTATTCTTCACCCAAGGTAATTTTACGATTGTTTCATACATAAATTACATATGATATACAAATAGTTACATTTATATTGATTTGCAACGTAAAATTTGACATAGAAAAACAAAATTATGGGTCACAAGACCTGAAAAATTGTTTTTATTTACATTTTACACTGTAGTTTTACGTTCATAAATATACGTAACATAAAATAATTTTATGAGGATTATGTAATTTCTTACGTTTCCTTTTTATGTGCGAAGTAAGTTAAAATTTACGGAACGTAAAAATACGGTGCATTGATAATAAAATAGGAGGGGGTGAAGAATAACTATTCCTCACACAGGGTGACGAATAACGCGACATATATATATATATATATATATATATATATATATATATATATATATATATATATATATATATTGCATTTTGTACGTATAAATAACCACTAATGCTTTCCAGATAATTCATTTTCCATTTTTTTTTGCATGCACTAGTACTCATGTCATTGATTGTAGATGGATTTTCAAAACAAATGCATGTCATTGACTGCCTCATAATTGACTTATTTCCTTAATAAACAATTATACTGTAATCTTGTTAGACATAATCTGAACACTCGTACTTAGATACGTATATACCCAATAATTTATTCTAGACATTAAATACCTATAGTCTAATGTATTTTTAAGTGAATATACTCAAATACCCGCAAACAAATAGTGCGTACCTTGATGTGAATTTTATTTGTAAAATACGCTATTTATCTACCCGACTATATAAAATTTAACAACGTATATAACAGGTTATGTAAAATATGCCTAGAATATCAGCCCGACTACATAAAATATACTCAATGTATACCCACAAATTTACACGATACTCACATAAATCTCCTACTATATACCAAATGTACATAAAAGTAAAACAATATACACGATGTGCTAGTACACACACACACATATATATATATATATATATATATATATATATATATATATATATATATATATATATATATCCAACTACATGGAAAAAAGTAGAAAACTATTGTAGGTATCCTGTTAATGTATATAAAGTAAAATATGGTTACATATATACTCGACTACGTGAATTATGACATACATATGTATCTGAATACCCGGGGTAAAAATCACACATTTGAGGGTATGTAGAGAAATACGATGGGTATGCACACACACTAAAAATTATATCTTTTTTGAATACAACTATATGTTTAACGACATACCGGATTATTTTTCCATGGAGACAAAAGGTAATCATACATTTTATACCCAAGATGATGATATACCTATAAGAGAGGAGGAAAATATATCCTACCACCTAGGAATAATTAGCCCACATACCTCATAGACTATCATATAATAGTATATATACTACTTTATCATTGTAAATATGTTGACACAATATATATAATATATTTTAAAATAAGTTACATAAAAAATTGCAAGTTAAACCATGGTTTTAATTATATTTGTGAAATATGTATATATTTATATGTAAAAAAAATGCACAAAATACGAGACATACTACCAGAAAAGTGGTGTATATATATATATGTGTGTGTGAGTGTGTATATATATATATATATATATATATATATATATATATTGTCTAAACACTTTTACATACTATATACTATGCGTACAACATACAAAACACAACTGGTGGTAACTAACACCGGTGATAAATAAAATTTGTCATATATATATATATAGAAAGAGAGAGAGAAAAACTCTATTTATCATCTAGGGTGTAAAATAGTTTATTTTTCAGCCGATATAATCTTACGATCAATTTCAAATAACTTATATTTAAAATACAAATAGTTACATCTATATTGAATTTTTATGTAAAATTTGACAAAAGAAAAACAAAAATATAGTTCACAAGATCATAAAAAAATGAATTTATTGTATTTTTTGTACTATTTTTGTATGTTCGTAATTTTACGTGACGTAAAATATTTTTACATTGATTATATTTTCTTACGGTCTATTCTAACGTATAAAATAAGAAAATAAATATAAAATCTATAAATACGGTGCATTGATGTTAAAATAGAGGGGTGAAGAATAACTAATCCTCAGCCAGGGTGACGAATAGCGCGATCGTAATTTTACGTCACCCTGGTGAGGAATGATTGTACTTCACCCCACTCTATTTTTATATCAATGCACTGTAATTTTACAGTCCGTTAATGTTGTCTTATTTAATACGTAAAAAGCGACCGTAAGAAATATATAGTCATCGTAAAAGATAATTTGTGTCATGTAAAATTACAAACACAAAAGCATAGTGTAAAATATATATAAAACACCATTTTCTGGTCTTATGATCTATATTTTTGTTTTCTTATGTCAAACTTTACGTGGTGAATCAATATAAATGTAACTATTTGCATTTCGAATGTAATTTATTTATGAAACAATCGTAAGATTACCTCCGATTAAAAATAACTTTATATATATATATACACACACACACACTATTCTGATAATGAGATGAGAATTATATTCTGATAACTACCTGACTCGTCTCATGAGTAGCCTTTGAACTTCACCGAGTGCTAGGTTAAACTTCCGCTGATATTGTCCAAACGAGGCTTGTGATATATCGTTGAAAAGCTGTGGACACCACGGTCACAACCTAGTTTGAATTTTTGAAAAAATCTACACGGTTTAAGAGCAGTTTTGAAAAACATTTTTCTTCATACAAAAAAAAGTAAATCATGTTTTCAAGGTTATTTCTAAACCATTTATCAGAATGGGGCAAATTATACGGGTTGGAAAGCTTTTGTAAATCTGCTCATTTCACATGTTAAAAGTTTTTCCGAATTCCCTACGGTTAAAACAGAATTTCAAAAATGATGAAATTTATTGTCACATCCTAGTTTTCACTTGCTTTGTGCTAGATAGAGTGTGCATCATGTTTAAATTTTTGGTAATTTGAAATGGGAAATAATTCAAATAGGTGTGATTTTCAATGAACGCAAAATGCCTTTTAAAAATGTTCACCCTTTCTCATAAATATTGGCAACAATATTTCAAAGGTGCATTTTATTTTACACGTCTCTTTTGGCATTTAAAATAGTCCAACAAAGCTTCTGAAAGTGGCAATTAATGCACTAAAATTATTAAGTTGCTCCAAAATTGCTGAAACTTTTACGAGAGTTTGAAAATATTCAAGCTATATTTTATAAAATGTTTCACACATTTTGGGCTAAGTATTTTTGGCCAAATAAATAGAAACAAATGTCATAAATAACAAAACATAACATAACAGAAATAAAATAAAAAGGGAAACTTACGTGGAAATGGTGGCCCAGCCCAGCATCACCCTCTCATCTTCCTCCTACTAGTAGGCACGGGAGGAGCTGCCCACCGCTCGTTGTGCCGTCGGCACGCAGGAGGTTGCGTGGCTGCCTCCTTCGGCGCGCTCGGGAGGAAGATAACCTCCACAGGTGCTGCTTGGATCCAACCTTCTCCGCATTCGCCCATGCGCTCTCTCTCTCCCCTCTGCTCACTAGGCCAGCTCAGCTGCTCCCTCTCGCCTCCAACTAGCCCTCCAGCTCCGCCATGTCGTGTTGCTCCTCACCACCATGCCAATCAAGGCGAGGAGCTCCCTCGTCGCCGCCCCGAGGCCATCTTCAACCTCCGGCCACTAGAGTCGCCGCCGTCGATTCATCGTCATCACACCGTCTCCGAGCCCGCTTTCTCGGTGTGAGCTGGCAAACCCATTCCCCTCTCCCCTTGGTCAATTGATTCTCGTAGCCGTTGTTGCCATCAAAGCCCGAGAAGCTCCGTCGCGGTCCTCGACGTCGACGACACTCCTGTGCCCCTCAGGTCGAGCCAGTGCGGTCCTTAGGATCGGGTGCTCGCATAGAGCACATAGGTGGCCCCATGTGAGGATTCCACCCCATGTGGCGTCGACCCCGAGCTCACCCAAGCTCCGGCACCCGCAAGGCTCGCCGCTGGCAATGCTCTAGGCCATCTCAGCCCGTGGGGCTTGCCCCATTGGATGCACCGATGAGTGGTCGTTCGAAAGACCCTCTCCGCCGTCGTTTTGGTCGCTGGAGGGCGAAACCCAACCCCCTCCGCCGTCTCTAGTGCCACCGATGGCTCAACGTGGGTGAGCCCGACCCCTTTGACCACTGATACGTCCATTTTGCATCATGCTTTCATGTTGATATTTATTGCTTTATGGTCTGTTATATTACCTTGTGGTACCATATTTATGCCTTTTCTCTCTTATTTTGCAAGGTTTGTTTGAAGAGGGAGAATACCGTCAGCTGGAATTCTGGACTTGAAAAGGAGCAAGTCTGAGTCCTCTATTCTGCACAACTCCAAATGCCCTGAAAATCAACGTGGAATTTTTTGGGAATATATAAAAAATACTGGGCGAAAGAAGTACCAGAGGGGAGCTACCAGGGCCCCACAAGCCTGGTAGCCGCCACCCCCTGGTGGCGGCTATAGGGCTTGTAGGCAACCTGACGGCCCACAGGCCCCCCTCTTTTGCTATATGAAGGGTTTCGTTCGAGAAAAAAGAAGGAGGAGCTTTTTCATGGATTCCCCGCCGCCACGAGGCGGAAATTGAGGAGATTCAATCTAATGCTCCGGCAAAACGATCCTGCCGGGAAACTTCCCTCCCGGAGGGGGAAATCGTCGCCTTCGTCATCACCAACACTCCTCTCGTCGCAGGGGAGTCATCTCCATCAACATCTTCAGCGGCACCATCTCCTCTCCAATCCCTAGTTCATCTCTTGTAACCAATCTCCGTCTCGCGACTCTGATTGGCACTTGTAAGGTTGCTACTAGTGTTGATTACTCTTTGTAGTTGATGCTATTTGGATTACTTGGTGGAAGAGTTTATGTTCAGATCCTTGATGCTATTCATTACACCTCTGATGATGATTATGATTATGCTTTGTGAGTAGTTACTTTTGTTCCTGAGGACATGGGATAAGTCATGCTAATAATAGTCATGTGAATTTGGTATTCGTTCTGTATTTTGATATTTTGTATGTTGTTTTTCCTCTAGTGGTGTTATGTGAACGTCGACTACATAACACTTCACCATATTTGGGCCTAGAGGAATGCATTGGGGAGTAGTAAGTAGATGATGGGTTGCTAGAGTGACAGAAGCTTAAACCCCAGTCTATGCGTTGCTTCCTAAGGGGCTGATTTGGATCCACTAGTTTAATGCTATGGTTAGACGTTGTCTTAATTCTTCTTTCGTAGTTGCGGATGCTTGCGAGAGGGGTTAATCATAAGTGGGATGCTTTGCAAAGTAAGGGCAGTACCCAAGCGCCGATCCACCCACATATCAAACTATCAAAGTAACGAACGCGAATCACATGAACATGATGAAGCTAGCATGACAGAAATTCCCGTGTGTCCTCGGGAGCGTTTTTCCTCCTATAAGACTTTGTTCAAGCTTGTCCCTTGCTACAAAAGGGATTGGGCCACTTTTTTGCACCGTTGCTACTACTTGTTACTTGTTACTTTTCACTTGCTACGTTTCACCTCGCTACACCATCACTTGTTACCGCTACTTTCAGTGCTTGCAGTTATTACCTTGCTGAAAACTGTTTATGAGAGCCTTCTGCTCCTCGTTGGGTTCGACACTCTTACTTATCGAAAGGACTACGATTGATCCCCTATACTTGTGGGTCATCAAGACTCTTTTCTGGTGCCACTGCCGGGGAGTGAAGCGCCTTTGGTAAGTGGAATTTGGTAAGGAAACATGTATATACTATGCTGAAATTTATTGTCACTTGTCACTATGGAAACTGTTCCTTTGAGGAGTTTGTTCGGGGTATCTTCACCACGAACGGAAGCACGAGGAGTTGCTCCTCAACCTGAGGTACCTACTGAAAATATCTTTTATGAAATTCCTTCGGGTATGCTTGAGAAACTGCTGGCTAATCCTTTTACAGGAGATGGATCATCACATCCAGACTTGCATCTAATCTATGTAGATGAAGTTTGTGGTTCATTTAAGCTTGCAGGTTTGCCCGAGGGTGAGGTAAAGAATAAAGTATTTCCTTTATCTTTGAAGGATAAGGCGTTGACATGGTATAGGCTATGTGATGATACTGGATCATGGGACTACAATCGGTTGAAATTGGAATTTCATCAAAAGTTTTATCCTATGCATTTAGTACATCGTGATCGGAATTATATTTATAACTTTTGGCCTCGTGACAGGGAAAGCATAGCTCAAGCTCGGGGGAGGATTAAATCAATGCTATATTCATGCCCCAATCATGAGCTCTCGAGAGAAATTATCACTCAAAACTTTTATGCTCGGCTTTCTCATGAAGATCGTACCATGCTTGACACTTTTTGTACCGGTTCTTTTATGAAGAAGGATATTGACCACAAGTGGAATTTATTGGAAAGAATCAAACGTAACTCTGAAGATTGGGAGCTTGAAGAAGGTAAGGAGTCAGGTATGAATTTCCAGTTTGATTGCGTTAAATCTTTTGTTGAAACAAACACTTCTAGAGATTTTAGCGCTAAGTATGGACTTGACTCTGAGATAGTAGCTTCTCTATGTGAATCTGTTGCTGCTCATGTTGATCTTCCCAAAGAGAAGTGGTTTAAATATCATCCCCCTGTAGAAGTCAACATAGCTAAACCCAATCTAGTTGAGGAGAAAGTCATTGCCTTTAGTGATCCTATTGTTCCTTGTGCCTACGTTGAGAAACCACCTCACCCTGCTAGGAAAAAGGATTATTCTAAAGCTCCAACTGTGATACGTAGGGGTTACATTAGACCACTTGCACCCCCTGAGGAAATTAGAGTTGAACCTAGTGTTGCTATTATCAAAGATCTCTTAGCCGAAGACATAGACGGGCATGTTATCAAATTCTGTGAGGACTCTGCTAGAATTGCTAAACCTCACGCGAAAGACAAATACGGACCTGTAGTTGGCCTGCCCGTTGTTTGTGTCAAGATAGGAGATCACTGTAACCATGGTTTATGTGATATGGGTGCTAGTGTTAGTGCAATACCCCGTTCCCTATATGATGAAATCAAAGATGAGATTGCACCTGCTGAGTTAGAACCCATTGATGTCACTATTACACTAGCTAATAGAGACACTATCTACCCTCTGGGAATTGTGAGAGACGTAGAAGTCCTGTGTGGTAAGACGAAGTATCCTACTGATTTCCTCGTCCTTGCTACTGCACAAGATAGCTTTTGTCCCATCATATTTGGTAGACCATTTCTCAACACTGTCAATGCTCACATTGATTGCATTAGGCAGACTGTCACTATTAGTTTCGAGGGTGTGTCTCATGAATTTAACTTCTCCAAGTTTGGAAGACAACCCCATGAAAAAGAGTCGTCTGGTAGGGATGAAATCATTGCTCTTGCCTCTATTGTCGTACCTCCTACGGATCCTTTAGAGCAATATCTGCTTGAGCATGAAAATGATATGCATATGGATGAATATGATAAGATAGATAAAATTGTCTTAGAACAATATCCTATTATCAAGAATAATCTGCCTGTTGAACTGCTTGGGGATCCTCCCCCACCGAAGGGTGATACTGTGTTCGAGCTTAAACAGTTGCCTGATACTCTTAAGTATGCCTATCTTGATGAGAAGGAGATATATCCTGTTATTATTAGTGCTCAACTCTTGAATCACGAAGAGAACAAGTTACTAAAAACTTTGAGGAAGCACCGTGCGGCTATTGGATATACTCTTGATGATCTTAAGGGTATTAGTCCCACTCTATGTCAGCACAAGATTAAAACTGATCCTGAATTCAAACCAGTTGTTGATCATCAAAGGAGATTAAATCCTAAGATGAAAGAGGTCGTGAGAAAAGAAATATTAAAGCTTCTGGAAGCAGGAATCATCTATCCTGTTGCTCATAGTGATTGGGTAAGTCTAGTACATTGCATACCTAAGAAGGGAGGTATCACTGTCGTTCCTAATGATAAGAATGAATTAATCCCACAAAGGATTATTACTGGCTATAGGATGGTGATAGACTTCCGGAAACTGAACAAGGCAACCAGGAAAGACCATTATCCTTTGCCATTTATCGACCAAATGCTAGAAAGGCTATCCAAACACACACACTTCTGCTTTCTAGACGGTCATTCAGGTTTCTCGCAAATACTAGTTGCACAATCTGATCAGGAGAAAACCACTTTCACCTGCCCCTTCGGTACTTTGCTTATAGACGTATGCCTTTTGGCTTATGCAATGCACCTGCCACCTTTCAAAGATGTATGATGGCTATATTCTCTGACTTCTGTGAAAAGATTGTCGAGGTTTTCATGGATGACTTCTCCGTTTACGGGTCTTCCTTTGATGATTGCCTCAGCAACCTTGATCGAGTCTTACAGAGATGCAAAGATACCAACCTCGTCTTGAATTGGGAGAAGTGACACTTTATGGTTAATGAAGGCATCGTCTTAGGACATCAAATTTCTGAAACGGACATTGAAGTTGATAAGGCTAAGGTTGATGAAATTGAGAAAATGCCTTACCCCACATATATCAGAGGTATACGAAGTTTCCTAGGTCATGCTGGTTTCTATAGAAGGTTCATTAAAGACTTCTCTAAGATTTCTAGGCCTCTTACCAACCTCTTGCAGAAGGATGTTCCTTTTGTTTTTGATGAGGATTGTGAGGAAGCTTTCGACATACTTAAGAAGGCCTTGATAACCGCACCTATTGTTCAACCACCTGACTGGAACTTGCCCTTTGAAATCATGTGCGACGCTAGTGATTATGCTGTTGGTGCTGTTCTAGGACAAAGAGTTGACAAGAAGTTGAATGTTATTCACTACACTAGTAAAACTCTAGACAGTGCCCAAAGAAACTATGCCACAACGGACAAAGGAGTTTTTAGCAGTCGTGTTTGCATGTGAAAAGTTCAGATCTTATATAGTTGACTCCAAAGTCACTATTCACTCTGATCATGCTGCTATTAAGTACCTTATGGAGAAGAATGACGCTAAGCCTAGGCTAATCAGATGGGTTCTCCTGCTACAGGAATTTGATTTGCACGTTGTTGACCGAAAGGGTGCTGATAACTCTGTAGTAGATAACTTGTCCAGGCTAGAGAATGTCCTTGATGACCCACGACATATTGATGACAGCTTTCCTGATGAGCAATTAAATGTCATCCGCACTTCACATAGTGCATCATGGCATGCTGATTACACAAATTATATCGTAGCCAAATACATACCACCCAGTTTCACCTACCAGCAAAAGAAGAAATTCTTCTTTGATTTGAGACACTACTTATGGGATGATCCTCACCTTTATAAGGAAGGAGTAGATGGTGTTATTATACGTTGTGTGCCTGAACATGAACAGGGACCGATCCTGTAGAAGTGTCATACCGAAGCCTACGGAGGACACCATGCTGGAGATAGAACTGCTCATAAGGTATTGCAATCAGGTTTCTATTGGCCCACTCTCTTCAAGGATGCCCGTAAGTTTGTCTTGTCTTTTGACGAATGCCAAAGAATAGGGAACATCAGTAAACGTCAGGAAATGCCTATGAACTATTCACTTGTCATTGAACCGTTTGATGTCTGGGGCTTTGATTATATGGGACCCTTCCCGAGTTCCAATGGGTACACTCACATCTTAGTTGATGCGGATTACGTCACTAAGTGGGTAGAAGCTAATCCCACTAGAAATGTTGATCACCACACCTCTATTAAGATGCTTAAACAAGTCATTTTCCCAAGATTTGGAGTCCCTAGATATCTCATGACTGATGGCGGTTCACACTTCATTCATGGTGTTTTCCGCAAGATGCTTGCTAAGTATGATGTCAACCATACAGTTGAATCTCCTTATTATCCTCAGTCTAGTGGTCAAGTGGAGTTGAGTAATAGGGAGATCAAATTGATCTTACAAAAGACTGTCAATAGATCTCAGAAGAATTGGTCTAGTAAACTTGACGATGCACTATGGGCTTATAGGACTGCTTATAAGAATCCCATGGGCATGTCGCCGTATAAAATGGTTTACGGTAAGGCCTGTCATTTACCTCTTGAGCTAGAACACAAGGCTTATTGGGCAATCAAAGAGCTTAACTTCGATTTCAAACTTGCTGGTGAGAAGCGGTTGTTTGATATCAGCTCATTAGATGAATGGAGGGCCCAGGCATATGAGAATGCCAAGTTGTTCAAGGAAAAGGTTAAGAGATGGTATGATAAAAGAATACAAAAATGAGAGTTCAGTGTAGGTGATTATGTCCTGTTATACAATTCTCGCTTAAGATTCTTCGCAGGCAAGCTTCTCTCTAAATGGGAAGGTCCTTACATTGTCGAGGAAGTATATTGTTCCGGTGCCATCAAAATCAATAACACGGAAGGAAATTTTCCTAGAGTGGTAAATGGGCAAAGAATCAAGCATTATATCTCTGGTACTCCCATAAATGTTGAGACCAATATCATCAATATCATAACTCCAGAGGAGTACATAAGGGATGTTTATCAGCCTGTTTCTGACCTTGAAAACGAAGAGGTATGTGTTTCGGTAAGTAATTGGACTCCGAAGCTTTTCCAATAGGAAATTTCCTCCGTTTTGGCATTTTTAGAAAATTAGAAAAATAAAAAGCAGTCCGGAGAGCGCACGAGGCGGCCACAAGCTTGGCAGCCGCCATCTACCCCCCCGGGCGGCGGCTATAGGGCTTGTGGGAACCTCGTGTGCCTCCCGGACCCCGTTTTCTTGCGGAGCACTCCTTCTGGTCCAGAAAAAAATTCATTATATATACGCTCGAGCATCTTTCCTGTGTTTTCGTTTCGAGCCTGTTGTTTGCCGCAGATTTAGAGCAAAAATGTCTCAGGAATCTGTTGGGGAGAATGATCTTCCCCAAGTTCATCAAGAAGTAGATGTTGATCTGAAAAGAGTAGAAGTCACGGAAGCCAGGGACAAAGCTAAGGAGAAAACCCAAGCTAGGGAGCAAGTTCAACCTATGTTCAACATTTAAGACGTTGAAGGAGTAGATTTTCTCCAACCATTCCTCCACGTGTTGTCTCCATCCTTGATTGAACTCTTGAGGTTTGATGAAATAACTCGTGCTCGCAATATTTCCCTTTCTCATGAAGTTGTTTTGCTGGAAAACCATGTCGCAGATCTCAAAGGTATAAATCAAAGATTGATAGCTCTCTTGGAATCAAAGGCAAGGACACCACCACCATCACCACCAAAGGAAGACAACTAAGCATTGGTGTGGGCAATCCCCTTGGCTTTTGCCAAGCTTGGGGGAGTTGCCCTGGTATCGTATCAACTTTATATCTTTTGCTTTTACCTTTGTTTTAGTTCTTTCCTTTTCAGTCTTTATTTCTTCTCTTAGTGGAATAAGTCTTTAGTGTTTAGTTTGAGTCTTTTGCCTTGTGTCTCCCCCGATGTATTCAAGCTTGCGAGCTATATAATAAAGAGTATCTTAGTCAAGGGCTTTGTTTTGTGCCGTGATCAAAAGTATGAAAAGAATGATAGCATGTAAGATCATGAGATGATCTTATGGAAAGTGATAGCTTCACATATAACAAGTATGATGATTGAAACTTGTTGAGAATAAACCAACATAGACCTCAGTCATTGTTACAATTAATAAGAAGTAATAAGGAAAGAGAGGTTCACATATAAATATATCATCTTAGACACTTTCTATAATTGTGAGCACTCACCAAACTATTACATGCTTAGAAGTAGATGTTGGACAAGGAAGACAACATAATGAATTGTGTTTGCTTGGTTCCAAACAATGTTATATGATTAGAGATACCTTAGCATGTGACAATTGCTTCCACCTCATATTAGCCAAAACTCCCGCACCAAGTAGAGATACTACTTGTGCATCCATAAACCTCCAACCAAGATTTGCCATGAGAGTCCACCATACCTACCTATGGATTGAATAAGATCCCTCAAGTAAGTTGTCGTCGGTGCAAGCAATAAAAATTGCTCTCTAATATGTATGATCTATTAGTGTGTGGAAAATAAGCTTTATACGAACCTGTGATGAGGAAGACATAAAAGCGATAGACTGCATAATAAAGTTCTTTATCACAGGAGGCAATATAAAGTGACGTTCCTACGCACTAAGAGGACATGCATCCAAAACTCAAAAGCGCATGACAACCTTTGCTTCCCTCTACGAAGGGCCAATCTTGTACCTTTACTTTTTGCCCTTGTAATAATCATGGTGACCTTCACCAATTCCCTATTTTGCCTTTGTCTTGGCTACCATCACATGCTTGGGAAAGATCTATATTCATATATCAACTTGGAGATGAGTACTTATGCTTTATTATTGTTGACTTTAGCCTTGAGGTAAATAGTTGGGAGGCAAAACTATAAGCCCCTATCTTTCTCTATGTCCAGCTGAAACTTTGATACCATGAGTACCACGTGAGTTGTAACAATTGTGGAAAACAAAAGAGATGATTGAGTATGTGGGTTTGCTTTACAAGCTCTTATTTGACTCTTTCTCATGTTATGATAAATTGCAATTGCTTCAATGACTATGGACTGTTGTTGGCTACTTCTCGGTAAGGTTTTTGCTTCATACTTTCCCTTGTGAAGGAACTGTTAATTTCCCATAAGAATCTTTATGATGTATTGATGTTCTATGTGTGATCATGATGCCCTCATGTCCGTATTATGTTTTATCGACACCTTCATACCTAAACATGTGGACATGTTTATGGAACTTGGTTTTCGCTTGAGGACAAGCGAGGTCTAAGCTTGGGGGAGTTGATATGTCCATTTTGCATCATGCTTTCATGTTGATATTGATCGCTTTATGGGCTGTTATATTACCTTGTGGTACAATATTTATGCCTTTTCTCTCTTATTTTGCAAGGTTTATTTGAAGAGGGAGAATATCGGCAGCTGGAATTCTGGACTGGAAAAGGAGCAAGTCTGAGTCCTCTATTCTGCACAACTCCAAATGCCCTGAAAATCAACGTGGAATTTTTTGGGAATATATAAAAAATACTGGGCGAAAGAAGTACCAGAGGGGAGCTACCAGGGCCCCACAAGCCTGGTAGCCGCCACCCCCTGGTGGCAGCTACATGGCTTGTGGGCAACCTGACGGCCCACAGGCCCCCCTCTTTTGCTATATGAATGGTTCCGTTCCAGAAAAAAAGAAGGAGGAGCTTTTTCGTGGATTCGCCGCTGTCACGAGGCGGAACTTGAGCAGATCCAATCTAGGGCTCCGGCAGGACGATCCTGCCGGGGAAACTTCCCTCCCGGAGGGGGAAATCGTCGCCATCGTCATCACCAACACTCCTTTCTTCGGAGGGGAGTCATATCCACCAACATATTCATCAGCATCATCTCCTCTCCAATCCCTAGTTCATCTCTTGTAACCAATCTCCATCTCGCGACTCCGATTGGCACTTGTAAGGTTGCTAGTAGTGTTGATTACTCTTTGTAGTTGATGCTATTTGGATTACTTGGTGGAAGAGTTTATGTTCACATCCTTGATGATATTCATTACACCTCTGATCATGATTATGATTATGCTTTGTGAGTAGTTACTTTTGTTCCTGAGGACATGGGATAAGTCATGCTAATAATAGTCATGTGAATTTGGTATTCGTTCGGTATTTTGATATGTTGTATGTTGTTTTTCCTCCAGTGGTGTTATGTGAACATCGACTACATAACACTTCACCATATTTGGGCCTAGAGGAAGGCATTGGGGAGTAGTAAGTAGATGATGGGTTGCTAGAGTGACAGAAGCTTAAACCCCAGTCTATGCGTTGCTTCGTAAGGGGCTGATTTGGATCCACTAGTTTAATGCTATGGTTAGACGTTCTCTTAATTCTTCTTTCGTAGTTGCGGATGCTTGCGAGAGGGGTTAACATAAGTGGGATGCTTGTCCAACTAAGGGCAGTACCGAAGCGCCGGTCCACCCACATATCAAACTATCAAAGTAACGAACGTGAATCACATGAACATGATGAAGCTAGCATGACAGAAATTCCCGTGTGTCTTCGGGAGCGTTTTTCCTTCTATAAGACTTTGTTCAGGCTTGTCCCTTGCTACAAAAGGGATTGGGCCACTTTGCTGCACCGTTGCTACTACTTGTTACTTGTTACTTTTCACTTTCTACGTTTCACCTCGCTACACTATCACTTGTTACCGCTACTTTCAGTTCTTGCAGTTATTACCTTGCTGAAAACTGTTTATCGGAGCCTTCTGCTCCTCGTTGGGTTCGACACTCTTACTTATCGAAAGGACTACGATTGATCCCCTATACTTGTGTGTCATCAACCACCAAGGTTGACCCCATGGGTCACTGGAAGGTGGGGCCTAGCCCCTGATTAATTTCATATTAGTGTTAATTTAATTAATTAAATTAATTAACTAATTGACCGACTAATAATGGGCTCAGTTCCACTAATTATGTTTAATGACTAATTTTAATCTTAGTTAGTATGTGTGTCAGTGACCAATGTACCCCATTGGTCAGGTTTGACCTGCAACACTCGTTTGATGAGCTGACCTCATGCCGATGTGGTGCTGATGTAGTAAATACTTTTATGGTTTATAATAATTCCACGAAATAGATAAAACTTCTAAAATTCATAGAACTTAATCTGTAACTCAGATTGAAATAATTTATATATGAAATTATTAGAAAAATCCAAGGAATCCATTGGTGATATTATCATGCATGATAGAGCAAGTTATGCGTGCTCATGAGGTCAAATCAATTAAAGGGTATTTGAACATACCTTATTTGAAGTGGAATTTGAATCTTTGATTCAAACTAGCTTCAACCAATTTGTCAATAGGTGCATTAGCTCATCCAACATATTCTTGTCATGTCATGATCATGCATCATATTGTTGCACTTGCCATGTATTGATTGTTACTTGTTTGCATTGCGGTAGACTTCGCTCCAGAGGATACTGGAGAGTATCCAACTCAAGGAGTATATCCCTCCGTTGATCCACAAGGCAAGCATCCCTCTTGAGCATTCCGATAAAATCCCATTTTCTCACTCCCGCTCTCATTTATTGCATTAGGAGACATCGCTTCAAATGCTATTTTCTACGGTAGTTGAACCCATTCCTCTGCACGACGTGTCATTGTCACACTAAATAGCTAAACCATGCAACCTAATATACCTGGTAGATGGTTGAGCCATGATGTGCCTTACCTTGCTATGCTTAGAGTTGTGTCAGGATTGTTTCATGTGGATGATGAAATTAAGTGAATGAATGTGTTCTAGTGACAAAATTTAAGTGATGAACCTGATTTGGTAAAGGTACCGATGAGAGGTTGTGTAGGAGTACATGGCGGGTTATCTTGTTGGAACCGTTCTTAGGAGCTGAGTTCCGTGTATGTGATCCAAGATTAGCTGCTACCACACATTAGGTTCCGGTAACTCGACCCCTCTCGGCTTATTAATCGCCTAGTACTCGGTCCAGAAGTTGCAAGTAGTTTATGGTGTTTGTAGCATATGTTGGGGGTCGTGCATAGCGCTGATCTTAGAGGTGGGCTTTGAGGCGGTAGGTAGTGGCACGGTGTACCAAGTGGCACCCGAATGGTGGGCTTGGGAACCCTGCGCACATCGTTTGAGGCCGTAGCGGAAACTTCGGCCAGACTTCCGTGCGGGTTCAGTCTCAAATAGGCGATAAACCTGGAGTAGGTGTTAGTGTGGTTAGCAGTCGTGGCTGACTCCCTCGTTGGGATTCCGCTTGAAGGTTGCTGAGGTGCATGAAGTGCACATGGCGATAAGTGGCGAGAGTGTGTGTGAAGAAGTACACCCGTGCAGGGTTATGATCTATTCGAATAGCCGCGTCCTCGGATATGGACTACTTGGAAACATATGTTGTTCATAGACAATTTCAATGGCTACTCATAAAAGTATCAAGACAAGTGTGAGTACCATGGATGGCATTCTCGTAGGGAGACGACAAAGGATCCATGGTAGTGTAGTGTTGTGGAGATAGTGGACTCGTGTACGACTTCTCAAACTTGTTCAAAAGTACTTGTAGTCGTAGTACATGTTAGCCAAGAGTCAAAGCTGGCTTGCTGGATGATACGTCTCCAACGTATATATAATTTTTGATGGTTTCATGCTATTATCTTGTCAAACTTTGGATGTTTTGCATGCCTTTTATTTATTTTTTGGGACTAACTTATTAACTCGGTGCCAAGTGCCAGTTCCTGTTTTTTCCATGTTTTTGACCCCTTTTAGAGGAGATTTTGAGATGGAGTCCAAACGGAAGAAAATCCCCGAAAATATTTTTTATGGAACGGAAGAAGATCGCAGGACTTGGGAGCCAAGCCAGAAGAGCCCCACGGGCCCCACGAGCCCCCACCCCGCGGCCAGGGGGTGCGCCATGCAGGCTTGTGGGCCCCCTGGAGGTCCCCTGACCTAGATCTTGCGCCTATATATTCCCAAATATTCCCAAAAAAATAGGGGAGCATCGTAATCACTTTTCCGCCGCCGCAAGCTTCTGTCTCTGCAAGATCCCATCTGGGGCACGTCCAGATCCGATGAATCGTGGATTTATGATCAGATTATCTATGAATCTTATTTGAGTTTCTTCTGATCTCTCTTATGCATGATTTCATATCCTTGTAATTCTCTTCGAGTTGTGGGTTTTGTCTGGCCAACTAGATCTATGATTCTTGCAATGGGAGAAGTGCTTGGTTTTGGGTTCATACCGTGCGGTGACCTCACCCAGTGACAGAAGGGGTAGCGAGGCACATATCGTGTTGTTGCCATCAAGGGTAAAAAGATGGGGTTTTCATCATTGGTTTGAGATTATCCCTCTACATCATGTCATCTTGCTTAAAGCGTTACTCTGTTCGTCATGAACTCAATACACTAGATGCATGCTGGATAGCGATCGATGTGTGGAGTAATAGTAGTAGATGCAGAAAGTATCGGTCTACTTGTCTCGGACGTGATGCCTATATGTATGATCATTGCCTTAGATATCGTCATGAATTTGCGCGGTTCTATCAATTGCTCGACAGTAATTTGTTCACCCACCGTAATACTTGCTATTTTGAGAGAAGCCTCTAGTGAACACTATGGCCCCCAGGGTCTACTCCACACCATATTTTCAGCCTTACACTTTTTACTTTGTTGCACTTTCCACCTTCAGATCTCACTTTGCAAACAATCTTGAAGAGATTGACAACCCCTTTGAAGCGTTGGGTGCAAGCTTGTTTGTGTTTGCGCAGGTACTCTGGACTTGACGAGACCCTCCTTCTGGATTGATACCTTGGTTCTCAAACTGAGGGAAATACTTACTGCTCCTGTGCTGCATCACCCTTTCCTCTTCAAGGGAAAACCCAACGCAAGCCCAATCTCCGTCAACGTGTCAATTTCTGGCGTTGTTGTTTGAGAAGTAGCACTGGATGAAACCCCACAACCCCCTTGTTGATACATGTCCGTGAGTAGATAGATCTCATTTAGAGTCTTGTTGAGTAATTTCGTACTCATGTTTGCTTAATAACTGTTGCAGAAGACACCCACAAACCATCAGGTGGGTCCTACCTAGACGTTGACGACGTCGAGTAGCTGGTGTCCCACCTACGATCTGGCCCTTTCGGAAGGGAACTGTAGATAGCCAGGCTTTATGCCCTTTTACCTTTCATCTGTTTGTACTCACACAGCTTTAAGCTTCCGCTTGGCTTGTATGACTTTGTTAGAGCAAATTTCTCCATATGTGGTTGTGGCAATTGATGACAATCCCCATGGACTAATGGTTGCCTTAAGTTATATTCGAAGGATTTGTCCATAGGCACTTCTTGAAGTCCATCTATTGGTTTAAAGGAGTTTATATGATGACAAAGGTGGTATTCAAAGTATTATCCAAAGATTGGTAATAAAAACACAAGGTTGATCAAGACTAAACAGATAGTAAATCAAGATGATCAACACACAAAGCGTACAAGATGTACCAAGAAGGATCAAGTGATCCCATGGTAGGGTAAGCATTGTCCATAACGCTTTTGTGTACTAACCCATGTCTTCGTGAGTGTTCTACGTGGGGTTAGGTGTGTTTCCATGGGTTTGCGTCAAGAGGAAGAACTCATTCAACCTATGAAGGATGACATGAAGTGGTGATCGTCATCAAAATTGTGGTGTGCAAGTTCAAGTGGAGCATCACGAAGATATCATGCTTCAAGCTTGTCGTCCATTGTGGTGGCAATGGACTTGTGAAGAATGTGCTGAAGAGTGTCTCACCCATAGTGAGTAGGGGGGGAGCAATCAAGAAAGGTGGTCCATCTTGAGGAATCCAAGATCATCATCATCTAGCTCAAGAGGACTAGGTGTAAGGTATAGGTTTGCCCTTGATATGTTTTTCTATTGTAGGATAATTTGTCGTACTTCAAGGGGGGCTCTCAAGTGAGTAGCTTGATCGTATCGTTCGTTGAGAGCTCAAACAATTTGCATCATTGCATCATATCTTGGTTCTTGTTTGGTGTTTCTCCTTGTGAGTTTTAGAGCTTATGATCATCTTCATGACAAGCTCGAGTTCATCGAAAATAGAGTCCATATGCATCTTCTATGATGTTTTCGATGTTGGAAGTTTTTGCCGGTTCTTCATTAATAGAGGTCTCACATCTCTATTTCGATTTTGGATAGCTCTTGTCGTCATGAATTCAACAAGCTTGAATTTGCTCGATTCGGAGATTGTATGCGAAAGTTATGGCAGTTTCAGTATCCAGCGGTAGTATCGCCCCTGGAGCGGTACTACCGCCCCTGGAGCAGTAGTAATTTTTTACTACTGCTCCCTCGGATGTTCTGGGAGTGGTAGTACCGCACCTAGTAGCGTTAGTACCGCTCCGGGGGGTGAGTGGGGGTAACGGTTGGATTCTTTCCCCCACTATTTAAAGGAGGTCTTCTTCCCCATTGGACCTTACCCATCCATTGAGCTCATCTTCTTCCCCCATTGTTGACCTTCTTAGAGCTTGCTAAATCTCAACCCCTCCAATGATTCTTGCTAGTTTTTGAGGGAAAAGAGAGAGGAGATCTAGATCCACAAGTCCACCAATCACTTTCTCCTCTATGTGAGGGGAACCCCTTGGATCTTGATCTTGGAGTTCTTTGTGAGCTCCTTTTTCTTCCTCTCATATTTCTCCATAGCTTTTGTTGTTGTGGAGGGATTTACGTGTGAGGGACTTGACCATTTCGTATGTTCTTGCCATTGCATTAGTTGCATCCGTTTGAGTTCTCCACGGTGATACGTGGAAGTGAGAATTTGAGAAGCTTATTACCCTTGAGTACTTGGTACCCCTAGAAGCTTGGTGGTGCCACGGAGCTCAATCACTACTGGAATTCATAATTTTGCCGTCTGCTTGGACTTTGCCGTCTACTGACACATGGCAAAGGTACTCTTTGCCGTCAGCTGACACGGTGCTGACGGCAAAGAGGTGGCTGATGGCAAAACTTTATTTTGCCGTCGGCCACCTCTTTGTCGTCCGCTCGCGAACGACAAAGAAGCCCTGCGCGGATGGCAAAGGGAGGGCGGATGGCAAAGGCCCCCCTCCCAAACGGACGAAACCCCACCCCACCCACCCCTCCCCTTTGTCGTCTGCCTGGGGGCCTTTGCCGTCCGCCTGGGAGCGCGGCGGACGGCAAAGGGGACGGCGGCCCACCAACCGAACCCCCACCCGATGCCCCCCCGGGACCTTTGCCGTCTGCCTGGGGGGCCTTTACCGTCTGCCTGGGAGCGCGGCGGACGGCAAAGGCCCACCAAATACACTCACGCCCGCCCCCTCCAACCGACGCTTCCCTCCCACCCCTGCTCGAATCCCCCACCGCGCACCGCTGCCTGCCGACGTCCCGTGCCGCCTGCCCCGCGCCGCCTGCCCCGCGCCGCTGCCCCGCACCGCCTCCTCCCCGCGCCGCCTGCCCCGCGCCGCCCGCGCCCTCGCCCTTTCCCTCCTCGTCGTCCTCCCTCTGCTCGCACCCTCGCCCTCCTCGCCGTCCTCACTCTGCCCGCACCGTCGCCCTCGGCCTCCCTCGCCGTCCACCCTCAGCCCGCGCCCGCGCCCTTGCCCTCCTCGCCGTCCTCCCTCGCCGCCTCCCTCGCCCTCGCCCTAGCCCTCATATCGCCGGCCAGACCCGCTCCTCGCCTCCTCAACTACGACAGTGGTGACCGCCTCTTCCTTGGTTCAGGTCAGTCCTCTCTCTCTCTTTCTCAGATTTGCTACAATCTTTAATAATAGGATCTCTATGATAGGGTTTTGACTTGTTAATGACTATCAAATAGTCCCTTCATGTAGGCACTAGTAGTCATTTTAGCACACGGAGTAGAACTATCGGCTTGCATATTTTGTCCTGTTGTGTATTGTAGGATTAAGCATAATATTCTTTTGCAACATTTTCATAGAACATGTGTAAATGCTGTGTATGTGTCCGTTTTGACATTCTTATGGTTGCTATGCTTGTTTTTATTAATGAAGGCCGCTGATATAAAATGTTAAGTGGTGTAAGTATGAGCACATGACTCCCCATATTGTTGATAATTGTAGAGAATGCTTGCATTTTCTCTGTGGGAAAATGGGCTCTAGTTGTGTGGACATTTGAATTAGTTGTGTTTTCTAGGGCTCTAGTTGGGCTCTAGTTGATAATTGTAGAGACTGCTTCCCGAGCCCCGACTCCCTACCCCTCACCCCTGACGCCACTAACCCCAACCCCCGAACCCCGACCCCCGACGCCCTACCCCTGACCCCCCGATGCCACTAACCCCAACCCCCGACACCACTAACCCCAACCCCCGATCCCCGACGCCACTAACCCCCAACCCTGGACCCCTGACGCCCGACACCTCTTCGGCCTCTTATTAACCAAAAAGACCCCCGACCCCCGAGACCAGTGACCCTCGACCCCCGACGACACTTACCCCCGACCACAGACGCCACTACCCCCCAACCCCCGACGCCACCGACACCCGACACCGCCGACCCTCGACGGCACTGACTCCCGACGCTACTAAACCCCGACGGGGGTCATAGTTTTGTAAATTATGAGTTAGGTCACATATTTTCCGATTATGTTAATTATAAAAACATCGTATTTGTGTTGATCGTGTGAATTTCAATGTGCAGTTGTTCGACGACCTCCACGTGCGTTGGACAAGCTCCGCCCTTGCGTTTGTTGGTGAGCACAAATGACTTCTCCTCCTACCCCCTTAATTTGCTCTGTCCCGGTCTTCGTGCCGATGAAACTTGCTAGCTATAAGTTTCTCCAATCATGAGTATGCGTGACCAGTATGCGTCTCCCGTTCGAAAGGGCGACATCTATAAATATGCATTTCTTTGCATATTTATAACCGCCATCCTTTCGAATTGTCCAACATTATCCATGGACAGCCCGAGTATGTGTAGATTGGGTTCGTTTTCCCGTATGATGTGCTCTGGATCCGATGCAGAATTTCGTCAGTGCCTCCCTGTTGTTCTTTGGGTACACATCCTCTGTGCTTATTGCCGAGACGTGTATCAGGAGAACAGCGGGGAGGTGCTGCCGAAATTCTGCGTCACATCTGGAGCAGAGCATGGGAAAACGAACCCAATCTACACATACTCGGGTGGGATTAGGACCTATCTTTACCTATTAGCGTGTAGGTTGCATGGACGTAATAAAACTAACAAACTTGCTTAGCGTATAAATATAGATGATGAATTATATATTTATTTCGTGTGCCCCCATAGGTAGCTAGGCAACATGAGTGATCGTGCTTGGATCTACACTCGTCACCATAGTAAGAAATACATGACCCATGAATGGTTAACAAAAACTAGGGGGTTTGTGAGAGCCGCATTTGCAAATGGCCAGCAAAAAACATGGTACCCCTGTCCCAACTGCGACAACTGGAAAAAGCAGACAGAGTTTGAAATGGGTAAACACCTGCAGAAGTGGGGTCTTATGCCTAATTATACGGTGTGGACTTTTCATGGTGAGTCTGACCAACGTGGCAGAGCTGAGGTGATTCGTCGTCGCACCGACGAGCATGGTACCGAGATTGAAGACATGGTGCAAGACTTTGATGATGCTCGGGATTCGGACGAAATGTTGGAGTCTTCAAAACGTCTTCTCCACGAGCAGACTGAGCTTTGTCACCTGGATGCCATCGTGCAAGTAATGGCTCTGAAGGCTCAATTCAACCTAGGCAAAGAATGCTATGACGCGATGATGATGATATTTGGACGCTTTCTACCCAAAGGCCATGTACTGCCTGCAAACCTGTACCAGTCAGAGAAAATCCTCCGTGTACTTAAGATGCCCTATGAGAATATACATGCCTGTGAGAATGGATGTACCTTATTTAGGCTTGAGTATGCGGCCTTGAACTATTGCCCCATTTGCAATTCTTCCAGGTATATTGTGGTAGACAACGGTATGGGTGAGAAGAATCAGACCAAAATCCCCATTAGTGTTCTTTGGTATCTGCCAATCGTACCAAGACTTCAACGACTTTTCATGGTCGAAGAGACGGCCACACAGATGACATGGCACAAATTGGGCAAATGAACCGAACTAGATGCAGATGGGAAGTTACGTTGGTGTGCTTTGCCGTAAAAACTTCCCAGGGTTTGTTACGTTGCCCGGTTGGGAGCGAGAGATAGGAATGACCTGGGAGCACTACTTGGGTGCCCCGGCCCCGCCGGAGGCGAAGATCGACGGTGTTTTAATAAAAATTAGCTAGACTTCCATCTAAATGACATAATTAGCTTAGTTAGCTCCAAAATGGCTTAATAAGCATAGTTTGCTCCGGAATGACCAATTTTACCCAAGTTAGCTCCGAAACGACCTATAGTTAGCTAGGCTTCCACCTAAATGACATAATTAGCTTAGTTAGCTCCAAAATGGTCTATTTAATAAAACATGACCTATACTTAGCTAATTATCCTCGAAATGACATAATTAGCTCCAAAAAGGCATTCTTAGCTAATTTAGCCCGAAGAAGGGGACAAGAGGAGAAGAAAGAGGAAAAATGAAAGGAACGAAGAAGAAGAAGAGAAGAAGAAGAAGAGAAGGAGGAGGATAAGAAGAAGGAGAAGAAGGAGGAGAAAAAGAAGAAGGAGCTCCTCCTCCTTCTTCTTCCTCCTTCTTCCTCCTTCTCCTTCTCCTTCTTCTTTTCTTCTTCTTCTCCTCTTCCTTCTCCTTCTCCTCCTCCTCCTCCTCCTCCTTCTTCTTTTACTTCTTCTTCTATTCTTGCTTCTTCTCTTTCTCTTCTTCTACGTAGCTTAGACTCATCCAAGAAAGACTAAATTGGCTAATTATCCTACAAAATGACATAATTATCTTAGTTAGCTCCAAAATGACCTATTTAATCAAAAATGACATATAGTTAGCTAAGTTCTCTCCTAAATGACATAATAAGGCTTACGTAGCTGCAAGATGACCTATTCCCCCTAACTTAGGTATTAAATGGCCTATAATTAGCCTAGCTAGATCCAAAATGGCTTAATAAGCATAGTTTGCTCCGGAATGACCTATTTTTCCCAAGCTAGCTCCAAAATGACCTATAGTTAGCTAGGCTTCCACCTAAATGACATAATTAGCTTAGTTAGCTCCAAAATGGTCTATTTAATAAAACATGACCTATACTTAGCTAATTATCCTCGAAATGACATAATTAGCTCCAAAAAGGCATTCTTAGCTAATTTAGCCCGAAGAAGGGGACAAGAGGAGAAGAAAGAGGAAAAATGAAAGGAAGGAAGCAGAAGAAGAAGAGAAGGAGGAGGATAAGAAGAAGGAGAAGAAGGAGAAGGAGCTCCTCCTTCTCCTTCTTCTTCCTCCTTCTTCCTCCTTCTCCTTCTCCTTCTTCTTTTCTTCTTCTTCTCCTCTTCCTTCTCCTTCTCCTCCTCCTCCTCCTTCTTCTTCTTTTACTTCTTCTTCTCTTCTTGCTTCTTCTCTTTCTCTTCTTCTACGTAGCTTAGACTCATCCAAGAAAGACTAAGTTCGCTAATTATCCTACAAAATGACATAATTAGCTTAGTTAGCTCCAAAATGACCTATTTAATAAAAAATGACCTATAGTTAGCTAAGTTCTCTCCTAAATGACATAATAAGGCTTACGTAGCTGCAAGATGACCTATTCCCCTAACTTAGGTATTAAATGGCCTATAATTAGCCTAGCTAGATCCAAAATGGCTTAATAAGCATAGTTTGCTCCAGAATGACCTATTTTACCCAAGTTAGCCCCGAAACGACCTATAGTTAGCTAGGGTTCCACCTAAATGACATAATTAGCTTAGTTAGCTCCAAAATGGTCTATTTAATAAAACATGACCTATACTTAGCTAATTATCCTCGAAATGACATAATTAGCTCCAAAAAGGCATTCTTAGCTAATTTAGGCCGAAGAAGGGGACAAGAGGAGAAGAAAGAGGAAAAATGAAAGGAAGGAAGAAGAAGAAAAAGAGAAGAAGAAGGAGAAGGAGGAAGAACAAGGAGAAGGAGAAGGAGGAGAGAAGCTCCTTCTCCTTCTTCTCCTCCTTATTTTCCTTCTTCTTGTCGTTCTTATTTTCTTCTTCTTCTCCTTCTCCTCCTCCTTCTTATCCTCCTTCTCCTCCTCCTCCTTCTCCTTCTTCTTTTTCTTCTCCTTCTTCTTCTCTTCTAGCTTCTTCTCTTCTCTTGCTTCTTCTCTTTCTTCTTCTACGTAGGTTATTTTCCCCAACAAATACATACTTAGCTAATTATCCTCCAAAATGACATAATTATCATAGTTAGGTAAAAACATCATAAGAACCTTCGTTAGCTCATTAAAATGACTAATTTAGCTCCAAAATGACATAATAAGGTCAAAATGGATTAATAATCATAGTTGGCTACAAAATGACATATTTTATCCAAGTTAGCTCTAGAATGACCTATACTTAGCTAAGTTCTCTCCTAAATGACATAATAAGGCTATGTAGCTCCAAGATGACCTATTCCACCTAACTTAGCTATTAAATGGCCTATACTTAGCTAATTTCTCTCTGAAATAACCTATATACTTCTTCATCTAGGATTATTCTTCTAACTTTCTTATTTGTCATTTTGCAGATTGCATTCACTTTACGGGAAGCTTGGATTATATTGATGGAATGCTTGAAGATGATTTCTTGTACCATGGCTTCACGGAAGCTTGTATTGAAACTATTGTAGTATATGGATATATATGAAACTTTGTATGCATGTGGATGAAACTGGTGTAATATATGGTTTGGTACGGATGTAACTTGCATAATATGTATGTACTATGGATGAAAGTTATTTTAATATGGTTATGAGTACGAAAAGAAATACATTTATGTCAAATATATATATATATATATATATATATATCCTGATTATTGTGAAAAATGCTGGATATAATAAGAAATAAATTAAAAAGGGGCTGGTTCCCCCCTTTGTCGTCTGCCCCCACATGGCAAAGGGGGGATGGCAGACGGCAAAGAGGGGAGAGAGGGGGGGAAGGTTCCCCCCTTTGCCGTCTGCCCCCACATGGCGAAGGAGGGATGGCAGACGGCAAAGAGGGGGAGAGAGGGGCTGGTTCCCCCTCTTTGCTGTCTGCCCCCACATGGCAAAGAGGGGAACCAGCCCCCTCTTTCTCCCCTCTTTGCCGTCAGCCCCCACATGGCAAAGGTGGGATGACAGACGAAAAAGAGGGGAGAGAGAGGGGGCTGGTTCCCCCCTTTGTCGTCCGCCCCCACATGGCAAAGGGGGGATGGCAGACGGCAAAGAGAGGAGGCCTGCCGTTAACACTTAACGGGACCGTTGGAGTATGTGCCATCCCATTTAATTTGTCGTCTGCCCCCTCATGGCAAAGATTCTTTGGCGTCCGCTTTAAAAAAGCAGATGGCAAAGAACCTCTTCACCGGATTTTTTTTGCCATCTGTTGACCGACGGCAAAGCCTTTGCCGTCAGTGGTTCCCCCCTTTGCCGTCCGCCATGGCAGACGGCAAATTTCTGAATTTCAGTAGTGAATCATTGTGGTGTAAAGCTCCGGGCAAGCATCGGGGTCTCCAATTAAGTTGTGGAGATTGCCCTGAGCATTTGTGGTCACCTCGAAGCCATATGCCATTGTGGTGAAGCTTCGGGGTGTTGTTGGGAGCCTCCAATTAAGTCGTGGAGATTGCCCCAACCTTGTTTGTACGAGTTCGATGACCGCCTTCAAGGGTCCCTTAGTGGAATCACGACATCTTGCATTGTGCAAGGGCGTGAGGAGATTACGGTGGCCTTAGTGGCATCTTGGGGAGCATTGTGCCTCCACACCTTTCCAAACGGAGATTAGCATCCGCAAGGGTGTGAACTTCGGGATACATCGTCGTCTCCGCGTGCCTCGGTTATCTCTTACCCGAACCCTTTACTTATGCACTTTACTTTGTGATAGCCATATTGTTTCTTATCATATATCTTGCTATCACTTAGTTGTTTATCTTGCTTAGCATAAGTTGTTGGTGCACATAGGTGAGCCTAGTTGTTCTAGGTTTTGTGCTTGACAAATTAAACATTAGTTTTATTCTGCATTTGTTCAAGCCTAAACCGTAATTATTTTAAAGCGCTTATTCACCCCCCTAGGCGACATCCACGTCCTTTCAGACTTTGTGTGTATGACTTGAGTGTCGGGTCATGTGACCCCTAAACCCTTCCGAGCCTTCTTAATAAATGTTGTGATGTTGTATGGTTATGTTGTGATGCCATTTGTGTATTATGCATATTGAGTATGTCATGCGTACGTGTGATGTGCTGCAATATCTATGGGGTTTGACACCTAGTTGTGTTCCCCTAGTAGTATCCTCTACAGGGAAATGCCCCTTTGTGATTCCACTCAGCCTTGGTAGCTTGCTACTGCTCTGGACACATTGGTTGATCGACACATATCCTTGTTTGTTGTTGTGTCAGTCCCTTCGGGGAAATGACTCATAGTTGAAAGGATCAATATGGTTGACTAGAGGGGGGGAATAGGCAACTACCAATTTTTAGCTCTTCTTAACAAATTAGGGTTAGCAACAAAAGGTTCTCTAGATAAACAACTAGGTGAGCAACCTATATGATGCTAACAACAACGACAACAAGTGCAAGCAAAGAATACACCACAACAATAATAAATGCAAAGTAAAGGTAAGAGATAACCGCATGTGGGACCGGTGGAGACGAGGATGTGTTACCGAAGTTCCTTCCCTTTGATAGGAAGTACGTCTCCGTTGGAGCGGTGTGGAGGCACAATGCTCCCCAAGAAGCCACTAAGGCCACCGTATTCTCCTCACGCCCTCACACAATGCGAGATGCCGTGATTCCACTATTAGTGCCCTTGAAGGCGGCGACCGGACCTTTACAAACAAGGTTGGGGCAATCTCCACACAAAGCTTGGAGGCTCCCAACAAAACCATGAAGCTTCACCACAATGGAGTGTGGCTCCAAGGTGAACTCAACCGTCTAGGGTGCTCAAACACCCAAGAGCACAATATCCGAAGGGATTAATGGGGGGAATCAAATATCTCTTGGTGGAAGTGTAGATCAGGGCCTTCTCAACCAATCCCTACGAAATCAACAAGTTTGATTGGCTAGGGAGAGAGGTCGGGAAAGAATGAGCTTTGGAGAACCAATGGAGCTTGGGGAGGTAACAGGTGAGCTTCCAGAGGAAGAAGACCCCTTTATATAGTGGGGGGGGGGGGAATCCAACCATTACCCCCACTCACAGCACGAGCAGAGCGGTTCTACCGCTGCTAGGAGTAGTACTACCGCATAGTAGGTTCACCAACCACGGTAGTAAAAAATTACTATCGTACCTACCACTGCTGAGGCAAAAGGATGCGCAAAAAGTCCGACGGAGCGGTAGTAAAAAACTACTACTGCCCATAGAGTGGTACTATTGATGTACCTGCAGTACTACTGCTGGCACCAGCACTACTACCGCTGGCCCTTTTGTACACAGAGGGAGAAACATATTGGAGCTCCATTGAAGCAAGGGAAAGGTGGTGCAATAGAAATGTGTATGTGTTGATTCCACCCAAACCTTTCCGAAGCGACCTCCCTCTTAATAGTACGACTTTCCTACGACTCAAATCCACCCAAGACAAACGTACAAAGCAACCTTCTGTGAAAGACTCCGAGGGGCACCGAATCATCTTGTGCCTAGTCATGAATTATCTGAAATGCTCAATGCATATGATTAGTTCGCAGAGGCATTGTCATCAATCACCAAAACCACTTAGGGAGAAATATGCCCTAACAATATCCCCTTTTTGGTGGATTGATGACAATACATGATTTGCACTAAAGGATGTAAAAAAATACCATATGCAAAACCAAAATCTACGAAATAGAGACAAGCTCCCCCTAGATGTGTGCATACTTTAGATAAAGGTCATGGTTTGTCCAGCACACAACCATGGAATAACACTCCCCCTAGATTTTATAGACGAGGCATTCCTTGCAACAAATTGAATAAACACTAAGCATGGAAGCAAGGCATAGCATGTGAGCATGAAGATAAGGGCACATAATAATAAGACTCACAAGCTACTATCATACTGGATAATAATGAGAAAATAATGATAGAGGAGTGATAGCATATGTCCCACACCATATGACAAAGTACGACGTCTCCTGGTCTCACACACAAAGCAAAAACAACCAAAATAGCTACGAAAGTTCAAGGATTAAAGCGATACAGAAAACACAGAAACTCGCAAATCCTACACTCTCTCCCCCTTTGGCATCGGGACACCAAAAAAGGCAGAGGGGACACCTAGGACATAGGTGGTAGCTCAAAAAGTAGAGGAATCAGCCATCGGACTCCTCAACATACTCCTCATCAATCTCTTCTTCTGTCTCCTCATCATACTCCTTATCACACTTAGGCCACTGAAGATTCTTCTTTTCCATCCAAGCAGCTTCATGATTAATGTCTTGCTCAGACCCACTTGAGATGTGCACGTCGAGCTTCCTCGAAATTAGCTTGTCGCGCTGACGGCTCTCCTTTTGAGCAACATGAGTCATGTACTACCCCTTTGCCTGCATGCAAAACAAGGTCTTCATCCGGTCCTTGAGCTTCTTGGCCCAAGATGGCTCGGCGGAGGAAGGCACAGGTGACTCTGGAAGGCCCTCATCCTCAGCCGCAACCTCATACTCATCAGTATCCTCTATGGAAGCAGTAGGTGTAGTGGTGGTGTTGGCCCACTTGTTCTTCTGTCGCAGCTTAATAGGCTCATGGCGGATCCAACCGGGATCTTGGAACTCTATATCTGGTAAGTCCACTGACCACTTCTTCCGGATCAAGTAAAACAAATAAGGGCCATAGATGGGAACCTTACGGTGAAAAACTGTCGACTGAAGCTCACTCCACATGACGTGTGACACATCAAGCGGTCAAGAGGCACGAGTCCGCCCTTTCTGACACATAATATCCAGCAGGTATGAATGCACCTGGTCCTTGTTGCCAACGCACGGAAAAAGAGTGTTGCAAAAGATACGGTGCATGACATCAAGGAATGGGTTCAGCACATGAGAGACCTCACCAGATGGGGACACCTTCTCAATAAAGTAGGGCAACAACTTCTCCTTAGGTGTAGAAGATCGCTTAGCATGTGGGCACAAACCAACTAGGTTTTCAAGCCCCTCATCACGAACGTGTAGAAAATCCATAAAATCCTTCCAAGTAGCAGACAACCTCTCCACATTGGTCATCCAAGTCACAGTGTGATCCACATCAGAGTGGAAGTGGACTGTAACAAAGAACCGAGCCACTATCTCAGGATCAAAGTCAAGGTGAAACGCGATGAGCTCCGCAACCCCAAGCTGTTCCACCATGTGCAGAGGGTCACCAAAGTACGTCGGGTGCTTCTTGAGATGGTCCATGTCAATCCAATGAACCAATACATAGATTTTCTTCTTGGTCTTGATCACATCTTCATAAATGAGAGCCTTCTGCTTGGACCAGAACAGTTCACAGCCTGGGAGATGAACCCTATCATTGACATAGGGGTTGAGCTTCCGGCGAACCTCAAACTCAGCCTGCGACATAACATCCCAATAGACAATGTTCTCCTTGTTCTTGTGAGCGGGCCTCTTGAAGTTTCGCTTCAGAGCCTTGGATCCCTCGGGTGCATCTGGATTGCGAAAGTGCTTGGAACCGGAATGCCGAGATGGGTTCGAGCGCCTCGAGCCACCACCTATGACACACAACGCAAACACAAGAAAATGACAAAAAGAAGTCAAGGCAAAGACCAAAGAAAATCAGAAAACCCCACATAAAGGAGAATTAGGGGGATAGAACATGTGTGTTCAGGGAACAGCGGTAGTATAGCTGGTCAAGCGGTAGTAAAACTTTACTACCGCCCTAATAGCGGTAGTACCGCTCCTGGGAGCGTTAGTACCGCTCTAGGAGGACTCTAGCAGGAGCGGTAGTACCGCATGGGTGAAATTGCCAGATCTGACATGGAAAACTTTAGATCCGGTACTACCGGAGACCCAAACTCACATGTTGTATCCTACTAGGTAAATTTTTAACCACACAAGCACTCTCCACCCATCCATGCATGAAAAGATTGTGCCATGAAATGATGAACTAACTCATATGCCGGACACGTCTCCAATGTATCTATAATTTTTGATTGTTCCATGCAATTATATTACCATTCTTGGATGTTTTACAATCATTTTGTAGTTATTTCATAACCTATTGACATAGTGCCCAGTGCCAGTTGCTGTTTTCTGCATGTTTTTACATCGTAGGAAATCAATACCAAACGGAGTCCAAATGCAACAAAACTTTTTGTGGAATTCTTTGGGCCAGAAGACATCCAGTGGGCCAGGAACGCACCTGAGGGGAGCTCTGATGGGAGCACAACCCACCAAGGCGCGCCTGGGGGCCCAGGCGCACCCCGGTGGGTTGTGCCCTCCTTGTTGGCCTCCCGCGCTGCCTCTTTGCTCTATAAATACCCCAATATTCCAGAAACCCTGAGGAGGGGGACAAAAATCAATTCCAGCCACCGTAGAGTCCAGAAACACCAGATCCAAGCTAGACACCATCATGAAGGGGTTCATCATGTCCATTGGTGCCTCTTCGATGATGCGTGAGTAGTTCTTTGTAGACCTACGGGGCCGTAGTTAGTAGCTAGATTGCTTCCTCTCTCTCTCTTGATTATCAATACAATGGTCTCTTGGAGATCCATATGATGTAAGTTATTTAGTGGTGTGTTTGTTGGGATCCGATGAAAATTGAGTTTATGATCAGATCTATGTTTTTATCCATGAAAGTTATTTTAGTCTTCTTTGATCTCTTATATGCGTGATTGATTATAGACTCGTATTTCTTCTCCGATATTTGAGTTTTTTTTGGCCAACTTGATCTATTTATCTTGCAATGGGAAGAGGTGCTTTGTAATGGGTTCGATCTTACGGTGCTTGATCCCAGTGGCAGAAAGGGAAACGACACGTATGTATCGTTCCTATTAAGGATAACAAGATGGGGTCTATTTATAAATAAATAGATCTTGTCTACATCATGTCATCATTCTTATTGCATTGCTCCGTTTTTCCATGAACTTAATACACTAGATGCATGCTGGATAGCGGTCGATGTGTGGAGTAATAGGAGTCGGTCTATTAATCTTGGACGTGATGCCTATATAATGATCATTGAATGGATATCGTCCTGATTATTTTAAGTTCTATCAATTGCCCAACAATAATTGTTTTCCCACCGTTTGTTATTTTTCTCGAGAGAAGCCACTAGTGAAACCTACAACCCCCGGGCCTCTTTTCATCATATTTGCCTTTGCGATCTATTTTCCTTTGCTTTTATTTTCAGATATATTAGATCGAAAATACAAAAAATACCTTGCTGCAATTTATTTGTTCTGCGATCTATTTATCATATCTACCACTTTTACCTCATGTTATTTGCCTATCTTGAGGCACCGTACCTAAAAGGGATTGACAACCCCTTTAACACGTCGGGTTGCGAGTATTTGTTATTTGTGTGCATGTGCTGTTTACATGGTGTGATGAGGTTCTCCTACTGGTTCGATAACCTTGGTCTCATCACTGAGGGAAATACTTACCGTCGCTATACTGCATCATCCCTTCCTCTTTGGGGAAATACCGACGTAGTTCTAGTAGACATCAAAAGGAATTTATTGCGCCATTGTCCGGGAGGATCTTCAACATCAACCAGGTTCCTAATCACAAATCTCATCTCCTTGCAATTTACATTATTTGCCATTTGCCTCTCGTTTTCCTCTCCCCCACTTCATCAAGTTACCGTTTCATTCGCCTTTTTCTTGCCAGATCTCTTTTTGTCTACTTGTGTTACCATATGCCTTCTATTTGCTTGCATCTTTGCTTGCGAAAAATCTATTGATATGGATCCTCATCCAGTTGCTAATCTTTCCAAGAGATCCAATTATGATGAACCAATTGCTAGTGAGTTGAGTGTACTTGATTATCTCCATGAAGTTTTGCTTGAGATTCGTGAATCTGAAAATTGTGATGAAGTGATTCACGATGTTTCCTTGAATGAAAAGCATGATTGCAATGATATTGTTATAAATTCGATTAATATCAACTGTGCTAATGATATGCAAACGCACAATCTTGGGGATGCTATATTGTTGAAATTGTTTTGCGAGATAAAGTTCACATCAAAATCATCATCGTTTTGCTCAATCAAGGTAGACAAACGAATATCATTGGGATAAACATGAGAATGTTTACTAGAAACCATATTCATAAGAGAATCCACTTTCTCACTCAAAGTAGCGATTTCCTCAACAAAATTTACCTTCTTACCAGTTGGAGCTCTTTCGGTATGCCATTGAGAATAGTTCGTCATGATGTTATCCACAAGTTTGGTGGCCTCTCCTAATGTCACCTCCGTGAAGGTACCACCTATGACAGAATCTAGAAGATTTCTAGATACAAAGTTTAGTCCAACATAGAAATTTCGTATAATTATCCATAAGTTCAAACCATGAGTAGGGCATTTTCTTATCATCAAATTCATACTCTCCCAACCTTGTGCAACATTTTCTAGATCATGTTGCTTGAAGTTCATAATTTGATTTCTAAGGGAGATGATCCTAGCAGGAGGAAAATAATTGGTAATAAAAGCATCGTTACATTTGTCCCATGTTCCAATATAATTATGTAGTAAAGATGAAAACCAATATTTAGCTTTATCTCTTTGTGAAAAAGGAAGTAATTTTAATTTGACAATGTCACTATTCAGATCCTTTTTTATTGTGCATGTCACATAATTCAACAAAGGTGTTGAGATGAGAAGTGGGAACCTCATTAGGACTTCCCAAAAATTGTTCTTTCATCACAAGATTTAGCAATGCAACATTGATATCATAAAACTCCACGCTAGTGGCAGGAGGTATAGGAGAACTAATAAAATCATTGTTATTAGTATTCTAGAAGTCACTCAACTTAGTGTTGTCTTGAAACATGGTGACCAACCAAGCAAAGTAATAACCAGAACGACTGAACTAGCAAGGGTAACAAGCGAATAAGTGAACTAACATAGACAAATGTTTTTGTATTTTTGTTTTATATAGCAAGAAAAATATAACGGCAAATAAAAAGTAGAACAAGTGAATGATAATTTGTGAGATGGTACTTCATAGGAAATTGGTGATACTGCCCGACAACAGCGCTAGAAATCCTTCTTGATACTTGTGATCTATGTTTGGTATTTCCCCGAAGAGGATGGGATGATGTAACATAGTATAGATAAGTATTTCCCTCAATGAGAACCATGGTTATCGAACCAATAGGAGGACCATGCAATTTCCCATGTTTGGCGCCTACACACAAAAAAGCAAACACTTGCACCCAACGCGGGCAAGAGGGTTGAAACCCCTTGAGCTCGTTACTTGTAAGTGATAAGTAGTGATAGATGTTGGACAATGTAGCATAAATTCAAAATTTTCCTACGCCGTATTCAGATCTTCCTATGGAGAGACCACTAACGAGAGAGGGGTGATTGCATCTTCATACCTTTGAAGATCGCTAAGCGGAAGCATTCTAGAACGCGGTTGATGGAGTCGTACTCGTGGCGACTCAGATCGCGGTGTGATTCCGATATAGTGCTGAACCACGGCACCTCCGAGTTCAACACACGTGCAGCCCGGTGACGTCTCCCGCACCTTGATCCAGTAAGGAGGAGGGAGAGGTTGGGGAAGATCTCCGGTAGCACGACGGCGTGGTGTCGATGGAGAGACGAGGTCTCCCGGCAGGGCTTCGCCAAGCACCGTTGGAGAGGAGGAAGGGGTGGAGCAGGGCTGCACCGAGGGAGAGGGAAAACTGTGTGCAAAACAGCCCCAAAACCCTCTCTATATATAGGAGGAGGGGAGGGTGTGTGCCATCCCTAGGGTTCCCACCCTAGGTGGTGCGGCAGCCCCCCAGATGGGAGGTACGGCGGCCAGGGCAGGGAGAGGGGGTGGCGCACCCCTAGGTGGGCCTTAGGCCCACCAGCGCCTAGGGTTTGCCCCCTCTCCACCTCATGCGCCTTCGGCCTCTATGTGGGAGGCGCACCAGCCCACTTTGGGCTGGTTTCCCTCCACCTTTTCTCCCACGCTACCTCTTGGGACTGGTGGCCCCTCCCGGTTGACCCCCAGAACCATTTCAGGTGGTCCCGGTACGCTGCCGGTGACGCCCGAAACATTTCCGGTGTCCAAACCCATCCATCCTATATATCAATCTTTACCTCCGGACCATTACGGAGCTACCCGTGAAGTCCAGGATCTCATCCGGGACTCCGAACATACTTCGGTAACCTCGTAAAATAATTCCCTATAACCCTAGCGTCATCGAACCTTAAGTGTGTAGACCCTACGGGTTCGGGAAGCATGCAGACATGACCGAGACACTCTCTGGCCAATAACCATCAGCGGGATATGGATACCCATGGTGGCTCCCACATGTTCCATGATGATCTCATCGGATGAACGATGATGTCAAGGACTCAATCAATCCCGTGTACAGTTCCCTTTGTCTGTCGGTATAGAACTTGCCCGAGATTCGATCGTCGGTATACCTATACCTTGTTCAATCTCGTTACCTATAAGTCTCTTTACTCGTTCCGTAGCACGTCATCCTATGACTAACTCCTTAGTCACATTGAACTCATGATGATGTTCTACCGAGTGGGCCCAGAGATACCTCTCCGTCACACGAAGTGACAAATCCCGATCT
Source organism: Hordeum vulgare subsp. vulgare (assembly GCF_904849725.1). Taxonomy (NCBI): domain Eukaryota; kingdom Viridiplantae; phylum Streptophyta; class Magnoliopsida; order Poales; family Poaceae; genus Hordeum; species Hordeum vulgare. The sequence goes on along the minus strand of NC_058518.1, from coordinate 108,218,256 downwards.
CGATTCGTACCAACCCAACAGATACTTTCAGAGGTACCCGTAGTGCACCTTTATAGTCACCCAGTTACGTTGTGACATTTGATACACCCAAAGCACTCCTACGGTATCCGGGAGTTGCACAATATCACGGTCGAAGGAAAAGACACTTGACATTAGAAAAGCTTTAGCATACGAACAATACGATCTAGTGCTATGCTTAGGATTGGGTCTTGTCCATCACATCATTCTCCCAATGATGTGATCCCGTTATCAATGACATCTAATGCCCATGATCAGGAAACCATGATCATCTATTGATCAACGAGCTAGCAAATAGAGGCTTGCTAGGGACACATTGTGATATATTTATTCACACATGTATTATTGTTTCCTGTTAATACAATTATAGCATGAACAATAGACGATTATCATGAACAAGGAAATATGATAATAACCATTTTATTATTGCCTCTAGGGCATATTTCCAACACTCTCCCACTTGCACTAGAGTCATTAATCTAGTTACATTGTGATGTATCGAACACCCATAGCATTATGGTGTTGATCATGTTTTGCTCGAGGAAGAGGTTTAGACAATGGGTGTGCAACATTCAGACCCGTGTGTACTTTACAAATATCTATTACTCCACTCTGGACATGGTCCTGGATGGAGTTGTAGCGGCGTTTGATGTGCTTGGTATTCCGATGAAACCTGGGCTCCTTGGCTATGGAAATGGCCCCAGTGTTGTCACAGAAGAGTGTCATTGGACCCGATGCGCTTGGAACCACCCCAAGGTTGGTGATGAGCTCCTTCATCCAAATTCCTTCATGAGCCGCTTCTGAAGCAGCTATGTACTCCTCTTCACATGTAGATGCTGCCACGACTTCTTGCTTGCTGCTGCACCAGCTCACTGCCCCACCATTCAAAACATACACGTATCCGGTCTGTGACTTAGAGTCATTCGGATCTGTGTTGAAGCTAGCATCGACGTAACCTCCATAAACGAGAGACATCTCCTTAGTCCTCTTCAGGTACTTAAGGATATCTTGACCATTGTCCACTGTTCGATACCGGGATCACTTTGGTACCTCCCTACCAAACTCATGGCAAGGTTTATATCAGGTCTGGTACACAACATGCCATACATTAGAGAGCCTGCGGCTGAAGCGTAGGGGACAGTACTCATCTTCTCTCTATCTGCTGCCGTGGTTGGTGACTGGGTCTTACTCAATCTCATATCTTGCAAAACTGGCAAGAACCCCTTCTTTGAGTTTTCCATATTGAACTTCTTCAATATCCTGTCAAGGTATGTACTTTGCGAAAGACCTATGAGGCGTCTCGATCTATCTCTATAGATCTTGATGCCTAATATGTATGCAGCTTCTCCAAGGTCCTTCATCGAAAAACTCTTGTTCAAATAGGCCTTTATGCTCTCCAACATCTCTATATTATTCCCCATCAATAATATGTCATCCACATATAGTATGAGGAAAGCTACAGAGCTCCCACTCACTTTCTTGTACAGACGGGCTTCTCCATAAACCTGTATGAACCCAAACGCTTTAATCACCTCATTAAAGCAAATGTTCCAACTCTGAGATGCTTGCACCAGCCCATAGATGGAGCGCTGGAGCTTGCACACTTTGTTAGCACCCTTAGGGTCGACAAAACCTTCTGGTTGCATCATATGCAACTCTTCCTTAAGATTCCCGTTAAGGAATGCTGTTTTGACGTCCATTTGCCAAATTTCATAATCATGAAAAGCGTCAATTCCTAACATGATTCAGACTGACTTCAGCTTCGCTATAGGAGAGAAAGTCTCTTCGTAGTCAACACCTTGAATTTGTCGAAAACCCTTTGCGACAAGTCGAGCCTTATAAACGGTCACATTTCCATTTGCATCAGTCTTCTTCTTGAAGATCCATTTATTTTCTATGGCTCGCCGATCATCGAGCAAGTCCACCAAAGTCCATACTTTGTTCTCATACATGGATCCTATCTCGGATTTCATAGCCTCAAGCCATTTGTTGGAATCCGGGCCCGCCATTGCTTCTTCATAGTTTGAAGGTTCACCGTTGTCTAACAACATGATTTCCATCACAGGGTTGCCGTACCACTCTGGTGCGGATTGTACCCTTGTGGACCTTCGCGGTTCAGTAGCAACTTGATCCGAAGCTTCATGATCATCATCATTAACTTCCTCTTCAGTTGGCGTAGGTGCCACGGGAACAATTTCCCGCGCTGCGCTACTCTCCGGTTCGAGAGGGGGTGTAATTACCTCATCAAGTTCTACTTTCCTCCCACTTACTTCTTTCGAGAGAAACTCTTTCTCTAGAAAGGATCCGTTCTTGGCAACAAAGGTTTTACCTTCGGATCTAAGATAGAAGGTATACCCAATAGTTTCCTTAGGGTATCCTATGAATACGCATTTCTCCGCTTTGGGTTCGAGCTTCTCTGGTTGAAGTTTCTTCACATAAGCATCGCAGCCCCAAACTTTAAGAAACGACAGCTTAGGTTTCTTGCCAAACCATAGTTCATACGGTGTCGTCTCAACGGATTTAGACGGTGCCCTATTTAAAGTGAATGCTGCAGTTTCTAATGCGTATCCCCAAAATGATAGCGGTAAGTCGTTAAGAGACATCATAGATTGTACCGTATCTAATAAAGTGCGATTACGACATTCAGACACTCCGTTGCGTTGCGGTGTGCCAAGCGGCGTGAGTTGTGAAACGATTCCACACATCCTTAGGTGTGTGCCAAACTCGTGACTCAAATATTCTCCTCCACGATCAGATCGTAGACACTTAATTTTCCTGTCACGTTGATTCTCAACCTCACTCTGAAATTCCTTGAACTTTTGAGACGTCTCAGATTTGTGCTTCATCAAGTAGATATACCCAAATCTACTCAAATCATCGGTGAGAGTGAGAACATAACGGTAGCCACCGCGAGCTTCAACGTTCATTGGACCACACACATCAGTATGTATTATTTCCAACAAGTCCGTCACTCTCTCCATTATTCCTGAGAATGGAGTCTTAGTCATCTTGCCCATGAGGCACGGTTCGCATGTGTCAAATGATTCAAATTCAAGAGACTCTAATGGTCCATCAGTATGGAGCTTCTTCATGCGCTTAACAAGGCGGCAGTGCCACAAGTATGTGGGACTATCATTATAAACTTTACATCTTTTGGTACTCACACTATGAATATTTGTAACATCACGATCGAGATTCATCAAGAATAAACCATTCACCAGCGGAGCATGACCATAAAACATATCACTCATATAAATAGAACAACCATTATTCTATGACTTAAATGAGTAGCCGTCTCACATTAAGCAAGACCCTGATACAATATTCATGCTCAAAGCTGGTACTAAATAACAACTATTAAGGTTTAAAACTAATCCTGACGGTAGATGTAGAGGCAGCGTGTCGACGGCGATCACATCGACCTTGGAGCCATTCCCGACGCGCATCGTCACCTCGTCCTTGGCCAGTCTCCGCTTATTCCGTAGTTCCTGCTTTGAGTTGCAAATGTGAGCAACAACACTGGTATCAAATACCCACGAGCTACTACGAGCGCTGGTAAGGTACACATCAATAACATGTATATCACATATACCTTTAACGTTGTCGGTATTCTTGTCCGCTAAGTACTTGGGGCAGTTCCGCTTCCAATGACCTTTTCCCTTGCAATAGAAGCACTCAGTCTCAGGATTGGGTCCATTCTTTTTCTTCTTCCCGGCATGTTGCTTACCGGGCGTGGCAACGGCTTTGCCGTCTTTCTTGAAGTTCTTCTTACCCTTGCCTTTCTTGAAACTAGTGGTCTTATTGACCATCAACACTTGATGCTCTTTCTTGATTTCTACTTCTGCAGACTTGAGCATCGAGTACAACTCGGGAATGGTCTTTTCCATCCCTTGCATGTTGTAGTTCAGCACAAAACCTTTGTAGCTTGGTGGGAGAGACTAGAGGATTCTGTCAATTATAGCGTCATCCGGAAGTTCGACTCCAAGTGAAGTCAAACGACCGTGTAACCCAGACATTTTGAGTATCTGCTCACTGACAGAACTATTCTCCTCCATCTTACAACTAAAGAACTTGTCGGAGACTTCATATCTCTCGACACGAGCATGAGCTTGAAAAACTAGTTTCAGCTCTTGGAACATCTCATATGCATCGTGTTGCTCAAAACACCTTTGGAGCCCCATTTCCAAACTGTATAACATGCCACACCTAACCAGAGAGTAGTCATCACTCCACGTTTTCCACACGTTCAGAATGTCTTGGGCTGCTACAGGAGCACGAGGGTAACCTAGCGGCGCATCAAGGACATAAGCCTTTTTAGCTGCTTCAAGGATGAGCTTCAAGTTGCGGACCCAGTCCGCATAGTTCCTACCATCATCTTTCAGCTTGTTTTTCTCTAGGAATGCGTTGAAATTGAGGTTGACGTTGGCCATCTACAATATTTATAAAGACAACTTTTAGACTAAGTTCATGACAATTAAGTTCATTTAATCAAATTAAGTATGAACTCCCACTTAAATCGACATTCCACTAGTCATCCAAGTGATACATGATCCATGTTGACTAACCCGTGCCCGATCATCACGTGAGACGGACTAGTCGTCATGTTGAGCAAATTCATGCTGATCGTATTCAACCATACGACTCATGTCCGACCTTTCAGTCTCTTGTATTCGAGGTCATGTCTGTACATGCTAAGCTCGTCGAGTCAACCTAAGTGTTTCGCGTGTGTAAATCTGGCTTACACCCGTTGTATGCGAACGTTAGAATCTATCACACCCGATCATCACGTGGTGCTTCGAAACAACGATCCTTCGCAACGGTGCACACTTAGGGGAATACATTTTCGAAATTTTTAAGAGGGATCATCTTATTATGCTACCGTTGTTCTAAGCAATAAGATGAAAAACATGATAAACATCACATGCAATCATATAGTGACATGATATGGCCATTATCATCTTTGCTCTTTTGATCTCCATCTTAAGGCATCGCATGATCATCATTGTCACCGGCGTGACACCATGATCTCCATCATCATGATCCCCATCATCGTGTCTCCGTGAAGTCGTCACGCCAACTACTACTACCACTACTACTATAGCTAACCATTAGCAATGAAGTAAAAGTAGTAAACACATGGCATTGCATCTCATATAATAAATTAAGACAACTCCTATGGCTCCTGCCGGTTGTCATACTCATCGACATGCAAGTCGTGAATCTTATTACAATAACATGTGTTGGAAATATGCCCTAGAGGCAATAATAAATTAGTTATTATTATGTTACCTTGTTCATAATAATCGTTTATTATCCATGCTAGAATTGTATTGATTGGAAACTCAAATACATGTGTGGATACATAGACAACACACTGTCACTAGTGAGCCTCTAGTTGACTAGTTCGTTGATCAAAGATGGTCAAGGTTTCCTGGCCATAGGCAAGTGTTGTCACTTGATAACGGGATCACATCATTAGGAGAATCATGTGATGGACAAGACCCAAACTATGAACGTAGCATATTGATCGTGTCGTTTTATTGCTATTGTTTTATGCGTGTCAAGTATTTGTTCCTATGACCATGAGATCATATAACTCACTAGCACCGGCGGAATATCTTGTGTGCATCAAACGTCGCAACGTAACTGGGTGACTATAAAGGTGCTCTACAGGTATCTCCGAAGGTGTCCTTTGAGTTAGTATGGATCAAGACTGGGATTTTTCACTCCGTATGACGGAGAGGTATCTCGGGGCCCACTCGGTAATACAACATCACACACAAGCCTTGCAAGCATTGTGACTAAGTGTAAGTCACGGGATCTTGTATTACGGAACGATTAAAGAGACTTGTTGGTAACGAGATTGAAATAGGTATGCGGATACCGACGATCGAATCTCGGGCAAGTAACATACCGAAGGACAAAGGGAATGACATACGGGATTGTATGAATCCTTGGCACTGGGGTTCAACCGATAAGATCTTCGGAGAATATGTAGGATCCAATATGGGCATCCAGGTCCCGCTATTGGATATTGACCGAGGAGTGTCTCAGGTCATGTCTACATAGTTCTCGAACCCGCAGGGTCTGCACACTTAAGGTTCGGTGACGTTTCGGTATAGTTAAGTTATTGGTGTTGGTAACCGAAAGTTGTTCGGAGTCCCAGATGAGATCCAGGACGTCACGGGGAGCTCCGGAATGGTCCGGAGGTAAAGATTGATATATAGGAAGTCCTGTTTTGGTCACCGGAAAAGTTTTGGGCTCATCTGTAGTGTACCGGGAGTGCCGGGAGGGGTGCCGGGGACCATCGGGAGGGGTGTAACGCCCCAAGGGGTCTCATGGGCTATTGGAAGAGATAAACCAGCCCCTAGTGGGCTGGAATAAGTTTCCACTAAGGTTCATAAGGTTTGAGAAGAAAAAAAACACAAGGTGGAAAGAGTTTCCAAGTGGGAAGGTGGAATCCTACTCCAAATAGGATTGGAGTAGGACTCCTCCACCTCCAATTTAGGCCAAACCTTGAGGTTTTGAGGCTGCCTCCTCCCCTCCCTCCCTCCTATATATAATAGAGGTATTGAGGGTTTTTGAGACACAACTTTGCCACGTGCTGCTCGACCCTATACCACGCAATTCTTCCTCTAGATCTTATTTCTGCAGAGCTTAGGCGAAGCCCTGCCGGAGTAGATCATCACCACCACCGGCGCACCGTCACGCTGCCAGAGAACTCTTTTACCTCTCCTCCCCCTCTTTCTGGATCAAGAAGGTGGAGATCATCATCGAGCTGTACGTGTGCTGAACGCGGAGGTGCCGTCCGTTCGGCACTAGATCGGAACGGATCATGAGAAGGATCGCAAGACGGTTCGTGCAACGGATCGCGAGACGGTTCGTGGGATGGATCGCGGGACGGATCGTGGGACGGATCACGGGACAGTTCGTGGGACGGTTCGTGGGGTGGTTCGAGGGACGTGAAGACATTCCACTACATCAACCGCGTTTCTTAACGTTTCCTGCTGTGCGATCTACAAGGGTACGTAGATCCAAATCTCCTCTCGTAGATGGACATCACCATGATAGGTCTTCGTGCGCATAGGAAATTTTTTTGTTTCCCATGCGACATTACCCAACAACATGATCATCTCATACATCACACATGCAACATCACAACTTTGGCCATATCACATCACATGTCAAACCCTGCAAAAAAAATTAGACGTCCTCTAATTGTTGTCACAAGTTATACGTGGCTGATTTTGTTTTCTATTAAGAACGCCTTCTTACCTACGTGACAGCCACAACGATGATATGCCAAAGCTATTTACCCTTCATAAGGACCCTTTTCATCAAATCCAATCCGACTAGAGTGGGAGAGACACACACCCGCTAGCCACCTTTATGCACGGTGTGCATGTCTGTCGGTGGAACCTGTCTCACGTAAGCGTACGTGTAAGGTCGGTCCAGGCCGCTTCATCCCACAATACTGCCGGAAAAGAATAAGACTAGTAGCGGAAAGCAATTGACAAATCATCGCCAACAACCTTTTGTGTTCTACTTGTGCATAGAATCTACGCATAGAAAACCTGGCTCGGATGCCAATGTTGGGTAACGTAGCATAAATTCAAAATTTTCCTACGCCATATTCAGATCTTCCTATGGAGAGACCAGCAACGAGAGAGGGGTGAGTGCATCTTCATACCTTTGAAGATCGCTAAGCGGAAGCGTTGCTAGAATGCGGTTGATGGAGTCGTACTCGCGGCGATTTAGATCGCGATGTGATTCCGATCTAGTGCCGAACCACGACACCTCCGCGTTGAACACACGTGCAGCCCGGTGACGTCTCCCGCACCTTGATCTAGCAAGGAGGAGGGAGAGGTTGGGGAAGATCTCCGGAAGCACGACGGCGTGGTGTCGATGGAAAGACGAGGTCTCCCGGCAGGGCCTCGCCATGCACCGTGGGAGAGGAGGAAGGAGGGGAGCAGGGCTGCGCCGAGGGAGAGGGAAAACTGTGTGCAAAACATCCCCAAAACCCTCTCTATATATAGGAGGAGGGGAGGGGGTGTGCCATCCCTAGGGTTCCCACCCTAGGTGGTACGGAAGCCCCCCAGATGGGAGGTGCGGCGGCCAGGGCAGGGGGAGGGGGTGGCGCACCCCTAGGTGGGCCTTAGGCCCACCGGCGCCTAGGGTTTGACCCCTCTCCACCTCCTCCGCCTTGGGACTCTATGTGGGAGGCGCACCAGCCCACTTTGGGCTGGTTGCCCTCCACCTTTTGGCCCACGCTACCTCTTGGGGCTGGTGGCCCCTCCCGGTGGACCCCCGGAACCATTTCCGGTGGTCCCCGTATGCTGCCGGTGACGCCGGAAACATTTCCGGTGTCCAAACCCATCCATCCTATATATCAATCTTTACCTCCGGACCATTCCGGAGCTCCTCGTGACGTCCGAGATCTCATCCGGGACTCCGAACAAACTTCGGTAACCTCGTATAATAATTCCCTATAACCCTAGCGTCATCGGACCTTAAGTGTGTAGACCCTACGGGTTCGGGAAGGATGCATACATGACCGAGACACTCTCAAGCCAATAACCAGCAGCGGGATATGGATACCCATGGTGGCTCCCACATGTTCCACGATGATCTCATCGAATTAACCATGATGTCAAGGATTCAATCAATCCCGTATACAATTCCCTTTGTTTGTCAGTATAGAACTTGCCCGAGATTCGATCATCGGTATACCTATACCTTGTTCAATCTCATTACCGGTAAGTCTCTTTACTCGTTCCGTAGCACGTCATCCTATGACTAACTCCTTAGTCACAGTGAGCTCATGATAATGTTCTACCAAGTGGGCCCAGAGATACCTCTCTGTCACACGGAGTGACAAATCCCGATCTCGATTCGTACCAACCCAACAGACACTTTCAGAGGTACCCGTAGTGCACCTTTATAGTCACCCAGTTACGTTGTGACGTTTGATACACCCAAAGCACTCCTATGGTATCCGGGAGTTGAACAATCTCACGATCAAAGGAAAAGACACTTGACATTAGAAAAGCTTTAGCATACGAACAATACGATCTAGTGCTATGCTTAGGATTGGGTCTTGTCCATCACATCATTCTCCCAATGATGCGATCCCGTTATCAATCACATCTAATGCCCATGATCAGGAAACCATGATCATTTATTGATCAACGAGCTAGCCAACTAGAGGCTTGCTAGGGACACATTGTGATATATTTATTCACACATGTATTACTGTTTCCTGTTAATACAATTATAGCATGAACAATAGACGATTATCATGAACAAGGAAATATGATAATAACCTTTTTATTATTGCCTCTAGGGCATATTTCCAACAATAGATATATAGTTGAAATATATTAAATACAAAAAGTAAATACAAATAATATAATACAGTGAGTTATTTTGTATTTTTGTAAATATATTTGTGAATAGACCCGGGGGCCATATTTTTCGCTAGAGGCTTGTCTCTTGTAGAAAGCATACCATGGGTAAACAAATTATTGTTGGGAAATTGGTAGAAAACCACATCGTTATGCAATATTTATTCATGGCAATGGTCATTACATATATGCATCATGTCTTTAAGCAATTAGACCGACTCCTGCCTGCATCTACTACTATTACTCCACCAATCGACCGCTATCCAGCATGCATCTAGAGTATTAAGTAAAACAGAGTAATTCTTGGAGCACAATGACATGATGTAGAAAAAGAAAATATAGTTAATATGAATCAACCCCATCATTTTATCCTTAGCGGAAGCAATACAAGTATGTGTGTTGTCCCCTACTTTGTCACTGGGATATAGAGCACCGCAAGATTGAACACACTACAACACACCTCTCTCACTCAAGGTAGATCAATCTACTTGGCCAAACCAAATCAACAGATCCGAGAGAATTACGAATCTATCAAAGTCATGCATATAAGAATTTAGAGAAGACTCAAATATATTTCATGAATAATCTGAATATAAACCCACAATTCATTAGATCCCAACAAACACACCGCACGACGTGATTACATAAGATAGATCACCGCAAGAATCGCGGTGATCATGGAAATGAAGAAGATAAAGAGAGAGATAGCCATCTAGGTACTAACTACAGACCCATAGGTATGGGGTGAACTACTCGCACATCATCATGGGAGCAACAATGTTGATGTAGATGCCCTGCTTGATTGATCCCCCCTCCGACAGGGCACCGGAACAAGGCTCCAGATGGGCACACGATGGAACATAGACTTGGTGCAGCGAAAAAAAATGTTTCAGGAGGCTCGTTAGGATTGTTGGGATTAATTCAAATTTATAGGACAAAGAGGAACGCGGGAGGCCAAGGGAGATATACACAAGCCATCAGGGCACAACCACCCCCTCGGGCGCACCATGTTGGCTTGGCACCAACCCATGGGGCCTCTAGTCTCCTTTTGGAGCTTCCATGTCCTTATATTTTTCAAAAAATTGTCAAAAAATTTCTGGGTATTTGGACTTCGTTCGTTGGAGTATTCCTTAAAAGCCAAAAACATGCAAAACATCAACTGGCACTTGGCAGAGGGTTAATAGGTTAGTGCTAAAAACTAATATAAAACAAAAAATAAATGCCTAAAAAGCATCCTAGAATGATAATATAACATCATGGAATAATAAAAATATAGATATGTTGGAGACGTATCTGTCACACCCATGGACCCTGTTTCGATCGTAGCCGGTTGAACATAAGACTATTTCCTCCATTTTGCAGGAAACCCCACCCCCAGCCGAGTCGCTTGGCTCCCTATGAACACGACAATGTTTCCTCCATTCTGTCCATTGACCCTCGATGTACACGAGCACGGGCCGCACGTATGCGCGGGTGTGCATTTGGTACCCCACCCGTATTTGCATACGTGGCCATATTTGCTTTCTTGTAGCGTCGTTGTACGTACGTGTACACGATTTAGATAGGACTGCATCAACTGCTACGTTAGGGGTTGTACTACAACACATGTCCCTCCTTACTCGGCAAAAATTCGTCATCGTTGCAGCGAGAACGATCGACCGGTATGTACATACACGTTTTACGACCACACATATAACACTACGTACACTTTGACCTGGTGGGTCCCAACTATCAAGGGGGAATAAGGTGGCACGTCCTTGCATACGAAGATGTACCTGATGGGTCCCAACTGTCAGGGGGAGGGATCATTTTTTTCGTGTAATAAGGAGGCATTTCCTTGCATGTGAAGATGTAGATGGTGGGTCCGAGCTGTCAAGGGGATGAATCATTTCTTCGTGTAAGAAGGAGGCACTTCCTTGCATGCGAAGATGTAGCTGGTGGGTTCGAGCCGTCAGGGGGATAAATTGTTTTTTGCCTAATAAGGAGGCACTTCCTTGAATGCAAAAATGTAGTTGGTGGGTCTCAGCTGTGAGCGGACGGAATCGGTTTTTTCACGTAATAAGGAGGCACTTCCTTGCACTCTAAAATGTAGCTGGTTCTCCCAACTATCGACCTCTCCATGTATAGACCTTTTCTGATGGTTGTCATTCATTGAGCACACCATGCCGAGAGCACCAAGGCAATGGATAAGGCGAGGCATAGGAAGGGAACGACCCAGAGCCTCGGAACATACGACAATGGATGCCCACTGATAAGTCTCCAACGTATCTATAATTTTTGATTGTTCCATGCTATTATATTATATGTTTTGGATGTTTCATATGCATCTATATGTTGTTTTATATTATTTTTGGGACTAACCTATTAATCTAGAGTCTAGTGCCATCTGTTTTTTCCATGTTTTTGAATATTGCAGATAAGGAATATTAAATGGAATCCAAACGGAATAAAATCTTCGGAAAGATTTTTCTTGGACCAAAAGACACGCAACCAACTTGGAGTAGGGGCAAGGCAGTTGCCGGGAGGCCACAAGCCTGCAGGGCGCGCCCTGGGGGGTGGTCGCCCCCTGTCTTGTGGGCCCCCTGCAGGTCTCCTAACCCTAATTCTGGGCCTATAAATTCCCAAATATTCCCGTATCGCCAAAAAGGGAAACGAAAACACTTTTACCCCGTCGGGATCCTCTATTCCCAAGAGATCCAATCTAAGAGCCTTTTCCAGTAATCAGACGGAGAGGGAATTAATCACGGAGGGCATCTACATCAACTCCATTGCCCCTCCAATGATGTGTGAGTAGTTCACCACAGACCTACGGGTCCATAGCTAGTTGCTAGATGGCTTCTTCTCTCTCTCTCTTTGCTCTTCAATACCATGTTCTTCATGATCTTCATGGAATTCTATCCAATGTAATACTCTTTTGCGGTGTGTTTGTTGAGATCCGATGAATTTTGAGTTTATGTTCAGATTATCCATTAATATTATTTGAGTGTCTTCTGAATTCTTATATGCATGATTTCATATTTTTGCAAGTCTCTTCGAATTATTTGGTTGGTTTGGCCAACTAGATTGGTAATTCTTGCAATGGGAGAAGTGCTTAGTTTTGGGTTCAATCTTGCGGTGTCCTCACCCAGTGTCAGTAGGGATAGCGAGGCACACCCAGTGTTAGTAGGGGTAGCGAGGCACGTATTGTATTGTTGCCATCAAGGGTAAAAGATGGTTTTTTTTGTCATATTGCTTGAGTTTATCCCTCTACATCATGTCATCTTACTTAATGCGTTACTCTGTTCTTCATGAACTTAATTCTCTAGATGCACGCAGGAGTCGGCTGATGTGTGGAGTAATAGTAGTAGATGCAAAATCGTTTCAGTCTACTTGATACAGACGTGATGCCTATATGCATAATCATTTCCTTGGATATCTTCATAATTATTTTATTTTCTATCAATTGCTCGACAGTAATTTGTTCACGCACCGTATTATTTTCCTTTATGAGAGAAGCCTAGCTATAGTGAAACCTATGGGCCCCGGTTCTATTTTCCATGTCATATTTTCAGATCTATAAACCAAAAATACCAAAAATACTTTGTTGAAATTTATTAAGTTTAGTTTTACTTTCACATCTGTCAATATTTTATATCTACCTCTATCAGATCTCATTCTTGCTAATAACTGTGAAGGGATTAACAACCCCTTTATAGCGTTGGGTGCAAGTGTTTGATTATTTGTGTAGGTATTACTATTAGAGGCTCGCTTGTTCCTCCTACTGGATTAATACATTGGTTCTCAACAAACTGAGGGAAATACTTATCTACTTCGCTGCATCATCCTTTCCTCTTCAAGGAAAAACCAACGCAAGCTCAGGAGGTAGCACCCACGCGGAGGGGGTATGAGGGTTGAGTGGTTCAGCTGCGATGTGAGGCTGTCATCATCGGAGAATAAAAAAGATATGAGTGATTAAATGGATGGCATGGCCATATGCGAGCCATGTCAGGTAGCACAACTGGCCATGGGAGGCGGGAGTAGGCGGTCCCGTCGGTGCTGGTTTTTGGCGTCTGAAGCAAGAAGATTAGAGATTGAAGAAGCACATAAGGCCATTGGACGGAAATCCAACGGTGACTGCTACTAGAATCGTGTGTTGACTCTAAGGTGACAAAGATTTTCGTACGCTTCCACTTAGTAGGCCCACAAGTGAGCCTCACATCATGGGTGGACAACATACAACCTATTTGCTATTATTTTGAAATTTACATCCCATTTTCTAATTCTTATGTATTTTATTGCAACCAATTTTATTTATTAAGAATTCTTCTAATTTTCTCATAATGCGAGGGTTAAAATTTTCAAAGATATTTCATTGAAATTTGCAAACTATTTTTGTCCCAAAATTTCAATCCAGATAAAATCTAATTTTAGAAAATGTAGAAATTATGTTAAAATCCAATGAAACATGAAATCTGAAAATATGAAATAAAATCTGAAATTTGAAACTAATTGTCCATTTTATTTTTTATAAATGGTGTAGCCCATTTCATATTACTTTTAAGATTGGCAGGACAAATGTATCCCTCGTCGTCTTGAAAGATATGCACCCCAGTAGGGTGGATACAAACAAATTGGCGTGTGTAGGGTATTCTATGTTAGAAAAATGGGGCTAGTCGTTTTCAGAGAGAAAAAATAGCTTGGCTCGTGATGTTGTAAATAATAAAATAAAAGATTGGGCTAGAACGGCCACACACACCACCCAATCAAGTTCATACCCCACAACAACAATAAAAAGGGAGATGCTACGAATCAACTGGATGATTTCTCTAAGAAATCATGCGGCTAGCTAGCCGTCTGATCAGTGTACTAATTGCCGCTAGATCACAGCAACAACACAATAGCAGCGAGCGGGGCAAGCTTCAACTAAGCGTCATTGCATCTCCAGCAGAGCTCCATTGGAAAGGATAGTAATAATATTGAAGAGAATAATGATTCCCACACAGAACCTACTATCATTCATACAAAAAAACTCCACATAGGTAGTAGCAATATCATTGGAAAAGGTGTTATTCAAAATTTCTTTACTTGTGCTAGTATGCTGCCTACTTTAGGAAGGTCTATCCTCAGTAAAACTAATAGTCTTGCGAACACCATAACACTTCTAATACTTGAACTTGAGAGACAATTTATACATATGCATCCTTGCATACAAAGGATTTTCCTTGGGTTCTCTAATATCCAGCTTGCTTCCGTTAAGCGTGCCGCCACTATATTTCTAGTGCACGAGTTTAGAGTCATTATGAAATAGGCTAATGAAAATTTTGCTCATTATAAAATTAATGGTGGATGTACTCCCATTGAGGAGATCCTTTTTAATCAAGAAGAAATAATGAGATTACAGTCTCCGGATTATTTGGCTTATAATGAAAATTTGAGAAAAAGGGTTCCCATTGAGGTTTTGGTTGATAGGATTTCTGAACTCAATGATGATTTTGCTATACAAAATAATGGATTATAGTTCATACTAAGAGATAAACTTATGACCTTCTACCAAAGGAAAGCCTACAATGATGAATTGATCATACACTATAGAGGGCCGAAGGAGGAACCTGTTCCTCCTACACTTGATCCTAAAGATCCTTATCCTATTAAATTTAGCCCTTTTAATTACTTCTGCTTGCCACAAAGGAAACTTTCTGCTGAAAGAAGGGAGTATGAGAAGAGCATTTATAATCTCCCTTACTATTATGATAATACCTAGATCTATTGCATTATGCCTAGTTAGGGGCGTTAAACAATAACGCTTGTTGGGAGGCATCCCAATTTTATTTGCTTTGCTTTTGTTTTTGTTTCTGTTTTTGTGTGATGCACATATTATTACCTCTATAATAATTGTGTTTCCTTGTTTAAATTAGTGTTTGAGCCAAGTAAGACCTTTGGGGTGGTCTATGGTGCTTGCAAGTTGATTTTGCTGAAAAACAGAAACTTTTTCTGTCAGTCCGGGAATTTTATAAATTCTCTGGAACGTGCTTTTGATCTGAAATTTTTACAGAAGATTGGTTTCCAAATTTCCCAGATTGTTCTAATTTTTCAGAAATTTTGGAGTTACAGAAGTATTTGAAGTAAACAGATTGCTACATACTATTCTGTTTTGACAGATTCTCTTTTCTTTGTGTTGTTTGCTTATTTTGATGAATCTATGGATTGTATCGGGGGGTATAAACCATGGAGAAGTTACAATAAAGTAAATATTACATAAATATAAATAAATAATGAGTTCACAACAGTACCTAAGTGGTGATTTATTTTTCTTATACTAACGGATCTCATGAGTTTCCTGTTGAGTTTTGTGTTGCGAAGTTTTCAAGTTTTGGGTAAAGATTTGATGGACTACAGAATAAGGAGTTTCAAGAGCCTAATCTTAGGAATTCCCAAGGCACCCCAATCCATATTCAAGGATACTAAAGAGCCTAAGCTTGGGGATGCCCCGGAAGGCATCCCCTCTTTCGTCTTTAATCCATCGGTAAATTTACTTGAGGCTATATTTTTATTCACCACATGATATGTGTTTTGCTTGGACCGTCTTGTATGATATGCGTATTTACTTTTTAGTTTTTCACAATCATCCTTTGTGCACACATATTTTGAGAGAGGCACACACTGAATCATGAATTTATTAGAATACTATTTATGCTTCACTTATATCTTTTGAGCTAGGCAATGTTGCTCTAGTACTTCACTTATATCTTTTAGAGCATGACGGTTTTTTGTTTTATAGAAATTATTAACTCTCGTACTTCACTTATATTATTTTTAGATTTCTTCAAACAGCATGGTAATTAGTTTAGGTTATGATTTTTGTCCTAATATAATAGGCATACAAGAAGGATATAATAAAAACTTTCATATTAAGTGCATTGAATATGATGAGAAGTTTGATTCCTTGCATATAGTTTTGAGATGTGAGGATGGTGATATGAAAGTCATGATAGTAAGTAATTGTGAATTAGAAAAAAATACTTGTGTTAAAGCTTGTGATTCCCTAGCATGCACGTATGGTGAACTGTTATGTGATGAAGTCGGAGCATGACTTGTTTAATGATTGTCAACCTTTGTGTGGAGGTCAGGATCGCGCCATGGTTAACTCCTACCAACCCTTACCCTAGGAGCTTGTGTCTAATACTTTGCTTCGATAACTAATATGCTTTTGCAATAAGTATGTGAGTTATTTATGACTAATGTTGAGTTCATGGATTATACGCACTCTCGCCCTTCCACCTTTGCTAGCCTCTATAGTACCGCGCAACTTTCGTGGCTACATTAAAACCACCTTCCTCAAAATAGCCACCATACCTACCTATTATGGCATTTTCATAGCCATGCCGAGATATATTGCCATGCAACACCACCGTCCCATTTTTATGACACGCACTATCACTTCCATATTGCTTATAGAGTCATACTTTTGTTCTAGCTATCGAGTTGTAACCTTTTTAGTTCTAAGTAAATAAAAGTGTGATGATTTGCAATATTAGAGCATTGTCCCGTGTGAGAAAACGGATGATGGAAGCTATGATTCCCTCACAAGTTGGGATGAGTCTTCGGACTTTACAGAAAAATAAAAGAGGCCAGCGAAGCCCATAAAAAAAAAGAGGCCAGTGAAGCCCATAAAAAAATAAAAGAGGCCATAGAAGCCCATAAAAAGAGATAAAAGAAGAAAAAATGAGAGAAAGAGAGAAGGGACAATGCTACTATCTTTTTCCACACTTGTGCTTCAAAGTAGCACCATGTTCTTCATAGAGAGTCTCCTATGTTGTCACTTTCATATAACTAGTGGGATACATCTTTTGCACAACCACTTAGTTTTCTTTTTGAGCTTTCATACACTTATAGCTCTAGTGCATTTGTTACATGGCAATCCCTACTCACTCACATTAATATCTATTGATGGGCATCTCCATAGCCCGTTGATATGCGTAGTTCACGTGAGACTATCTTCTTCCTTTCTTTTTGCAACCTCCACCACATTCTATTCCACCTATAGTGCTATATCCATGGCTCGTGCTCATGTATTTCATGAGAGTTGAAAAGGTTTGAGAACATAAAAAGTGTGAACCAATTGCTTGATTTTCACCGGGGTTGTGCATGATTTAGATACCTTGTGTGGTGAAGATGGAGCATAGGCACACCATATGATTTTGTAGGGATAAACTTCTAAGACCATGCTATTTCGAAAGGAAGCAATTACCTTATTAGTATGCTTGAAGTATTATTGTTTTTATGTCAATATAGACTCTTTTTTGAGTCTTATGGATCTGAATATTCATGCCACATTAGAGAATATTACATGGATAAATATGTTAGGTAGCATTCCACATCAAAAATTCTGTTTTTATCATTTACCTACTCGAGGACGAGCTTGGGGATGCTTGGTATGTCTCCAACTTATCTATAAGTTTTGATTGTTCCATTCTATTCTATTATATGTTATTGATGTTTTATATGCATCTATATGATGTTTTATATTATTTTTGGGACTAACCTATTAATCCAGAGCCTAGTGCGAGTCTCTGTTTTTTCCACTTTTTTGAATATTGCAGATAAGGAATATTAAACGGAGTCCAAACAGAATAAAATCTCCGGAAAGATTTTTCTTGGACCAGAAGACACGCTACAGACTTGGAGTAGGGGGCAAGGCAGTTGCCAAGAGGCCACAAGCCTGTAGGGCGCGCCCCTGGCTTGTGGGCCCCGTGCAGGTCTCCTAACCCTAATTATTGGCCTATAAATTCCAAAATATTCTCATATTGCCAAAAAGGGCAACGAAAATACTTTTACGCTGTCGGGAGCCTCTGTTCCCGAGTGATCCAATCTAGGGGCCTTTTCCGGTAATCTGCCGGAGAGGGAATCGATCACACATGGCATCTACATCAACTCCATTGCCCCTCCGATGATCTGTGAGTAGTTCACCACAGACCTACGGGTCCATAGCTACTAGCTAGATGGCTTCTTCTCTCTCTTTGCTCTTCAATACCATGTTCTTCATGATCTTCGTGGAGATCTATCCGATATAATACTCTTTTGTGGTGTCTTTGTCGAGATCCGATCAATTGTGAGTTTATGTTCAGATTATCCATGAATATTATTTAAGTGTCCTCTGAATTCTTATATGCATGATTTCATATCTTTGCAAGTCTCTTCGAATTATTTGTTTGGTTTGGCCAACTAGATTGGTAATTCTTGCAATGGGAGAAGTGCTTAGTTTTGTGTTCAATCTTGCGGTGTGCTCACCCAGTGACAGTAGGGGTAGCGAGGCACGTATTGTATCGTTGCCATCAAGGGTAAAAAGATGGGGTTTTCATCATATTTCTTGAGTTTATCCGTCTACATCATGTCATCTTACTTAATGCGTTACTCTATTCTTCATGAACTTAATACTCTAGATGCACGCATGAGTCAGTCGATGTGTGGAGTAATAGTAATAGATGCAGAATTGTTTCGGTCTACTTGATACAGACGTGATGCCTATATGCATAATCATTGTTTTGGATATCTTCATAATTATTTGCTTTTCTATCAATTGCTCGAGAGTAATTTGTTCACCCATCGTATTATTTTCCTTTATGAGAGAAGCCTTTAGTGAAACCTATGGCCCCCGGGTCTATTTTTCATATCATATTTTCAGATCTATAAACCAAAAGTACCAAAAATACTTTGCTCCAATTTATTTACTTTAGTTTTACTTTCAGATCTATCAATATTTTATATCTATCTCTATTAGATCTCATTCTTGCAAATAACTCTAAAGGGATTGACAACCCCTTTATAGCGTTGGGTGCAAGTGTTTGCTTATTTGTGTAGGTACTACTATTGGAGCCTCGCTTGTTCCTCCTAGTGGATTGATACCTTGGTTCTCAACAAACTGAGGGAAATACTTATCTACTTTGCTGCATCACCCTTTTCTCTTCAAGGAAAAACCAACGCAAGATCAAAAGGTAGCACCCATGCGAAGGGGGTATGAGGGTTCACTGGTTCGGCTGCGATATGAGGCTGTCATCGTCGGAGAATAAAAAAGATGTGAGTGATAAAAGGGATGGCATGGCCATAGGTGAGGCCTGTGAGGTAGCACGGCTGGCCATGGGAGGCGGGAGTAGGCGGTCCCGTCGGTGCTGGTTTTTGGCGGCTGAAGCAAGAAGATTAGAGATTGAAGAAGCACGTAATGCCGTTGGGTGGAAATCCAACGACGACTCCTACTAGAATCGTGTGTTGACTCTAAGGTGACAAAGATTTGCGTAGGCTTCAACTTAGTAGGCCCACAAGTGAGCATCACATCATGGATGGACAACATACAACCTATTTGCTATTATTTTGAAATTTACATCCCATTTTATAATTCTTATGTAATTTATTGCAACCAATTTTATTTATTAAGAATTCCTTCTAATTTTCTCGTAATGCGAGGATTAAAAATTTCAAAGATATTTCATTGAAATTTGCAAACTATTTTTGTCCAAAAACATCAAACAACATAAAATCTAATTTTAGAAAATGTGGAAATTATGTTAAAATCCAATGAAATCTGAAATCTGAAAATATGAAATAAAATCTGAAATTTGAAACTATTTGTCCATTTTCTTTTTTATGAATGTTGCAGCCCATTTCATATTACTTTAAAGATTGGCAGGCCAAATGCATCCCTCGTCGTCTTGAAAGATATGCAGCCCAATAGGGTGGATATAAACAAATTGACGTGTGTAGGGTATTCTATGTTAGAAAAATCGGGCTAGTCGTTTTCACAGAGGTAAAAAATAGCTTGGCTCGTGATGTTGTAAATAATAAAATAAAGGATTGGGCTATAACGTCCATAGACACCGTCCAATCAAGTTGATACCCTGCTCAGTCCCACAACAAGAACAAAAAGGGAGCTGCTACAAATCAACCGAATGATTTCTCTATGAAATCATCCGGCTAGCTAGCCGTCCGATCAGTGTACTAACAGACGTTAGATCACAGCAACAACACAACAACAACGAGTGGGGCAAGCTTCCACTAAGCGTCATTGCATCTCCAGCAGAGCTCCAACGCAGCACCGGCAGCATCCGGCGAGCTCCATTGCAGCCCCGCCGGGCTTCAATGCAGCACTGACTGCTCCGGCGAAGCTTCATTGCAACTTTGGCGAGCTCCATTGCAACTCCGGCGTAGCTCCAACGCAGCACTGATGGCTTCGGTCGAAGCTTCATTGCAACTCCAGTGAAGCTCCATTGCAGCCTCGCCGTTGATGAGCATTGCATCGCAGCCCCAATGACGCCGTGCATCATGGCGCCCCCATTCTGGCTTGTAGCACTGGGCGAGGAGCCGGCCGTGCTGCACTAGTCGTAGGCGGGCTTCTTCCTGTCCGGGTCGCGGTAAGAGTAGGAGAGCACGACTGAGCAGGCGCCGCACCGCAGGTCGCGCACCTTGGCGCTCGCCACGGCGAAGACGACGGGCATCATGGCACCCCCATTCTGGCTTGCAGCACCGGGCGAGGAGCCGGCCGTGCTGCACTAGTCGTCGACGGGCTTCTTCCTGTCCGGGTCATGGTAGGAGTAGGAGAGCACGACCGAGCAGGCGCCGCACCGCAGGTCGCGCACCTTGGCGCTCACCACGGCGAAGACGGCGGGCACCTGGATGAGCGTGAAGCAGCTGGAGCAGACGATGAACGAGCGTGAAACAGCTGGAACAGACGATGAACGAGCGTGAAACAGTTGGAGCAGAGGATAAGATCAGGGGGAGAAGAAAGCATGTAGAGAGGATAAGATGGGGAGGAGGTGTGGTCGGCAGGCGCACACGTGTGAGGCGGAGGGAGCGGTTTACGGGAAGGAGAGATTAGTCGGCTTATTTTAAGTGTTTTCCCAAAAAACCTTAAAACCCAAACAAAATAAACAAAAAAGCTAGTCAAGAGGATTCTTTAATAGGCTGGTCTAGCTATTGGGTCCTTGGTGATAGCCGCTCCTTGTGTAATTCATTCGTTTATCGACTATGTTGATAATGTCGTAGGGCCCAGATGTCAACAAACCATTAGGAGAAACCGGGGGTCCATATTGTCATCCTCTCCATGTACAGTCCTTACCCTATTACTATTGTTTGTTTACCATGTTGACAACGCCAGACAACGGCGCCGTGGCGATCACAATAAGGCGGAGGACTACGATGAGGCCTCGGACGGGAACGAACAGTAGCCGGGGAAGATACGATGGTGTGATTGCAGACGAAGGGAGTACGAGGGTTCATTGATTCGGGTGCAGGTCGCGGTGGGGATGCCTTTGCCGGAGAATAATAGTAGGAGGCGAGGGTCGGTGGGGGTGGGGTGGGGGTAGAGGGATGGCCTGGCCACTGGTTAGGGTAGGATGGGACAGCGACGCGTGCGCGGTTGCGCAACTAGATGCGGAAGGCGGGAGAAGGCAGTACTGTCAGCGCTGGTTTGGTTTGGGCAGCTGGAGCTTGGAGGAAGAAGCCAAGAGAAAAACACGATAGACGTTGGATTGACATTTAATGGCTTATGCTGCAACGATCGTTGGTTGATTAAGTTGACAAATCCTAGTGTGACTGTCAACCTAGTGGGCCCACAAGTCAGCCTCCAAGTCCGTGGCGGACAAATACCAACCCATATAAAAAATAGCAGCCCATTACAAACGCTCACACAGAAAGTTCAACGTTTCGAGCAAGCTAAAATGTATGGATCAGAGATAGAGTAGTGTACTTCCTCATTGATAACCATCATAGCCAACTTAACTATCTACTCCGCCTAATATTCTAGTGTAGCACTACTAACTTACTCCAAGCTAACTAGACGATGTCGACCGCCATCTCCAGCACACACTAAATGCCGGCTGACATCATCCATCTCGCCTTAGACTTGCTGGAGGTGCGTTAGGGTGTCTTGCTTGCGCCCGTTGGCCCTTTCCATGCCGGTGTGGTCCACCGAAGCTTCTCCTTCTAAGCGGGAAACCCACTTCACAAGCTGGTAGTAAAATTAGGCGTCGCCCCTGACAACCTCTAGGGCTAATTGTCGGGTGCCGGCCTCCATGTAGTCCGCCTAGTCGCGGGCGCTCTGCTCGCGATGCAGTGCAATGGTGCGCTCCTCCTCCTTCATGCTTCGCCGGGGACAAATTCACTGTTTCGATCCTAGTAGCTACGTAAAGAATTCACAAAACAAACTCGCCTCGAAAAGATTTTACGTTTTGATCCTTTTAGAAACGCCGTAATCCGTGGCGTTGCTGCTGCATTTAGAAACGCCAGTCTACCGTGACGTTTCAGCTCCACATTCAGACGTTGTACTAGCTCGCGTTGCAACCCAGACCGAAATGCCACAGTATCTGGCGTTGCTGTCGAGGCTTGAAATGCCATGGAAGGTGGTGTTGCTGTAGGATTGTCACGGTGTACGAGGAGTTTTAACTACAAAAAAGGAGCCAGAGTGGACAGGTAAGCAGTGAGGAAGTGTGCAGGTGCAGTGCATGCATGCTCATCCGTGGCGCCAGTTCATCGCCTACTGTGGTGCATGACAGGGGCGTGACGGGCGTGGCGAGAGCGACGGCAACTGGAAAGCATTGTCGGTATAGTGGGGGCTTGTTTGGATATGTTGCAGGGTGAAGGTGCCACCAGAGCACGCAGGGAACCAATAATTATAGGCGGCTGGTAGATAGATCAGCATGTCGCGGGATACCCGAGGGTCATCAGAATTCAATGCATAAGGCTTGTTGTAATGGGTGGTATCATATACTAGTATCATGCATATGATACTAGTGTATAATACCACATCCGTAAGGCTGGTTGTAATGGATAGTATCATATACTAGTATCATGCACATGATACTAGTGTATGATACCACATTCGATGCATAGTATCATAGAATAGTTCATTTATTGCCATGCAAGACACATAGGAGTACATCATTTAATATGATACGATACCATAATATGATAGTCAATCCTCTCTTTCTTCATTTAATTCTATGCCACCTCATCAAAATTGCTTAGTTGGCATGCATGATACTACCTATGATACTTCCTATAGGACAACCTTAGTATCATAGGGTAGTTCATTTATTATCATGCAAGCCACATAGTAGCACATCATTTAATATGATACGGTATCATAATATGATACTTAACTCTCTCTTTCTCCATTTAATTCTATTACCTCATCAAAATTGCTTAGTTGACACGTATGATCCTACCTATAATACTTTCATTACGGGCAGGCTAAGCTTGTCATGCAAAGTGGGCAACGTGAACTTTTGACTCTGTTGTCCTATCCCGTCCCGTCGATGGTGTGTCCATTTCGTGTTGGGTCACACATCGGCATGACGGTCAAACTAGTGCCGGCGACTCAACAAGATGATGTACGTGCGTGATCCGCTGGTTATTCGTGTAGGATCGAGTATGTCGGATAGTGTATGTGTAGGATCGCAATAGCGGGAGAACGTTCGCTGGGATAGATTCAATTTGTGAATGTTTTTAATACCAGTTTCTTCATATTCGCATGGCATTTTCTCCAGAACAACATGCCAATTTATTCAGAGGAAGGCATTTCATTCTAAAAACTGCCACCGTTGGATCTTGCATCGCAATTAAAACTGTCAAGAGTAGGCTAGCTAGTTATCACTCAGAAACTTGTAAATACTGAGCAAAGAGAAATAAGTAACTATTGTGCACGCTAGTAATAACCAATCCATTATAAATGTTCACATGAAACTCACACGCCTGGATTTGTAATATGGTGACATTAATATCCAAAATTCACAACCAACTAGTAAGATTGTCATACATAAGATCCACATGTTTATGCATCTCAATGATTTATAGATCCTATGGGCCAACATTCAGTTCTGAGGAGTAGAAATCAAGAAAAAACATATTTTCTTGCTACTAATATCAATGCTTCTATGGGCCAACATTCAGTTCACGTGAAAGACAAAAAAATGTAAACTCTACATTTCCTCTTGTAAACATAAGTGGTTTCACCAACAGATGGAACCATGAGAACCAACCACACATGATGGAGGAACATCCACTGAACTAGGTTTGGCCATCTGTCGGTCACACAGCCAGATTATTTTTGGAATACAACTTTAAGTTTGACAAGATGATGTCCATTGGATAATCAGACCACAGCAATAAAGCACCTAGTGTTAACCAACAAATAGTACATTACTACTTTTGTGCAATCCCATGGAGTGACAATCCAATCCTTTTGTGTCTATTTTCAAATGGCACAACATGCAGTGACTATCCAATTCTTTTGTGCAGTTCCACCAAAATTGAGGTCATTGTGTTTGATTTCAAAAGGTGCAATCAATACAACCGAAGGTGAGCACCCAATCATTAAATCATGACCTGCACGACGAATGGTGTCCACCATGGCAATGAATTAACAAGCAATAATATTACTATATAATCAGTGTACAAAAATATTAGCAAGATAGTAGCAAACCAAGTATCCTACGTTCCACAAAAATTGAAGTCTTGGCATTTGATTTCGAAAGGTGAAATCGATACAATAGCAGTAGGAGTAGGTGCCCACTCCTATATCTGGCCATGGATAGCCCGGCCCGGTCGGCCCGTCCCGACCCGGCCCAAAAAAGCCCGACTCGACCTTGCCCATGGGCCGGGCTCGAGCCTGATAATCAAGCCCGACGGTCGGGCCGGGCCCTGTCCCGGGCCCATAAAAACCTGATTTTACGCCTACGCCCGGCGGGGCCTGCCGGGCCTGGGCCCAAAAAATAGGCACGACGGTCGAGCCGGGCTGGGCTCGAGCCTGGGTTTTGTACCACGGTTTTTTTAGGCCCGGCCCGGCCTGAGATATGGCCAGGTATACCCACTCATCACCTTTCATTTTCCCTTAAGTATTTCTTGTACAGGTCAACCAAAATAAAATGCCATTACAACCATGACATCTCGGGCACACTATACAAAAAATAACTTATCATCGCATCATGAAGTGAGGTATGTAATTTTCACGCAATAGGGACATAAATACATACCAGTTCAGATAACATAATGAACATTAATTTTAACAAAGGTGTGGCTAGCTGTGGCAGCATAACAGAATGCATATAAGACGTTTGAGAAGTTCAACTTACTACTAAAATGTTTTGTACTTAGTAGAAACAGAGGTAGTACTTATTCTTGAGCACGATAATAGGAAAGCTGGCCACACCTTGTATATGTCCAAATGTCTTTAAGGGGTTTGGACGCATTGGTGAAAGTTGCACCGATCCTCGAGGTGAGAATGGACAATGCACGGTATCAAAAAAGGCTAGCAAATATGAGGAGGTGAGGTTGCGTATGTCCATGGTGTCACATTAGTCATAAATAATTCATATACTTGTTGCAAAGTTTTATTAGTTTTATCACCAATCGAAGTACTACTTGCATGCCCCGAGGGAGAGGGTTGGGAGGAATTAACCATCGCGCGACTCCGACTCGAAACAACACTAGGATTTTAACGAGGAATAGAAATGATCACACATCATCACCATGTCCTTTTAATTTTTAGATTGACAAGAAGTTAAATCTCTTAATATCGACACCTCTCTGAATTAATAATAATGCACTCATACCTTTTTCATATCACCACATCAATATCATTAACCCATAATTTCTCTATATGTGCTACATGATGGTTTTAATTATCATTCATTGAACACCTATTATTTTTGGTCTAGTCTTATGACCCATGAAAATTACCATCACTATTTATTTAACTCTCAAACAACTATAAGTGAATAATGAGAGCATAATATTTCTATAAAATTCACACGCCGCCATGGTCAAAAAGATATAAGTGAAGTACTAGAGCAACTGCTAAGCTCAAAAGATATAAGTGAAGCACATAGAGTGATGGGGTTATAGTCCCCAGGTAGGGTCATAGGCCTGCCCTATAGGTCCTACCCAAGGACTACCCTTCATAAAGGACAAGGCCCTTAGACAGTTCCGACTGAACTAAGGACTTCCCATCATCCAGTCGGTGACGATTCCCCCATCATCCAGTCGGTGACGAGCATTCGGAGCATATTAAACGTACCGACTGGATTCCACTCTGTATATCGTAACCTCCCTGGAGGGCAACGGTCATACGTTTTCATACACCATTATTAGCATTTAAGACATACGTTACCTATAACGTAGGCATTTAATCGCCACTACTCCACCCCTGTCCACCGGGCCGTTGTGAAGGGCAGCGCACTCTATATAAGCCGCCCTTCCCCACTGGTGCAGGGTTGGCTTTTACTGTAACCCCATATTCCACTCGACACTAAGCTCCCAAGAGCACTGAGACGTAGGGCTTTTACCTCCACCGTAGAGGGGCCTGAACTCATACATCCTCGCCGTAGCTAAGGCTCTACCCACCCTTTCGTACCCTACTCATCTACTGTCAGACTTATACCCACGACAGTTTGCGCCCACCTTGGGGCAGGCGTCTAAGCGACTTTCGACGAGTTTGCGACTTCATCTTTTCATCATGTCTTCCGGTGGAGATTTGTGCATGGGTCATGAGGTCCTCTTCGGCGCACTCTCCTTCATCATCGACGATTCGGCATGGCATCGGGATGCGCCCCTGGACGTCGAGGCGCTCCCTAGTCGCGGGGCTACACACTTCCGTGCCGGTGCCCGCGGCGTCCTTTTTCTCCAGCAATCGGCTCCGGTGTCGATCTTCGCCCCCGTCACGCGCCGCAACAAGCGGTCCCGCCGTCCGCGGCTCCAGAGTTGGGTGTGACACGCCCAGGCGCGCCAGAACGCGTCCTCTCAAGTGGCGGTCCTCGAGTCGGTTGTGGTCGCGCCGCCGTCCCAGTGCTTGGACTCAGTTCCAACTGAGTTGCCTTCCGAGTACTTGGGTCGCGGGCCCACAACCAAAGTTCTCATGGCCAATTCCCATGAAAGTCCCCACCAGACGGGTCGGAACGAGCACGAGGTCGGCGAGTCATCCGGCGTTCGCCGTCAACCCCGCCGTTCTGCCAGTCGACGCACTCGTCAGAGCAACGTGGAGGTGTTCAGCACACCCGTCCTCAACCTGGCTGCCACTGCCAAGATAGCCGATTCCCTCCAACCGACTGATTCAGAGGCTGGTAGAGGGATCAAGCAGATCCCTGCCCTGTTGCACACGGCGCAGCAGCAGAATTCGGCGGTCTCCCAGTCACACAACAGGATCCACAACAGTTATGTTCACGCGAACACGCATCGGTCGGTTTACAGCCCCGATTCTCATCAGCGACGTAGAGGAGGTAGCCGTTCCATGAATCCCTAAGATTGTCGCCGTTCACGCACCCCTTCGCGGGGTGGGCCTTACGGGCCCCGACATCATGATGATCGACGTTCAGTCGGTGACACATATGATCCAAGGCCCGACGCAAGAGGGTACATCGCCCAGAGGAAGGTCGACAGGAGTCGAGCTCACCGTGATGGTCACGACAGAGACCGTCCGAGTGGAAGCAAGACCATCGTCTCTGGCCCCGAGTGCTTCAGTCGGGCCATCCATTCAGCTGACATCCCTCCCAACTTTTGATTGGCGACGGGGATCAGCAAGTTTACACGACAATCCAAGCCAGAAACATGGCTGGACGATTACCTAGTAGCGGTCCAGATCGGCGGCGGAGATGACCAGGTCCATGAAACATCTCCCCCTGATGCTCGACGGCTCGGCATGAGCGTGGCTGAACCAGTTGGCTCCTTCAAGCATCTACAGCTGGGCAGATCTGGCCCGAGTCTTCATCAGGACCTTCGAGGGCACGTGCAAACGCCCTGCTGGTCTCATGGAGCTCCAGCACTGTGTCCAGAACCAGAATGAGCCCCTGCGCGATTTCATCCAGCGTTGGACGACCCTCTACCACACAGTAGAGAACGTCACATAGCACCAAGCAGTCTGCGCCTTCAAGGCAGGCGTGCGGTACAGAGATTTGTACCTGAAGTTCGGTCGGACATGCGACATCTCCATGAGAAAGATGATGGAGATAGCCACACGCTATGCAAATGGCGAAGAAGAGGACCGCATACATAGCGGCAAGCATAAAGCAGTCGTCGATGGAGATGGGAACAACACTCGGAAGGAGAAGCAGAAAGCTCCGTCCACTCCGCAGGCAGAGGCAGCAGCCGTTACCAATGTCAAGTTCAAGGGCAAGGGGAAAGCTCAGTTCACCCCCAAGAAGAAGCAGTTCGGAAACTCCATCCTGGATCAACCATGTCCAATCCACACGAAGATGGTCTCAGACTCCATCCTGGATCAACCATGTCCAATCCCAACCAACCCCACGTTCCTCAAATGGTCTCAGACTGCGATCACCTTTGACCAGTCGGATCATCCACTACACGTGCCCACCCCAGGGAGGCAGGCTCTGGTCGTCGACCCGGTGGTGGAAGGAGTCCGACTGCGCAAAGTCCTCATGGACGGCGGCAGCGGCTTGAATATCATGTACGCCGACACTCTCAAGGGGATGGGCATTCCGATGTCCAAACTTAGTGAGAGCAGCATGCAGTTCCACGGAGTCGTCCCTGGACGAAAGGCCAAGTCACTCGGCCAGATCGCGTTGGACGTCGTTTTCGGCTCCGACAAGAACTTCCGCAAGGAAAAGCTGACATTCGAGGTGGTGGACTTCCAGAGTGCATACCATGCGATTCTGGGTCGTCCGACGTATGCGCGTTTCATGGCCCGTCCATGTTACGTGTATCTGAAGCTGAAGATGCCGGGTCCCAAAGGTGTGATCACTGTCACAGGCAATCGGCAGCGGGCCGACGAGTGTCTGCAGCAGGGGTCGAGGATCGCCGATCAGCAGATGGTTATCCTCGAGCTGGACGAGTACAAGAAGACAGCCGACCCGGCTGCCTTGATGCGTTCGAAGAAGCCAGCTTCGGAGTCTGCATTCCAGTCGGCCGGAGACACGAAGAAGGTCAGCATTCACCCGACAGACGACACCGCTGCCCCGACGAACTTCTCCACCACCCTTGATCCAAAATAGGAAGCCGAGCTCATCCAATTCCTCCGTGAGAACTGGGACATTTTCGCATGGAAGCCCGCTGACATGCCAGGTGTACCCAGGGAGTTGGCTGAGCACCGACTGCATGTGGATCCTGCTGCTCGGCCCATCCGAGAACGCCTGCGTCGGTCCGCCGCGCACAAGAGGAAGGCAATCGGAGAGGAGGTGGCTAAGCTTTTGGCAGCCAACTTCATTCGCGAGGTACACCACTCCGAGTGGCTCGCCAATGTTGTCATGGTGCCCAAGAAGGACACGTCTCTCCGAATGTGCATCGACTTCAAGCATCTCAATAAGGTCTGCCCAAAAGACCATTTCCCGCTCCCCCGCATTGATCAAATTGTTGATTCGACTGCGGGTTGCAAGCGTTTGTCATTCCTTGATGCCTACTCGGGCTATCATCAGATCCGTCTGTATGGTCCCGATGAATTAAAAACAGCCTTCATCACCCCATTCGGGTGCTTCTGCTACATCACTATGCCATTCGGTTTGAAGAATGCAGGAGCAACTTTTATGCGCATGATCCAAAAATGCCTCCTTGACCAGATCGGTCGAAATGTGGAGGCGTATATGGATGATATTGTAGTCAAGTCACGCAAAGGTTCCGACCTGCTGACTGACTTGGCAGAAACATTCGCCAACCTTCGTAGGTACGATATCAAGCTCAACCCTGCCAACTGTTCATTCGGTGTTCCCAGCGGAAAGTTACTCGGTTTCTTCGTTTCCTAACGAGGGATCGATGTCAACCCCGAAAAGATCGGGACCATCGTCCGAATGGAGCGGCCGGTCAGAATACATGATGTTCAAAGGCTCACAGGTTTCCTAGCGGCTTTGAGCAGGTTTATCAGTCGACTCGGCGAGAAGGTGCTACCTGTGTACCGACTCATGAAGAAATCAGATACTTTCGAGTGGACAGACGAAGCCCAAATTGCATTCGACGACCTCAAAGCCCTGCTTTCCACCCAACCGGTTCTTACCGCCCCGCTCAGTAAAGAACCCCTTCTTCTGTACATCGCGGATACAAATCAAGTCGTCAGCACTGTTCTCACAGTCGATCGCGAAGAAGAAGGCAAAGCGTACAAGGTTCAGCGGCCAGTATATTATGTCTCCGAAGTCCTGACTCCTTCCAAGCAGAGGTATCCTCATTATCAAAAGCTTATTTACGGGATCTACATGACTGCGAAGAAGGTGGCTCATTATTTCCAAGACCACTCGGTGTCTGTCGTTTCTGATGCTCCGTTGTCGGATATCCTCCACAATCGAGACGCATCAGGCCGAGTGGCGAAGTGGGCAATGGAGATGTTATACTGCGACATCAAGTTCGAAGCCAAGAAGGCTATAAAGTCTCAAGCTCTGGCTGACTTCATAGCAGAATGGGTAGAACAACAGCAACCGACTCACATCTACTCGGCTCATTGGACTATGTTCTTCGATGGGTCCAAGATGCTGAATGGCTCCGGCGCTGGCGTAGTGATCATATCGCCAAAAGGTGATAAACTTAAGTATGTGTTGCAGATACATTTCGATTCCTCCAACAGTGAGGCAGAATATGAAGCTCTCCTTTATGGATTGCGCATGGCCATCACACTCGGCGTCTGTCGCGTGATGGTTTATGGCGATTCAGATTTGGTTGTTAATCAAGTGATGAAGGAGTGGGATGTAAGGAACCCCACCATGACTACATACTGCAACGCAGTGAGGAAGCTCGAGAAGAAGTTTGAAGGTCTGGAACTTCACCATGTTCCGCGACTGAAAAACCAAGCAGGTGATGAATTGGCGAAACTTCGATCCACTCGGAGACCAGTCCCGAGTGATGTCTGCCTCGAGCACCTACACCTTCCCTCAGTAAAAGAAGATCCTTTCACAGAGGAACCAATACAACCAAAGAGCTCAACATATCCGACTGAAGTTGAGGTCCCCGCTGTGGTTGATTTGATCATGGAGATTCTTGTTCTCATCCCCGATTGGACTGTGCCGTTCATTGCGTACATCCTGAGGCAAGAGTTACCGGAAGACGAAGTCCAAGCGAGGCAGATCGTCCGCAGGTCGAAGTCCTTCACCGTCATTGATGGCCAGATGTACAAGGAAAGTGTTTCAAGCGTCCTTCAACGATGCATCTCCCCTAAGGAGGGACAGTTAATCCTGGAAGAAATTCACTCAGGAACCTGCGGCCATCATGCCTCCTCAAGAGCAATCGTCGCCAAAGCATTCAGAGCTGGTTTCTTCTGGTTGCAGGCGAATGAAATGGCGAAGGATATGGTCGACCGATGCGAAGGTTGTCAGTTCTACTCGAACAAGTGTTGGAAATATGCCCTAGAGGCAATAATAAATTAGTTATTATTATATTTCTTAGTTCATGATAATCGTTTATTATCCATGCTATAATTGTATTGATTGGAAACACAATACTTGTGTGGATACATAGACAAAACATTGTCCCTAGTAAGCCTCTAGTTGACTAGCTCATTGATCAAAGATGGCCAAGGTTTCCTGGCCATAGGCAAGTGTTGTTAGTTGATAACGGGATCACATCATTAGGAGAATCATGTGATGGACTAGACCCAAACTAATAGACGTAGCATGTTGATCGTGTCATTTTGTTGCTACTGTTTTCTGCGTGTCAAGTATTTCTTCCTATGACCATGAGATCATATAACTCACTGACACCGGAGGAATGCTTTGTGTGTATCAAACGTCGCAACGTAACTGGGTGACTATAAAGATGCTCTACAGGTATCTCCGAAGGTGTTCGTTGAGTTAGTATGGATCGAGACTGGGTTTTGTCACTCCGTGTGACGGAGAGGTATCTCGGGGCCCACTCGGTAATACAACATCACACACAAGCCTTGCAAGCAATGTGGCTTAGTGTAAGTTGCGGGATCTTGTATTACAGAACGAGTAAAGAGACTTGCCGGTAAACGAGATTGAAATAGGTATGCGGATACTGACGATCGAATCTCGAGCAAGTAACATACCGAAGGACAAAGGGAATGACATACGGGATTATATGAATCCTTGGCACTGAGGTTCAAACGATAAGACCTTCGTAGAATATGTAGGATCCAATATGGGCATCTAGATCCCGCTATTGGATATTGACCGAGGAGTCTCTCGGGTCATGTCTACATAGTTCTCGAACCCGCAGGGTCTGCACACTTAAGGTTCGACGTTGTTTTATGCGTATTTGAGTTATATGGTTGGTTACCGAATTTTGTTCAGAGTCCTGGATGAGATCACGGACGTGACGAGGGTTTCCGGAATGGTCCAGAAACGAAGATTGATATATAGGATGACCTCATTTGATTACCGGAAGGTTTTCGGAGTTACCGGGAATGTACCGGGAATGACGAATGGGTTCCGGGTGTTCACCGGGGGGGGGGGGGGGGGCAACCCACCCCGGGGAAGCCCATAGGCCTTGGGGGTGGCGCACCAGCCCTTAGTGGGCTGGTGGGACAGCCCAAGAAGGCCCTATGCGCCATATAGGAAGAAAATCAAAGAGAAAAAAAAGAGGAGGTGGGAAAAGGGGGAAGGACTCCTCCTTCCAAACCTAGTTGGACTCGGTTTGGAAGGGGAGGGTTGCCCCCCTTGGCTCGGCCGAACTCCTTGGGGGTCCTTGGACCCCAAGGCAAGGCTCCCCCTCTTCCCCCTATATATACCGAGGTTTAAGGGCTGATTTGAGACAACTTTGCCACGGCAGCCCGACCACATATCTCCACGGTCTTACCTCTAGATTGCGTTTCTGCGGAGCTCGGGCGGAGCCCTGCTGAGATAAGATCACCACCAACCTCCGGAGTGCAGTCACGCTGCCGGAGAACTCATCTACCTCTCCGTCTCTCTTGCTGGATCAAGAAGGCCGAGATCATCGTCGAGCTGTACGTGTGCTGAACGCGGAGGTGCCGTCCGTCCGGCACTAGATCGTGGGACTGATCGCGGGACGGTTCGCGGGGCGGATCGAGGGACGTGAGGACGTTCCACTACATCAACTGCGTTCACTAACGCTTCTGCTGTGCGGTCTACAAGGGTACGTAGATCGAATATCCCCTCTCGTAGATGGACATCACCATGATAGGTCTTCGTGCGCGTAGGAAAATTTTTGTTTCCCATGCGACGTTCCCCAACAGTGGCATCATGAGCTAGGTTCATGCGTAGATGTAATCTCGAGTAGAGCACAAAAGTTTTTGTGGGCGGTGATGTGCGTTTTGCTGCCCCCCTTAGTCTTTTCTTGATTCCGCGGTATTGTTGGATCGAAGCGGCTCGGGCCGACATTACTCGTATGCTTACGAGAGACTGGTTTCATCGCTACGAGTAACTCTATTGCTCAAAGATGACTGGCGGGTGTCAGTTTCTCCAACTTTAGTTGAATCGAATTGACCAAGGAGCTCCTTGGATGAGGTTAAATAGAAATTCATATATCTCCGTTGTGGTGTTTGCGTAACTAAGATGCGATCATACTAGATACCCATGGTCACCACGTAAAACATGCAACAACAATTAGAGGACGTCTAACTTGTTTTTGCAGGGTATGCTTGTGATGTGATATGGCCAATGATGTGATGTGATATATTGGATGTATGAGATGATCATGTTGTAATAGTTAATATCGATTTGCACGTCGATGGTACGGCAACCGACAGGAGCCATAGGGTTGTCTTTAAACTAACGTTTGTGCTTGCAGATGCGTTTACTATATTGCTAGGACGTAGCTTTAGTAGTAATAGCATGAGTAGCACGACAACCCCGATGGCGACACGTTGATGGAGATCATGGTGTGACGCCGGTGACAAGAAGATCGTGCCGGTGCTTTGGTGATGGAGATCAAGAAGCACATGATGATGGCCATATCATGTCACTTATGAATTGCATGTGATGTTAATCCTTTATGCACCTTATCTTGCTTAGAACGACGGTAGAATTATGAGGTGATCTCTCACTAAAATTTCAAGACGAAATTGTGTTCTCCCCGACTGTGCACCGTTGCGACAGTTCTTCGTTTCGAGACACCACGTGATGATCGGGTGTGATAGACTCAACGTTCACATACAACGGGTGCAAAACAGTTGCACACGCGGAACACTCGGGTTAAGCTTGACGAGCCTAGCATGTGCAGACATGGCCTCGGAACACATGAGACCGAAAGGTCGAGCATGAATCGTATAGTTGATATGATTAGCATAGAGGTGCTTACCACTGAAACTATTCTCGACTCACGTGATGATCGGACTTGAGATAGTGGATTTGGATCATGTACCACTCAAATGACTAGAGAGATGTACTTTTTGAGTGGGAGTTCTTAAGTAATATGATTAATTGAACTAATTGTCATGAACATAGTCTAATGGTCTTTGCAAATTACGATGTAGCTTGCGCTATAGCTCTACTGTTTTTATATGTTCCTAGAGAAAATTTAGTTGAAAGTTGATAGTAGAAAACTTTGCAGACTAAGTGTGTAAAACCGAGGATTGTCCTCGTTGCTGCACAGAAGGCTTATGTCCTTAATGCACCACTCGGTGTGCTGCACCTCGAGCGTCGTCTGTGGATGCTGTGAACATCCGACATACACGTTTCTCATGACTACACGATAGTTCAGTGTAGAAAATACTTAATGGCTTAGAAGCAAGGCGTCGTAAACGTTTTGAAACGTCACGGAACATAAGTGATGTTCTAAAGAGATGAAATTGTGATTTCATGCTTGTGCCCTTGTTAAGAGGTACGAGACCTCCGACAAGATTCTTTGTCCACAAAGTAAAGGAGAAAAGCTCAATCGTTGAGCGTGTGCTCAGATTGTCTGAGTACGACAATCGCTTGAATCAAGTGGGAGTTAATCTTCCAGATGAGATAGTGATCGTTCTCCAAAGTCACTGCCATCAAGCTGTGAGAGCTCCGTGATGAACTATAACATATCAAAGATAGTTACAATGATCCTTGAGCGATTCGCGATGTTTGACACTGCGAAAGTAGAAATCAAGAAGGAGCATCAATAGTTGATGGTTTGTAAAACCACTAAGTTTCAAGAAAGGCAAGGGCTAGAAGGGATACTTCGTGAAACGGCAAAACAGTTGCTGCACTGATGAAGAGACCCAAGATTAAACCCAAACCCGAGACTAAGTGCTTCTGTAATGAGGGGAACAGTCACTGAGGCGGAGCAACTCTGGATACTTGGTAGATAAGAAGGCTGGCAAAAGTCGAAAGAAGTATATTTGATATACATGATGTTGATGTGTACTTTACTAGTACTCCTAGTAGCACGAGGGTATTGGATACCTGTTCGGTTGCTAAGTGATTAGTAACACGAAATGATAGCTACGGCATAAACGGAGACTAGCTAAAGGCGAGGTGATGATACGTGTTGGAAGTGTTTCCAAGATTGATATGATCAAAACGTCGCACGCTCCCTCTACCATCGGGATTGGTGTTAAACCTAAATAATTGTTATTTGGTGCTTGCGTTACGCATGAACATGATTGGATCGTGTTTATTGCAATACGATTATTCACTTAAAGAAAATAATGGTTACTCTATTTGCTTGAATAATCACCTTCAATGGTTTACTGAATCTCGATCGTAGTGTTACACATGTTCATGATATTGGTGCCAAAAGACACGAGGTAACGATGATAGTACCACTTACTTGTGGCACTGCCGCTTGAGTCATGTTGGTATAAATTGCATGAAGAGGCTCCATGCTGATGGATCTTTATACTCACTTGATTTTGAATCACTAGTGACATGCAAATCATACCACATGAGCAAGGCCTTGTTTTCATTGAGATGAAACAAGATAGTAACTTGTTGGAAGTGATACATTTTGATGTATCCAGTCCAATGGGTGATGAGGCACGCAGTGGATATCATTATGTTCTTACTTCAATGACGATTTGAGAAGATACAAGAGTATTTACTTAATGAATCACAAGTCTGAAATGTTGAAAAGTTCAATTCTGTTTTGGACTGAAGTTCGTCGTAACAAGAGGATAAACTGTCTACGATATGATCATAGAAATGAATATCTGAGTTACGAGTTTTGGTACGTAGTTAAGACAATGTGGAAATTGTTTTGCAGTTCATGCCACCTGGAACATCATAGTGTGATGATGTGTCTGAACGTCATAGCCACGCACTATTTGGTATGGTGCATGCTATGATGTCTCTTATCGAATTACCACTATCGTTTATGGGTTATGCATTAGAGACAACCACATTCACTTGAAATAGGGCACCGCGTATTTCCGTTGAGATGACACAGTATAGACCGAGGTTTAGGGAAATCTAAACTGTCGTTTCTTGAAAGTTTGGGGCTTCGACACTTATGTGAAAAAGTTTCAGTCTGATAAGCTTGAACCCAAAGCGGATAAATGCATCTTCATAGGATATCCAAAACAGTTGGGTACATCTCCTATCTCAGATCCGAAAGCAAAGTGTTTGTTTCTAGAAACAGATCCTTTCTCGAGGAAAGGTTTCTCTCGAAAGAAATGAGTGGGAGGGTGGTAGAACTTGATGAGGTTATTGAACCATCACTTCGGCCAGTGTGTAGCAAGGCGCAAGAAGTTGTTCCTGTGGCGCCTACACCAATTGAAGTGAGAGCTGATGATGGTGATCATCGACCATTGGATCAAGTTACTACAAGCCTTGTAGGTTGACAAGGTCGCATACTACTGCAGAGTGGTACGGTAACCCTGTCTTGTAGGTCATGTTGTTGAGCAACTGTGAACCTACGAGTTATGGAGAAAGCAATGGTGAGCCCGGATTCCGACAAATGGCTAGAGGCCATGAAATCCGAGAGAGGATCCATGTATGAAAAACAAAGTGTAGACTTTGGAAGAACTACTTGATGGTCATAGGACTATTGAGTAAAGATGGATCTTTAAAAGGAAGACAGACGATGATGGTGATAAGTCACTATTAAGAAAAGCTCGACTTGTCGCAAAGATGTTTCCGACAAGATCAAACAGTTGACTATGATGAGACTTTCTCACTCGTAGCGATGCTAAAAGTCTGTTAGAACTATGTTAGTAGTTGCTGCATTATTTATGAAATATTGCACGTAGGATGTCAAAACATTGTTTCCTCGACGGTTTCCTTGAGCAAACATTGTATGTGATACAACCAGGAGGTTTTGTCGATCCTAAAGATACTAGCAAGTATGCAAGCTCCAGTGATCCTTCAATGGACTGGTGCAAGCATCTCGGAGTTGGAATATACACTTTGATGAGATGATCAAAGATTTTGGGTTTGTACAAGGTTTATGAGAAACTTGTATTTCCAAAGAAGTGAGTGGGAGCACTATAGAATTTCTGATAAGTATATGTGGTTGATATATTGTCGATCAGAAGTAATGTAGAATTTCTGTAAAGCATACAAGGTTGTTTGAAAAGGAGTTTTCAAAGGAATACCTGGATTGAGCTACTTGAACGTTGAGCATCAAAGATCTATGGAAATAGATCGAAAGCGCTTAATGGAAGTTTCAACAAGATGCATGCCTTGACAAGTTTTTGAAGGAGTTCAAAATAAATCAGCAAAGAAGGAGTTCTTGGTTGCATTGTAAGGTGTGAATTTGAGTAAGACTCAAAACCCTACCATGGCAGAATAAAGAGAATAGACGAAGGTCGTCTTCTATGCCTTAGCCGTAGACTCTAAAGTATGCCATGCTGAGTACCGCACCTGATGTGTGCCTTACATCAAGTCTGTTAAGAGGTACGCAGAGTGATCCAGGATTGAATCACTGATCAGCGCTCAAAGTTATCCTTGGTAACTAAATAGACTAAGGATTTTTTTCTCGATTATGGAGGTGGTTAAAGAGTTCGTCGTAAAGGGTTACGTCGATGCAAGCTTTGACACTAATCCGAATAACTATGAGTAGTGAAACGGATTCGTATAGTAGAGTAGATATTTGGAGCATTTCCAAATAGCACGTAGTAGCAGCATCTATAAGATGACATAAAGATTTGTAAAGAACGCACGGATCTGAACGTTTCAGAACCGTTGACTAAAACCTCTCTCACGAGCAAGACGTGATCAGACCCCAGAACTATATGGGTGTTGGATTCGTTGGAATCACATGGTTATGTGAACTAGATTATTGACTCTAGTACAAGTGGGAGACTATTGGAAACATGCCCTAAAGGCAATAATAAATTAGTTATTATTATATTTCTTAGTTCATGATAATCTTTTATTATCCATGCTATAATTTTATTGATTGGAAACACAATACTTGTGTGGATACATAGAGAAAACACTGTCCCTAGTAAGCCTCTAGTTGACTAGCTCGTTGATCAAAGATGGCCAAGCTTTCCTGGCCATAGGCAAGTGTTGTTACTTGATAACGGGATCACATCATTAGGAGAATCATGTGATGGACTAGACCCAAACTAATAGACGTAGCATGTTGATCGTGTCATTTTGTTGCTACTGTTTTCTGTGTGTCAAGTATTTGTTCCTATGACCATGAGATCATATAACTCACTGACACCGGAGGAATGCGTTGTGTGTATCAAACGTCGCAACGTAGTTGGGTGACTATAAAGATGCTCTACAGGTATCTCCAAAGGTGTTCGTTGAGTTAATATGGATCGAGGCTGGGTTTTGTCACTCCGTGTGACGGAGAGGTATCTCGGGGCCCACTCGGTAATACAACATCACACACAAGCCTTGCAAGCAATGTGACTTAGTGTAAGTTGCGGGATCTTGTATTACAGAACGAGTAAAGAGACTTGTCGGTAAACGATATTGAAATAGGTATGCGGATACTGACGATCGAATCTCGGGCAAGTAACATACCGAAGGACAAAGGGAATGACATACGAGATTATATGAATCCTTGGCACTGAGGTTCAAACGATAAGATCTTCGTAGAATATGTAGGATCCAATATGGGCATCCAGGTCCCGCTATTGGATATTGACCGAGGAGTCTATCGGGTCATGTCTACATAGTTCTCGAACCCGCAGGGTCTGCACACTTAAGGTTCGACGTTGTTTTATGCGTATTTGAGTTATATGGTTGGTTACCGAATGTTGTTTGGTGTCCCGGATGGGATCACGGACGTCACGAGGGTTTCCGGAATGGTCCGGAAACGAAGATTGATATATAGGATGACCTCATTTGATTACCGGAAGGTTTTCGGA
This sequence comes from Hordeum vulgare subsp. vulgare, assembly GCF_904849725.1. NCBI lineage: Eukaryota > Viridiplantae > Streptophyta > Magnoliopsida > Poales > Poaceae > Hordeum > Hordeum vulgare. The sequence goes on along the minus strand of NC_058518.1, from coordinate 108,178,728 downwards.
GTTACCGGGAATGTAGCGGGAATGACGAATGGGTTCCGGGTGTTCACCGGGGCGGGGGGGGGGGCAACCCACCCCGGGGAAGCCCATAGGCCTTGGGGGTGGCGCACCAGCCCTTAGTGGGCTGGTGGGACAGCCCAAGAAGGCCCTATGCGCCATAGGAAGAAAATCAAAGAGAAAAAAAAGAGGAGGTGGGAGAAGGGGGGAGGACTCCTCCTTCCAAACCTAGTTGGACTCGGTTTGGAAGGGGAGGGTTGCCCCCCTTGGCTCGGCCGAACTCCTTGGAGGTCCTTGGACCCCAAGGCAAGGCTCCCCCTCTTCCCCCTATATATACAGCGGTTTTAGGGCTGATTTGAGACAACTTTGCCACGGCAGCCCGACCACATATCTCCACGGTTTTACCTCTAGATCGCTTTTCTGCGGAGCTCTGGCGGAGCCGTGCTGAGATAAGATCACCACCAACCTCCGGAGCGCCGTCACGCTGCCGGAGAACTCATCTACCTCTCCATCTCTCTTGCTGGATCAAGAAGGCCGAGATCATCGTCGAGCTGTACGTGTTCTGAACGCGGAGGTGCCGTCCGTTCGGCACTAGATCGTGGGACTGATCGCGGGACGGTTCGCGGGGCGGATCGAGGGACGTGAGGACGTTCCACTACATCAACCGCGTTCACTAACGCTTCTGCTGTGCGGTCTACAAGGGTACATAGATCGAATATCCCCTCTCGTAGATGGACATCACGATGATAGGTCTTCGTGCGCGTAGGAATTATTTTGTTTCCCATGCGACGTTCCCCAACAACAAGTCCCACAAGCCAACATCTATGCTGAAGACAATCCCTCTTGTTTGGCCGTTCGCAGTGTGGGGATTAGATACAGTCGGTCCATTCAGAACAGGCCAAGGGGGATTCACTCATCTGTTGGTGGCAGTCGACAAGTTCACCAAGTGGATTGAAGCCAAGCCCATTAAGAAGCTCGACGCCCTTACGGCCATCAAGTTTGTGAGAGACATCATCGCTAGATTCAGGGTACCGCACATCATAATCACTGACAATGGCACAAACTTTGACTCAGACAGATTCAAAGGTTTTTGCACAGGCCAAGGGATCCGAGTGGATTTTGCATCTGTGGCGCATCCCCAAACAAACGGGCAAGCAGAGCGGGCGAATGGGCTTATTCTTCAAGGGTTGAAACCTCAACTCCTGCGAGAAGTTGGACATGCTGCCGGCGCATGGGTCACCGAGCTGCCTACGGTGTTGTGGGGCCTCCACACAACTCCAAATAGATCTACAAGGCGATCCCCGTTCTTCCTCGTTTATGGAGCAGAGGCAGTCCTTCCGAGTGACTTGCTTCACAACTCTCCACGAGTCGAACTCTTCTCCGAAGCCGAAGCAGAGCAAGCCAGGCAAGACGGAGTGGATCTTCTAGAAGAAGAGCGCGAGATGGCAGTGACTCGCTCAACAATTTATCAACTAGACCTGCGGCATTTTCACGCGCGGCGCGTCAGGAGTCGTACATTCCAAGCAGGCGACCTGGTGCTCCAAGTGGATCAGCAGAGACCTCACAAGTTGGCTCCCGCCTGGGAAGGACCCTTCATCATATCCAAGATGCTGAACAACGGAGCATATCGACTCTACAACCTCGACAGGGAAATGGACGAGCGCGAGCATGGAACGGATATCTCCTGAAGCGCTTCTACACGTGACCGCCGACGGAGGCAATGTAAAGAACAAGCATCATTGAAGTAATACAAAGCAGATTGATTTCTTGCAAATTCAAAATTCTTCCGCGTTGGTAGACTCCGGTCTAAAAAATAAAAAATTCGCTCCGGGTGCGGACTAAAAGTCACACTCGGGGACTTAGCCGCGATCCAGAATCGCCTAAGTACAAACTCTCTCCGAGTGTGCACTAAAAGTCGCACTCGGGGACTTAGCCGCGATCCAGAATCGCCTAAGTACATACTCTCTCCAAGTGTGCACTAAATGTCGCACTCGGGGACTTAGCCGCGATCCAGAATCGCCTAAGTACAAACTCTCTCCGAGTGTGCACTAAAAGTCGCACTCGGGGACTTAGCTGCGATCCAGCATCGCCTAAGTACAAACACTCTCCGAGTGTGCACTAAAAGTCGCACTCGGGGACTTAGCCGCGATCCAGAATCGCCTAAGTACAAACTCTCTCCGAGTGTGCACTAAAAGTCGCACTCGGGGACTTAGCTGCGATCCAGCATCGCCTAAGTACAAACTCTCTCCGAGTGTGCACTAAAAGTCGCACTCAGGGACTTAGCTGCGACCCAGAATCACCTAAGTACAAACTCGCTCCGAGTGCGCTCTAAAAAACGCACTCGGGGACTTAGCTGCGATCCAGAATCGCCTAAGTAAAAAGATTCCTTCGAGTGTATCCTAGAGATCCACTCGGAGGCTTAGCAGACCCTCATTGAGGCTCATGTGGATGTGAAGACAACTCACAACTACATGAGTAACAACTCGCTCCGAGTGTGCACTAAAAGTCGCACTCGGGGACTTTGCTGCGATCCAGAATCGCCTAAGTAAAAAGCTTCCTTCGAGTGTATCCTAGAGATCCACTCAGAGGCTTAGCAGATCCTCATTGAAGCTCATGTGGATGTGAAGACAACTGGCAACTACATGAGTAACAACTCGCTCCGAGTGTGCACTAAAAGTTGCACTCGGAGACTTAGCCGCGACAAAGAGTCGCCTAAGTAAAAGCTCGCTCCGAGTGCGCACTCAGAGACTTGACAGACCCTCATTGAGGCTCATGTGGATGTGAAGACAACTGACAACTACATGCTCTGCATGTTTGCCATTGGCTTCACCAAGAAACGCCAAACAAAAACCACGAGCCAAAATTGTGTCAAAAATGTTTTGGCGAATGAAGAGCAAAATATTCGATTCGAATTCAAAGTAGGATCTACGATAGTCGGCTCAGTGTGGATCAAGCTTATCCACACCGAACCACGAATGTGACGGCCAACAGCAGTGGCCAAAGTTTGATACAGATACCACTCGGCATACCGAGGTAAAGTTTTTCAAGCATCACGAGGACTGGCACCGGGACTGGCAGGCTCCACAAAAGTGTCAAGGTCGATCCCGTCTGCGATGCGAGTGGCGGTCTCAAGGAAGGTCTCCATGAAATCTTCGAATCGAAGCTTCTTGGTGTTGGCGACCTGCAACGCCTTTAGCTTTTCTTCGCGAGCTTCCTTGCAGTGCACTCGGACTAGCGATAGCGGCACATCCGCACCACAACGAGCGGCAGACTTCCTCCACGCCTGCACTCTGTTCGGGACGTCCTCCAGCCGAGTCATCAACCCTTCTATTTCCCGCCGGGAATCTTCTTTGGGCCACAGCTCGTCGATCCGGTCGATGACTTCTCTCAGGCGTCCAATGAAATGTCCCACTCTGCCAAGGCTAATATGCGCTCGGAGCAAGTCCCGATTGGCTTCGTCGCCGAGCGGAACGTTCAGAATAACCGACCGCTCAGTGTCAGCTGCTTCAGCCTCAGCGTCCAGACAAAAATCTGCGAAGAAAAGACGAGCAGAAAGTAAGCGCAGATTAAACTACAAAGTCAAGAAGCACTCGGCAAAAAACTTACCACCGAGCAGTGCAATCATCTTCCTTGCCCAGTCGCTGGCGTACTTCTCCTCCGAAATGCACCGACTATTCATCAACTTCATCTGACCCATCAGTTCAGTTCTTTGCTTGCCCATTTTCTCAATTTCGGCCACCAATGCCTTGTTGGTCTCCCGGGACTCCTCCAAAGCCTTCTCTAGGTCAGCAAGAGCCCCCTTCACACCAGCCAAGTCATTCACAGCCGCCTCCAATTCCGCAGCAAGCTGAATCTTTTCAGCCTTCAGAGCATTGTACGCAGATCCCATTCCGCAAGTCTTCTGCCAAATCAGCGCAAAGGAAAGATCACACACATTCAACAAGGAAAACAATAAAAGCTCAAAGTTCTTCAGACCCCTGCCGACGCAAGCAGTCAACAGCGGTCTCGGGGACTACACCTAGTGGGTTCACTAAGAGTGACCCCACTGGCATGAAGCTCGAACAGGTCGGCCCTATTGAGCTACATGACAAACAGACAAGCCTATGAGACTACTATTACCCGACCTGAGTAAAACTACTCTCGGGGATTACATCCAGTGGGTGCACTCGGAGTGCCCCCACTGGTACCATTCAGACAGATCAGTTCTGATCCGATCAAGTCACGAAAAATGCATATAAAGACAACTGCCGGTGCAAGCACTCGACCGAAGTCTCAGGGACTACACCCACTGGGTTCACTCGGAGTGAACTCACTTCAAAATAATCCTACTGTATCCGAGTATATCACTTAAACACCCAGTGGGTTACAAGAGGAAAGCAAACACTTACTAGCGCACTTACTCGGATATCGTCTCGGAGCTCCAAGCTTCTCTTGTACAAAGATGCGATGGAGTCGTACGCTCCCTTGGCATCACCCACCATCAACTCCACCTACACCATGGCCTCCTTGGCGGCTCCCACTTGGTCTTCCGGGAGGTGTTGGGCGTCGTATTGGACGGTCGACGGACCCGGCACGAGAGGAGACTCCTTGGGCATCCCAAGTCCCGCTCCAGTCGGTTCTGCTGCGAGGGGCACCGCCTCAGTCGACGGCATCGTCTCGGTCGGCGGCGCGTCCATGGTGGGAGCAGCAGCAGATGGAACAGCCTCAAGGACAGGCGCCAAAGTTTGCCCTGACCCCTTCGGGTCGTCCTCCTCCATATGAATCACCTCCGAAGGAAGCCCAACTGAACAACATGAGATTAGAGAAAAAGGGCAAGATTAAAGACAGCACTCGCGAAACAATAATGTGAACTCTCGGAGTCGTCACAACGTACCTTGCTGGGATGTGGCAGCGTTATCCGTATCCATGGGATCATCGTCCTGGCGTGGCAGAGAGGTGGCGGAGGTAGCAGCTCTATGGAGTAAAATCCACTCGACCGATAAGCATGAGTTTAATCAAACACTGAAAGAAGATAGGAGAACAAGACACTTACGCTGAGGCAACTAGAACAACGATCCTCATCCGAGGCAAAGCTTTCCGAGGCTTGGACCCACTCGGTTTGGCCACTTTGGACGGTTGGTCTGTGGACTCGGCAGCAGCATCCCTGGTCCTCTTCACGCTCCGAGCACTTGTAGCCACGGGAGGAGCTGGCGGAGCACTCGGAGCCGCTGGAGGAGCCGACGGAGTCATAGGTTCGTGACGGCGCTTGGTTCGAGGCTCTGATGGTGGAGGTGGCGAGCTCTGCTCCCCAGCCTCCCCCTCCTCCTCTTCGGTATCCTCCTCCGTATCCCCACTGTCGGAGACGTACTCGACGCTGTCCACGCTGCCCTCCTGGCTGCCCTCCTCTTCCTCAGCTGGATTCCCGTTCGAGACGGGAGAATACCAGTTGGTCCACGCCTGCACAAAACACAGTCGGCAACGTCAGACGTCAGGCGGCGGTACAACAAAAAGCGATAAATTTAAGAAGATTGAAAGCACTCGACAAGAGGTGCTCACCTCATTCGGAGGAGGATTATCGGCGCGGAAGGGCTTCACCCGCCGGGCTCCTCTGGGGTTGTCGCATGCACCTGTGATGCCGCGGACCCATGCTGTCACAATCTCCCCGGTCACGCATTCTGGATGAGTCCGAGTGGAGTCCCCAGGCCCCGCGTAGTGCCACATGGCGTGGTGTTGAGCTTGCAGCGGCTGGATGCACCGACCCAGAAAAGTCTCCAGCAAATCCGTGCCGGTGACTCCCTTGCGGACGACATCTATCAACGCGTCGACCAGAGGTTGGATCTGGATCTTTTCCACCTTCGAGAGCGCAAGCTGCGTGGGAGGAGCCGGTCGGTCTAGGCTGAAAGGTGGCAGCCAAGTTGCAACATTCGGACAAGCGACATCCTGGCAATAGAACCAAGTCGACTGCCAGTTCCTAACTGACTCGGACAACTGAAGAGGGGGGTTGCTACTTTTGGTTTTCTTCTGGAAGCCTAAACCCCCGCAGAGGTGGAGGATATGGGTTTTGTCGTCCGACTGGCTAAGCTTTTTGACAGTTTGGGACCTAGCGGAGAAGATGTACTTAAAGAGCCCCCAATGGGGGGGACATCCGATAAAGCACTCGCAAAGCACGACGAATGCAGCAAGATGGGCTATCGCATTTGGAGGAAAATGATGGAGCTGCGCCCCGAAGTGATTCATAATACCTCTGAAGCAGGGGTGGGGAGGCAAGGAGAAGCCCCTGTACACGTGGGTGAGCAGCAAGACACGCTCTCCCTTCTGCGGCGCCGGCTCCGTCTCGCCCTCCGCCGGCAGCCTCCACGACTTGTTGGCAATCATTCCTTTCTCCACCAGCTCCAGCAAGTCGTCCGCCGACACCGTGGAGGGGAGGAAATCCCCCTGGATCCAACCCGCCGGCAGGGCACGCTGCCACCACTGATCATGGGTCGCCGCCTTCTTTTTCTTCTTCTGGGACTCGAGCTTGCTCGTCTGCCCCTTCATCATGGTGAAGGCAGCGGATCCGCAGAGGAGGAGAGGAAGGAGGAGGCTTGGAGCGCGCAGGGAGCTACGGGAGAAGTGAGGCAAGTGCGAGTAACAAGGGCAACGCAACAAGAAACCCCCGCTGGAGAGGCTTAAATAAGATTCCGACTGGGTCACTAACAGGTGGCCCCGAAATCTTATCCCCCGATCGACTGCTGCAATATTAGTGGAGAAGATAAAGGAGCGGTAATCGAGGCGGCATAAACTACTCGATGACAATGTCGTCATCCCCGTTGAGCGCGCGGCAACCGAAATTTGAGGATCCCAGAAAATCCGCCGCGGTCAGTTGACCGGTCACATCGAAAGATTCCGTGGAAGCACTCGGTCCCTGACGGTTTGTTTCCCGGGTATATTCACTCGGATCACTGGTTGAGAGGATAAAATGGATCGAGGCAAACAACGCCAAAGTCACATCCATACCAGTCGGATCCGTACTCCAGGCATCACTTCGTCGTTCCAACCCCGATCCATTCGTAATGATGGGGTTATTGTCCCCAGGTAGGGTCATAGGCCTGCCCTATAGGTCCTACCCAAGGACTACCCTTCATAAAGGACAAGGCCCTTAGACAGTTCCGACTGAACTAAGGGCTTCCCATCATCCAGTCGGTGACGATTCCCCCATCATCCAGTCGGTGACGAGCATTCGGAGCATATTAAACGTACCGACTGGATTCCACTCTGTATATCGTAACCTCCCTGGAGGGCAACGGTCATACGTTTTCATACACCATCATTAGCATTTAAGACATACGTTACGTGTAACGTAGGCATTTAATCACCACTACTCCACCCCTGTCCACCGGGTCGTTGTGAAGGGCAGCGCACTCTATATAAGCCGCCCTTCCCCACTGGTGCAGGGGTTGGCTTTTACTGTAACCCCATATTCCACTCGACACTAAGCTCCCAAGAGCACTGAGACGTAGGGCTTTTACCTCCACCATAGAGGGGCCTGATCTCATACATCCTCGCTGTAGCTAAGGCTCTGCCCATCCTTTCGTACCCTACTCATCTACTGTCAGACTTATACCCACGACATAGAGTATTCTAACAAATTATGATGATGGTGTATCTCTCTGAAATAGGTGTGTCCAGACAATGATGATTGTATCAAACTGAAAGTAAAAGTAAACAAAGGCAAACGATGCTCCAAGCAAAACTCATGTCATGTGATGAATAAAAATGTAGCTCCAAGTGACATATGATTGGTTGAGACGAGAGAGGGGATGCCTTCCGGGGCATCCCAAGATTAGACGCTTGACTCTTACTAGAATATTATCTTCGGGTGCCTTAGGAATCCACAATCTTAGGCTTTTTCTGCTCCTCACTTCTTTCTTCATCGGGATAATACCCAAAACTTGAAAACTCCAATCACATTAAACTCAACAAAACTTTGTGAGATCCGTTAGTATAAGCAACATATAAAATACTTTAAGTACTATTATAAGTTGATTATTATTTTATTTTAGCATAATGTACTATATTCTAACTTGTCCATGGCCTATAACATCCGATACAATCCATATCATCATCAAAACAAGCAAACTATACATGCAAAAAGCAGAATCTGTTTATAACAGAAAAAACTGTAGTAATCTATAACGAACCCATAATTTTGTAACTCCAAAAATTATTAAAAATTAGGACGACCTGAGGAATTTGTATATAAATACCATGTAAACAATTTAGCTCAAAAATACGTTCCCGTAAAATGAGAGAAATTCTGCACTAGACATCAAAGTTTGTGTTTTTGCACCGTATCAATTCTACTCGTCATACAAATCATCCCAAAGGCTTTACTTGGCACAAACACTAATTAGAACATAAAAACAATCATTACATAGGAAATAATCATGTTATCACAAACAAACAGAAAGTAAAAGCAAAAAATAAAGATAACTATCGGGTTGCCTCCCAACAAGCGCTACTATTTTACGCTCCTAGCTAGCCATATTGCATAGTTCCAAGTCTTGTAATCTTTGACACTCCACCCATAAGTAGCTCTCATGATTGATTCATAAGGTGGTATAATTCACTTTATAGGGAAGCGTTCCACTCCTTTCTTTAATGGGAATTGGAACCTTATGTTTCCCTCTTTCATGTCAATGATTGCACCTATAGTTCATAGGAAGGGTCTTCTAAGTATAATGGGACAAGTAGGATTGCAATCAATATCAAGCACAATGAAATCTATAGACATATAATTTTTATTTGCAATTATAAGCACATCATCAATTCTACATAAGGGTTTTTTAATGGTAAAATCCGCAAGATGCAAGTTTAGGGAACACTCTTCAATATTAGTGAGACGAAGCACATCACATAAAGATTTAGGTATAGTTGAAACACTAGCACCAAGGACACACAAAGCATTGCATTCATATTTATTTATATTAATTTCAATAGTAGGCTCCCACTCATCATGCAACTTTCTAGGAATAGAAACTTCAAGCTCGGGTTTCTCATCATAAGCTTTTACCATAGATTCTACTATATGTTGAGTAAAAGCTTTGTTTTGTTCAAAAGCATTGGGTGAGCTAACAATGAATTGCAGCAAGGAAATAAATTCTATTAAAGATAAATTATAGCAATTAAAGTCCTTGTAATCCAAGATAGTGGGCACATCACTAGTTAAAGTTTCGACCTCCCTAAACCCAGCTTTTTCAGTTTTAGCATAAAAATCGTCACCCTCCAAGAAAACGGGATGCTCCTTACCTAGAGTTGAATCATATCCAATCCCATTATCAATAATATTCATAGAAGTAAACAATGATTCAATAGGAGAAATATCTGTTGGGGAACGTCGCATGGGAAATAAAAAAATTCCTACGCGCACGAAGACCAATCATGGTGATGTCCATCTACGAGAGGAGATTTGGATCTACGTACCCTTGTAGATCGCACAACAGGAAGCGTTAAGAAATGTGGTTGATGTAGTGGAACGTCCTCACATCCCTCGATCCGCCCCGCGAACCGTCCCGCGATCCGTACCACGATCCGCTCCAATCTAGTGCCGAACGGATAGCACCTCCGCGTTCAGCACACGTACAGCTCGACGATGATCTCGACCTTCTTGATCTAGCAAACAAGACGGAGAAGTAGATGAGTTATCCGACAGCATGACGGTGCTCCGGTGGTGGTGAAGGATCTACTCCTGCACGGCTCCGCTTGAGCTCTGCAGAAATACGATCTAGAGGTAAAACTATGGTGTCTAGATGTGAGTTGCACGTGGCAAAGTTGTCTCAAATCAGCCCTAAATCACCAGTATATATAGGAGGGAGGGGGAGGAACTTGCCTTGAGTGCCAAGCCCCCAAGGTGTGCCGGCCAAGAGGAGGAGGAGGAGGAGTCCTACTCCAATCCTAGTCCAACTAGGATTGGAAAGTGGAGTCCTTCTCTTCCTTCCCACCTTTTCTTTTTTTTCTTTGGTTTTTTTATCTCTATGGCGCATAGGCCTTATTGGGATGTCCCACTAAGGGCTGGTGCGCCACCCATAAGTACTTTGGGCTTCCTCCGGGAGGGTTGCCCCCCTCCCGGTGAACTTCCAGAACCCATTCGTCACTCCCAGTACATTCCCGGTAATGTCCGAAAACTTTCCGGTAACCAAATGAAGTCATCCTATATATCAATCTTCGTCTCCGGACCATTCTGGAAACCCTCGTGATGTCCGTGATCTCATCCGGGACTCCGAACAACATCCGGTAACCACGCATATAACTCAACTATACTAAAACATCACCGAACCTTAAGTGTGCAGACCCTGCGGGTTTGAGAACTATGTAGACATGCCCCGAGGTACTCCACGGTCAATATCCAATAGCAGGACCTGGATGCCCATATTGGATCCTACATATTCTCCGAAGATCTTACGGTTGAACCTCAGTGTCAAGGATTCGTATAATCCCGTATGTCATTCCCTTTGTCCTTCGGTATGTTACTTGCCCGAGATTCGATCGTCGGTATCCGCATACATATTTTAATCTCGTTATCGGCAAGTGTCTTTACTCGTTCCATAATGCAAGATGTCGTGACTTAAACTTAGTCACATTGCTTGCAAGGCTTGTGTGTGATGTTGTATTACCGAGAGGGCCCCGAGATACCTCTTCGTCACACGAAGTGTCAAATCCCAGTTTTAATCCATACTAACTCAACGGACACCTTCGGAGATACCTCTAGAGCACCTTTATAGTCACCTAGTTACGTTGTGACATTTGATACACACAAGGCATTCCTCCGGTGCCAGTGAGTTATATGATCTCATGGTCATAGGAACAAATACTTGACACGTAGAAAACTATAGCAATAAAACTACACGATCAATATGCTACGTTCATAGTTTGGGTCTAGTCCATCACATGATTCTCCTAATGATGTGATCCAGTTATCAAGCAACAACACTTTGCACATAGCCAGAAAACCTTGACTATCCTTAATCAACTGGCTAGCCAACTAGAGGCTTGCTAGGGACATTGTTGTGTCTATGTATGCACACATGTATCTATGTTTTCATTCAATACAATTATAGCATTGATAATAAATGATTATCTTTAAACAAGAAATATAATAATAACTATTTATCATTGCCTCTAGGGCATATTTCCAAGAGTCTCCCACTTGCACTAGAGTCAATAATCTAGTCCTCACATCGCCATGTGATTTACATTGTAATAAATCGAACACCCATACAGTTCTGGTGTTGATCATGCTTTGCCCATGGAAGAGGTTTAGTCAGCGGGTCTACTGCATTCAGATCTGTGTGCACTTTGCAAATATTCATGTCCTCTACTTCGACGTAGTCGCGGATGAGGTTGAAGCATCGTTCAATGTGTCTGGTCTTCTTGCGAAACCTTGGTTCCTTTGCTAAGGCAATGGCACCAGTGTTGTCACATAACAGAGTCAATGGATCTAGTGCGCTCGGCACAACTCCAAGATCTGTCATTAACTGCTTCATCCAGACACCCTCCTTTGCGGCCTCCGAGGCAGCCATGTACTCTGTTTCACATGTAGAATATGCTACAATGCTCTGCTTGGAACCGCACCAGCTTACCACACCCCCATTAAGAATAAATACATATCCGGTTTGTGACTTAGAGTCATCCAGATCGGTGTCAAAACTTGCATCGACGTAACCTTTTATGGCAAGCTCTTTGTCACCTCCATACACGAGAAACACTTCCTTCGTCCTTTTCAGGTACTTCAGAATATTCTTGACCGCCGTCCAGTAATCCACTCCTGGATTACTCTGAAACTTGCATGTCATACTTATGGCCAAGCTGACGTCTGGTCTAGTGCACATCATTGCATACATGATAGAACCTACGTCTGAAGCGTAGGGGACGTAACTCATTTGTTCTCTATCTTCCGCAGTTGCTGGGCACTGAGTCTTACACAATTTTATACCTTGTAATACTGGCAAGAACCCTTTCTTGGACTGATCCATTTTGAACTTTTTCAAAACTTTATCAAGGTATGTGCTTTGTGAAAGTCCTATCACGCGTTTTGATCTATCCCTATATATCTTAATGCCTAGAATGTAAGCAGCTTCTCCTAGGTCCTTCATAGAGAAACTTTTATTCAAGTGATCGTTTATGCTCTCCAAAAGCCCCACGTTGTTTCCAGTCAGCAATATGTCGTCCACATATAATATTAGAAATGGCACAGAGCTCCCACTCACTTTCTTGTAAATACAAGATTCACCAACCACTTGTATAAACCCAAATGCTTTGATCACCTCATCAAAGCGCTTATTTCAACTCCGAGATGCTGGCACCAGTTCACAAATGGATCGTTGGAGATAGCATACTTTGTTAGCATTCTTTGGATCGACAAAACCTTCGGGTTGCATCATATACAACTCTTCCTTAAGAAAACCGTTAAGGAACGCCGTTTTGACATCCATCTGCCAGATTTCATAATCGTAAAAGGCAGCTATTACTAACATGATTCGGACAGACTGAAGCATCGCTACCGGTGAGAAAGTCTCATCATAGTCAATTCCTTGAACTTGTGAAAAACCCTTTGCCACAAGTCGATCTTTATAAACAGTCACATTACCGTCTGTGTCTGTCTTCTTCTTATAGATCCATTTGTTCTGAATAGCCTTGCGGCCTTCAGGTAGTACTTCTAAAGTCCACACTTTGTTCTCGTACATGGATCCTATCTCAGACTTCATGGCCTCCAGCCATTTGTTGGAATCTGAGCCCACCATTGCTTCTTCATAATTCGCGGGTTCATTGTTGTCCAACAACATAATCGTTAAGACAGGATTATCGTACCACTCAGGAGTAGTACGTGATCTTGTCGACCTGCGAGGTCCAACACTAACTTTGATCCGAAGTTTCATGATCATCATCATCAACTTGTTTCTCAACCGGCGCCGTAGCAACACGGGTTTCCCCTTGCCCTGTGCCACCATCAAGAGGAATTAGAGGTTCGACAACCTCATCAAGTTCTATCTTCCTCCCACTCAATTCTTTCGAGAGAAACTCCTTCTCAAGAAAAGCTCCGTTTTTATCAAGAAACATTTTGCCCTCGGATTTGAGATAGAAGGTATACCTAACTATCTCTTTTGGGTAACCTATGAAGACGCACTTTTCCGCTTTGGGTTCCAGCTTTTCAGGCTGAAGATTTTTGACATAAGCTTTACATCCCCAAACTTTAAGAAATGACAACTTTGGTCTTTTGCCATACCACAGTTCGTATGGTGTCGTCTCAACGGATTTTGATGGTGTCCTATTTAAAGTGAATGCAGCTGTCTCTAATGCATAACCCCAAAACGATAACGACAAATCGGTAAGAGACATCATAGATCGCACCATCTCTAATAAAGTACGATTACGACGTTCGGACACACCATTACGCTCTGGTGTTCCAAGCGGTGTTAACTCTGAAACAATTCCACATTGTCTTAAGTGAGCACCAAACTCGAAACTCAGATATTCACCCCCACGATCAGACTGTAGGAACTTGATCTTCTTGTTACGATGATTTTCGAGTTCACTCCAAAATTGCTTGAACTTTTCAAACATCTCAGACTTGTGCTTCATCAAGTAGACATAACCATATCTACTCAAATCGTCACTGAAGGTGAGAAAATAACAATACCCGCCGTGCGCCTTGATACGTCCATTTTGCATCATGCTTTCATGTTGATATTTATCTCTTTATGGGTTGTTATTACACTTCACGGTACAATACTTATGCCTTTTCTCTCTATTTTGCAAGGTTGACATGAAGAGGGAGAATGCCGTCAGGTGGAATTCTAGCCTGAAAAAGGAGCAAGTTTGAGATACCTATTCTGCGCAACTCTAAAAGCCGTGAATATCAACGAGGATTTATGTTGGAATTTATAAAAAAAAACTGGGCCGAAGAAGTACCAGAGGGGAGCAAGCAGGAGGCCACAAGCCTGCTAGGCGCGACCTACCCCCCTGGTCGCGCCTAGGGGGCTTGTGGGCTCCCTGTTGGCCCTCTACCCCCCCTCTTTTTCTATAAGGAGGGTTTCGTTCCAGAAAAAATCAAGAGGAAGCTTTCGGGAGGAATCGCCGCCGCCACGAGGCGAAACTTGAGCAGAACCAATCTAGAGCTCCGGCAGGGTCGTCCTGCCGGGGAAACTTCCCTCCTGAGGGGGAAATCGTCGCCATCGTCATCACCAACACTCCTCTCATCAGAGGGGACTCATCACCATCAACATCTTCATCAGCACCATCTCATCTCCAAACCCTAGTTCATCTCTTGTAACCAATCACCGTCTCGCGACTAAGATTGGTACTTGTAAGGTTGCTAGTAGTGTTAATTGCTCTTTCTAGTTGATGCTAGTTGGATTACTCGGTGGAAGATTATATGTTCAGATCCTTGATGCTATTCAATACCTCTATGGTCATAAATATTATTATGCTTTGTGAGTAGTTACTTTTGTTCCTGAGGACATGGGATAAGTCAGGCTATTAGTAGTCATGTAAATTTGGTATTTGTACAATATTTTGATGTGGTGTATGTTGTTTTTCCTCTAGTGGTGTTATGTGAACATAGACTACATAACACTTCACCATTATTTGGGCCTATAGGAAGTCATTGGGAAGTATTAAGTAGATGATGGGTTGCTATAGTGACAGAAGCTTAAACCCTAGTTTATGCGTTGCTTCGTAAGGGGCTGATTTGGATCCACTAGTTTAATGCTATGGTTAGAGTTTGTCTTAATTCTTCTTTCGTAGTTGCGGATGCTTGCGAGAGGGGTTAATCATAAGTGGGAGGTTTGTCCAAGTAAGGACAGCACCCAAGCACCGGTCCATCCACATATCAAACTATTAAAGTAGCGAACGCGAATCATATGAACATGATGAAAACTAGCTTGACAGAAATTCCCATGTGTCCTTGGGAGCGCTTTACCTCCTATAAGAGTTTGTCCAGGCTTGTCCCTTGCTACAAAAGGGATTGGACCACTTTGTTGCACTGTTGTTACTTTTGTTACTTGCTACTTGCTACGAATCATCTTACGACACAACTATCTATTACTGATAATTTCAGTGCTTGCACAGAATACCTTGCTGAAAACCACTTGTCAGATCCTTCTGCTCCTCGTTAGGTTCGACACCCTTACTTATCAAAAGGACTACGATAGATCCCCTACACTTGTGGGTCATCAAGACTCTTTTCTGGCGCCGTTGTTGGGGAGTGAAGCGCCTTTGGTAAGTGGAATTTGGTAAGGAAACATTTATATAGTGTGCTGAAATTTATTTTTACTTGTCACTATGGAAACTTATCTTTCGAGGAGCTTGTTTGGGGTATCTTCACCTCAAATGGAAGCACAAGGAGTTTCTCCTCCACCTTCTGCACCCACTGAAAATATTTGCTATGAATTTCCTTCGGGTATGCTTGAGAAACTGCTGGCTAATCCTTTTACAGGAGATGGAACATCACATCCCGACTTGCATCTAATCTATGTAGATGAAGTTTGTGGTTTATTTAGGCTTGCAGGTTTGCCCGAGGATGAGGTCAAGAAGAATGTCTTTCCCTTATCTTTGAGGGATAAAGCATTGACATGGTATAGGCTATGTGATGATACTGGATCATGGAACTACAACCCGTTGAAATTGGAATTTCATCAAAAGTTTTATCCTATGCATCTAGTACATCGTGATCGGGATTATATTTATAATTTTTGGCCTCGTGACAGGGAAAGCATCGCTCAAGCTTGGGGGAGGCTTCAATTAATGTTATATTAATTCCCCAACCATGAGCTCTCGAGAGAAATTATCATTCAGAACTTCTATGCTCGGCTTTCTCATGATGATCGCACCATACTTGACACTTCTTGTACTGGTTCTTTTATGAAGAGAGATATTGACTTCAGATGGAATTTATTGGAAAGAATTAAACGCAACTCTGAAGATTGGGAGTTTGATGAAGGTAAGGAGTCAGGTATGAATTTCAAGTTTGATTGCGTTAAATCCTTTGTCGAAACAGATACTTTTTGTGATTTTAGCGCTAAATATGGACTTGACTCTGAGATAGTAGCTTCATTGCGTGAATCATTTGCTGCTCATATTGATCTCCCTAAAGAGAAGTGGTTTAAATATCATCCTCCCTTATAAGTCAATGTAGTTAAACCCAACCCAGTTGAAGAGAAAGTCATTGCCTATAATGATCCTATTGTTCCCAGTGCTTACATTGAGAAACCACCTTTCCCTGTTAGGATAAAGGATCATTCTAAAGTTTCAAATGTGATACATAGGGGCTACATTAGAACACCTACACCCCCTGAGCAAATTAGAGTTGAACCTATCATTGCTATTATCAAAGATCTCCTGTCCGACAATGTTGATGGCCATGATATTCACTTCTGTGAAGATGCTGCTAGAATTGCTAAACCACATGCTAGAGACAAACATAGGCATGTTGTTGGCACGCCTGTTGTTTCTGTTAAGATAGGAGATCATTGTTATCATGGCTTATGTGACATGGGTGCTAGTGTTAGTGCAATACCTCAATGTTTATATGATGAAATTAAAGACGAGATTGCACCTGTTTAGATGTGATACGGCTCCAACGTATCTATAATTTTTGATGGTTTCATGCTATTATCTTGTCAAACTTTGGATGTTATGCATGCCTTTTATATATTTTTTGGGACTAACTTATTAACTCAGTGCCAAGTGCCAGTTCCTGTTTTTTCCATGTTTTTGACCCCTTTCAGAGGAGATTTTGAAACGGAGTCCATACGGAAGAAAATCCCCGAAAAGATTTTTCCCGGAACAGAAGAAGATCGGGAAGCTTGAGAGCCAAGGCAGGGGAGCCTCACGGGCCCCACAAGCCCCCACCCCGCAGTCAGGGGGAGGCCGCGACGCAGAGGCTTGTGGGCCCCCTGGGCGCCCTCTGCCCTAGGGGTTGTGCCTATAAATTCCCTAAAAATTCCAAAAAAATCAGGAGATCATTAAAATTACTTTTCCGACGCCGCAAGCTTCTGTCTCCGCAAGATCCCATCTGGGGAACATTCTGGTGCCCCGTCGGAGTGGAGATTCGGATACGGAGGGCTTCTTCATCAACACCATGACCTCTATGATGATGCGTGAGTAGTTCACCATAGACCTACGGGTCCTTAGCTAGTAACTAGATGGCTTCTTCTCTCTCTTGGATATTCAATACAAAGTTCTCCATGATCTTCATGGAGATCTATCCGATGTAATCTTCTTTTGTGGTGTATTTGTCGAGATCCGATGAATTGTGGATTTATGATCAGATTATCTATGAATCTTATTTGAGTTTCTTCTGGTCTCTCTTATGCATGATTTCATATCCTTGTAATTCTCTTCGAGTTGTGGGTTTTGTCTGGCCAACTAGATCTATGATTCTTGCAATGGGAGAAGTGCTTGGTTTTGGGTTCATACCGTGCGGTGACCTCACCCAGTGACAGAAGGGGTAGCGAGGCACGCATCGTGTTGTTGCCATCAAGGGTAAAAAGATGGGGTTTTCATCATTGGTTTGAGATTATCCCTCTACATCATGTCATCTTGCTTAAGGCGTTACTCTATTCGTCATGAACTCAATGCACTAGATGCATGCTGGATAGCGGTCGATGTGTGGAGTAATAGTAGTAGATGCAGAAAGTATCGGTCTACTTGTCTCGGACGTGATGCCTATATGTATGATCATTATCTTAGATGTCGTCATGACTTTGCGCGGTTCTATCAATTGCTCGACTGTAATTTGTTCACCCACCATGATATTTTCTATTTTGAGAGAAGCCTCTAGTGAACACTATGGCCCCCAAGGTCTACTCCACACCATATTTTCAGCCTTACACTTTTTACTTCGTTTCACTTTCCGCCTTCAGATCTCACTTTGCAAACAATCTTGAAGGGATTGACAACCCCTTTGAAGCGTTGGGTGCAAGCTTGTTTGTGTTTGCGCAGGTACTCTGGACTTGACGAGACCCTCCTTCTGGATTGATACCTTGGTTCTCAACCTGAGGGAAATACTTACTGCTCCTGTGCTGCATCACCCTTTCCTCTTCAAGGGAAAAACCACCGCAAGCCTAGTCTCCATCAACGTGTCAATTTCTGGCGCTGTTGTTTGAGAAGTAGCAGAAGGATTTCTGGCGCCATTGCCGGGGAGGAAGATCAAGTCAAGGACTCATCCAAGTAGGTGTCATAAACTCATCTCTTGCATTTACTTTGTTTGCCAGTTGCCTCTCGTTTTCCTCTCGCCCACTTCACCAATTTGCCTTTTTTTCGTTTGCCTTTTTCGTTCGCCTTTTCGTTCACCCTTTTTCTCGTGTGCTTGCTTGCTTGCTGAAGTCACCATGAATGAAACCACCAAACTTTATGACTTCTCGAATACTAATAATAATGATTTTATTAGTACTCCGATTGCTCCCGCCACTAGTGCGGAGTCATACGAAATCAATGCCGCTTTGCTGAATCTTGTTATGAAAGAGCAATTCTCTGGCCTTCCTAGTGAAGATGTTGCATCCCATCCCAATACCTTCATTGAGCTTTGCGATATGAAAAAGAAAAAGATGTGGATAATGACGTGATTAAATTGAAGCTTTTTTCCTTTCTCGTTGCGAGATCGCACAAAAACTTGGTTTTCTTCTTTGCCCAAAAATAGTATCAATTCTTGGGATAAGTGCAAACATGCTTATATATGCAAGCATTTTCCGCTAGCTAAGATCATCTCTCTCCGTAATGATATCATGAATTTCAAGCAACTTGATCATGAACATGTTGCACAATCTTGGGAGAGAATGAAATTAATGATTAGAAATTGTCCTGCTCATGGCTTGAGTCTTTGGATGATTATTCAAATCTTTTACGCTGGCTTGAATTTTTCTTCTAGAAATATCTTGGACTCCGCCTCAGGTGGAACGTTCATGGAAATCACGTTAGGGGAAGCCACAAAACTCCTAGACAACATCATGACAAACTACTCTCAGTGGCACACTGAAAGATCACCTACTAGTAAGAAGGTACATGATACGTTCATTTTGCATCATGCTTTCATGTTGATATTTATTGCTTTATGGGATGTTATATTACTTTGTGGAACCATATTTATGCCTTTTCTCTCTTATTTTGCAAGGTTTATTTGAAGAGGGAGAATTCAGGCAGCTGGAATTCTGGACTGGAAAAGGAGCAAATCTTAGTCCACTATTCTACACATCTCCAAATGCCCTGAAAAGTTACGTGGAATTTTTTGGGATTATATAAAAAATACTGGGTGAAATAAGTACCAGAGGGGGGCTACCAGGGCGCCACAAGCCCTGCCACCGCCAGCCCCCTGGTGGCGGATGGCAAGCTTGTGGGCTCCCTGACGGCCCACTAGCCCCCCCTCTTTTGCTATATGAAGGGTTTCGTTCCATAAAAAATCAATCGGGAGCTTTTTCATGGTTTCGCCGCCGCCACGAGGCAGAACATGAGAAGATCCAATCTAGAGCTCCGGCAGGACGATCCTGCCGGGGAAACTTCCCTCCTGGAGGGGGAAATCGTCGCCATCGTCATCACCAACACTCCTCTCGTCAGAGGGGAGGCATCTTCATCAGCACCATCTCCTCTCCAATCCCTAGTCCATCTCTTGTAACCAATCTACGTCTCACGACTCCGATTGGTACTTGTAAGGTTACTAGTAGTGTTGATTACTCTTTGTACTTCATGCTAGTTGGATTACTTGGTGGAAGAGTTTATGTTCAGATCCTTGATGCTATTCATTACACCACTGATCATGATTATGATTATGCTTTGTGAGTAGTTACTTTTGTTCCCGAGGACATGAGATAAGTCATGCTGATAATAGTCATGTGAGTTTGATATTCGTTCGGTATTTTGATATGATGTATGTTGTTTTTCCTCTAGTGGTGTTATGTGAACGTCGACTACATAACACTTCACCATATTTGGGCCTAGAGGAAGGCATTGGGGAGTAGTAAGTAGATGATGGGTTGCCGGAGTGACAGAAGCTTAAACCCCAGTCTATGTGTTGCTTCGTAAGGGGCTGATTTGGATCCACTAGTTTAATGCTATGCTTAGACGTTGTCTTAATTCTTCTTTCGTAGTTGTGGATGCTTGCGAGAGGGGTTAATCATAAGTGGGATGATTGTCCAAGTAAGGGCAGTACCCAAGCGCCGGTCCACACACATATCAAACTATCAAAGTAACGAACGCGAATCATATGAACATGATGAAACTAGCATGACAGAAATTCCCGTGTGTCCTCGGGAGTGTTTTTCCTCCTATAAGACTTTGTTCAGGCTTGTCCCTTGCTACAAAAGGGATTGGGCCACTTGCTGCACCGTTGCTACTACTTGTTACTTGTTACTTTTCACTTGTTACGTTTCACCTCGCTACACCATCACTTGTTACCGCTACTTTTAGTGCTTGCAGTTATTACCTTGCTAAAATCCGTTTATCAAAGCCTTCTGCTGCTCGTTGGGTTCGACACTCTTACTTATCGAAAGGACTACGATTGATCCTCTATACTTGTGGGTCATCAAGACTCTTTTCTGGCGCCGTTGCCGGGGAGTGAAGCGCCTTTGGTAAGTGGAAATTGGTAAGGAAACATTTTATAATGTGTTGAAATTTATTGTCACTTGTCACTATGGAAACTGTTCCTTTGAGGAGTTTGTTCGGGGTATCTTCACCACGAATGGAAGCACGAGGAGTTGTTCCTCAACCTGACGTACCTACTGAAAATGTCTTTTATTTAATTCCTTCGGGTATGCTTGAGAAACTACTGGCTAATCCTTTTACAGGAAATGGATCTTCACATCCAGACTTGCATCTAATCTATGTAGATGAAGTTTGTGCTTTATTTAAGCTTGCAGGTTTTCCCGAGGATGAGGTAAATAAGAAAGTCTTTCCTTTATTTTTGAAGGATAAGGCGTTGGCATGGTATAGGCTATGTGATGATACTGGATCATGGGACTACAATCGGTTGAAATTGGAACTTCATCAAAAGTTTTATCCTATGCATTTAGTACATCGTGATCGGAACTTTATTTATAACTTTTGGCCTCGTGACAGGGAAAGCATAGCTCAAGCTTGGGGGAGTCTTAAATCAATGCTATATCCATGCCCCAATCATGAGCTCTCGAGAGAAATCATCACTCAAAACTTTTATGCTCGGCTTTCTCATGAAGATCGACACTTCTTGTACCGGTTCTTTTATGAAGAAGGATATTGATCACAAATGGAATTTATTGGAAAGAATCAAACGCAACTCTGAAGATTGGGAGCTGGAGGAAGATAAGGAGTCATGTATAAATTTCTAGTTTGATTGCGTTAAATCTTTTGTTGAGACAAACACTTTTAGAGATTTTAGCGCTAAGTATGGACTTGACTCTGAGATGGTAGCTTCTCTATGTGAATCTTTTGCTGCTCATGTTGATCTTCCCAAAGAGAAGTGGTTTAAATATCATCCTCGTGTAGAAAGCAACATAGCCAAAACTAATCTAGTTGAGGAGAAAGTCATTGCTTTTAGTGATCCTGTTGTTCCTTGTGCTTACACTGAGAAATGACCATACCTTGCTAGGATAAAGGATTATTCTAAAGGTCCAACTGTGATACGTAGGGGTTACATTAGACCACTTGCACCCCCTGAGGACATTAGAGTTGAACCTAGTGTTGTTATTATCAAAGATCTCTTAGGCGAAGAGATAGACGGGCATGTTATCAAATTCTGTGAGGACTCTGCTAGAATTGCTAAACCTCATGCGAAAGACAAACAAGGACATGTAGTTGGCCTGCCCGTTGTATCTGTCAAGATAGGAGATCACTGTTACCATGGTTTATGTGATATGGGAGCTAGTGTTAGTGCAATACCCCATTCCTTATATGATGAAATCAAAGATGAGATTGCACCTGCTGAGTTAGAACCCATTGATGTCACTATTACGCTAGCTAATAGAGACACTATCTGCCCTCTGGGAATTGAGAGAGACGTAGAAGTCCTGTGTGGTAAGACGAAGTATCCTACTGATTTCCTCGTCCTTGGTACTGCACAAGTTAGCTTTTGTCCCATCATATTTGGTAGACCCTTTCTCAACACTGTCAATGCTCACATTGATTGCACTAAGCAAACCGTCACTGTTAGTTTCGATGGTGTGTCTCATGAATTTAACTTCTCCAAGTTTGGAAGACAACCCCATGAAAGAGAGTCGTCTCGTAGGGATGAAATCATTGCTCTTTCCTCTATTGCCGTACCTCCTACAGATCCTTTAGAGCAATATCTGCTTGAGCATGAAAATGATATACATATTGAGGAGAGAGATGAGATAGATAAAATTGTCTTAGAACAATATCCTATTCTCAAGAATAATCTGCCCGTTGAACTGCTTGGGGATCCTCCCCCACCAAAGGGTGATCCTATGTTCGAGCTTAAACAGTTGCCTGATACTCTTAAGTATGCCTATCTTGATGAGAAGGAGATATACCCTGTTATTATTAGTGCTCTCCTCTCAGAGCACGAAGAGAAAAAGTTACTAAAAACTCTGAGGAAGCACCGTGCTGCTATTGGATATACTCTTGATGATCTTAAGGGTATTAGTCCTACTCTATGCCAGCACAAGATTAAAACTGATCCTGACTTCAAACCAGTTGCTGATCATCAATGGAGATTGAATCTTAAGATGAAAGAGGTCGTTAGAAAAGGAATATTAAAGCTTCTGGAAGCAGGAATCATTTATCCTGTTGCTCATAGTGATTGGGTAATTCCAGTACATTGCGTACCTCAGAAGGGAGGTATCACCGTCGTTCCTAATGATAAGGATGAACTAATCCCACAAAGGATTATTACCGGCTATAAGATGGTGATAGACTTCGAGAAACTGAACAAGGCAACCAGGAAAGACCATTATCCTTTGTGGTTTATTGACCAAATGCTAGAAAGGTTATCCAAACGCACACTTCTGCTTTCTAGACGGTTATTCAGGTTTCTCGCAAATACCTGTTGCACAATCTGATCAAGAGAAAACCACTTTCACCTGCCCCTTCAGTACCTTTGCTTATAGACGTATGCCTTTTGGCTTATGCAATGCACCTCCCACCTTTCAAAGACGTATGATGGCTATATTCTCTGACTTTTGTGAAAAGATTGTCGATGTTTTCATTGATGACTTCTCCGTTTACGGGTCTTCCTTTGATGATTGCCTCAGCAACCTTGATCGAGTCTTACAGAGATGTGAAGATACCAACCTCGTCTTGAATTAGGAGAAGTGCCACTTTATGGTTAATGAAGGCATCGTATTAAAGAGGCATTGAAGTTGATAAGGCTAAGGTTGATGCAATTGAGAAAATGCCTTGCCCCACAGATATCAGAGGTATACGAAGTTTCCTAGGTCATGCTGGTTTCTATAGAAGGTTCATTAAAGACTTCTCTAAGATTTCTAGGCCTCTTACCAACCTCTTGTAGAAGGATGTTCCTTTTGTTTTTGATGAGGATTGTGAGGAAGCTTTCGAAATACTTAAGAAGGCTTTGATAACCACACCTATTGTTCAACCACCTAACTGGAACTTGCCCTTTGAAATCATGTGCGATGCTAGTGATTATGCTGTTGGTGTTGTTCTAGGACAAAGAGTTGACAAGAAGTTGAATGTTATTCACTATGCTAGTAAAACTCTAGACAGTGCCCAAAGAAACTATGCCACTACGGAAAAGGAGTTTTTAGCAGTCGTGTTTGCATGTGAAAAGTTCAGATCTTACATAGTTGACTCCAAAGTCACTATTCACTCTGATCATGCTGCTGTTAAGTACCTCATGGAGAAGAAGGACGCTAAGCCTAGGCTGATCAAATGGGTTCTCCTGCTACAGAAATTTGATTTGCACGTTGTTGACCGAAAGGGTGCTGATAACCCTGTAGTAGATAACTTGTCTAGGCTAGAGAATGTCCTTGATGACCCACGACCTATTGATGACTGCTTTCCTGATGAGCAATTGAATGTCATCCGCACTTCGCATAGTGCACCGTGGTATGCCAATTATGCAAATTATATCGTAGCCAAATATATACCACCTAGTTTCACATACCAGCAAAAGAAGAAATTCTTCTTTGATTTGAGACACTACTTTTGGGATGATCCTCACCTTTATAAGGAAGGAGTAGATGGTGTTATTAGACGTTGTGTGCCTGAACATGAACAGGGACAGATCTTGCAGAAGTGTCATTCCGAAGCCTACAGAGGACACCACGCTAGAGATAGAACTGCTCACAAGGTATTGCAATCAGGTTTCTATTGGCCCACTCTCTTCAAGGATGCCCGTAAGTTTGTCTTGTCTTGTGACGAATGCGAATGAATAGGGAACATCAGTAAGCGTCAAGAAATGCCTGTGAACTATTCACTTGTCATTGAACCATTTGATGTTTGGGGCTTTGATTATATGGTAGGGATGTAAATGGCGCTGGGACCCACTAGTCCCACATATGCCATCCATCAAAAAATTCTTAAATGGCTGTTGTGGACACCCATAAAAATTAACTGGGATAAATGGATAGCCCAGAAAAGCCCATCGGCAGTCCACCGCACCGTCGCCTCCCGATCCCCAGGTCCATCCCATTCCCGATCCATGGCGCCGCCGCCACCGCCACCGCAACCGCCGTCCAAGGAAATCGCTGGGGAAATCGGTGGGAATGCGTCTTCATCCTGCCGATCCATAGCGCCGCCGCCACCACCGTCCCTCATCCTTCCGACGCCATCTTCGGCTCCCCCTCCGCCGCCAGAGGAAATCGCTGGGGAAAACCCAGCACCTGCTCCCCCGACTCCTCCTCTGCTCCCAGGTATGCACAGATCTCACCTTCCCCTCCCCTCCCCAACAACCAACCTCTCCTCCGCGACGAACCCTAGCCAGCCACGGTGGCGGATCCCTCGGGCCAGCCAACCTCTCCTCCTTCTCCCTCTCCTCCCAGCCCGGACAACTTCTCCTCTTCGGGCTGCTTGTCGTTTGTTTAGCGTCTGCTTTGTGTGATGGATACTGATGTGCATGTGTAGCTGTGTCAGAAATGAAGCTTTCCATTGCTGAGCTAGCAATGCTTTTGTTTGCTTTTGCATCCCTCGCCAGTCTGAGACTGGTCTAATCTTGATTAATTAGTGCCACTATATCCTATACTTCACTATACTACTTTGGACTGGTCCAATCTAGATTGATTAATAATTTAATATCCTCTGCTAAGCAAATTTGGCCTCTAGTAGGAGCCGAAAAATGATGCTTAAGATGCAAGTGCACGTGAAAATTTCCATGCTATGACAGAGTAATTATGTCTACTTTAACCTGTGTTACATGTTACTGACCGAAGATGAGTGGAATCTAAGTCAGGGAAAAAAAAGGAGAAAATCACT
This sequence comes from Hordeum vulgare subsp. vulgare, assembly GCF_904849725.1. Taxonomy (NCBI): domain Eukaryota; kingdom Viridiplantae; phylum Streptophyta; class Magnoliopsida; order Poales; family Poaceae; genus Hordeum; species Hordeum vulgare. The sequence goes on along the minus strand of NC_058518.1, from coordinate 108,153,363 downwards.
TTGCTTGCGTGTAGCTAACATAGGCGCCGACAGATGGTAACATTCCACTTACTTAACACACCATCGACACCAGCTTAGAGCGGCTGCCCTGCTTGTGATGCACACTCGCTTCCTTCAGTCAGAGTGACACATTCCAGTGATGAATGGAGTCAATTTGAATTGTTGATGTTCTGGAATCTGCTTCTGTAGATGATGCTGGAATTTTGGTAGAAACTGGCTGTTGATAGCTGAACAACTGACTATCCAGGTCAGATTCGAGCAATCTGACCTGGATAATTTGTCTAATGGTTGCCTTGACTAGAAAATCTGATCAACTCAAGTTTTCTTGGACATACTTCCGATTTATTTAGCATTGAGAGGCTGTGTGCAAAAAGATGTGCTGCGAGCATGCGTTTTGTGAATATGTATTATGTTCCAGCCTAGAATGTTAGATGAACCAAATTTGAACTTATGTTCTACTGAAACATCTAATATGACATTTCAATGCAGATTTCATTGAAGTGACCATGGGTGACGACCAAGTGGCGTTGACAATCGACAAGCAAACTGAAAAGTGGGAAGCCATGGACCAGGACCAACATGTGTGGAATGCTATTGAAGAGCAACAAAAGTAAGTCCCTAGTCCTCATGTGTTTTCCTGTGACATTAACTGTATTTTTTGATATATATTTTGACCCCCAACATTTGCATTACAGATTAGAGAGGCAGAAGAAAAAGCAAAGGCAGAAGGCGAAAAGGAAAAGGCTAGAAGAGAAGAGGGAAGAGAAAAGGGAAGAGAAGAGGAAGAAGCAAGATAAGAAGAGGAAAAACCAAAAGGAGGAGTTGCAGGGGAAGAGGAAACATGCTCGTTCTGAATTTATCCAAGGATCTACAAGAGAGGAGCTACAGGTCTGCTTCTATATTAAACCTCACTTCGTAACACAAATCTGCTTCTGTACCTTACTTTAAGTTCATAGCATGTTCTGATTTTCTTTGTTTTGTTATCTAGAGTCGAGACTCTCCATCTATGACACATGGCCAAAGAGTGACCAGATCCCCATTGGTAGGATCACCGGTGGCTAACACATGGAGGTCTTCCCTTGGGGTTCTAGCAAGAGTTGCAGCCTCAAAAAAGTCGTCCGCGATGTCACCATCTATATTAGGATCCCCTTCTCCGGCGACTACTTCATTTGTACCACGTAGTGAGTTGGCTTCGTTTTTCTCTTCCAAAATTACTCTTGTATATAGTTACAACTTAAAAAATGTTCCTGTGAGTTGACTTTATTTTTATGCTTGCCAATTAATAGTCCGCAAGACACGAAGATTAACTTCTGCTGTTTGGAGGGATGCCAAACCTATTTATCATCGTAACATACTTGTCAAAGCTCAGTGCAACCACTGTCTTGAGGTGTTTCCAGCTGGACGTGGCGTGGGTACTAATGGTGTACAAAGGCACTTGGCTGCTTGCGAGAAAATGTCAGATTTGTCCCTTGTTGTTGACAAGTTGAAGTCCTCAATTTCATCTCCTCATGGATCTATGCTTCAGCAATGGAGTTTTGATCAGATTGCATCTAGAAAGTTGCTGGCTAGAATGATAGTAATGGCCGAGTTGCCTTTCTCATTTGTTGAGTATAGTGTCTTTCGAGACTTTGTGAAAAGCTTGTTTAGCATGGTTTCTAGAGGTACTATTAAAGATGATTGCATGGAACAATTTAATCAAGAGAGATTAAAATCATGTGAAGGTTTCAAGAAATATAGAGGCAGAGTCTCTTTAACAGCTGATATGTGGAGGTCTAATCAAACTTTTTCATATCTATGCATAACTTGCCATTTTGTCACAAATTGGGCTTTGAGAAAACAGATCATAAGGTTTTTTATGGTAGAGACTCCACATAATGGAATATCAATGTTTAATGTATCGTTAAAGAGTTTGCAAGATTGGAATATTGAAGACAAACTCTTTAGTATAACATTAGACAATGCAGTTGTTAATGGCACAATGGTTGACTATCTAAGAAAAAATTTGAACAGCAAGCATATGTTGCCTATTGAAGGTCAATTATTTCACATTCGTTGTGCATGCCATGTGCTAAATTTGATTGTCCAAGATGGGTTGACAGTGATGAAAGGTGTGATAGATAATATAAGAGAGAGTGCAAAGTATGTTAAGAGTTCCCCCTCTCGGTTGGATAAGTTCAAAGCAGTAATTGCAGAAGCTGGTATTTCTTGCAAACTCCCCTCAGTCGATGTGCCAACGCGTTGGAATTCCACCTTTCTTATGTTAGAGTCATCTCTCCCATTTCGAAGAGCATTTCGTACTTTGGTTGGACGGGACAAGGATTACAAATTTTGTCCATCATCGGAAGAGTGGAAAAGAGCTGAAACTCTTTGTGCTATGTTAAGAGTCTTTCACACAACCACAGAAGTAGTTTCTGGTTCAAGTTATCCTACCTCAAATATGTACTTCCATCAAATATGGAATGTGAGAGTGTTACTTCAGAAGGAAGCATCGTCAGAGAATGATGTTATTCAAGCAATGGTTGTTGTGATGCAAGCTAAGTTTGACAAATACTGGATCGAGTCATATTTGCCAAATTGTATAGCTGTGATCCTTGATCCTCGATTCAAACTAAGCTTCATTGAGTTTCGTTTAAAACAAGCCTTTGGTTTTGATATAGAGAAACACCTGGATGCTGTGAAAAAAGCTCTTAACAGCCTGTTTGAAGAATATTCTTCACAAATGGCAGATGCACTGGGTGAGTCAACTCAAGGACAAAAAAATGATGAGGTTATGATTGAAGAGAATGATCCTTTGGCAGATTGGGATCAACACTTGCACCAGAAGCAACGCCAATCTGCTAATGAGCTTGATAGATACTTGGAGGAAGAAACATTCGATCGCAGAGACAATTTCAACATTCTTCAATGGTGGTATATTCATTCTTCGAAGTATCCCAACCTTTCTTGTATAGCTCGTGATGTTCTTGTTGTACCAGCTTCCGTGGTACCATCCGAATCAGCTTTTAGTACAAGACATCGTGTGGTAAGCTATTATAGAAGCAGACTGAGCAACAAGACTGTCGAAGCCTTGATCTGCCACCAAGATTGATATAAATCTGATGTTCAGTGTGACATTGTTCAGGAAGACCACTACTATTAACTGAGGTATTTACTTACCTTTCCTTTCCTTGGGTATGCATCATGGTGGCCTTGTATAGTTGTATTGGTCTCACTAGTTACACTTGCTGCTAGGAATTGATTGTTGCTTACTTTCATTCCAGCAATTTTTCTGTACAAATAAGATATAACTAATGAGTTTACAATGGCAGACAAATAGACTGTATGGATCCGCTAATTCTTGCGTCTCTTTTTATGATCTAAATGTGGAGATTTGAGTAAGATTATGACTTATATGAAATGTACTACAAGATATATTGCCATTGTCAATTCTGAAATTTAGTTTTTGTTGGTTTTTCCTCATTAACCAGTCACAAAAGGGTGCTGGACTATACTGTAGAAGCTGACAGAGTTATCATGACAACATATACAAACTTTGTATGGAACTTCACTGTACTTGATTTCATGGCGGATCAGCTTGTTTTAGAGGAGTTGGTCAGAAAGAAATTCTCCAAGTTAGATTTGTTCTATTTTCCTTTATATAAAATTGCATGACTTCAAGTTGTTGTTGCTTCGTCAGGATCAGCTTTGTGGAGCAAGTTTATATATTCTCCAAGTTGTTGTTGCTTCGTCAGGATGAGCTTAGGAGTTTCACAGAGAAACCAAGTTGATTCATGGTGCAAGTTGATTCATGGTGCAAGTTGTTGTTGCTTTGTGGAGCAAGTTGTTGTTTCTTTGTGGAAGTATACATTTTATCCTGTAGTTTAATAATTATCCGAGAGAGTCTAAGCTGCACAGAGATGTTTAATCTGAAGAGAGATTCGGAGTATTTTTATCTGAGAAATACTATTTTGTTGCAGTATATTTTTATCTGAGAAAGTATTTTTTTTCTGAAGAAAGATTTAGAATATGGACATTATTTTTATCTTAGAAAGTATATTTTTTTCTGAAGAAAGATTTAGAATATGGACAGTATTTTTATCTCAGAAACTATATGGACAATTTTTTTATCTCAGAAATACTATAAAAGTATGAATGTTGCAGTATATGGACGTCATAAGTCCCACATAAAAATTAACTGGGCTACCACGTAATCCCACGTACAAAGTGATGGGCAATGTGGCCAAGTCCAAAAGCGTCCAGCAAACAGCCCACTTACATCCTGATTATATGGGACCCTTCCCGAGTTCCAATGGGTACACTCACATCTTAGTTGCTGTGGATTACGTCACTAAGTGGGTAGAAGATATCCCCACTAAAAATGCTGATCACCACACCTCTATTGAGATGCTTAAAGAAGTCATTTTCCCAAGATTTGGAGTCCCTAGATATTCGATGGCTGATGGCGGTTCACACTTCATTCATGGTGTTTTCCGCAAGATGCTCTCTAAGTATGATGTGAACCATAGAGTTGCATCTCCTTATCATCCTCAGTCTAGTGGTCAAGTGGAGTTGAGTAATAGGGAGATCAAATTGATCCTACAAAAGACCGTCAATAGATCTCGAAAGAATTGGTCTAGCAAACTTGACGATGCACTATGGTCTTATAGGACTGCTTATAAGAATCCCATGGGCATGTCAGCGTATAAACTAGTTTACGGTAAGGCCTGTCATTTACCTCTTGAGCTGGAACACAAAGCTTTTTGGGCAATCAAAGAGCTCAACTTTGATTTCAAACTTGCCGGTGAGAAGCGGTTGTTTGATATCAGCTCGTTAGATGAATGGAGGGCCCAGGCATATGAGAATGCCAAGTTGTTCAAGGAAAAGGTTAAGAGATGGCACAACAAACGAATACAGAAACGAGAGTTCAATGTAGGTGATTATGTCCTACTATACAATTCTCGTTTGAGATTCCTTGCAGGCAAGCTTCTCTCTAAATGGGAAGGTCCTTATGTTATCGAGGAAGTATATCGTTCTGGTGCCATCAAAATCAATAACACGGAAGGAAATTTTCCTAGAGTGGTAAATGGGCAAAGAATCAAGCATTACATCTCTGGTACTCCCATAAATGTTGAGACCAATATCATCAATGTCATAACTCCAGAGGAGTACATAAGGGATGTTTATCAGCGTGTTTCAGACCCTAAAAACAAAGAGGTATCTGTTTCGATAAGAGATTGGACTCCGATGCTTTTCCAATAGGAAATTTCCTCCGTTTTGGAATTTTTGGAAAATTAGAAAAATAAAAAGCAGTCCGGAGAGCGCACGAGGCGGCCACAAGCTTGGAAGCCGCCATGTACCCCCCTGGTGGCGGAGGGAGAGCTTGTGGGCACCTCGTGTGCCTCCCGGACTCCGTTTTCTTGCAGAGCACTCCTTCTGGTCCAGAAAAAATCAATATATATTCGCCCGAAGGTTTTGATCTCCGTATCGCACAATTTTCCTCTGTTTTTGTTTTGAGCTTGTTTCTGCCGCAGATCTAGGTCAAGATGTCTTCTCAGGATTCAGAGGGGGAGAGCTATGTGGCTGACTACCTTGCTAACCCCAAGTTCTATGGGGACTTGGAACCATATGGCTGGACCACTGATGAGGAAGAGGACTATGAGCCCAAAGGGAAGGAACAAACGAGTTCCGATGAAGAGGAGGCTCCTCTACCTCAACCTGCAAACACCCATGTGGAGTTCAAGAAGTCAAGCATCCCCAACTCCAAGAAGAAGCCTAATACCATATTTATCCCCTCTCGTTTCTTGCAGGAGAGTAAGCAGGAGCTTTGCCATAGAGTGTTGAAACTTGAGGAGGAAAATGACGATCTAAGGGAGCAGAACTTTTTGCTCAAGTGGAAATTAGACAAGCTCAAGACTGCTTCAACAACTCCACCACCATCACCACCAAAGGAAGACAACTAAGCATTGGTATGGGCAATCCCCTTGGCTTCTGCCAAGATTGGGGGAGTTGCCCTGGTATCGTACCACCTTTATATCTTTTGCTTTTACCTTTGTTTTAGTTCTTTCCTTTTTAGTTTTTTATTTCTTCTCTTAGAGGAGTAAGTCTTTAGTGTTTAGTTTGAGTCTTTTGCTTTTGTCTCTCCCTTGATGTATTTGAGCTTGTGAGCTATATAATAAAGAGTATCCTAGTCAAGGGCTTTGCTTTGTGCCATGATCAAAAGTATGAAAAGAACGATAGCATGAAAGATCATGAGACGATCTTATGGAAAGTGATAACTTCACATATGACATGTATGATGATTGAAACTTGTTGAGAATAAATCAGTATAGACCTCAGTCATTGTTGCAATTAATAAGAAGTAATAAGGAAAGAGAGATTCACATATAAATATATCATCTTAGACACTTTTTACAATTGTGAGCACTCACCAAACTATTACATGCTTAGGAGTAGATGTTGGACAAGGAAGACAACATAATGAATTGTGTTTGCTTGGTTCCAAACAATGTTATATGATTAGAGATCCCTTAGCATGTGACGATTGCTTCCACCTCATGTTAGCCAAAACTCCCGCACCAAGTAGAGATACTACTTGTGCATCCATAAACCTCCAACCCAGTTTTGCCATGAGAGTCCACCATACCTACCTATGGATTGAATAAGATCCTTCAAGTAAGTTGTCATCGGTGCAAGCAATAAAAATTGCTCTCTAATATGTATGATCTATTAGTGTGTGGAAAATAAGCTTTGTACGAACCTGTGATGAGGAAGACATAAAAGCGACAGACTGCATAATAAAGTTCTTTATCACAGGAGGCAATATAAAGTGATGTTCCTCCGCACTAAGAGGACACACATTCAAACCTCAAAAGCGCATGACAACCTCTGCTTCCCTCTGCGAAGGGACTATCTTGTACCTTTACTTTTTGCCCTTGTAAGAGTCATGGTGATCTTCACCAATTCCCTATTTTTGCCTTTGTCTTGGCTACCGTCACATGCTTGGTAAAGATCTATATTCATATATCAACTTGGAGTTGAGTACTTATGCTTTATTATTGTTGACTTTACCCTTGAGGTAAATCGTTGGGAGGCAAAACTATAAGCCCCTATCTTCCTCTGTGTCCAGCTGAAACTTTGACACCATGAGTACCACGTGAGTTGTAACAATTGTGGAAGACAAAAGAGATGATTGAGTATGTGGGTTTGCCTTACAAGCTCTTATTTGACTCTTTCTGATGTTGTGATAAATTGCAATTGCTTCAATGACTTTGGACTGTTGTTGGTTACTTCTCGGTAAGGTTTTTTGCTTAATGCTTTGCTTTGTGAAGGAATTGTTACTTTCCCATAAGAATCTTTATGATGTATTGTTGTTCTATGTGTGATCATGCTTCCCTTATGTCCGTATTAAGTTTTATCGACACCTTCGTCCTTAACATGTGGACATGTTTATGGAACTTGGTTTTCACTTGAGGACAAGCGAGGTCTAAGCTTGGGGGAGTTGATACGTCCATTTTGCATCATGCTTTCATGTTGATATTTATTGCTTTATGGGCTGTTATATTACTTTGTGGAACCATATTTATGCCTTTTCTCTCTTATTTTGCAAGGTTTATTTGAAGAGGGAGAATTCAGGCAGCTGGAATTCTGGACTGGAAAAGGAGCAAATCTTAGTCCACTATTCTGCACATCTCCAAATGCCCTGAAAAGTTACGTGGAATTTTTTGGGGTTATATAAAAAATACTGGGTGAATGAAGTACCAGAGGGGGGCTACCTGGGCGCCACAAGCCCTGCCACCGCCACCCCCCTGGTGGCGGATGGCAAGCTTGTGGGATCCCTGACGGCCCACTAGACCCCCTCTTTTGCTATATGAAGGGTTTCGTTCCAGAAAAAAACAATCGGGAGCTTTTTCGTGGTTTCGCCGCCGCCACGAGGCGGAACTTGAGCAGATCCAATCTAGAGCTCCGGCAAGACGATCCTGCCGGGGAAACTTCCCTCCCGGAGGGGGAAATCATCGCCATCGTCAGCACCAACACTCCTCTCGTCGGAGGGGAGGCATCTTCATCAACATCTTCATCAACACCATCTCCTCTCCAATCCATAGTTCATCTCTAACCAATCTCCGTCTCACGACTCCGATTGGTACTTGTAAGGTTACTAGTAGTGTTGATTACTCTTTGTAGTTGATGCTAGTTGGATTACTTGGTGGAAGAGTTTATGTTCAGATCCTTGATGCTATTCATTACACCTCTGATCATGATTATGATTATGCTTTCTAAGTAGTTACTTTTATTCCTGAGGACATGGGATAAGTCATGTTGATAATAGTCATGTGAGTTTGATATTCGTTCAGTATTTTGATATGTTTTATGTTGTTTTTCCTCTAGTGGTGTTATGTGAACGTCGACTACATAACCCTTCACCATTTTTGGGCCTAGAGGAAGGCATTAGGGAGTAGTAAGTAGATGATGGGTTGCTGGAGTGACACAAGCTTAAACCCCAGTCTCTGCGTTGCTTCGTAAGGGGCTGATTTGGATCCACTAGTTTAATGCTATGGTTAGACGTTGTCTTAATTCTTATTTCATAGTTGCGGATGCTTGTGAGAGGGGTTAATCATAAGTGGGATGCTTGTCCAAGTAAGGGCAGTACCCAAGCGCCGGTCCACCCACATATCAAACTATCAAAGTAACGAACGTGAATCAAATGAACATGATGAAACTAGCATGACAAAAATTCCCGTGTGTCCTCGGGAGCATTTTTCCTCCTATAAGACTTTGTTCAGGCTTGTCCCTTGCTACAAAATGGATTGGGCCACTTGTTGCACTGTTGCTACTACTTGTTACTTGTTACTTTTCACTTGTTACGTTTCACCTCGCTACACCATCACTTGTTACCGCTACTTTCAGTGCTTGCAGTTATTACCTTGCTGAAATCCGTTTATCAGAGCCTTCTGCTCCTCGTTGGGTTCGACACTCTTACTTATCAAAGGACTATGATTGATCCCCTATACTTGTGGGTCATCAGTACACACTATAGAAGAAATTAACTCGTTGAGTGCTAAGATGGATGAGTTAATGAATTTGGTTGCTAGTAGAAGTGCTCCTTTGGATCCCAATGATATGCCCTTGTCTTCTTTGATTGAGAGTAGCAACGCTAGCTTGGACGTTAATTTTGTTGGTAGGAATAACTTTGGCAACAACAATGCTTTTAGAGGAAACTATGTTCCTAGGCCTTTTCCTAGTAACTCCTCTAATAATTTTGGCAACTCCTACAACAATACTCATGGAAATTACAATAAATTACCCTCTCATCTAGAGAGTAATATCAAAGAGTTCATCAACTCTCAAAAGATTTTCAATGCGTCCATAGAGGAAAAGCTACTCAAAATTGACGATTTAGCTAAGAGCGTTGATAGAATGTCTAGTGATGTTGATGCTTTGAAAGTTAGGTGTGCTCCTCCCAAAATCAACATGGATGAAACTTTTAAAGCTATGGGTGTTTCCATGATTGAAAGCCAAGAAAGAACCGCCCAAATTCATGCTAGACATGAATGGCTTAAAAAGGTGTGTTCTCGTGATGAGAATCACGAAGATCTTAAAGTGCTTGGTGTGAGTCCCATTGAATCTTTGTTTTCTTGTGTCAAACCTAATAATTATGGGGCTGGATATGAATCCACTTTGGTTGAAAAGTGCCCCAATGATTCAGAGTCCATCAATCTTGATGCTAAAAGCATTAAAAGTGGAGTTGAAGATGTTAAAACTTTGAGTAGTAATGAAATTACTACCGTGGATTTCAAGGAATTCAATTGTGATAGTTGCTCCTTGATTGAATGCATTTCTTTGATGCAATCCATGTTAAACTCTCCACACGCTTATAGCCAAAACAATGCCTTTACCGATCATATCGTCGAAGCTATGATAAAATCTCTTGAAGAGAAACTTGAATTGGAAGTCTCTATCCCTAGAAATCTTCATGATGAGTGGGAACCTACCATCAAAATCAAAATCAAAAACTATGAATGCAATGCTTTGTGTGATTTGGGTGCTAGTGTTTTTGCGATTCCAAAGTCTTTGTGTGATGTTCTTGGGTTTTAATGAGATTGAAGAGTGTTCTCTTAATTTGCATATTGCTGATTCTACTGTCAAGAAACCCATGGGAAGGATCAATGATGTTCTTATTATTGCAAATAGGAACTATGTACCCGTGGATTTCATTGTGCTTGACATTGATTGCAATCCTACATGCCCTATTATTCTTGGTAGACCTTTCCTAAGGACTATCGGTGCTATCATCGATATGAAGGAAGGGAATATTAGATTTCAATTTCCTTTAAGGAAGGCTATGGAACAATTCCCTAGAAAGAAAATAATATTGCCTTATGAATCCATGATTAGATCCATTTATGGTTTGAGCACCAAAGACGACGATACGTGATTCTATCGCTTTTATGCCTAGCTAAGGGCGTTAAATAATAGCGCTTGTTGGGAGGCAACCCAATGAATTTATCTTTTTCTTTCTGTTTTGTTGCGTCCACACTTTCATAATTCTATTTTGATTGTGTTTTTTGTGTTTCTTTTTGTGTTTGAGCCAAGCAAAACCTTTATGACTAGTCTCGGTAATGGTTGTTTGTGTTGGGGAACGTCGCATGGGAAACAAAAAAATTCCTACGCGCATGAAGACCTATCATGGTGATGTCCATCTATGAGAGGGGATTTCCGATCTACGTACCATTGTAGATCACACAGCAGGAAGCGTTAAGAAACGCGGTTGATGTAGTGGAACGTCCTCACGTCCCTCGATCCGCCCCGCGAACCGTCCCACGAACCGTCCCGCGATCCATCCCACGATCCGCTCCGATCTAGTGTCGAACGGTCGGCACCTCCGCGTTTAGCACACGTACAGCTCGACGGTGATCTCGGACTTATTGATCCAGAAAGAGAGACGGAGAGGTAGATGAGTTCTCCGGCAGCATGACGGTGCTCCGGAGGTTGGTGGTGATCTTATCTCAGCAGGGCTCCGCCCGAGCTCCGCAGATACGCGATCTAGAGGAAAAACCGTGGAGGTATGTGGTCGGGCTGCCGTGGCAAAGTTGTCTCAAATCAGCCCTAATACCTCAGTATATATAGGAGGGAGGTGAGGGACCTTGCCTTGAGGCTCAAGGGATCCCCAAGGGATCGGCCGAAGGGGGGGAGGAGGAATCCTCCTCCAATCCTAGTCCAACTAGGATTGGAAGGTGGAGTCCTTCTCTACTTTCCCACTTCCCCTTTTTTTCTCTTTGATTTTTCTTCTCTCCTGCGCAAGGGCCCTCTTGGGCTTGCCCACCAGCCCACTAAGGGTTGGTGCGGCACCCCTAAGGCCTATGGGCTTCCCCCGGGTGGGCTGCCCCCCACCCCCCGGTGAACATCCGGAACCCATTCGTCACTCCCGGTACATTCCCGGTAATACCAAAAACTTTCCGGTAATCAAATGAGGTCATCCTATATATCAATCTTCGTCTACGGACCATTCCGGAAACCCTCGTGATGACCGTGATCTCATCCGAGACTCCGAAAAACATTCGGTAACCAACCATATAACTCAAATACGCGTAAAACAACACCGAACCTTAAGTGTGCAGACCCTGCGGGTTCGAGAACTATGTAGACATGACCCGAGGGATTCCTCGGTCAATATCCAATAGCAGGAGCTGGATGCCCATATTGGATCCTACATATTCTACGAAGATCTTATCGTTTGAACCTTAGTGCCAACGATTCATATAATCCCGTATGTCATTCCCTTTGTCCTTCGGTATGTTACTTGCCCGAGATTCGATCGTCAGTATCTGCATACCTATTTCAATATCGTTTACCGGCAAGTCTCTTTACTCGTTTCGTAATACAAGATCACGTGACTTACACTAAGTCACATTACTTGCAAGGCTTGTGTGTGATGTTGTATTACCTAGTGGGCCCCGAGATACCTCTCCGTCACACGGAGTGAAAAATCCCAGTCTTGATCCATACTAACTCAACGGACACCTTCGGAGATACCTATAGAGCATCTTTATAGTCACCCAGTTACGTTGTGACGTTTGATACACACAAAGCATTCCTCCGGTGCCAGTGAGTTATATGATCTCATGGTCATAGGAATAAATACTTGACACGCAGAAAGCAGTAGCAACAAAATGACACGATCAACATGCTACGCCCATTAGTTTGGGTCTAGTCCATCACTCAATGATGTGTTCCAGTTATCAAGCAACAACACCTTGTACATAGTCAAAAGACCCTGACTATCCCTGATCAACTGGCTAGCCAACTAGAGGCTTGCTAGGGACAGTGTTTTGTCTATGTATCCACACATGTATCTAAGTCTTCATTCAGTACAATTATAGCATGAATAATAAACGAGTATCTTGATACAGGAATTATAATAACAACTTATTTATCATTGCCTCTAGGGCATAATTCCAACAGTCTCCCACTTGCACTAGAGTCTATAATCTAGTCCTCACATCGCCATGTGAATTACATTGTAATAAATCTAACACCCATACTGTTCTGGTATTGATCATGCTTTGCCCGTGGAAGAGGTTTAGTCAGCAGGTCTGCCTCAGTCAGATCCGTGTGCACTTTGCATATATTCACGTCCTCCTCCTCGACGTAGTCGCGGATGAGGTTGAAGCGTCATTTGATGTGTCTGGTCTTCTTGTGAAACCGTGGTTCCTTTTCTAAGGCAATGGCACCCGTGTTGTCACAAAACATGGTTATTGGATTTAGTGCGCTCGGCATCACTCCAAGATCCGTCATGAACTGCTTCATCCAGACACCCTCCTTAGCTTCCTCCGAGGAAGCCATGTACTCCGCTTCACATGTAGAATCACCTACGGCGCTTTGCTTAGAACTGCACCAGCTTACCGCACCCCCATTAAGAATAAATACGTATCGGGTCTGCGATTTAGAGTCGTCTGGATCCGTGTCAAAGCTTGCATCGACATAACCCTTTATGGCGAGCTCTTTGTCACCTCCATATACGAGAAACATCACCTTAGTCCTTTTCAGGTACTTTAGGATATTCTTGACCGCCGTCCAGTGATCCACTCCTGGATTACTCTGGAACCTGGCTGCCATACTTATGGCTAGGCTAACGTCCGGTCTAGTGCACAGCATTGCATACATGATAGAACCTATGGCTGAAGCATAGGGGACGGAACTCATTGTGTTTCTATCTTCCTCAGTTGCTGAGCACTGAGTCTTACTCAATTTTATACCTTGTAATACTAGCAAGAACCCTTTCTTGGACTGATCCATTTTGAACTTCTTCAAAACTTTATCAAGGTATGTGCTTTTTCAAAGTCATATCACGCGTTTCGATCTATCCCTATAGATCTTAATGCCTAGAATGTAAGCAGCTTATCCTAGGTCCTTCATAGAGAAACTTTTATTCAAGTAACCTTTTATGCTCTCCAAAAGCTCCACGTTGTTTCCAATCAGCAGTATGTCATCCACATATAATATTAGAAACGCCACAGAGCTCCCACTCACTTTCTTTTAAATACAAGATTCTCCAACCACCTGTATAAACCCAAATGCTTTGATCACCTTGTCAAAACGTTTGTTCCAACTACGAGATGCTTGCACCAGTCCATAAGTGGATCGCTGGAGCTTGCACACTTTGTTAGCATTTTTAGGATCGATAAAACCTTCGGGTTGCATCATATACAACTCTTCCTTAAGGAAACCGTTAAGGAACGCCGTTTTGACATCCATCTGCCAGATTTCATAATCGAAAAACGCAGCTATTGCTAACATGATTCGGACGGACTTAAGCATCGCTACGGGTGAGAACGTCTCATCATAGTCAATTCCTTGAACTTGTGAAAAACCCTTTGCCAGAAGTCGAGCTTTATAAACGGTCACATTACCGTCAGCGTCCGTCTTCTTCTTAAAGATCCATTTGTTCTGAATAGCCTTGTGGCCTTCAGGTAGTACTTCCAAAGTCCACACTTTGTTTTCATACATAGATCCTATCTCGGACTTCATGGCCTCCAGCCATTTGTTGGAATCTGGGCCCACCATTGCTTCTTCTTAATTTGCAGGCTCATTGTTGTCCAACAACATAATCGATAAGACGGGATTATCGTACCACTCTGGAGTAGTACGCGGTCTCATCGACCTGCGAGGTTCGACAGGAACTTGATCCGGCGTTTCATGATCATCATCGTTAACTTCCTCCTCAACCGGTGTCAGAATGACAGGGGTTTCCCCTTGCCCTACGCCACCATCAAGAGGGATGAGAGGTTCGACAACCTCATCAAGTTCTATCTTCATCCCACTCAATTCTCTCGAGAGAAACTCCTTCTCGAGAAAAGCTCCGTTCTTAGCAACAAACACTTTGCCCTCGGATTTGAGATAGAAGGTATACCCAACTGTCTCTTTTGGGTAACCTATGAAGACACACTTTTCCGCTTTGGGTTCCAGCCTTTCAGGCTGAAGCTTTTTGACATAAGCATCACATCCCCAAACTTTAAGAAACGACAACTTTGGTCTTTTGCCATACCACAGTTCATATGGTGTCGTCTCAACGGATTTTGATGGTGCCCTATTTAAATTGAATGCAGTTGTTTCTAATGCATAACCCCAAAATGATAACGGCAAATCGGTAAGAGACATCATAGACCGCACCATCTCTAATAAAGTACGATTACGACGTTCGGACACACCATTACGTTGTGGTGTTCCAGGCGGTGTCAACTGTGAAACAATTCCACATTGTCTTAAGTGAGCACCAAACTCGAAACTCACATATTCACCCCCACGATCAGACCGTAGGAACTCGATCTTCTTGTTACGATGATTTTCGACTTCACTCTGAAATTGTTTGAACTTTTCAAATGTTTCAGACTTGTGCTTCATCAAGTAGACATAACAATATCTACTCAAAACGTCAATGAAGGTGAGAAAATAACGATATCCGCCGCGTGCCTCCACACTCATCGGACCACACACATCTGTATGTATGATTTCCAACAAGTCACTTGCACGCTCCATTGTTCCGGAGAACGGAGTTTTAGTCATCTTGCCTATGAGGCATGGTCCGCACGTGTCAAGTGAATCAAAGTCAATTGACTCCAAAAGTCCATCGGCATGGAGTTTCTTCATGCGCTTTACACCAATATGACCTAAGCGGCAGCGCAATAAAAACGTGGCGCTATCATAGTTAACTCTAACTCTTTTGGTCTCAATGTTATGTATATGTGTATTGTCACTATCAAGATTCAATATGAACAATCCTCTCACATTGGGTGCATGACCATAAAGATATTACTCATAGAAATAGAACAACCATTATTCTCTGACTTAAACAAGTAACCATCTCGCAATAAACAAGATCCAGATACAATGTTCATGCTTAACGCACGCACTAAATAACATTTATTCAAGTTCATAACTAATCCTGATGGTAACTGAAGTGAAACTGTGCCGACGACGATTGCATCAACCTTGGAACCATTTCCCACGTGCATCGTCACTTCATCCTTCGCCAGTCTTCGCTTATTTCGCAGTTCCTGTTTCGAGTTGCAAATATGAGCAACAGAAACGGTATCGAATACCCAAGCACTACTACAAGAGCTGGTTAAGTACACATCAATAACATGTATATTGAATATACCTGATTTTTCTTTGGCCGCCTTCTTATCAGCCAGATACTTGGGGCAGTTGTGCTTCCAGTGACCCATATCCTTGCAATAATAGCACTCCGTTTCAGGCTTAGGTCCAGCTTTGGGCTTCTTCGTCGGATTGGCAACAGGCTTGCTGCTCTTCTTCGAATTACCCTTCTTTCCTTTGCCGTTTCTCTTGGAACTAGTGGTCTTATTCACCATCAACACTTGATGCTCTTTACGGAGTTCTAACTCTGCGACATTCAGCATCGTGAATAACTCGCCGGGTGACTTGTTCATCCCTTGCATGTTATAGTTCAAAACGAAGCCCTTATAGCTTGGTGGCAGTGATTGAAGAATTCTGTCAGTGATAGCCTTTTGCGGGAGTTCAATCCCCAGCTCAGCTAGACGGCTTGAGTACCCACACATTTTGAGCACATGTTCACTGACAAACGAATTCTCATCCATCTTGCAAGCATAGAATTTATCGGAGGTTTCGTACCTGTCGATCCGGGTGTTCTTCTGAAAGATAAACTTCAACTCCTGGAACATCTCATATGCTCCATGATTTTCAAAGCAACGTTGAAGTCCCGGTTCTAAGCCATACAAGACTGCACATTGAACTACTGAGTAGTCCTCCTTGCATGCTAACCGAGCATTCTTATCATCTTGGTCAGCCACGGCGGGTGGTTCATCTCGTAGCGCAGCATTAAGGACATAATCCTTCTTCCCAGCTTGCAGGAGCAACTTAAGATTACGAGCCCAGTCTACAAAGTTGCTTCCATCATCTTTCAACTTAGCTTTCTCTAGGAACGTATTAAAATTTAGGGTGACTATCGCGGGAGCCATTGATCTACAACACAAATATATTCAAAGTGGACTTAGACTATGTTCAAGATAATTAGTGTTTAACTAATCAAATTACTTGCTAAACTCCCACTCAAAAAGTACATCTCTCTAGTCATTTCAGTGGTTCATGATCAAATTCCACTAGCTCAAGTCCGAACATCACGTGAGTTGAGGATAGTTTCAGTGGTAAGAATCCCTATGCTAATCATATCAACTATATGATTCATGATCGACCTTTCGGCCTCACGATCATCAAGTATGTGAACGTTGAGTCTATCACACCCGATCATCACGTGGTATCTCAAAACGACAAACTGTAGCAACGGTGTACAGTCGGGGAGAACACAATTTCATCTTGAAATTTTAGTGAGAGATCACCTCATAATGCTACCGTCGTTCTAAGCAAAATAAGGTGCATAAAGGATTAACATCACAAGCAATTCATAAGTGACATGATATGGCCATCATCATGTGCTTCTTGATCTCCATCACCAAAGCACCGACACGATCTTCTTGTCATCGGCGCCACACCATGATCTCCATCAACGTGTCGCCATCGGGGTTGTCGTGCTACTCATGCTATTACTACTAAAGCTACTTCCTAGCAATATAGTAAACGCATCTGCAAGCACAAACATTAGTTTAAAGACAACCCTATGGCTCCTGCCGGTTGTCGTACCATCGACGTGCAAGTCGATATTAACTATTACAACATGATCATCTCATATATCCAATATATCACATCACATCGTCGGCCATATCACATCACAAGCATACCCTGCAAAAACAAGTTAGAAGAATTCTAATTGTTGTTGCATGTTTTACGTGGTGACCATGGGTATCTAGTAGGATCGCATCTTACTTACGCAAACACCACAACGGACATGTATGAATTGCTATTTTAACCTCTCTCCAAGGACCACCTCGGTCAAATCTGATTCAACTAAACTTGGAGAAACCGACACTCACCAGTCATCTTTGAGCAACGGGGTTGCTCGTAGCGATGAAACCAGTCTCTCGTAAGCGTACGAGTAATGTCGGTCCGAGCCGCTTCGATCCAACAATACCACAGAATCAAGAAAAGACTAAGGAGGGCAGCAAATCGCACATCACCGCCCACAAAAACTTTTGTGTTCTACTCGAGATGACATCTACGCATGAACCTAGCTCATGATGACACTGTTGGGGAACGTCGCATGGGAAACAAAAAATTTCCTACGCGCACGAAGACCTATCATGGTGATGTCCATCTACGAGAGGGGATTTCCAATCTATGTACCCTTGTAGATCGCACAGCAGGAAGCTTTAAGAAATGCGGTTGATGTAGTGGGACATCCTCACGTGCCTCAATCCGCCCAGCGAACCGTCCCACGAACCGTCCCGCGATCCGTCCCACGATCCGCTCCGATCTAGTGCCGAACGGACGGCACCTCCGCGTTCAGCACACGTACAGCTCGACGATGATCTCGGCCTTCTTGATCCAACAAGAGAGAAGAGAGGTAGATGAGTTCTCTGGCAGCGTGACGGCGCTCCGGAGGTTGGTGGTGATCTTATCTCAGCAGGGCTCCGCACGAGCTCCGCAGAAACGCGATCTAGAGGAAAAAAACGTGGAGGTATGTGGTCGGGCTGCCGTGGCAAAGTTGTCTCAAATCAGCCCTAATACCTCAGTATAGATAGGACGGAGGGGAGGGACCTTGCCTTGAGGCTCAAGGGGGCCCCAAGGGGTTGGCCGAAGGGGGGTAGGAGGAATCCTCCTCCAATCCTAGTCCAACTAGGATTGGAAGGTGGAGTCCTTCTCTACTTTCCCACTTCCTCTTTTTTTCTTTTTGATTTTTCTTCTCGCCTGCGCAAGGGCCCTCTTGGGCTTGCCCACCAGCCCACTAAGGGCTGGTGCGGCACCCCTAAGGCCTATGGGCTTCCCCCGGGTGGGCTGCCCCCCCCCCCCCCCCGGTGAACATCCGGAACCCATTCGTCACTCCCGGTACATTCTCGGTAATGCCGAAAAAATTCCGGTAATCAAATGAGGTCATCCTATATATCAATATTTGTCTCCAGACCATTCTGGAAACCCTCGTGACGTTCGTGATCTCATCCAGGACTCCGAACAACATTCGGTAACCAACCATATAACTCAAATACACACAAAACAACGCCGAACCTTAAGTCTGCAGACCCTGCGGGTTCGATAACTACGTAGACATGACCCGAGGGACTCCTCGGTCAATATCCAATAGCGGGACCTGGATGCCCATATTGGATCCTACATATTCTACGAAGATCTTATCATTTGAACCTCAGTGCCAAGGATTCATATAATCCCGTATGTCATTCCCTTTGTCCTTCAGTATGTTACTTGCGCGAGATTCGATCGTCAGTATCCGCATACCTATTTCAATCTCGTTTACCGGCAAGTCTCTTTAATCGTTCCGTAATACAAGATCCCATGACTTACACTAAGTTAGATTGCTTGCAAGGCTTGTGTGTGATGTTGTATTACCGAGTGGGCCCCGAGATACCTCTCCGTCACACGGAGTGACAAATCTCAGTCTTGATCCATATTAAGTCAACGGACACCTTCGGAGATACCTGTAGAGCATCTTTATAGTCACCCAGTTACGTTGTGACGTTTGATACACACAAAGCATTCCTCCGGTGCCAGTGAGTTATATGATCTCTTGGTCATAGTAATAAATACTTGACACGCAGAAAACAGTAGCAACAAAATGACACAATCAACATGCTACGTCCATTAGTTTGGGCCTAGTCCATTACATGATTCACCCAATGATGTGATCCAGTTATGAAGCAACAACACCTTGTAGATAGTTAGAAGACCCTGACTATCCCTGATCAACTGGCTAGCCAACTAGAGGCTTGCTAGGGACAGTGTTTTCTCTATGTATCCACACATGTATCTAAGTCTTCATTCAATACAATTATAGCATGGATAATAAACGATTATCTTGATACATGAATTATAATAACAACTTATTTATCATTGCCTCTAGGGCATAATTCCAACAGTTTGATCCTGCTGGAAAAAGACAGAAACTTTTCGCTCACAAGATGATTTTTCGTTTTTATTCAGAAATAGGTTTTGAGTTGATTCTTTTTTGCTGGTAGATATGCTTTTTTCCCAGGCCTTCGTAGTTTTTCAGATTTTTTGAGGTACCATAAGTATACGAAGTATACATATTGCTACAAACTGGTCTATTTTTGACAGATTCTATTTTTGTTGAGTTGGTTGCTTGTTTTGATGAATCTATGGTTAGTATCGGGGGGGGGGGGGTACTAGCAATGGAAAAGTGAGAATATAGTAGCCCAACATCAATATAGATAGAATTCAAGTTTGCTACAATACCAAAAGAAGTGGTAGTTTGTTTTCTTGTGCTAATGTTATCACGAGTTTCTGTTTAAGTTTTGTGTTGTGAAGTTTTCAAGCTTTGGGTGATGTTCTCATGGACGATGAGATAAGGAGTGGAAAGAGCTCAAGCTTGGGGATGCCCAAGGCATCCCAAGCCAAATTCAAGGACACCAAAAAGCCTAAGCTTGGGGATGCCCTGGGAAGGCATCCCCTCTTTCGTCTTCAATCCATCGGTAACATTACTTGGAGCTATATTTTTATTCACCACATGATATGTGTTTTGCTTGGAGCGTCTTGTATCGTAGGAGTCTTTTTTGTTGTTGTGTCACAATCATCCTTGCTGCACACCTTTTTGAGAGAGAGAGACATGCACTCATCGTGATTTTGCTAGAATGCTCATAGTGCTTCACTTATATCTTTTGAGCTAGATACTTTTGCTCTATGTGCTTCACTTATATCTTTTGAGCTAGATACTTTTGCTCTAGTTCTTCACTTATATCTTTAGAGAACGGCGGTACGTGACTTGGTAGTTGGCTTATGCTATGAAAGTAGTCCCAAATGTGATAGGTACCCAAAGACGATACAAAAACCTACATCTTCATGTGCATTGAGTAGAAAGATAAGTTTTGATTCCTCTCAATTAGTTTTGAGACGTGGATTTGGTAATATTAAGAGCTATGTTAGTAGGGTGTTGTGAATCTAGAAATACTTGTGTTGAAGTTAGTGATTCCCGTAGCATGCACGTATGGTGAACCGCTATGTTAGGAAGTCGGAGCATAATTGATCTATTGTTGTCATCCTTTGTGTTGAGCTCGGGATCGCGCGATGGTTAACACCTACCAAACCTTCCCCTCGGAGTATGCGTTTAGCACTTTGTTTCGATTACTAATAAAAACTTTCGCAACAAGTATGTGAGTTCTTCATGACTAATGTGAGTCCATGGTATAGATGCACTTTCACCTTCCACCATTGCTAGCCTCTCTAGTACCATGCAATTCTCGCCGGTGCACAAACCCACCATATGCCTTCCTCAAAACAGCCATCATACCTACCTACTATGGCATTTTCATAGCCATTCCGATATATATTGGCATGCAACTCCCACCGTTCCGTCTCATGACTTGTGTCGTCACTCTCATATTGCCATTGCATGATCGTAAGATAGCTAGCGAGATGTTTCAATGTCATACGCCATGCTAGATCGTTGCACATCCCGGTACACTGTCAGAGGCATTTCCTATAGAGTCATCACCATTTTGAGCTGTGAGTAAATAAAAGTGTGATGATCATCATTATTAGAGCATTGTCCCATGTGAGGAAATAAAAAAAAAGGCCAAAGAGCCCAAAAATTAAAAAAAAGAAAGGAAAAAACGAGGCCTAAGAGCCCAAATGAAAAAAAAGAAAATAGAGAAAAAGAGAGAAGGGACAATGCTACTATCCTTTTTCCACACTTGTGCTTCATAATAGCACCATGTTCTTCATGATTGAGAGCTTCTTGCTTTGTCACTACCATATGCTAGTGGGAATCTTCATTATATAACTTGGCTTGTATATTCCAATGATGGGCTTCCTCAAAATTGCCCTAGGTCTTCGTGAGCAAGCAAGTTGGATGCACACCCACTAGTTTTCCTTTTGAGCTTTCACATACTTATAGCTCTAGTGCATCTCTTGTATGGCAATCCCTACTCATTCACATTGATATCTATTAATGGGCATTTCCATAGCCTTTTGATACGCCGAGTCAATGTGACCATCTCCTCCTTTTTTCTCACAACCACCACCACACTCTATTCCACCTATAGTGCTATATCCATGGCTCACTCTCATGTATTGCGTCATAGTTATAAAAGGTTTGAGAAAGTAAGAGTGCGAAAACAATTACTTGGCCAATTCTGGGGTTGTGCATGATTTACATTAGTTGTGTGAGGATGATGGAGCATAGCGAGACTATATGATTTTGTAGGGATAACTTTCATTGGCCTTGTTATTTTGAAAGTTCATGATTACCTTGCTAGTTTGCTTGAAGTATTATTGTTTTCATGTCAATAGCAAACTATTGTTTCGAATCTTACGGATTTGAACATTCATGTCAAGTGAAATAAGTTGCAAAGGACAACTATGCTAGGTAGCATTCCACATCAAAAATTCATTCTTTATCACTTCCCTACTCGAGGATGAGCAGGAGTTAAGCCTGGGGATGCTTGATACATCTCCAACGTATCTATAATTTTTTATGGTTTCATGCTATTATCTTGTCAAACTTTGGATGTTATGCATGCCTTTTATATATTTTTTGGGACTAACTTGTTAACTCAGTGCCAAGTGCCAGTTCCTGTTTTTTCCATGTTTTTGACCCCTTTCAGAGGAGATTTTGAAACGGAGTCCAAACGGAAGAAAATCCCCGAAAAGATTTTTTTCCGGAACGGAAGAAGATCGGGAAGATTGAGAGACAAGGCAGGGGAGCCTCAGGGGCCCCACAAGCCCCCACCCCGCGGCCAGGGGGAGTCCGCGGCCCACTGGCTTGTGGGCTCCCTGGGCGCCCTCTTCCCTAGGGGTTGCGCCTATAAATTCCCTAAAAATCCCCAAAAAATCTGGAGATCATTGAAATTACTTTTCCGCCGCCGCAGGCTTCTGTCTCCGCAAGATCCCATCTGGGGCACGTTCTGGTGCCCTGCCGGAGGGGAGATTCGGATACGGAGGGCTTCTTCATCAACACCATGACCTCTCCGATGATGCGTGAGTAGTTCACCATAGACCTACGGGTCCATAGCTAGTAACTAGATGGCTTCTTCTCTCTCTTGGATCTTCAATACAAAGTTCTCCATGATCTTCATGGAGATCTATCCGATGTAATCTTCTTTTACGGTGTGTTTGTCGAGATCCGATGAATTGTGGATTTATGATCAGATTATCTATGAATCTTATTTGAGTTTCTTCTGATCTCTCTTATGCATGATTTCATATCCTTGTAATTCTCTTCGAGTTGTGGGTTTTGTCTGGCCAACTAGATCTATGATTCTTGCAATGGGAGAAATGCTTGGTTTTGGGTTCATACCATGCGGTGACCTCACCCAGTGACAGAAGGGGTAGCGAGGCACGCATCATGTTGTTGCCATCAAGGGTAAAAAGATGGGGTTTTCATCATTGGTTTGAGATTATCCCTCTACATCATGTCATCTTGCTTAAGGCGTTACTCTGTTCGTCATGAACTCAATACACTAGATGCATGCTGGATAGCGGTCGATGTGTGGAGTAATAGTAGTAGATGCAGAAAGTATCGGTCTACTTGTCTCGGACATGATACCTATATGTATGATCATTGCCTTAGATATCGTCATGACTTTGTGCAGTTCTATCAATTGCTCGACAGTAATTTGTTCACCCACCATGATATTTGCTATTTTGAGAGAAGCCTCTAGTGAACACTATGGCCCCCAGGGTCTACTCCACACCATATTTTCAGCCTTACACTTTTTACTTCGTTGCACTTTCCGCCTTCGGATCTCACTTTGTAAACAATCTTGAAGGGATTGACAACCCCTTTGAAGCGTTGGGTGCAAGCTTGTTTGTGTTTGCGCAGGTACTCTCGACTTGACAAGACCCTCCTTCTGGATCGATACCTTGGTTCTCAAACTGAGGGAAATACTTACTGCTCCTGTGTTGCATCACCCTTTCCTCTTCAAGGGAAAAACCAACGCAAGGCCAGTCTCCGTCAACGTGTCAATTTCTGGCGCTGTTGTTTGAGAAGTAACAAGATGGAACCTATTGATGTCACTATCCAGCTTGCCAATAG
This sequence comes from Hordeum vulgare subsp. vulgare, assembly GCF_904849725.1. Classification (NCBI taxonomy): domain Eukaryota; kingdom Viridiplantae; phylum Streptophyta; class Magnoliopsida; order Poales; family Poaceae; genus Hordeum; species Hordeum vulgare. Next base: position 108,129,734 of record NC_058518.1, on the reverse strand, counting down.
AGATACTATCTGCCCTTTGGGAATTGTTAGAGATGTTGAAGTCTTGTGTGGTAAAACAAAGTATCCTGCTGATTTTCTCGTTCTTGCTACCACAAAAGATAGCTTTTGTCCCATCATATTTGGCAGACCTTTCCTCAATATTGTCAATGCTCATATTGACTGTGAGAAGCAAACTATCACTGTTGGCTTTGAAGGTGTGTCACATGTGTTCAATTTCTCCAAGTTTGGTAGACAACCTCATGAAAAAGAGTTGCCTAGTAAGGATGAAATTATTGCCCTAGCTTCTATTGTCGTGCCTCCTATTGATCCCTTAGAGCAATACCTGCTTGAGCATGAAAATGATATGCATATGGATGAAAGGGATGAGATAGATAGAGTTATCATTGAAAAATATCCTATCCTTAGGAATAATTTACCTGTTGAACTGCTTGGAGAACCACCCCCACCAAAGGGTGATCCTGTGTTCGAGCTTAAACAGTTGCCTGGTACTCTTAAGTATGCTTATCTCGATGAAAAAGAGATATATCCTGTTATAATTAGTGCTAGCCTCTCATAGCATGAAGAAAAGAAGTTACTAAAAACTCTAAGGAAGCACCGTGCTGCTATTGGATATACTCTTGATGATCTTAAGGGCATTAGTCCCACTCTATGCCAGCACAAGATTAAAATTGATCCTGATTCCAAACCAGTTGCTGATCATCAACGGAGATTAAATCCTAAGATGAAAGAGGTAGTAAGAAAAGGAATACTAAAGCTCCTGGAAGCAGGTATTATCTATCATGTTGCTCATAGTGATTGGGTAAGTCCAGTGCATTGTGTCCCTAAGAATGGAGGTATTACCGTTGTCCCTAATGATAATGATGAATTGATCCCACATAGGATTATTACTGGCTATAGGATGGGGATAGATTTTAGGAAATTGAATAAGACCACTAGGAAAGATCATTACCCTTTGCCTTTTATCGACCAAATGCTAAAAAGACTGTCTAAACATACACACTCCTGCTTTCTAGATGGTTATTCTAGTTTCTCCCGAATACCAGTTGCACAATCTGATCAGGAGAAAACCACTTTCACCTGCCCTTTCGGTACCTTTTCTTATAGACGTATGCCTTTTGGCTTATGTAATGCACCTGCCACCTTTCAAAGATGTATGATGGCTATATTCTCTAACTTTTGTGAAAAGATTGTTGAGGTTTTCATGGATGACTTCTCCGTTTACGGGTCTTCTTTTGATGATTGCCTCATCAACCTTGATCGGGTCTTGCAAAGATGTAAAGATACCAAACTTGTCTTGAATTGGGAGAAGTGCCACTTTATGGTTAATGAAGGCATCATCTTAGGACATAAAATTTCCTAAAGAGGTATTGAAGTCGATAAGGCTAAGGTTGATGCAATCGAGAAAATGCCATGCCCCACAGATATCAAAGGTATAAGAAGTTTCCTTGGTCATGTTTGTTTCTATAGAAGGTTCATTAAGGACTTTTCTAAGATTTCTAGGCCTCTTACCAATCTCTGGCAAAAGGACATTCCTTTTGTTTTTGACGATGATTGTGAGGAAGCCTTCGAAATACTTAAAAAGGCCTTGATAACTGCGCCTATTGTTCAACCACCTGATTGGAACTTACCTTTTGAAATTATGTGTGATGCTAGTGATTATGTTGTTAGCATTGTTCTAGGACAAAGAGTTGATAAGAAGTTGAATGTTATTCACTATGCTAGTAAAACTCTAGACAGTGCCCAAAGAAACTATGCTACTACGAAAAAGGAATTTTTAGCAGTCGTGTTTGCATGTGAAAAGTTCAGGTCTTACATTGTTGATTCCAAAGTCACTATTCACACTGATCACGTTGTTATTAAGTACCTCATGGAAAAGAAAGATACTAAACCTAGACTTATCAGATGGGTTCTCTTGCTACAAGAATTAGATTTGCATCTTGTCGACAGGAAGGGTGCTAAGAACCCCATAGCAGATAACTTGTCTAGGTTGGAGAATGTTCTTGATGACCCACAACCTATTAATGATAGCTTTCCTGATGAACAATTGAATGTCATCAATACTTCATGTAGTACACAGTGGTATGCTGATTATGCAAACTATATCGTTTCCAAATGTATACCACCTAGTTTCACATACCAGCAAAAGAAGAAATTCTTCTTTGATTTGAGACATTACTTCTGGGATGATCCTCACCTTTATAAGGAAGGAGTAGATGGTGTTATTAGACATTGTGTACCTGAACATGAACATGGACATATCCTACAGAAGTGTCACTCCGAGGCCTACGGAGGACACCATGCGGGAGATAGAACTGCACACAAGGTATTGCAATCAGGTTTCTATTGGCCCACTCTCTTCAAGGATGCCTGTAAGTTTGTCTTGTCTTGTGACGAATGTCAAAGAATAGGTAATATCAGTAAACATTAGGAAATGCATATGAATTATTCACTTGTCATTGAACCATTTGATATTTGGGGCTTTGATTATATGTGACCTTTTCCAAAATCCAACGGGTATACTCATATCCTATTTGTTGTTGATTACGTTACTAAGTGGGTAGAAGCTATCCCAACTAGTAGTGCTGATCACAACACCTCTATCAGGATGCTTAAAGAAGTTATTTTCCCTAGATTTGGAGTCCCTAGATATCTAATGACCGATGGTGGTTCACAGTTCATTCATGGCGCTTTCTGTAAAACTCTTGCTAAGTATGATGTCAATCATAGAATTGCATCTCCCTATCATCCTCAGTCCAGTGGTCAAGTAGAGCTAAGTAATAGAGAGATTAAACTAATTCTGCAAAAGACTGTCAATAGTTCTAGAAAGAATTGGTCTAAGAAGCTTGATGATGCACTGTGGGCTTATAGAACTGCCTATAAGAATCCCATGGGCATGTCTCCGTACAAAATGGTTTACGGTAAAGCATGTCATTTACCTCTTGAGCTAGAGCATAAGGCTTATTGGGCAATCAAAGAGCTCAACTTTGATTTCAAACTTGCTGGTGAGAAGAGGTTATTTCATATTAGCTCGCTTGATGAATGGAGAGCTCAGGCATATGAAAATGCCAAGTTGTTCAAAGAAAAGGTTAAGAGGTGGCATGATAAAAGGATACATAAACGTGAGTTCAATGTAGGTGATTATGTATTGCTAGATAATTCTCCTTTAAGATTTTTTGCAGGCAAGCTTTTCTCTAAATGGGAAGGTCCTTACATTGTTGAGGAAGTATATCGTTCCGGTGCCATCAAGATCAACAACACGGAAGGTAATTTTCTGAGAGTGGTAAATGGGCAGAGAATCAAGCATTATATCTCAGGTACTCCCATAAATGTTGAAAGCAATATTATCAATACCATAACTTCGGAGGAGTACATAAGGGATATTTATCAGCCTGTTTCAGACTCCGAAAACGAAGAGGTATGTGATTCGGTAAGTAAACAGACTCCAAAAACAAAGAGGTATGTGATTCAGTAAGTAAACAGACTCCCAAACTTTTCCAGTAGGAGTTTTTCTCCGTTTTGGATTTTTTAGAAAAATAGAAAAATTTAAAGTAGTCCGGAAAGCGTGCGAGGAGGCGACAAGCCTGCCACGCGCGGGCCACCCCCCTGGTCGCGCGTGGGGGCTTGTGACCACCTCGTGTGCCTCCCGGACTCCATTTTCCTGCGGAGTACTCCTTCTGGTCGGGAAAAAATCATTATATATTCTCCCGAAAGGTGTGACCCTCGTATCACGCAATTATCCTCTGTTTTCGTTTCGAGTCTGTTTCTGCCGCAGATTTAGGGCAAGATGTCTTCTCAAGATTCAGAGGGGGAGAGCTATGTGGCCGATTACCTTGCTAACCCCAAGGTCTATGGGGACTTGGATCATTATGGTTGGACCACTAATGAGGAAGAAGATTATGATCCCAAGGGGAAGGGAGGAACAAGTTCTGATGAAGAGGAGGCTCCTCTACCCCAACTTGGAGACACACATGTGGAGTTCAAGAAGTCGAGCCTCCCTGACTCAAGGAAGAAGCCTAAGATTTTGTTTATCCCTTCTCGTCTTTTGTAGGAAAGTAAGCAAGAATTATGCCAAATAGTGCTGGGGCTTGAACAGGAAATTAGCGATCTGAAGGAGCAGAATTTTGTGCTCAAGAAGAAATTAAACAAGTTCAAGACCTCTGCAACAACTCCACCACCATCACCTCCAAAGGAAGACAACTAAGCACGGGTATGTGCAATCCCCATGGCTTGTGCCAAGCTTGGGGGAGTTGCCCCGGTATCGTATCACCATCACATCTTTTGCCTTTACCTTTTCTTAGTTCAATCCTTTTTGGTTTTATCTTCCTCTAGTAGAATAAAGTTCTTAGTGTTTTAGGCTTGAGTTTTGCTTTGTGTCACCCCCGATGTATTCGAGCTCGTGAGTCATATAACAAAGAGTGTCTTAGTTAAGGGCCTTGCTTCATGCCATGATCTGAAAGAAGAGAATGATAAAAGAACAAAAGCATGAAAGATCATGTAATGATCTTATGGAAAGTGACGGCTTCACATATAAAAAGAATGTTGATTGAAACTTGTTGAGGGTAGACAAACTTAGACCTTGGTCATTGTTGCAATTAATAGGAAGTGATAAATAAGAGAGGTTCACATATAAATATATCATCTTGGACACCATCTATGATTGTCAACACTCATTAAACTATTACATGCTTAGAAGTAGATGTTGGACAAGGAAGACAACATAATGAATTATGCCTGCTTGGTTCCAAACAATTATTATATGACTAGAGATCCCTTAGCATGTGACGATTGCTTCCACCCCATATCAGCCAAAACTCCCGCACCAAGTAGAGATACTACTTGTGCATCCATAAACCTTCAACCCAGTTTTGCCATGAGAGTCAACCATACCTACCTATGGATTGAATAAGATCCCTCAAGTAAGTTGTCATCGGTGCAAGCAATAAATAATTGCTCCCTAATTATGTATGATCTATTAGTGTGTGGAAAATAAGCTTTGTACGAACCTGTGATGAGGAAGACATAAAAGCGACGGACTGCATAATAAAGTTCTTTATCATAAATTGCAATTGCTTCAATAACTAAAGGCTATTGGTTGTTATGATAAATTGCAATTGCTTCAATAACTAAAGGCTATCGGTTGTTAATTCTCATTAAGCTTCTTGATCCATACTTTACTTTGTGAAGGAATTATCACTTTAGCATAAGAGATTATATGATGATATTGCTGTTCTAACTATGATCATGATGCCTGCATGTTTGTATCTTGTTTTGTCGACACCTCTCTCTCTAAACATGTGGGCATGGTTATTGATCTCGGTTTTTTGCTTGAGGACAAGTGAGGTCTAAGCTTGGGGGAGTTTATACGTCCATTTTGCATCATGCTTTCATGTCGATATTTATCGCTTTATGGGCTGTTATTACACTTCACGGTACAATACTTATGCCTTTTCTCTCTATTTTGCAAGGTTTACATGAAGAGGGAGAATGCCGACAGCTGGAATTCTGGCCTGAAAAAGGATCAAGTTTGAGATACCTATTCTGTGCAACTCCAAAAGCCGTGAAAATCAACGAGGATTTATTTTGGAATTTATAAAAAATATTGGGCCGAAGAAGTACCAGAGGGGAGCCAGCAGGAGGCCATAAGCCTGCTAGGCGCAGCCTACCCCCCTGGCCGCGCCTAGGGGTCTTGTGGGCTCCCTGTTGGCCCTCTGGCACCCCTCTTTTGCTATAAGGAGGGTTTCGTTCCAGAAAAAATCAGGAGGAGGCTTTCGGGGGGAATCGCCGCCGCCACGAGGCAGAACTTGAGCAGAACCAATCTAGAGCTCCGACAGGGTCGTCCTGCCGGGGAAACTTCCCTCCCGGAGGGGGAAATCGTTGTCATCGTCATCACCAATACTCCTCTCATTAGAGAGGACTCATCACCGTCAACATCTTCATCAGCATCATCTCATCTCCAAACCCTAGTTTATCTCTTGTAACCAATCTCCATCTCGCGACTCCGATTGGTACTTGTAAGGTTGCTAGTAGTGTTAATTACTCTTTGTAGTTGATGCTATTTGGATTACTCGGTGGAAGATTATATGTTCAGATCCTTGATGCTATTCAATACCTCTCTGGTCATGAATATTATTATGATTTGTGAGTAGTTACTTATGTTCCTGAGGACATGGGATAAGTCATGCTATTAGTAGTCATGTAAATTTGGTATTCGTTCGATATTTTGATGCGTTGTATGTTGTTTTTCCTCTAGTGGTGTTATGTGAACGTCGACTACATATCACTTCACCATTATTTGGGCCTAGAGGAAGGCATTGTGAAGTAGTAAGTAGATGATGGGTTGCTAGAGTGAGAGAAGCTTCAACCCTAGTTTATGCGTTGCTTCGTAAGGGGCTGATTTGGATCCACTAGTTTAATGCTATGGTTAGACTTTGTCTTAATTCTTCTTTCGTAGTTGCGGATTCTTGCGAGAGGGGTTAATCATAAGTAGGAGGTTTGTCCAAGTAAGGGCAGCATCCAAGCACCGGTCCACCCACATATCAAACTATCAAAGTAGCGAACGTGAATCATATGAACATGATGAAAACTAGCTTGACAGAAATTCCCATGTGTCCTTGGGAGCGCTTTACCTCCTATAAGAGTTTGTCCAGGCTTGTCCCTTGCTACAAAAGGATTGGGCCACTTTGCTGAACCGTTGTTACTTTTGTTACTTGCTACTTGCTACGAATCATCTTACCACACAACTATCTGTTACTGATAATTTCAGTGCTTGCACAGAATACCTTGCTGAAAACCACTTGTTAGATCCTTCTGCTCCTCGTTGGGTTCGACACTCTTTCTTATCGAAAGGATTACGATAGATCCCCTACACTTGTGGGTCATCACGCCTCCATACTCATCGGACCACACACATCGGTATGTATGATTTCCAACAAGTCACTTGCACGCTCCATTGTTCCGGAGAATGGAGTCTTAGTCATCTTGCCCATGAGGCATGGTTCGCACGTGTCAAGCGAATCAAAGTCAAGTGACTCCAAAAGTCCATCCGTATGGAGTTTCTTCATGCGCTTTACACCAATATAACCTAAGCGACAGTGCCATAAAAACATGGCGCTATCATTGTTAACTCTAACTCTTTTGGTCTCAATGTTATGTATACGTGTATTATCGTTATCAAGATTCAATATGAACAATCCTCTCACATTGGATGCATGACCATAAAAGATATTACTCATAGAAATAGAAAAACCATTATTCTCTAACTTAAATGAGTAACCGTCTCGCAATAAACAAGATCCAGATAAAATGCTCATGCTTAACACACACACTAAATAACATTTATTTAAGTTCATAACTAATCCTGATGGTAACTGAAGTGAAACTGTGCAGACGGTGATTGCATCAACCTTGGAACCATTTCCCATGCGCATCGTCACTTCATCGTTCGCCAGCCTTCGCTTATTCCGCAGTTCCTGTTTCGAGTTGCAAATATGAGCAACAGAATCGGTATCGAATACCCAGGCACTACCACGAGAGCTGGTTAAGTACACATCAATAACATGTATATCACATATACCTGATTTTTCCTTGGTCGCCTTCTTATCAGCCAGATACTTGGGGCAGTTGCGCTTCCAGTGACCCCTACACTTCAATAGTAGCACTCCATTTTAGGCTTAGGTCCAGCTTTGGGTTTCTTCGTCGGATTGGCAAAAGGCTTGCCGCTCTTCTTTGAATTACACTTCTTTCCTTTGTCTTTTCTCTTGAAACTAGTGGTCTTATTCACCATCAACACTTGATGCTCTTTACGAAGTTCTGACTCTGCGACTTTCAGCATCGCGAATAACTCGTCGGGTGACTTGTTCATCCCTTGCATGTTATAGTTCAACATAAAGCTCTTATAGCTTGGTGGCAGTGATTGAAGAATTCTGTCAGCGATAGCCTCTTGCGGGAGTTCAATCCCCAGCTCAGCTAGACGGTTTGTGTACCCAGACATTTTGAGCACATATTCATTGACAAACAAATTCTCCTCCATCTTGCAAGCATAGAATTTATCGGAGGTCTCATGCCTCTCGATCCGGGCGTTCTTCTGAAAGATAAATTTAAACTCCTGGAACATCTCATATGCTCCATGACGCTCAAAGCGACATTGAAGTCCCGTCTCTAAGCCATACAAGACTGCACATTGAACTACTGAGTAGTCCTCCTTGCGTGCTAACCAAGCGTTCTTAGCATCTTGGTCAGCCACGGCGGGTGGTTCATCTCCAAGCGTAGCATTAAGGACATAATGCTTCTTCCCATCTTGCAGGAGCAACTTAAGATTACGAGCCGGGTCTACAAAGTTGCTTCCATCATCTTTCAACTTAGCTTTCTCTAGGAACGTATTAAAATTCAGGGTGACTGTCACGTGAGCCATTGATCTACAACACAAATATTTTCAAAGTGGACTTAGACTATGTTCAAGATAATTAGAGTTTAACTAATCAAATTACTTGCTAAAATCCCACTCAAAAAGTACATCTCTCTAGTCACTTGAGTGGTACATGATCCAATTTCACTAGCTCAAGTCCAATCATCACGTGAGTTGAGGATAGTTTCAGTGGTAAGCATATCTATGCTAATCATATCAACTATACTATTCATGCTTGACCTTTCGGTCTCATGAGTTCCGAGGCCATGTCTTCACATGCTAGGCTCGTCAAGCTTAACCCGAGTGTTCCGCGTGTGCAACTGTTTTGCACCCGTTGTATGTGAAAGTTGAGTCTATCACACCCGATCATCACGTGGTGTCTCGAAACGACGAACTATAGCAATGTTGCATAGTTGGGGAGAACACAATTTCGTCTTGAAATTTTAGTGAGAGATCACCTCATAATGCTACCGTCGTTCTAAGCAAAATAAGGTGCATAAAAGGATTAACATCACATGTAATTCATAAGTGACATGATATGGCCATCATCATGTGCTTCTTGATATCCATCACCAAAGCACCGGCACGATCTTCTTGTCACCGGCGCCACACCATGATCTCCATCATCATGATCTCCATCAACGTGTCGCCATCGGGGTTGTCATGCTACTTATGCTATTACTACTAAAGCTACGTCCTAGCAATATAGTAAACGCATCTGCAAACACAAATGTTAGTTTAAAGACAACCCTATGACTCCTGCCGGTTGTCGTACCATTGACGTGCAAGTCGATATTAACTATTACAACATGATCATCTCATACATCCAATATATCACATCACGTCATTGGCCATGTCATATCACAAGCATACCCTGCAAAAACAAGTTAGACGTCCTCTAATTGTTGTTGCATGTTTTACATGGCTGCTATGGGTATCTAGTAGATCGCATCTTACTTACGCAAAAACCACAACGGAGATGTGCAAATTGCTATTTAACCTCTCCAAGGACCGCCTCGGTCAAAACCAATTCAACTAAAGTTGAAGAAACCGACACCTGCCAGTCATATTTATGCAACGAGGTTGCATGTCAAGCGATGAAACCAGTCTTTCGTAAGCGTACGAATAATGTCGGTCTGGGCCGCTTCAATCCAATAGTACCGCCGAATAGAGAAAAGACTAAGTAGGGCAGCAAATCGAACATCACCGTCCACAAAACCCTTTGTGTTCTACTCGAGATTACATCTACGCATGAACCTAGCTCATGATGCCACTGTTGGGGAACGTCGCATGGGAAACAAAAAAATTCCTACGCGCACGAAGACCTATCATGGTGATGTCCATCTACGAGAGGAGATTTGGATCTACGTACCCTTGTAGATCGCACAGCAGGAAGCGTTAAGAAACACAGTCGATGTAGTGGAACGTCCTCACGTCCCTCGATCCGCCCCGCGAACCATCCCACGAACCGTCCCGCGATCCGTCCCACGATCCGCTCCGATCTAGTGCCGAACGGACGACACCTCCGCGTTCAGCACACGTACAGCTCGACGATGATCTCATCCTTCTTGATCCAGCAAGCAAGACGGAGAAGTAGATGAGTTCTCCGGAAGCGTGACGGTGCTCCGGTGGTGGTGAAGGATCTACTCCTGCAGGTCTCCGCCCGAGCTCCGCGGAAATACGATCTAGAGGTAAAACTATGGTGTCTAGATCTGAGTTGCACGTGGAAAATTTGTCTCAAATTAGCCCTAAATCACCAGTATATATAGGAGAGAGGGGGAGGGACTTGCCTTGAGGTCCAAGCCCCCAAGGTGCGCCGGCCAAGAGGAGGAGGAAGAGTCCTACTCCAATCCTAGTCCAACTAGGATTGGAAAGTGGAGTCCTTCTCTTCCTTCCCACCTTTTCTTTTTTTCTTCGGTTTTTTCTCTCTATGGCGCATAGGCCTTATTTGGTTGTCCCACCAGCCCACTAAGGGCTGGTGCGCCACCCATAAGTCCTTTGGGCTTCCTCCAGGAGGGTTGCCCCCCTCCCGGTGAACTTCCAGAACCCATTCGTCACTCCTGGTACATTCCTGGTAATGCTCGAAAACTTTCCGGTAACCAAATGAAGTCATCCTATATATCAATCTTCGTCTCCGGACCATTCCAGAAACCCTCGTGACATCCATGATCTCATCCGGGACTCCGAACAACATTCGGTAACCACCCATATAACTCAACTTTACTAAAACATCGCCGAACCGTAAGTGTGCAGACCCTGCGGGTTCGAGAACTATGTAGACATGCCCCGAGGTACTCCTCGGTCAATATCAAATAGCAGGACCTGGATCCCCATATTGGATCCTACATATTCTCCGAAGATCTTATCGGTTGAACCTCAGTGTCAAGGATTCATATAATCTCGTATGTCATTCCCTTTGTCCTTCGGTATGTTACTTGCCCGAGATTCGATCATTGGTATCCGCATACCTATTTCAATCTCGTTACCGGCAACTCTCTTTACTCGTTCCGTAATACAAGATCCCGTGACTTACACTTAGTCACATTGCTTCCAAGGCTTGTGTGTGATGTTGTATTACCGAGAGGGCCCCGAGATACCTCTCCGTCACACAGAGTGACAAATCCCGGTCTCGATACATACTAATTCAACGGACACCTTCGGAGATACCTGTAGAGCACCTTTATAGTCACCCAGTTATGTTGTGACATTTGATACACACAAGATCAATATGCTACGTTCATAGTTTGGGTCTAGTCCATCACATGATTCTCCTAATGATGTGATCCAGTTATCAAGCAAGAACACTTTGCACATAGCCAAAAAAAACCTTGACTATCCTTGATCAACTCGCTAGCCAACTAGAGGCTTGCTAGGGACACTGTTGTGTCTATGTATCCACACATGTATCTATGTTTTCATTCAATACAATTATAGCATGGATAATAAACGATTATCTTTAAACAGGAAATATAATAATAACTATTTATCATTGCCCTTAGGGCATATTTCCAACAGTCTCCCACTTGCACTAGAGTCAATAATCTAGTCCTCACATCGCCATGCGATTAACATTGTAATAAATCGAAGACCCATACAGTTCTGGTGTTGATCATGTTTTGCCCGTGGAAGAGGTTTAGTTAACGGGTCTGCTACATTCAGATTCGTGTGCACTTTGCAGATATTCACGTCCTCTCCTTTGACGTAGTTGCGGATGAGGTTGAAGCGTCGTTTGATGAATCCGGTCTTCTTGTGAAACCTTGGTTCCTTTGCTAAGGCAATGACACTAGTGTTGTCACATAATAGAGTCAATGGATCTAGTGCGCTCGGCACAACTCCAAGATTTGTCATGAACTGCTTCATCCAGACACCCTCATTTGTGGCCTCCGAGGCAGCCATGTACTCTGCTTCACATGTAGAATCTGCTATGACGCTCTACTTGGAACTGCACCAGCTTACCGCACCCCCATTAAGAATAAATACGTATCCGGTTTGCGACTTAGAGTCATCTTGATCGGTGTCAAAACTTGCGTCGACGTAACCTTTTACGACGAGCTCTTTGTCACCTCCATACACAAGAAACATTTCCTTAGTCCTTTTCAGGTACTTCAGAATATTCTTGACCGCCGTCCAGTGATCCACTCCTGGATTACTCTGAAACCTACCTGCCATACTTATGGCCAAGCTGACGTCTGGTCTAGTGCACAACATTGCATACATGATAGAACCTACGGCTAAAGCGTAGGGGACGAAACTCATTTGTTCTCTATCTTCAGCAGTTGCTGGGCACTGAGTCTTACTCAATTTTGTACCTTGTAAAACTGGCCAGAACCCTTTCTTGGACTGATCCATTTTGAACTTTTTCAAAACTTTATCAAGGTATGTGCTTTGTGGAAGTCCTATCACGCGTTTTGATCTATCCCTATAGATCTTAATGCCTAGAATGTAAGCAGCTTCTCCTAGGTCCTTGCTACTGCAACAAAAGATCTTCCAACGGCGCCAGAAATAGGTGTGTCAACGACACCAGAAATCCTTCTGCTACGGCTACGCCTTAAGGGACTTCCTAGGAAAATATGCAAAGGATTTCCCCCGTGGCCTTGGAGCCTTGCGTTAGTGTTCCCTCAAAGCGGAAAGGGTGATGTAGCACAGTGGTGGTAAGTATTTCCCTCAGTTTGAGAACCAAGGTATCGATCCAGTGGAGGAGTATCACAAGTGCCTGCACAAACACAAAAAACTTGCTCCCAACGCTATGAAGGGGTTTTCAATCCCTTATAGATTGTTCGCCAAGTGAGAACTGAAAGCGACAAAGTAACAAAGCAAAGTAAAAGCAAAAGTGGAAACGATAGATGTGAATAGACCCGGGGGCCGTAGTGTTTACTAGTGGCTTCTCTCATGAAAGCAAATAGACGGTGGGTGAACAAATTACTGTCGAGCAATTGATAGAACCGCGCAAAGTCGTGACGTCATCTATGGCAATGATTATATCTATAGGCATCACGTCCAAAACAAGTAGACCGATACTTTCTGCATCTACTACTATTACTCCACACATCGACTGCTATCCATCATGTATCTAGTGTATTAAGTCCAAAAGAACAAAGTAACGCCTTAAGAAAGATGACATGATGTAGATGGACAATCTCATATCTACGACAGAGCCCACCTTGTTACCCTTGATGGCAACTACTCAATGTGTGCCTTGCTGCCCCTACTGTCACTCGGAAAGGTCACCACATGGTAAGAACCCAAAACCAAGCACTTATGCCATTGCAAGAATCATAGATCTAGTTGGCCAAACAAAACCCAAGACTCGGAGAGACTTACAAGGATATCAAATCATGCATATAACAAATCAGCAAAGACTCAAATATATATCATAGATAATCTGATCACAAATCCACAATTCATCGGATCTCGACAAACACACCGGCAAAGAAGATTACATCGGATAGATCTCCATGAAGATCATGCAGAACTTTGTATTGAAGATCCAAGAGAGAGAAGAAGCCATCTAGATACTAACTACGGACCCGTAGGTCTGAAATGAACTACTCACGAGTCAATGGAGGGGCGATGATGATGAAGAAGAAGCCCTCCAAATCCAAAGTCCCCTCCGGCAGGGCACCGGGAAGGGTCTCCAGATGAGATCTCACGGAAATGGAAGCTTGCGGCGGCGGAAAATGATTTTCGTGGATCCCCTGATTTTTTTTCTGTATTTTAGGGAATATATAGGCCAAGGATCTAGGTCAGGGGGGTGCCAGGGAGGCCATAAGCCTGCCCACCGCCGCCTCCCCCTGGTGGCGGAGTGGGGGCTTGTGGGCTCCCTGTAGCCCTCCTGGCTTGGCCCACAAGCCCCCTGATCTTCTTTCGTTCGGGAAAAAATCATTTCGGGGATTTTATTCCGTTTGGACTCCGTTCCAAAATCATATCTGAAAAGAGCCAAAAACACAGAAAAAACAAGAACTGGCACTTGGCACTGAATTAATAAGTTAGTCCCAAAAAAGATATAGAAGGTACATAAAACATCCAAAGATGACAAGATAACAGCATGAAACCATCAAAAAGTATAGATACGTTTGAGACGTATCAAGCATCCCCAAGCTTAACTCCTGCTCCTCCTCGAGTAGGGAAGTGATAAAGAATGAATTTTTGATGTTTTTATGATACCTAGCATAGATGTCCTTTGTAACTCCTCTTATGTAACGTGAATGTTCAGATCCATTAGATTCAAAACAATAGTTTGCTATTGACATGGAAACAATAATAATTCAAGCAAACTATCAAGGTAATCATGAACTTTCAAAATAACAAGGCCAAAAGAAAGTTATCCCCACAAAGGCATATAGTCTGGCTATGCTCTATCATCATTGCACAACGAATTTAAATCATGCACAACCCCGGTATTGTCCAAGTAATTGTTTCACACCTTTACTTTCTCAAACCTTTTCAACTCTCACGCAATACATGAGCGTGAGCCATGGTTTTAGCACTATAAGTGGTGTGGAGTGTGGTGGAGGTTGCAAGACAAAAAAGGAGAAGATGGTCACATTAACTAGGCATATCAATGAGTTGTGGAGATGCTCATCAATAGATATCAATGTGAATGAGTAGGGATTGCCATACAAATGATGCACTAGAGCTATGAGTATGCGAACGCTCTTAAAGAAAACTAGCGGGTGTGCATCCAACTTGCTTGCTCACGAAGACCTAAGGCAATTTTGAGGAAGCCTATCATTGGAATATACAAACCAAGTTATATAATGAAAAATTCCCACTAGCTATATGGTGGTGACAAAACGAGAGACTCTCAATCATGGAGATCATGGTGCTTAATATGCACAAGTGTGGAAAGGTGGTAGCATTGTCCCTTCTCTCTTTTTCTCTCTTTTTTTGGTGGGCTCTTTGGCCTCTTTTTTTTGGTGGGCTACTTTGGCCTCTTTTTTCCTCACATGGGACAATGCTCCATTAATGATGATCATCACACTTTCAACTCAAAACTTAGAGCAACGATGACTCTATATGGAATGCCTTCGGTAGTGTACCGTGGCAATGATCTAGCATGGCATAGACATTAATGGAAACATCATGCTAACTATCTTACGATCATGCAATGGCAATGTAGACATGGTGGCACATGTCATGGTGGTAGTTGCATGGCAATATATCTCGGAATGACTTTGAAAAAGCCATTGTAGGTAGGTATGGTGGCTGTTTTGAGGTAGGCTAATGGTGGGTTTTGTGCACCGGCGAAAGTTGCATGGCACTAAGAAGATAGTGATGGTGGAAGGTGAAAGTGCATCTAAACCATGGACTCAACATCAGTAATGAAGAACTCATATACTTGTTGCAAAAGTTTTATTAGTAATCGAAACAAAGCATTCAACGCATACTCCTAGGGGAAGGGTTGGTAGGTATAAACCATCGCGCGATCCCGACCGCCACGCAAAGGATCACAATCAATAGACTAATCATGCTCAGATTTCATCACATAGCGGTTCACCATGCGTGCATGCTACGGGAATCACTAACTTCAACACAAGTATTTCTAGATCCACAACACCCTACTAGCATAACTTCAATATTACCATAACCACAACTCAAAACTAATTGAGATGAATCAAACTTCTCTAACTATTCAATGCACATGAAGGTGGAAGTTTTCGTATCCCTCTGGATAACTACCCCTTTTGAAACTACTTTGAAAGCATAGATCAACTACCAAGCCACGCACCGTTGTGCTCTAAAAGATATAAGTGAAGAACATAGAGCAAAAGTATCTAGCTCAAAAGATATAAGTGAAGCACATGTGAGCTGAATTGTCTACCAAAAGATATAAGTGAAGCTCGACAAAATCACGGTGAGTGCATGTCTCTCTCTCTAGGTGTGCAGCAAGGATGATTGTGACACAACAAAAATAAAATACTCCTACGATACAAGATGCTCCAAGCAAAAACACATAACATGTGGTGAATAAAAATATAGCCCCAAGTAACGTTACCGATGGATTGAAGACGAGAGAGGGGATGCCTTCCCGGGGCATCCCCAAGCTTAGGCTTTTATGGCATCCTTGAATCTCTTGGGGTGCCTTGGGCATCCCCAAGCTTGAGCTCTTGCCACTCTTTATCTCTTTGCCCATAAGAACTTCACCCAAAACTTGAAAACTTCACAACACGAAACTTAAACAGAAACTCGTGATAACATTAGTATGAGAAAGCAAACCAGCACTTCCTTAGGTACTGTAGCAAACTTAAATTCTACTTATGCTGAAGTTGGGTTACTGTATTTTCAATCTTCCATGGCTAATAGCCCCCGATACTATCCATAGTTTCATCAAAATAAGCAACCAACACAACAAAAACAGAATCTGTTAACAGCAGACCAGTCTGTAGCAATATGTATATTTCGTAGACTTCTGGTACTTCAAAAATTCTGAAACATTACGACAGTATGAAGAATTTGCATAGAAATCAGCAGCAAAAAGAATCAACTCAAAATCTCTTACAGAAACAAAATAAAAATTCTTTTCGTGAGTAGAAAGTTTCTGTCATTTCCAGCATGACCAAACGATCATCCCCAAGACTAATCATAACGGTTTTTCTTGGCACAAACGCAAAGAGAAACACAAAAAACACAATCATAACAGAATTATGAAAGTGAGGAAAACATAAAACAGAAAGAAAAAGGATAGATTCGTTGGGTTGCCTCCCAACAAGCGCTTTTGTTTAACGCCCTTAGCTAGGCGAAAGATGATGGGATCACGTATAGTCATCTTTGGTGCTCAAACCATAAGTAGCCCTCATCATAGATTCATAAGGCAATCTTATTTTCTTTCTAGGGAAGTGCTCCATGCCCTTCTTTAAAGGAAATTGAAATCTAATATTCCCTTCCTTCATATCGATGATAGCACCAATAGTCCTTAGGAAAGGTCTACCAAGAATAATGGGACATGAAGGATTGCAATTTATGTCATGTACAATGAAATCCACGGGTACATAGTTCTTATTTGCAACAATAAGAACATCATCGATCCTTCCCATGGGTTTCTTGACAGTAGAATCTGCAAGATGCAAATTAAGAGAACACTCTTCAGTCTCATGAAAACCAAGAATATCACATAAAGACTTTGGAATCGCGGAAACACTAGCACCCAAATCACACAAAGCATTGCACTCATAGTTTTTGATCTTGATTTTGATAGTAGGTTCCCACTCATCATGAAGTTTTCTAGGTATAGAGACTTCTAGTTCGAGCTTCTCTTCAAGAGATTTCATCATAGCATCTACGATATGCGCGGTCAAGGCTTTGCTTTGACTATAAGCATGTGGAGAGTTCGCAATGGATTGCATCAAAGAAATGCATTCAAACAAGGAACAATTATCATAATTGAATTCCTTGAAACCCAAAGTGGGAGTTTCATTACTACCCAAAAATTTGATTTCTTCTACTCCACTCTCCACACCTTTATCATCAAGATAGGTGGACTCCGAATCATTGGGGCATTTTTCAACCAAAGTGGATTCATATCCAGCCCCTCCATAAAAAGGTTTGACATGCGAAAACAAAGATTGAAGAGGAGACACACCAAGCACTTTAAGATCTTCGTGATTTGCATCACTAGAACGCACCCTTTTAAACCATTCATGCCTAGCGCGAATTTGGGCAGTTCTTTCTTTGCTCTCATTCATGGAGACACGCATAGCTTTCAAAGTTTCATCCAAGTTGACCTTGGGAGGAGCGCATCTAACTTTCAAAGCATTAATATCACAAGACATCCTATCAACGCTCTTAGCCAAATCGTCTATTTTGAGTAGTTTTTCCTCTATGGACGCATTGAAAATCTTTTGAGAATTGATGAACTCTTTGATATTACTCTCTAAATCAGAGGGTAATTTGTTGTGATTTCCATAAGTGTTGTTGTAGGAATTGCCATAATTGTTAGAGGAGTTACTAGGAAAAGGCCTAGGAACATAGTTTCCTCTAAAAGCATTGTTGTTGCCAAAATTGTTCCTACCAACAAAATTCACGTCCAAACTAGCATTGCTACTCTCAATCAAAGAAGATAGTGGCATGTCATTAGGATCTACAGTAGCGTTTCTACTAGCAACCAAATTCATCAACTCGTCCATCTTAGCACTAAGCGAGTTAATCTCTTCTATAGCGTGTACCTTTTTGCTAGCAGGCGACCTTTTAGTGTACCACTGAGAGTAGTTGGTCATGATATTGTCTAGGAGTTTTGTAGCATCTCCTAACATGATTTCCATGAACTGTCCACCTGAGGCGGAGTCCAAGATATTGCGAGAAGCGAAATTCAAGCCAGCGTAAAAGATTTGTATAATCATCCACAAACTCAAGCCATGAGCGGGACAATTTCTAATCATAAGCTTCATCCTCTCCCAAGATTGTGCAACGTGTTCATGATCAAGTTGCTTGAAATTCATGATATCGTTATGTAAGGAGATGATATTAGCCGGCGGAAAATACTTGGATATGTAAACATCTTTGTACTTATCCCAAGAATCGATACTATTTCTAGGCAAAGAAGAAAACCAAGTTTTTGCGCGATCTCGCAATGAGAAAGGAAAGAGTTTCAACTTAATCACGTCATTATCCACATCTCTTTTCTTTTGCATATCACAAAGCTCAATGAAGGTATTGAGATGGGATGCGACATGTTCACTAGGAAGGCCAGAGAATTGCTCTTTCATAATAAGATTCAGCAAAGCTGCGTTGAGTTCATACGATTCCGCACTAGTGGCGGGAGCAATCGGAGTACTAATAAAATCATTATTATTGGTACTCGAGAAGTCGCAAAGTTTGGTGTTTTCAGCCATGATGACTTCAACAAACAAACAAGCACACAAGCAATCAAGAAAACCGGCAAAGGAAAACGACAAAAGGCAAAAGGCAAAAGAAAACGGCAAAGGAGAAAGGCAAATAAAACGACAAATGTGAAGTGGGGGAGAGGAAAACGAGAGGCAACTGGCAAGAAAAGTAAATGCAAGAGATGAGTTTCTGAGACCTACTTGGATAGATCTTGATCTCTCCTCCCCGACAACGGCGGCAAAAATACTTCTGCTACTACAACAAAAGACCTTCCAACGGCCAGAAATAGATGTGTCGACGGCACCAGGAATCCTTCTGCTACGGCTACGCCTTAAGGGACTTCCTAGGCAAATATGCAAAGGATTTCCCCCGTGGCCTTGGAGCCTTGCGTTGGTGTTCCCTCGACGCGGAAAGGGTGATATAGCACATCGGTGGTAAGTATTTCCCTCAGTTTGAGAACCAAGGTATCGATCCAGTGGAGGAGTCTCACAAGTGCCTGCACAAACACAAAAAGCTTGCTCCCAACACTATGAACGGGTTGTCAATCCCTTATAGATTGTTCGCCAAGTGAGAACTGAAAGCAACAAAGTAACAAAGCAAAGTAAAAGCAAAAGTGGAAACGATAGATGTGAATAGACCCGGGGGCCGTAGTGTTTACTAGCGGCTTCTCTCATGAAAGAAAAAGGACGGTGGGTGAACCAATTACTGTCGAGCAATTGATAGAACCGCGCAAAGTCGTGACGTCATCTATGGCAATGATTATATCTATAGGCATCACGTCCAAAACAAGTAGACCGATAATTTCTGCATATACTACTATTACTCCACACGTCGACCGCTATCCAGCATGCATCTAGTGTATTAATGTGACAGCCCGAGACCGACGTTCCAGAAGATTCCCCCTTCTTTTCCGTTTTCGTCGTGTGATTAGGAGTATTCGTTGCATCGTCATGTAGTTGCACCATCGCATCATGCATGGCATCATGTCATAGGTGTTTTATCGGTGTGGCTTGTTGC
The DNA here is from genome assembly GCF_904849725.1 of Hordeum vulgare subsp. vulgare. Lineage (NCBI taxonomy): Eukaryota > Viridiplantae > Streptophyta > Magnoliopsida > Poales > Poaceae > Hordeum > Hordeum vulgare. The sequence goes on along the minus strand of NC_058518.1, from coordinate 108,109,993 downwards.
TTCGTGTTGTTGGGTGTTAGTGTTTCGTGAGTGGCGTCGTTTGTTGGCGCGATGAGAGAGGGAGCAAGAGAGCCACCGTTAAACCCCGTTGCACCGCCGACCTAAACCTTCTCCCCTCTTCTCCCCTCCTAAGTTGTTTTGTGGTTTTGCTAAAGATTTCTAACTTAACCCCTCTTCCAAAATATTCGTCTTCTTTTAAAAAAATTCCTTTTATCAACTGCGGGGCAACCCTTAGGGTTTTGTTTTATTTCTCGGCTTGTTTTATTTTAAAACCCTCCCGTTTTATTTTCTCTTTTAAAAGGCTTTTATTTATCCTTTAAATAAAGAGTTTCCTTTTAATTCTTTTAAAAGGGTTTTGATTTTTTTAATTCTTTTAAAAGGAGTTTGATTTTAATCTTTTGTAAAAGGGGTTGATTTTATTCTTTAATAGGAAAAGGGTTTCGATTTTTAATTCGTTTTAAAAAGGTGTCATTTTATTTCTTTTGAAAATGCCCAAAACTATTTCTTATAGTGGGGTACGTTTTTTTAAAGTAGTTAAAAGACATTTTTTTTCTTTATTTTAGTTTTTCTGTTAAAACCTTTTCTTGTGAGTTTATATTTTTTTTACCGTTCTTTTTTAAAAAAAGGAAAAAAATCGGGTTTTGTAAAAAAAAACATCTGGGGGAGGGCCCAGGCCAAGGCCCAGCCGGCCAAGGCCCAGGCCTCCCCTCGCCAGCCTGCCCTAGCGTGCCCAGCGCCTCGCCGCCTCCTTCCCTCGTTCTCCCTGTGCCTCCTCCCGCATGCGCGCGATGCCGCCCCCCCCCAGCGCCATGGCCGCCGCCTCGCCTCTGTCCCGCGTGCGCCGCCGCCTCCCTGCCTCCCTCGCGCCGCCGTGCTCGCCCCTCCGCCGCCTTGCTCTCCCGTCGCCGGCTCCCGAGCGCGGCGCCCCCTTTGCCCGAGACCCTCTGCTGCCGCCGCCAGCCCTCGGCCTCGTCGCACCGCCTACCGCCTCGCCGCCCCCTCGGTCCGCCGCGCCGCCTCTGCGCCGTCTCCTCCTCGAGCCGCGCCGCCTCCGGCGCCGTCTCGCCCCGTCGCTGGCCTCCCTCGCCCGCCGGAGCCGCGCACCTCCGCGCATCAGATGGCCCAAGCTGCTGCGCGTCGCCGTGGTCAGTGCCCCGACCTCGCCCTGTCACAACAGCAGCAACAACTTCAACGTGAGGAGGGAGCTCCCCTTCCCGAGCTGCACCTTCGCCAGGGCGACCTTCATGGCCGAATGGAGTTCAGCCGACCTCCACGCCGGCGAGCGCAGCGCAGGTCGCGTCAGAGTAGGGGCTGGTTCCTTGGGCGCCTCGATCTGGAGCTGCTACCACAAGGAATGGGACCGGCGCCCCATCCCCGACCTCCATCCTCGACCCTTGCCCGGATCCATCCAGCATCCCCATCCAATTTCAGCTTCTCCTCGCCATGGCCTCTGGACTCTCTGTTTCCCCAAAGTGAGCGAGCTTCTGTGCAACTGTAATTCAGAGATTTGGCTAGTTTCATTTTGCAGTAGATGTTACGAGCCGCCGTCGCCTCCTGCGTTCCCTGCTATCACTCGCCTCCAGGCCACGAGCTGCCGTTGCCCTCGCCGCGCCGCCTCCCCTGCCGCTGTTCTCGGCGCCGTGCTGCCGAGTGCTGTTGGAGCCGTTGCTGCTGCTAGGTGCATCTTGCTGTTGTTGCCGTACTTCCTTAGTTGCTGTGGTTGCTGCTAGCTTGGCTTAGCTGCTGCTCGCCTTGGTCCCGCGCGCCCCCGTGCTCGCCCTATTGCTGTTCTGCTACCTTAGGTGTGCCTGTTGCCGAGTGCTGTTGCTAGTTGTCGTAGATGCTGCTGCTGCTGGCTGATGCTTTTGCTGTTAGATGCTAGTCTAGGTAGCTAGTGGCTTGCAGTTGTCCGCTTATTCTAGTCATGATGCTGCGGCTTGCGCCGCCGCACGGACCATCCTCGCCTACCGTGAGTCGTCGACGAGATCGGCAAGTACAACGACGACCTCGACGAACCCCGAGCATCGACGGAGACGTGATCGACTACCGACGCCGAAGACCGCCTGCCGACGTCGAGAGTACGACTACCGTCGACGAGACCGTGTACCACTACTTCAACTACCGGCGTGTGTACGACTACTTCCACGACGACCACGACGTCCGCTTCGACCGGACTCCTCCGATTCACACGCGTCGAAGGTATACCGATGGGACATGTCGTGTACCGTGAGCTAGTGATGTACGGATGTGTGTGTTGTACAAGTCGAATGCGTGTATGCACCGTATTTATGCACCGTTTATTTGCCGTGCACGTCGTCTTCCTTTTCGTCGAGCCTCGACACATGGGAACCCGAGATACGGGATCACCCCACCTTTATTTACCGTTCCCGCACGCGTTCGTATACGTTGGCACCGGTTTCTCCTCGAGTTATCGGGACCGGAACGTTGCCGTGGCATCGTTTCCGATTCGCCGCCTTGTTTTCCTCTCGCTCGCCATGGCGACACCATGCTTATTTCCCTCCTAGTCGTGATGTGTTGAACTCGCATGCATAATGCATCCATGGCATATGTTTTTGTGATGCTTGTTCTTGTGTCGTAGCCCCGTTCAAAGTCCGACGTGCTGTCGACTAGGTTGTCATGTAGGTTCATCGCTCACCCCTTGCCATGTTAATAACATTTAATATTGCCGTGATAATTAACAGGAGTTAATTAAATAGTTAAACGTGGAGTTTCGTCGATATGCAACCCGTTGCATATCGAGCTTCATTTAAGGTGTAGTGTATGTGTGAGGTGTTTTGCCGTGCCATCCCGTGCATCGATGACCTGTTCATGCATCATATTAGGGTATGCATCATGTCTTGCTTTTGTTGTGGTGAATACTTGTGTTGATGTTTGTTTCCGGTTTCCTCCGTCTCGATAGAGTTCCGCAAGCGTGTCGGAATGTGAGGACCGTTCGACTACGTCGGTTCGCTGACTTCACCGAGTTGTTCTTCTTCCAAGCGGGATCTCAGGCAAGATGATCATTTCCCCAGATACCATTACTATCATTGCCATGCTAGTTATTTTGTTGCTACCGTTTATGTCTCGTTGTCTACCACCTGTTAAATATCAGCCTCTCAACAATGCCATGATCACCTTCAACCTGTTCGACCTAGCAAACCACTGAATGGCTATGTTACCGCTTGCTTAACCCTGTGTTAGCGTTGCTAGTTGCAGGTGCAGTTGCTTCCATGCAAAGCATGGGTTCCTTGTTATATCACCATATTAATGATATTTATTTAATGCACCTATATACTTGGTAAAAGGTGGAAGGCTCGGCCTTTCTAGCCTGGTGTTTTGTTCCACCTTTGCCCCCTTAGTTTTCGGCTACCGGTGTTATGTTCCATAAACGAGCGCTCCTAACACGATCGGGGTTGTTATGGGGACCCCCTTGATAATTCGTTTTAGTTTAAAGCTGGTCTGGCAGGGCCCAACTTTGGTACTACTTTTGCCTAATAACTAATGAACTGCATAGGGAGTAATTAACCCGAGGAAATTTAATCAACCCCCGGGCCAGTGCTCCTCATGAGTGTTGGCCCCACCTGAGCGATGTCCGGCGCCCCTCTGGTCACCCGGAGGTTTAGCGATCCCGATGTCTAGCTCATCCGCCGTGTCCTGAGAACGAGGTACGCGACTCCTATCGGGATCGTCGACACGTCGGGCGGCCTTGCTGGATTAGTTTTACCTTTGACGAGATATCTTGTGCATCGGGATTCCGGTGATGCTTTGGGTAATCTCAGAGTTGAGGTTTTCCACTAGGGAATCCGACGAGATCGCGAGCTTCGTGATTGAGGATTTCTATGCGGCTTGTGGTAATTTGTGATGGACTAGTTGGAGCACCCCTGCAGGGTTAAATCTTTCGGAAAGCCGTGCCCGCGGTTATGAGGCAACGTGGATACTTTGTTTAACACTGGTTCTAGATAACTTGAAGTTAACTTAATTAAAACATGCCAACTGTGTGCGTAACCGTGACTGTCTCTTTCGTGAGTTCCTTCTCCGATCGAGGACACGGTGGGGTTATGTCTGACGTAGGTAGGTGTTCAGGATCATTCATTTGATCATCAGTAGTCACGTCCGCTATGCGTAGATCTTCCCCCTCTTATTTCTTGTATTCGTAAGTTAGCCACCATACATGTGCTTAGCCGCTGCTGCAACCTCACCACTTAACCATACCTCACCCATTAAGCTGTGCTAGTCTTGATACCTTTGGAAATGAGATTGCTGAGTCCCCTGTGGCTCACAGATTACTACAACACCAGTTGCAGGTACAGGTAAAGGTTGCTTGACGCGAGCGCGTTGATTGATCATTTGGAGTTGCTTCTTCTTCTTCCTCTTCATCGATCTAGGATGGGTTCCAGGCCGGCAGCCTGGGATAGCAAGGATGGACGTCGTTCTTCTTTTGTCGTTTGTTTTCGTCCGTAGTCGGACCCTGCTCTTACTCTCGATGATTATGTAATGTACTGATGTGACTCTGATGTAGCTTGTGGCGAGTGTAAGCCAACTCTTTATATATCTCGTCTTTTCAGTACATGTACTTGTAACGATATCCATTCTTGCGACACGACGAGATGCGCTTCTATCCCTGACGAGGCCCTCGTGCCAAATTGAGGATAGGGTCGCATCTTGGGCGTGACAATTAAGTCCAAAAGAATAGAGTAACGCCTTAAGCAAGATGACATGATGTAGATGGACAATCTCATATCTACGACAGAGCCCACCTTGTTACCCTTGATGGCAACTACTCAATGTGTGCCTTGTTGCCCCTACTGTCATTGGGAAAGGTCACCACATGGTAAGAACCCAAAACCAAGCACTTCTCCCATTGCAAGAATCATAGATCTAGTTGGCCAAACAAAACCCAAGACTCGGAGAGACTTACAAGGATATCAAATCATGCATATAAGAAATCAGCAAAGACTCAAATATATATCATAGATAATCAGATCACAAATCCACAATTCATCGGATCTCGACAAACACACCGCCAAAGAAGATTACATCGGATAGATCTCCATGAAGATCATGGAGAACTTTGTATTGAAGATCCAAGAGAGAGAAGAAGCCATCTAGCTACTAACTATGGCCCTGTAGGTCTGAAGTGAACTACTCACGAGTCATTGGAGAGGCGATGATGATGATGAAGAAGCCCTCCAACTCCAAAGTCCCCTCCGGCAAGGCACCTGGAAGGGTCTCCAGATGAGATCTCGCGGAAACGGAAGCTTGCGGCGGCGGAAAAGTATTTTTGTGGATCCCCTTATTTTTTGCTGTATTTTAGGGAATATATAGGCCAAGGATCTAGGTCAGGGGGGCGCCAGGGAGGCCACAAGCCTTCCCACCGCCGCCTCCCCCCTGGTGGCGGAGTGGGGGCTTGTGGGCTCCCTGTAGCCCTCCAGGCTTAGCCCACAAGCCCCGTGATCTTCTTCCATTCGGGAAAAAATCATTTCGGGGATTTTATTCTGTTTGGACTCCGTTCCAAAATCATATCTGAAAAGAGCCAAAAACACAGAAAAAACAGGAACTGGCACTTGGCACTGAATTAATAAGTTAGTCCCAAAAAAGATATAGAAGGTACATAAAACATCCAAAGATGACAAGATAACAGCATGAAACCATCGAAAATTATAGATACGTTTGAGACGCATCAGTCCTTCATAGAGAAACTTTTATTCAAGTAATCCTTTATGCTCTCCAAAAGCCCCACGTTGTTTCCAATTAGCAATATGTCGTCCACATATAATATTAGAAACGCCACAGAGCTCCCACTCACTTTCTTGTAAATACAAGATTCACCAACCACTTTTATCAACCAAAATGCTTTGATCACCTCATCAAAGCGCTTATTCCAACTCCGAGATGCTTACACCAGTCCATAAATGGATCGCTGGAGCTTGCATACTTTGTTAGCATTCTTTGGATCGACAAAACTTTCGGGTTGCATCATATACAACTCTTCCTTAAGAAAATCGTTAAGGAACGCCGTTTTGACATCCATCTGCCAGATTTCATAATCGTAAAAGGCAGCTATTGCTAACATGATTCGGACAGACTTAAGAATCGCTATCGGTGAGAAAGTCCCATCGTAGTCAATTCCTCGAACTTGTGAAAAACCCTTTGCCACAAGTCGAGCTTTATAAACGGTCACATTATCGTCTGTGTCTGTCTTCTTCTTATAGATCCATTTGTTCTGAATAGCAGGGTATGTAGATGCACTCCCCTCTCATAGTTGTTTACCTTCATTAACAGGTCTTGGGTGTTCGTAGGATTTTTTTTGTTTCGCATGCAACGTTCCCCAACATAGATAGTCCGGAGAAGTGGTCTCCACAAACAAAACGACACAACGCGGTGCACGTGCGACCCATGCAACAATTAGGGTTTCACCATGGCAATTTTATCCTCACACAATAAGTATAAAGAATCGCGGGATAGGTTGATCCAAGGGTCATGGTGCACAAATCATTGAGGAGTGTACGAGGCATAATACAACATAAATTTAATAGCCAATTCAGTACCAGGGGTGGCAATGGATTCAACCATGTGACAAAGAGGCATTGGAGAGGAAGGCACCAAACATAGAATTGGAGCTGATACGTCTCCGTATATCTACTTTTCCGAACTCTTTTGCCCTTGTTTTGGACTCTAATTTGCATGATTTGAATGGAACTAACCCGAACTGACGTTGTTTTCAGCAGAATTGCCATGGTGCTGTTTTTGTGCAGAAATAAAAGTTCTCGGAATGTCCTGAAAATTTACGGAGAATTTTTCTGGAATAAAATAAAAATACTCGCGCAAAGATCCACCGGAGGGGGCGTGCCAGTGGGCCACAAGCCCCTGGGCCGCGGCCACCCCCCTAGGCCGCACCGTGAGGGATTGTGGGGCCCACGTGGCACCACCGCCCCCAAACTCAGCTCTATATCTTCCGTTTCGCCTGGAAAAAATCAGATAAAAGGTTTCATCGCGTTTTGCGATACGGAGGCGCCGCCACATCCTGTTCTTCATCTGGAGGGCAGATCTGGAGTCCGTTTCGGGCTCCGGAGAGGGGAAATTGTCGCCATCATCATCATCAACCTTTCTCCATCGACAATTCCATGATGCTCTTCATCGTTCGTGAGTAATCTCATTGTAGGCTTGCTGGACGGTGATGAGTTGGATGAGATCTATCATGTAATCGAGTTAGTTCTTGACGGGGATTGATCCCTAGTATCCACTATGTTCTAGATTGATGTTAATACTACTTGGCTATGCTTAATGCTTGTCACTAGGGCCCGAGTGCCATGATTTCAGATCTGAACCTATTATGTTGTCGCAAATATATGTGTGTTTTAGATCCTATCTTGCAAGTTGTAGTCACCTACTATGTGTTATGACCCGGCAACCCCGGAGTGACAATAGCTGGAACAACTCCCGGAGATGACCATAGTATGAGGAGTTCATGTATTCACCGCGTGTTAATGCGTTGGTCCGGTTCTTTATTAAAAGAAGAACCTTAATATCCCGTAGTTTCCATTAGGACCCTGCTGCCACGGGAGGGATGGACAATAGATGTCATGCAAGTTCTTTTACCTAAGCACGTATGACTACATACGGAATACATGCCTACATTAGATTGACTAACGTGAGCTAGTTACATATCTCTCCGTGTTATAACTGTTACATGATGAATCACATCCGTCATACTCATCCATCACCAATCCACTGCCTACAAGTCTTTTACTACTGGTCCTCGCTACGTTACTTTGTCTAGGCTTGTCCCTTGCTACAAAAGGGATTGGGCCACTCTGCTGCTACTGCTCTCACTTTTCTATTACTGTTGCTACTGTTGTTACTTTGCTGCTGCTGCTACTGTTGTTCCTTGATACTCCGCTGTGACTCGTTGCAAGATCTTTTCCGACATTGTTGTCGGGGGAGAATAGTTGCTCGTCAATGTACCTTTTTCTAGCACCATTGATACAACTGTTAGGAATAGTCTGCCGTCAACAGATCGTTTGTGGCACCATTGTTATCAAACTACTTTGCTACTGATACTTTGCTTGCAGACACTAATCTTTCAGGTGTGGTTGAATCTGACACACTCAGCTGCTAATACTTCAGAATATTCTTCCGCTTCTCCTTGGCGAACCAACAAATTTGGGTTGAATACTCTACCCTCAAAAACTGATGTGATCCCATACGCTTGTGGGTTGTCAGGAGCCTAGGGCGAACATCTTCTTAACTCCGAGGAAGACAATGGAGCCACAAACAACCTATGTGTCCTACACTCCTCCTGTCAAATCTGGAGGCGGATGCAGAGGTGATCAAAGGAGATTGGGACGAAGGCGACATGGATAGGATGCTCGATGGAGAAGGACCCAGAGAAGTGGCGGTCATAGACGAAATGGTGCGGAAAGGTGTGAGTGCGAGACCGAGGCGGTCGCTAGCTAGGGTTTCACCATATGTTTTTCATCATCACATGATAAGGAAACACAACTCATACCATAGAGGCGGGTCGATGACATAATCACTGCGGCCAAATATTTTAGTATGAGTCATAAGGCAATCCATAATTTTTATAACCAATCTGGTACTAGTGCGGGAGTGGTGCTCGTGTCGTAATGAAGAGGTATCAAAGAGAGAGGCTCTTAACATGGGATTTGTACCTTAAGATGAAGACGTCAAGGAAAACAATGCGCCACGAATGAACTCTATCTCCCTTTGCTCCTATTGTCGAATCCGGAGGTAGAGGAAGAGGCGGTGAGGGAGGAGTAGGACGAGGGCAACTGAAAAAGGATGCAGAGATGCGCACGTGCGGAAAGAGGTGACAACAAACAAAAGGGTGATGTATGAGACCGGGAGGACTACTAATATTTCACCATGACTTTTATTCCCACATATAAAGAAATGAAGACTCAGATCGCAATTTGACTTAACTGGATTATTAACATGCTCAAAACGTCGAGGAGCCTCCCTGCCGGCCACAAGGAATATATTGAGAATTACTCCCTTCGTTCCTAAATATAAGTCTTTTTAGAGGTTCCACTAAAAGACTACATAAGGATGTACATGAACATACTTTCGAACGTAGATTCACTCATTTTATTTCATATGTAGTCTCCTAGTAAAATGTTTAAAAAGACTTGTATTTAGAAATGGAGTAGATATCCGAGCCGAGCTAGGAAGTATTGGCTACATTTACTTTTATTGTAGGATAATTCAGAAGGCAGTGTGTGTGTTGAGGACACTTTGGTCATTCCACAACTTTTTACCTCCCAAAGTCCCACTCCTTCAATAACTCGCCTAAAAAGGAAAAAAGGAAAATAGTGACACCCATCGACCCAACCTGTCAGTGGCCCGGTCAGTCCGACGGAGCCGATCGGAGACCGCAGAGTGACCGTGGTGGGTAATCCTAATCCCATCCCCACCCCGCCACCACCTACATAATCGCCCCCCTCACACACACCGCATTGTTGTCATAGTACACACTAAATACGAAGGGAAGAGAAGGGGGAAGGAAAACCCAACCAAGAAAGAGGAACTAGTGCACCCAAAGGAGGGTGCTTCTCCGGGAGGCGAAGCGATTAGGTGAGAACCCAGACCGATCCCCACCGCCGCCCTCGGCTGGTCCTCACGCTCTCGATCGATCGCTCGCTCGCGCGCGTCTAGCGGGGGCTCGTCGCGGTGGCGTGCTTTTTCCCCATTTTGTTTTTCAGCATTTTTCTCGACTTTTCAAGCGTTTATTTGAGGTGAGGTCCTCGGTCGTTCTAGGGTTTCGGTCATACCGGTGCCTCCGTCGTATGGCGGGCGAATGTGGGTTCTCGGGGCCCGATTGGTTGCTAGGGTTTGTCAATTTCGGTTTAGACGGTGCTTTATTGCGGGGTTCAGCATCGCTGATCACCAGGGGTTAGTTAGGGTTTCAGAGGACGGGGAACTTTGGATTCCATGCGGTGTGTTCGTACCATTCACGATTACTTTTTACCTAATCCGGGGATTCCACACTTGGTCGCACTAGTTCGGCGGATTTCGTTTCAGTGCGTAGGCGCGAAATGTTTGGCTTCCTGTTTTTTCCCTTTTCCGACCATTTCCTTCTGTTCCTACACTTATTATGGCGTGGATTAGAAATTGTAGGTACTCGTGCTTGTGCATACGAGATACTTTTTGGAAGATCACTTGTGTGGTCAATTGCTATGTGACGAGATGGCGGTTGTTTTTTGCTTCATCCATGCATGATGGTCAGTACCTGTCTAATTTTGTATAACTCATTATTTCAATTCCATGCATTAGTGTTCTGTGGTTGCTTCTGACGTGGTTCGGTGCGTAGTTCCACATACTTCATGCGCGAATGGTGTTCTACAATGAATCCGTTGTGTCATATTGTGAGATTCCTGAAGCTTGGATGCTAATTTTGGGTCTGGTTGTGGGACGGAATTCAGTCTTTGATCTGGTTCTTAACGCTCAAGCTTAGGGGGTCCATTCAATGGCACACTCTTAAGTGCCATCATCTTAGTTGAAGGGTTCTGTTGTAGTGTTTGTGATTTGGATTTAAGCTTCGAGGAGTTTTAATAGTTTCACTTGTTGTTATGGTCATCACACTGACTTCACTTGGAATTCTTATTTCAGTTTGCATTTTGATTGTCACCCTACGTAAAAAATGAATGATATTTGTAATTGGGGAATGTACCTTGACAATTTTTGAACTAAAATATCGGGTTTATTTGGAAGGGTCTTCTAAGTATAATGGGACCCTATAAGATTGCAATAAATATCAAGCACAATGAAATCTATAGACATCTAATTTTTTTTGGCAATTATAAGCACATCATTAATTCTATGTAAGGGTTTTTAATGGTAAAATCCGCAAGATGCAAGTTTAGGGAACACTCTTCAATATTAGTGAGACGAAGCACATCACATAAATATTTAGGTATCTTTAATTGCGTACCAGATACTTTTTTGAAGATCACTTGTGTGGTCAATTGCTCTATGACCAGATACTTGTGATCTACGTTGGGTTTTCTCTAAAGAGGAACGGGTTATCGCAACACATTGTGAGTAAGTATTTCCCTCAGTTATGAAACCAAGGTTTATCGATCCAATAGGAATATCAACCACAACCGTCTTCAGCGGCTGGACACAAAAGAACAAACAACTTGCACCCAACGCTGGTAAGAGGGTTGCCAATCCCCTTTGTCTCATTATTTGCAAGCAAGTGAGACGTGTAGGTAATTGTAAATTGCAAAATAAAATGAAAACAATTAAATGACAGCAATGTGCTACGGCAACAAAAGTCCTTCCTTGGCGCTAGGAATTCTTCTTGTTACTTCTCTGGTTTGCATCGGGTTTTTCCTTGAAGAGGAAAGGGTGATGCAGAACAGGAGCAGTAAGTATTTCCCTCAGTTTGAGAACCAAGGTATCGATCCAAAAGGAGGGTCTCGTCAAGTCCAGAGTACCTATGCAAACACAAACAAGCTTGCACCCAACGCTTCAAAGGGGTTGTCAATCCCTTCAAAATTGTTTGCAAAGTGAGATCTGAAGGCGGAAAGTGCAACGAAGTAAAAAGTGTAAGGCTGAAAATATGGTGTGGAGTAGACCCGGGGGCCATAGTGTTCACTGGAGGCTTCTCTCAAAATAACAAATATCACGGTGGGTGACCAAATTACTGTCGAGCAATTGATAGAACCGCGCAAAGTCATGACGATATCTAAGGCAATGATCATACATATAGGCATCACGTCCGAGACAAGTCGACCGATACTTTTTGCATCTACTACTATTACTCCACACATCGACCGCTATCCAGCATGCATCTAGTGTATTGAGTTCATGACGAACAGAGTAACGCCTTAAGCAAGATGACATGATGTAGAGGGATAATCTCAAACCAATGATGAAAACCCCATCTTTTTACCCTTGATGGCAACAACACGATGCGTGCCTCGCTACCCCTTCTGTCACTGGGTGAGGTCACCGCACGGTATGAACCTAAAACCAAGCACTTCTCCCATTGCAAGAATCATAGATCTAGTTGGCCAGACAAAACCCACAACTCGAAGAGAATTACAAGGATATGAAATCATGCATAAGAGAGATCAGAAGAAACTCAAATAAGATTCATAGATAATCTGATCATAAATCCACAATTCATCGGATCTCGACAAACACACCGCAAAAGAAGATTACATCGGATAGATCTCCATGAAGATCGTGGAGAACTTTGTATTGAAGATCCAAGAGAGAGAAGAAGCCATCTAGTTACTAGCTATGGACCCGTAGGTCTATGGTGAACTACTCACGCATCATCGGAGGGGTCATGGTGTTGATGAAGAAGCCCTCCGTGTCCGAATCCCCCCTCCGGCAGGGCACCAGAACGTGCCCCAGATGGGATCTTGCGGAGACAGAAGCTTGCGGCGGCGGAAAAGTACTTTCGATGATCTCCTGATTTTTTTGGGATTTTTAGGGAATATATAGGCGCAACCCCTAGGTGAGAGGGCGCTCAGGGGGCCCACAAGCCTATGGGCCGCAGGGTGGGGGCTTGTGGGGCCCCTCAGGCTCCCCTGCCTTGGATCCCAAGCTTCCCGATCTTCTTCCGTTTGGACTCTGTTTCAAAATCTCCTCTCAAAGGGGTCAAAAACATGGAAAAAACAGGAATTCACTTGGCACTGAGTTAATAAGTTAGTCCGAGAAAATATATAAAAGGCATGCAAAACATCCAAAGTTTGACAAGATAATAGCATGAAACCATCAAAAATTATAGATACGTTGGAGACGTATCAAGCATCCCCAAGCTTAACTCTTGCTCGTCCTCGAGTAGGGAAGTGATAAAGAATGAATTTTTGATGTGGAATGCTACCTAGCATAGTTGTCCTTTGCAACTTATTTCACGTGACATGAATGTTCAGATCCGTAAGATTCAAAACAATAGTTTGCTATTGACATGAAAACAGTAATACTTCAAGCAACCTAGCAAGGTAATCATGAACTTTCAAAATAACATGGCCAAGGAAAGTTATCCCTACAAAATCATATAGTCTGGCTATGCTCCATCATCCTCACACAACTAATGTAAATCATGCACAACCTCGGAATTGGCCAAGTAATTGTTTTCGCACTCTTACTTTCTCAAACTTTTTATAACTGTCACGCAATACATGAGTGTGAGCCATGGATATAGCACTATAGGTGGAATAGAGTGTGGTGGTGGTTGTGAGACAAAAAGGAGGAGATGGTCACATTGACTCGGCGTATCAAAAGGCTATGGATATGCCCATTAATAGATATCAGTGTGAATGAGTAGGGATTGCCATACAAGAGATGCAATAGAGCTATAAGTATGTGAAAGCTCAAAAGGAAAACTAGTGGGTGTGCATCTAACTTGCTTGCTCACGAAGACCTAGGGCAATTTTGAGGAAGGTCGTCATTGGAATATACAAGCCAAGTTATATAATGAAGATTCCCACTAGCATATGGTAGTGACAAAGCAAGAAGCTCTCAATCATGAAGAACATGGTGCTATTATGAAGCACAAGTGTGGAAAAAGATAGTACCATTGTCCCTTCTCTCTTTTTCTCTCATTTCTTTTTTTTCATTTGGGCTCTTAGGCCTCTTTTTTCTATTTTGTTTTGTTTTGGGGCTCTTTGGCCTCTCTTTTTTCCTCACATGGGACAATGCACTAATAATGATGATCATCACACTTTTATTTACTCACAGCTCAAAACAATGATGACTCCATAGGAAATGCCTCCGGCAGTGTACCGGGATGTGCAACGATCTAGCATGACGTATGACGTTGAAACATCTCGCTAGCTATCTTACGGTCATGCAAAGGCAATATGAGAGTGACGGCACAAGTCATGATACGGAACGGTGGGAGTTGCATGGCAATGTATCTCGGAATGGCTATGAAAATGCCATAGTAGGTAGGTATGGTGGCTGTTTTGAGGAAGGCATATGGTGGGTTTGTGCATCGGCGAGAATTGTGCGGTACTAGAGAGGCTAGCAATGGTGGAAGGTGAAAGTGCATCCATACCATGGACTCACATTAGTCATGAAGAAATCACATACTTGTTGCGAAAGTTTTTATTAGTAATCAAAACAAAGTGCTAAACGCATACTCCGAGGGGAAGGGTTGGTAGGTGTTAACCATCGCGCGATCCCGACCTCAACACAAAGGATGACAATCAATAGATCAATTATGCTCCGACTTCCTAACATAGCGGTTCACTATACGTGCATGCTACGAGAATCACTAACTTCAACACAAGTATTTCTAGATTCACAACACCCTACTAACATAGCTCTTAATATTACCAAATCCACGTCTCAAAACTAATTGAGAGGAATCAAAACTTCTCTTTCTACTCAATGCACATGAAGATGGAGTTTTTTTGCATCCTCTTTGGGTACCTATCACATTTGGGACTACTTTCATAGCATAAGCCAACTACCAAATCACGCACCGCCGTGCTCTAAAGATATAAGTGAAGCACTAGAGTAAAAGTATCTAGCTCAAAAGATATAAGTGAAGCACTATGAGCATTCTAGCAAAATCACGATGAGTGCATGTCTCTATCTCTCAAAAAGGTGTGCAGCAAGGATGATTGTGACACAACAAAATTAAAAGACTCCTAAGATACAATACGCTCCAAGCAAAACACATATCATGTGGTGAAGAAAAATATAGCTCCAAGTAATGTTACCGATGGATTGAAGACGAAAGAGGGGATGCCTTCCCACGACATCCCCAAACTTAGGCTTTTTGGTGTCCTTGAATTGGCTTGGGATGCCTTGGGAATCCCCAAGCTTGAGCTCTTTCCACTCTTTATCTCTTTGTCCATGAGAACATCACCCAAAACTTGAAAACTTTACAACACGAAACTTAAACAGAAACTCGTGATAACATTAGCACAAGAAAACAAACTACCACTTCTTTTGGTACTGTAGAAAACTTGAATTCTATCTATATTGATGTTGGGCTACTGTATTCTCACTTTTCCATGGCTAGTACCCCCCAATACTAACCATAGTTTCATCAAAACAAGCAACCAACTCAACAAAAACAGAAGCTGTCAAAAACAAACCAGCCTGTAGCAATCTGTATACTTCGTATACTTTTGGTACCTCAAAAAATCAGACAAATTACGAAGGCCTGGGAAAAAGGCATTTCAACCAGCAGAAAAACGAATCAACTCAAAAGCTCTTTCTCAATAAAAATGAAAAATCATCTCGTGAGCGAAAAGTTTCTGTCTTTTTCCAGCAGGATCAAACAACCATTACCAAGACTAGTCATAAAGGTTTTGCTTGGCTCAAACACAAAAAGAAACACAAAAAACACAATCACAACAGAATTGTGAAGGTGTGGATGCAACAAAACAGAAATAAAAAGATAAATTCATTGGGTTGCCTCCCAACAAGCGCTATTGTTTAACGCCCTTAGCTAGGCATAAAAGCGATAGAATCACGTATCGTCGTCTTTGGTGCTCAAACCATAAGTGGCCCTCATCATGGATTCATGAGGCAATCTTATTTCTTTCTAGGAAAGTGTTCCATGCCCTTCCTTAAAGGAAAATGAAATCTAATATTCCCTTCCTTCATATAAATGATAGCACCGATAGTCCTTAGGAAAGGTCTACCAAGAATAATAGGGCATGTAGGATTGCAATCAATGTCAAGCACAATGAAATCCACGGGTACATAGTTCCTATTTGAAATAATAAAAACATCATTGATCCTTCCCATGGGTTTCTTGACAGTAGAATCAGCAAGATGCAAATTAAGAGAACACTCTTCAATCTCATTAAAACCCAGAACATCACATAAAGACTTTGGAATCGCAGAAACACTAGCACCCAAATCACACAAAGCATTGTATTCATAGTTTTTGATTTTGATTTTGATGGTAGGTTCCCACTCATCATGAAGCTTTCTAGGGATAAGGACTTCCAATTCAAGTTTCTCTTCAAGAGATTTTATCATAGCTTCGACGATATGATCGGTAAAGGCTTTGTTTTGGCTATAAGCGTGTGGAGAGTTTAACATGGATTGCATCAAAGAAATGCATTCAATCAAGGAGCAACTATCATAATTGAATTCTTTGAAATCCACGGTAGTAATTTCATTACTACTCAAAGTTTTAACGTCTTCTACTCCACTTTCAATGCTTTTAGCATCAAGATAGATGGACCCCGAATCATTGGGGCACTTTTCAACCAAAGTGGATTCATATCCAGCCCCATAATCATTAGGTTTGATACAAAAAAACAAAGATTCAATGGTAGTCACACCAAGCACTTTAAGATCTTTGTGATTCTCATCACGAGAACACACCTTTTTAAGCCATTCATGTCTAGCACGAATTTGGGCGGTTCTTTCTTGGCTCTCAATCATGGGAACACGCATAGCTTTCAAAGTTTCATCCATGTTGATTTTGGGAGGAGCACATCTAACTTTCAAAGCATCAACATCACTAGAAATTCTATAAACACTCTTAGCCAAATCGTCAATTTTGAGTAGTTTTTCCTCTATGGACGCATTGAAAATCTTTTGAGAGTTGATGAACCCTTTGATATTACTCTCTAGATTAGAGGGTAATTTATCGTAATTTCCATGAGTATTGTTGTAGGAGTTGCCAAAATTATTAGAGGAGTTACTAGGAAAAGGCCTAGGAACATAGTTTCCTCTAAAAGCATTGTTGTTGCCAAAGTTATTCCTACCAACAAAATTAACGTCCAAGCTAGCGTTGCTACTCTCAATCAAACAAGACAAGGTTATATCATTGGGATCCAAAGGAGCACTTCTACCAGCAACCAAATTCATTAACTCGTTCATATTAGCACTCAACGAGTTAATTTCTTCTATAGCGTGTACCTTCTTACTAGTAGGTGACCTTTCAGTGTGCCACTGAGAGTAGTTTGTCATGATGTTATCTAGGATTTTTGTGGCTTCCCCTAACGTGATTTCCATGAACGTTCCACCTGAGTCAGAGTCCAAGATATTTCTAGAAGCGAAATTGAAGCCAGCATAAAAGATTTGAATAATCATCCAAAGACTCAAGCCATGAGCGGGACAATTTCTAATCATTAATTTCATTCTCTCCCAAGATTGTGCAACTTGTTCATTATCAAGTTGCTTGAAATTCATGATATCATTAGGGAGAGAGATGATCTTAGCCGGCGGAAAATACTTGGAAATATAAGCATCTTTGCACTTATCCCAAGAATCGATACTATTTTTGGGCAAAGAAGAAAACCAAGTTTTTGCGCGATCTCGCAACGAGAAAGGAAAAAGCTTCAATTTAATCACGTCATTATCCACATCTTTCTTCTTTTGCATATCGCAAAGCTCAATGAAGGTATTGAGATGGGATGCGGCATCTTCACTAGGAAAGCCAGAGAATTGCTCTTTCATAACAAGATTCAGCAAAGCAACATTGATTTCGTATGACTCTGCACTAGTGGCGGGAGCAATCGGAGTACTAATAAAATCATTATTATTAGTATTCGAGAAGTCACAAAGTTTTGTGTTTTCATTCATGGTGACTTCGGCAAGCAGGCAAGCACACAAGCAAACAAGAACAAGCGAGGAAAAAGGGTGAACGAAAAGGCAAACGGAAAAGAAAAACGAAAAAGGAAAAATGTGAAGTGGGGGAGAGGAAAACGAGAGGCAACTAGAAAACAAAGTAAATGCAATAGATGAGTTTGCGACACCTACTTGGATGAGTTCTTGACTTGATCTTCCTCCCCGGCAACGGCGTCAGAAATTCTTCTGCTACGACAACAAAAGTCCTTCCTTGGCGCTAGGAATTCTTCTTGTTACTTCTCTGGTTTGTGTCGGTTTTTTCCTTGAAGAGGAAAGGGTGATGCAGCACAGGAGCACTAAGTATTTCCCTCAGTTTGAGAACCAAGGTATCGATCCAGAAGGAGGGTCTCGTCAAGTCCAGAGTACCTGCGCAAACACAAACAAGCTTGCACCCAACGCTTCAAAGGGGTTGTGAATCCCTTCAAGATTGTTTGCAAAGTGAGATCTGAAGGCGGAAAGTGCAACGAAGTAAAAAGTGTAAGGCTGAAAATATGGTGTGGAGTAGACCCGGGGGCCATAGTGTTCACTAGAGGCTTCTCTCAAAATAGCAAATATCACGGTGGGTGAACAAATTACTATCGAGCAATTGATAGAACCACGCAAAGTCATGACGATATCGAAGGCAATGATCATACATATAGGCATCACGTCCGAGACAAGTGGACCGATACTTTTTGCATCTACTACTATTACTCCACACATCAACCGCTATCCAGCATGCATCTAGTGTATTGAGTTCATGACGAACAGAGTAACGCCTTAAGCAAGATGACATGATGTAGAGGGATAATCTCAAACCAATGATGAAAACCCCATCTGTTTCAAAATCTCCTCTGAAAGGGTCAAAAACATGGAAAAAACAGGAACTGACACTTGGCACTGAGTTAATAAGTTAATCCCAGAAAATATATAAAAGGCATGCAAAACATCCAAAGTTTGACAAGATAATAGCATGAAACCATAAAAAATTATGGATACGTTGGAGACGTATCACAATGTATTGAAGGTTTTGTAAATAAATGGTGAATAGACCTGGGGGCATAGTTTTCCCTAATGGCATCTCTCATGAAAACAACATACGAAGGGTAAACAAATTACCATTGGGCAACTGATAGAAAAAGCGGATAGTTATGTGATATTCACGGCAATGATCATGTGTATATATGCACATGTCCATAAACAAATAGGTCGACTCCTGCTTGCACCTATTACTATTACTCCACTCATTGATCGCTATCCAGCATGTGTCTAGAGTATTAAGTAAAACAGAGTAATGCATGGAGAACAATGCCATGATGTAGACAAATTAAACTCAAGAAATATGAATAAACCCCATAGTGTTATCCTTAGTAGGAGCAACACAAAGATGCATCTTGTCCCCTTCTATTACTGGGATATAGAAATTCGCCAGGTTGAACCTACTACAACACACCTCTCTCACCGAAGAAATCTCAATCTAGTTGGCCAAACTATTTTAATAGATCAGAGAGAATTATGAAAGCTATCATAATCATGCACATAATAATCATATTAGTATTCAGAGAATACTCAAATATTTATCATGAATAATCTGAACATAAACCCACAATTCATCGGATCCCAACAAACGCACCGCATAAAAGAATTACATCATATGGATCAAAGCAAAGATGTGATGATCATTATATTGAAGATCAAGAGAGAGAGAGATTGCCATCTAGGTACTAGCTATGGACCCGTAGGTCTATGGTGAACTACTCACACATCATTACAAGGGCAACAAGGTTGACGAAGTGGCCCTTCGTGATTGATCCCCCATACGACAAGGTGCCGGAACGGAGCACCAGATGGCCTCCCGTCGGAACAGAGAATTGCGGTGGTGTAAAAATTGTTTGGGGACTGCCTCGAGGGTTTTTAGGATATATGAGAATTTATAAGCCAGAGAACAGAGTCGGGAGGGCCTCGAGGGGCCCACAAGCCATCAGGCTGCCCCCCAAGCGCACTAGGTTGGCTTGTGGGGCCCTCGAGTGGCCTCCAGCCTTCTTCCGATACTCGTTGGTCTTCTTTTGGTACAGAAAATATCTCCAAAAAGGTTCAGGTCAATTGGACTTTGTTTGGTATTGAAAACCTGAAAAGTGAAAAACATGCAAAAAACAGCTCGCACTAGGCACTGGGTCAATATGTTATTACTAAAAAATAATATAAAATGGCAAATAAATACCCAAAAAGTATCCTAGAATGGTAATGTATCAGCATGGAACAATCGAAAATTATAGATACATTGGAGACGTATCAAGCCGCACCACAAGCCATGGCGCAACCCTCCTCTCTCTCTCACGTAGTACTTCTCCATTGTCATGATCGTGGTACTGCTTGACGAAGCCATGCCGAGATCGCACCGGAGAACTCAGCTACTACTTCACCTCCGCTCGCTGGATCTAGGTGGTGAAAGCGTCATCGAGTTGTACGTGTGCTGGAAGCGGAGGTGTCGTCCGTTCGATGCTAGATCAATACAGATCATGATTGGATCGCGGGACAGATCGTGATTGTTTAACCACGTTTCTTAACGCTTCTGCCTAGTGATCTAGAAGGGTATGTAGATGCACTCCCCTCTCGTAGCTGTATACCTCCATAGATAGATCTTGGGTGTTCGTAGGAATTTTTTTGTTTCCCCTGCAAAGTTCCCCAACATAGATGGTCCGGAGAAGTGGTCTCCGCAGACAAAACGACACAACATGGTGCACGTGCGACCCATGCAACCATCAGGGTTTCACCATGGCAATTTTATCCTCACATAATAGGTATAAAGAATCTCGGGATAGGTTGATCGAAGGGTCATGGTGCACAAATCGTTGAGGAGTGTACATGCCATAATATAATATAAATTTAATAGCCAATTTAGTACCAGGGGTGGCAATGGATTCAACCATGCGACAAAGAGGCATTGGAGAGGAAGGCACCAAACATAGAGTTTGGAGCCTATGGCGAACATCTTCTCGACTCCGAGGAAGACAATGGAGCCACAAACAACCTATGTGTCCTACACTGCTCCTGTCAAATCTGGAGGCGGATGGAGAGGTGATCAAAGGCGATTGGGACGAAGGCGACATGGATAGGATGCTCGATGGAGAAGGACCCGGAGAGGTGGCAGTCATAGACGAAAGGGTGCGGAGAGGAGTGAGTGCGAGACCGGGGCGGTGGCTAGCTAGGGTTTCACCATATGTTTTTTATCGTCACATGATAAAGAAACACGCAACTCATAGCATAGGGGCGGGTCGATGAGATAATCATTGCGGCCAAATATTTTAGTATGAGTCATAAGGCAATCCATAATTTTTATAAGCAATCTGGTACTAGCGCGGGGGTGGTGCTCGTGTCGTAATGAAGAGGTATCTAAGAGAGAGGTTCTTAACATGGAATCTGGACCTTAAGATGAAGACGTCAAGGAAAACAATGCGCCACAAATGAACTCTATCTCCCTTTGTTCCTATTGCCGAGTCCGGAGGTAGAGGGAGAGGCGATGAGGGAGAAGTAGGACGAGGGCAACTGAAAAAGGATGCAGAGATGCGTAGGTGCGGAACGAGGTGACGGCAAACAAAAGGGTGACGTATCACACCCGGATGACTATTACTATTTCACCGTGACTTTTATCCCCACGTGTAAAGAAATGAAGACTCAGATCGCAGGTCGACTCAACTAGATTATCAACATGCTCAAAACGTCGAGGAGCCTCCCTGCCGGCCAGAAGGAATCTATTGAGAATTACTCCCTTCATTCCTAAATATAAGTCATTTTAGAGGTTCTGTTAATAGACTACATACGAATGTATATGAACATACTTTAGAACGTAGATTCACTCATTTTGTTTCGTATGTAGTCTCCTAGTAAAATCTTTAAAAAGACTTGTATTTATAAATGGAGTAGATATCCGAGCCGAGCTAGGAAGTGTTGGCTACATTTACTTTTATTGTAGGATAATTCTGAAGGCAGTGTGTGTGTTGAGGACACTTTGGTCATTCCACAATTTTTACCTCCCAAAGTCCCACTCCCCCCATCAACTCGCCTAAAAAGAAAAAAGAAAAATAGTGACACCCATCGACCCAACCTGTCAGTGGCCCGGTCGCTCCGACGCAGCCGATCGGAGACCGCGGAGTAACTGTGGTGGGTAATCCAAATCCCATCCCCACCCCGCCACCACCTACATAATCGCTCCCCTCACACACACCTCATTGTTGACACGGTGCATATTAAACACAAAGGTGAGAGAAGGGGGGAAGGAAAACCCAACCAAGAAAGAGCAACCAGTGCACCAAAAGGAGGATGCTTCTCCGGGAGGCGAAGCGATCAGGTGAGAATCCACACCGATCCCCACCGCCGCCCTCGGTTCGTCCTCACGCTCTCGACCGATCGCTCGCTCACGCGCGTCTCGCGGGGGCTCGTCGCGGTGGCGTGCTTTTTCCCCCTTTTGTTTTTCGGCATTTTTCTCGATTTTTCAAGCGTTTATTTGGGGCGAGGTCCTCGGTCGTTCTAGGGTTTCGGTCGTCCCGGTGCTTCCGCCGTATGGCAGGCGAATGTGGGTTGTCGGGGCCCGATTGATTGCTAGGGTTTGTCAATTTCGGTTTAGACGGTGCTTTATTGTGGGGTTTAGCATCACTGATCACCAAGGGTTAGTTAGGGCTTTAGAGGATGGGGAACTTTGGATTCCGCGCAGTGTGTTCGTACCATTTGCGATTACTTTTTGCCTAATCCGCCGATTTCACACTTGTTCGCGCTAGTTCGGCGGATTTCGTTTCAGTGCGTAGGTGCGAAATGTTTGGCTTCCTGTTTTTTCCCTTTTCCGGCCATTTCCTCGTGTTCCTATACCTGTTATGGCATGGATTAGAAATTTTTGGTACTAGTGCTTGTGCGTACCAGATACTTTTTGGAAGATCACTTGTGTGGTCAATTGCTCTGTGACGAGATGACGATTGTTTTTTGCTTCATCCGTGCAGGATGGTTAGTACCTGTTTAATTGTGTATAACTCATTATTTCAATTCCGTGCATTAGTGATGTGTGGTTGCTTGTGATGTGGTTCGGTGCGTAGTTCCACATACTTCATGAGCGAATGGTGTTCTACAATGAATGCATTGTGTCATATTGTGAGATTCCTGAAGCTTGGATGCTAATTTTGGGTCTGGTTGTGGGACGGAATTCAGTCTTTGATCTGGTTCTTGTCGCTCAAGCTCAGGGGGTCCATTCAATGGCACACTGTGAAGTGTTATCATCTTAGTTGAAGGGTTGTGTTGTGGTGTTTGTGATTTGGATTTAAGCTTCGAGGAGTTTTAATAGTTTCACTTGTTGTTATGGTCATCACAATGACTTTACTTGGAATTCTTGTTTCAGTTTGAATTTTGATTGTCTCCCTGCATAAAAAATGAATGATTTTTGTAATTGGGGAATGTACCTTGACAATTTTTGAACTAAAATACCGGATTTATTTGGAAGGGTCTTCTAAGTATAATGTGACCTATAGGATTGCAATCAATATCAAGCAGAATGAAATATATAGACATATAATTTTTATTTGCAATTATAAGCACATCATTAATTCTACGTAAGGGTTTTTTTATGGTAAAATCCGCAAGATGCAAGTTTAGGGAACACTCTTCAATATTAGTGAGACCAAGCACATCACATAAAGATTTATGTATAGTTGAAACACTAGCACCAAGGTCACACAAAGCATGGCATTCATATTTATTTATATTAATTTCAATAGTAGGTTCCCACTCATGATGCAACTTTCTAGGAATAGAAACTTCAAGTTCAAGTTTCTCATCATAAGCTTTTACCATAGATTCTACTATACGTTGAGTAAAAGCTTTGTTTTGTTCATAAGCATTGGGTGAGCTAACAATGGATTGCAGCAAGGAAAGAAATTCTATTAAAGAGAAATTATAGCAATTAAAGTCCTTGTAATCCAATATAGTAGGCACATCACTAGTTAAAGTTTCGAACTCCACGAACCCACCTTTTTCAGTTTTAGCATAAAAATTATCACCCTCCAAGAAAACGGGATGCTCCTTACCTAGAGTTGAATCATATCCAATCCCTTTATCATTAATATTCACATAAGTAAACAATGATTCAATAGGAGAAGTATCAACCATTTTAAGATCTTCATCATGATTCGTAAGGGGGAAAGACGGTTTAACGACCATCCTAATTACTAGAGAGGTTTGCTTATCGGAGATTTTTCCTAATGACTCTTCGGTGTGAGAAAATTGCGATTGGAGGTTAGACACTTCTTTATTAATTTCATCAAGTTGTTTACTAATAGCATGTCACAAAGTTGAATGTTCCTTTACTTCACAAGCAAAGAATTTATTGTGCTCATATTGCGAAGTCATGAAGGTTCTCATAGAACCTTCTATTTTCGACATTCTTTGGTAGTAAGGGATAGTGTAGAATCTATCTTGAGACATGGTGACCGAGCAAGCAAAGTAACAAGTAGGAGAAGTAAACTAGAGAGCGAAGATGCAAACTAGTGACAAGCTAAGCAAACAAAGATAAATATTTTGTATTTTTTTGTGAGAAAAACTAAATATACCAACAAATAAAAAGAGGAACAAGTGAATGAAAATTTGTTTGAAGTTACTTGGTTGTTGGTGATGATATTCCCCGACAACGGCGCCAGAAATTCTTCTTGATGCTTATGATCTACGTTGGATTTTCTCTGAAGAGGAACGGGTTATCGCAACACAATGTGAGTAAGTATTTCCCTCAGTTATGAAACCAAGGTTTATTGATCCAATAGGAATATCAACCACAACCGTCTTCAGCGGCTGGACACAAAAGAACAAACAGCTTGCACCCAACGCTGGTAAGAGGGTTGCCAATCCCCTTCGTCTCATTATTTGCAAGCAAGTGAGATGTGTAGGTAATTGTAAATTGCAAAATAAAATGAAAACAATTAAATGGCAGCAAGGTATTGAAGGTTTTGTAAATAAATGGTGAATAGATCCCGGGGCCATAGTTTTCCCTAATGGCATCTCTCATGAAAACAACATACGAAGGGTAAACAAATTACCATTGGGCAACTGATAGAAAAAGCGGATAGTTATGTGACATTCATGGCAATGATCATGTGTATATAGGCACATGTCCATAAACAAATAGGTCGACTCCTGCCTGCACCTATTACTATTACTCCACTCATCGATCGCTATCCAGCATGCGTCTAGAGTATTAAGTAAAACAGAGTAATGCATGGAGAACGATGCCATGATGTAGACAAATTAAACTCAAACAATATGAATAAACCACATAATGTTATCCTTAGTAGGAGAAACAGAAAGATGCATCTTGTCCCCTTCTATCATTGGGATATAGAAATTCGCCAGGTTGAACCTACTACAACACACCTCTCTCACTGAAGAAATCTCAATCTAGTTGGCCAAACTATTTTAATAGATCGGAGAGAATTACAAAAGCTATCATAATCATGCACATAAGAATCATATTAGTATTCAGAGAATACTCAAATATTTATCATGAATAATTTGAACATAAACCCACAATTCATCGGATCCCAACAAACGCACCGCATAAAAGAATTACATCATATGGACCAAAGCAAATATGTGATGATCATTATATTGAAGATCAAGAGAGAGAGATTGCCATCTAGGTACTAGCTATGGACTCGTAGGTCTATGGTGAACTACCCACACATCATTATGAGGGCAACAAGGTTGATGAAGTGGCCCTTCATGATCGATCCCCCATACGATAGGGTGCCGGAACGGAGCACCAGGTGGCCTCCCATCGTAACAGAGACTTGCGGTGGTGCAAAAGTGTTTGAAGACTGCCTCTAGGGTTTTTAGGATATATGAGAATTTATAAGTCAGAGAACAGAGTCGGGAGGGCCTCGAGGGGCCCACAAGCCATCAGGGTGCCCAGGCGCATTAGGTTGGCTTGTGAGGCCCTCGAGTGGCCTCCAGCCTTCTTCCGATACTCGTTGGTCTTCTTTTGGTACAGAAAATATCTCCAAAAAGGGTCAGGTTAATTGGACTTTGTTTGGTATTGAAAACCTGAAAAGTGAAAAACATGCAAAAAACAGCTCGCACTGGGTCAATATGTTATTGCTAAAAAATAATATAAAATGGAAAATAAATACCCAAAAAGTATCCTAGAATGATAATGTATCAACATGGAACAATCAAAAATTATAGATACATTGGAGACGTATCAAGCCGCACCACAAGCCATGGCGCAACCCTCCTCTCTCTCTCTCTCCCGTAGTACTTCTCCACTGTCATGATCGTGGTACTGCTTGGCGAAGCCCTGCCGAGATCGCACCGGAGAACTCAGCTACTACTTCACCTTCGCTCGCTGGATCAAGGTGGTCAAGGCGTCATCGAGTTGTACGTGTGCTGAAAGCGGAGGTGTCGTCGTTCGGCGCTAGATTGATACAAATCATGATTGGATCGCGGGACAAATCGTGATTGTTTAACCGCGTTTCTTAACGCTTCTGCCTAGTGATCTAGAAGGGTATGTAGATGCACTCCCCTCTCGTAGTTGTATACCTCCATAGATAGATCTTGGGTGTTCGTAGGATTTTTTTGTTTCCCATGCAACATTTCCCAACATAGATAGTTCGGAGAAGTGGTCTCCATAGACAAAACGACACAACACGGTGCACGTGCGACCCATGCAACCATTAGGCTTTCACCATGGCAATTTTATCCTCACACAATAAGTATAAAGAATCGCGGGATAGGTTGATCGAAGGGTCATGGTGCACAAATCGTTGAGGAGTGTACGGAGCATAATACAACATAAATTTAATAGCCAATTTAGTACCAGGGGTGGCAATGGATTCAACCATGCGACAAAGATGCATTGGAGAGGAAGGCACCAAACATAGAGTTTGGAGCCTAGGGCGAACATCTTCTCGACTCCGAGGAAGACAATGGAGCCACAAACAACCTATGTGTCCTACATTGCTCCTGTCAAATCTGGAGGCGGATGGAGAGGTGATCAAAGGAGATTTGGACGAAGGCGACATGGATAGGATGCTCGATGGAGAAGGACCCGGAGAGGTGGCAGTCATAGACGAAAGGGTGTGGAGAGGAGTGAGTGCGAGACCTAGGCGGTGGCTAGCTAGGGTTTCACCATATGTTTTTTATCGTCACATGATAAAGAAACACACAACTCATAGCATAGGGGCGGGTCGATGAGATAATCACTGCGGCCAAATATTTTAGTATGAGTCATAAGGCAATCCGTTATTTTTATAACCAATCTGGTACTAGCGCGGGAGTGGTGCTCGCGTTGTAATGAAGAGGTATCAAAGAGAGAGGCTCTTAACATGGAACCTGGACCTTAAGATGAAGACGTCAAGGAAAACAATGCGCCACAAATGAACTCTATCTCCCTTTGCTCCTATTGCCGAGTCCGGAGGTAGAGGGAGAGGCGATGAGGGAGGAGTAGGACGAGGGCAACTGAAAAAGGATGCAGAGATGCGCAGGTGCGGAAAGAGGTGACGGCAAACAAAAGGGTGACGTATGAGACCAGGACGACTGCTAATATTTCACCGTGACTTTTATCCCCACATATAAAGAAATGAAGACTCAGATCACAGGTCGACTCAACTTGATTATCAACATGCTCAAAACGTCGAGGAGCCTACCTGCCGGCTACAAGGAATCTATTGAGAACTACTTTCTTCGTTCCTAAATATAAGTCTTTTTAAAGGTTCTGTTAAAAGACTACATACAGATGTATATGAACATACTTTAAAACGTAGATCCATTTTTTTTTTCGTATGTAGTTTTTTAATAAAATGTTTAAAAAGACTTGTATTTAGAAATGGAGTAGATATCCGAGCCGAGCTAGGAAGTGTTGGCTACATTTACTTTTATTGTAGGATAATTCTGAAGGCAGTATGTGTGTTGAGGACACTTTGGTCATTCCACAACTTTTTACCTCCCAAAGTCCCACTCCCCCATCAACTCGCCTAAAAAGAAAAAAGAAAAATACTGTGACACCTATCGACCCAACCTGTCAGTGGCCCGGTCGCTCCGACGCAGCCGATCGGAGACCGCGGAGTGACTGTGGTGGGTAATCCAAATCCCATCCCCACCCGGCCACCACCTACATAATCGCCCCCCTCACACACACCGCATTGCTCTCACAGTGCACACTAAATACGAAGGGGAGAGAAGGGGGGGAGGAAAACCAGTGCACCAAAAGGAGGGTGCTTCTCCGGGAGGCGAAGCGATCAGGTGAGAACCCAGACCGATCCCCACCGCCGTCCTCGGTTCGTCCTCACGCTCTCGATCGATCGCTCGCCCGCGTCTAGCGGGGGCTCGTCGCGGTGGCGTGCTTTTCCCCCCCTTTTGTTTTTCGGCATTTTTCTCGATTTTTCAAGCGTTTATTTGGGGCGAGATCCTCGGTCGTTCTAGGGTTTCGGTCGTCCCGGTGCTTCCGCCGGATGGCGGGCGAATGTGGGTTGTCGGGGCCCGATTGATTGCTAGGGTTTGTCGATTTCGGTTTAGACGGTGCTTTATTGCGGGGTTTAGCGTCGCTGATCACCAGGGGTTAGTTAGGGTTTTAGAGGACGGGGAACTTTGGATTCCGCGCGGTGTGTTCGTACCATTCGCGATTACTTTTTGCCTAATCCGGCGATTTCACACTTGTTCGCGCTAGTTCGGCGGATTTCGTTTCAGTGCGTAGGCGCGAAATGTTTGGCTTCCTGTTTTTTCCCTTTTCCGACCATTTCCTCCTGTTCCTATACTTATTATGGCGTGGATTAGAAATTTTTGGTACTAGTGCTTGTGCGTACCAGATACTTTTTGGAAGATCACTTGTGTGGTCAATTGCTCTGTGACGAGATGGCGGTTGTTTTTTTTGCTTCATCCGTGCATGATGGTTAGTACCTGTCTAATTGTGTATAACTCATTATTTCAATTCCGTGCATTAGTGATGTGTGGTTGCTTCTGATGTGGTTCGGTGCGTAGTTCCACATACTTCATGCGCGAATGGTGTTCTACAATGAATGCATTGTGTCATATTGTGAGATTCCTGAAGCTTGGATGCTAATTTTGGGTCTGGTTGTGGGACGGAATTCAGTCTTTGATCTGGTTCTTGTCGCTCAAGCTTAGGGGGTCTATTCAATGGCACGCTGTGAAGTGTTATCATCTTAGTTGAAGGGTTCTGTTGTGGTGTTTGTGATTTGGATTTAAGCTTCGAGGAGTTTTAATAGTTTCACTTGCTGTTATGGCCATCACAATGACTTCACTTGGAATTCTTGTTTCAGTTTGAATTTTGGTTGTCACCCTGCATAAAAAATGAATGATTTTTGTATTTGGGGAATGTTCCTTGACAATTTTTGAACTAAAATACCGGGTTTATTTGGATACATGTTGGCATAATAATGCTGATTTGCATGCCCTGCCTAGAGCTATCTGCAGTTTGAAAAGCATATGTTGCCAATTACCGAGTCTTTCGGTTTTATTTCTCCCTTGAATATGAGTTCAAACCCAGATATGCTAACTATATGATTTGCATACTTCGAAAAAATTGTGAACCACAGGGTGTTAGAAGAAAGACAGACCCACGATCGTGCAATGCAGGCAGTGCAGACCCGTAATCTCCGGGAAACCCAGCTAGGAGGGGTGATCTTTGGTTGCAAGCATGAGACAATTGAAGAGTGCTTCAATAAACAGCTATTTGGTTTGTGAATTCCACCTTTCACCTCTTGCTTTACACCTTTATTATGATATTATCTGTAACAACATCATTTTGTGATTGGCAATATCGACTATATAATTCATTGATGTGTTAAGTTACAAAATATTGTAGCCTGTTCATTCATTCCCAAGGCCTTGCCAGTCTTTTAGTCAGGCTTTAAGACCGCCTAAACACCCTTGTAAAGTTTTTTTGGCCAAAACCCCTACAAGTGGACCATTGCCATTCTTTTTCGTTTTAATTCTGATGGTGCAGATTGGATGCTCGTAAAGGAGCATTTAATTTTTTCATATGAAACTATGTACTTCACACACTTCATTTTCTTGATCTAGTTCTATATGGATGGAGCGAAAATGTGTGAACTTGTCCCATCGCCATCTTGATGTGTTATAGGGTTTATGAAATATAGACTTGTTTAACCTTATTTTTTGTTGAATTTCTCACCCTAATTAGTTTGCCCCACTTGCTCTATAGGCCTGCCTGCGTTGCATTATTCATATGTGAGGAATGTCAAAGCTGGCCTACCTTTATTTCTATTCAACTACACTGACAGAAAGCTGCATGGTGTTTTTGAGGCTGCCAGTCCTGGTCAGAACTCCATTGACCCATATGCTTGGAGTAATGATGGCACTTTAAGGACACCTTTTCCTGCACAGGTATCAATAAATTTGAATCTCCAAACAGCGTTCATGATTTGTTTGGTGTATCTATAGCTAAGTTCGTTCCAGTTTATGCATGCTAATATAAAGCATCCGCTTCTGTTTTTAAGGTTCGCATTTGCACAAGGACTCGCTATCAGCCACTGTTTGAGCTCCAATACAAAAAAGTGATTCAAGATAACTATTATACCCATCACTACTTCTATTTTGAGCTAGACCATGCACAAACTAGAGCTTTAATTGCTTTGTTCAAGTCAGTTGGTCCTCTCAATTTGAAGCAAGTCCCAGCTGTTTCAAGCAAAAGGAGTCTGGCTGTACCTTTACCATCAACTAACAGGATGTCATCAGGTATTCCTATCCAAAAGAAAGGCACAGCCAATTCGAAGGACATCAATCCATCTACTGTTCTATCAACTTCTTTACCATCAACTAAAAGGATGGCATCAGTTACCCCTCACCAAAAGAAAGGCACAGCCAATTCAAAGGACATCAACCCGTTTAGTGTTCTGTCAAGTTCAAGTGGAATTGTTCCAGATGACTGGGTTGATTCTGATGTGGATAGTGGTAGTGTTACTGGAACATCAGACAGCAAAACTGATGGGAAGACATCTGGAGAGCTAGTTTCTGACTGGGAGGATTTGGATGACAATGATTTTCAGAACCAGTTTGGTCCAGATGAGGTCAGTCAGCATTCCTCGTACAAAAGTGTTGCTGATGGAATGGAGCTTATGCAGTGCAATGAACTGGTTGCCAATCCTGTGAATGGAGGAAGTCATTCTTCTAATGGAGACATGCTTGTGAACTCACACAATGGAATAGGCAATGGGATTCAGAATGAATTAGATGGTGTTGGGGTACAGCTTGAAAGATCGTCTATCCTGAAAAGACTGAAGGAGTTGGTTGACTTACGACAGCAGGCAGCACTATCATCTCATGATTTTGTTTATTCCAGTCCAGATGTGCATGTACCTGAAGAAACACAGGTTAATGCAAACCTTTCTGGTCAGGATGAGGGTGTGCCTGAAAAAACACAGATCAGCGCAAACCTTTCTAGCCAAGATGGGTATGTACCTGAAGAAACACAGGTCAGCACAAGCCTTCCCAGTCAAGATGAATATGTTGCTGAAGAAATACAAGTCAATGCAAACCTTCCTATTCAAGATGAATATGTACCTGAAGAAACACAGGTCAATGGAAGCTTCCCTTTCCAAGATCAAAAGGTTGCTGAAGAAACACATGTGAATGTAGACCTTCCTATTCAAGCTCAATATGTACCTGAAGAAGCACAGGCCAATGCAAGCCTTTCTACTCCCAGCCATCATGTACCTGAAGAAACACAGGCCAATTCAAGCCTATCCAATAAGCCATTATGTTCTACCGTGGAAGGTAGTTCATCTTTTGAGCGACATCATGCAAAGGCTGAGGTGCCCATGCTATCTCTTTCTGTGTGCATTATTTTTCTTGTCATCATTCGACTACAGTTCATAACCTTGTGTCTGATAACATGTGTATTTCTCACATTATTCTTTTCATTCTCCTGTGCAGCTTCTACGAATCATCACTGACTTAGCCAAGAAGGCTGATGCATTGCAGAAGAATCAGGTTCCTCATTTCTTCTTGAACATGTGGACTGTAACTATTGATTGGCGCTTTTATTACTTTGTTGGATTGAAAAGAATACAAGATTTTGCGTTACACATCACCTGTGGTTTTATGCACTTGGGTAGAGTATGTTGTTATAGGGATTTTTCTCGAGGAAAAGACAGTAGTAGGGAATCCTACTACCACATTAGGAGTGAATCCTACTACCACATATATTGAAAATAAATGTTAATTTTTTATAAATAATTAAGGATTCCCCACATGGTTACATTGCTCAATTTTCTTACCACTGTGATGATTGATTTGATTAGTTCACCATATAAAATTATAAATTCGATATGGCGTGGGCATTTATGCTTACTTGTATGGACCATTCATTTCATCTTTACAGTACTTATTTCTGTCAATCCGCACACTGAACTGGTTAGCTGGTATGCTAAATCTGTCTACCTAGCTTTTCGTGCCATGTATATCCATTATCCAAAATGTGTTGGCCGCTATTTTGCATATATGTAGTCTGATTATGGTCCTGTTATTTTTCAGATTAAATCAGATCAAGAAATAATTTCGTTGAAGGAAGTAGTTAAAGACTCTGGAAGAAAAGTTCAGCAACTGGAATATCGTATAGATGAGTTACAATTCAAATTTGACTCCTCCTTGTCTCTTCAAGGAAGCATGTGCGATAATCTGGACATGCCAGAAATATTCCTGATCGGTGGTTATAATGGTGTGACCTGGTTATCATCTCTTGATTCCTTTTCTCCAAAAAGAGACATCCTTGTGTCTCTCACATCGATGGGCTCTGCGCGTTCATATGCATCTGTTGCCGCAATGGAAGGCTGTATATTTGTTTTTGGTGGTGGGGATGGAACTTCATGGTATAACACAGGTAGGTATACTAATATTTAATTGTGCTTCTGTCTTTCTTTCTCTGGACTTCAAACTGCATTTATATACTTTCTTTTCTTACAGCGGAATGCTATAATACAAGGAGTAATGAGTGGATGATATGCCCCTGTTTAAACCATGAGAAAGGATCTCTTGCTGGAGTAAGTCTTAATGGCAAAATATATGCGATGGGTGGAGGAGATGGAACACAAACTTTTTCAGAAGTTGAGATGTTTGATCCTTTTCTTGGGAAGTGGATATGTAGTCCGTCTATGCTGCAACCAGTATGTTCTTGGCTTCCCAGTTGCTTCTAGTGATTACTTTCTATCCTTTGATATGTTTGCAGCCTATTTCATAGCAACACTTAACTTATTCTCCTAGTCTTGTCATGATTGCATTGTGATGAACCCAGTGACCTTAATATGGACAATAAGAGACGTCTGTTTACTTCAAATTTTCAACTTGATCATCTTCTGCAAAGCTTTGTACCAGTTGCGTTCTGCATTGCATCCTCGTGTACACACAATATCTAGAATTGTGTTGCTACGTAATGTAGGATAACGGAAAAATGTCATTGAATTAATCAGAATAGTCATGATTGCACTGTAATAAGCTCAGTGACCTTAATACAATCAAATAGGAGACATCGGCTTAATTGGATTTTCAACGATATCATCTTCTGCATAGATTCGTACCAATTGAATTCTGCATTGCATCCTCATCTTACAGATTATCTAGAATCTTGTTACTGTGTAATGGTATAACTCAAAAGCATAGTTGAATTGATTATTCTAATATTGGCAGTAATCAGGAGAGTAGCTTAGCTAGTTGACTAATTTCGACACTGATCTCTTAAGTATGCTGCAATACTTTTCAGAGATTTGCTCTAGCAGCAGCAGAATCAAGTGGTGTCATCTATGTATCTGGTGGATTTGATGGTAGCAAGTACTTACAGTAAGTTTCTTGCTATTGTCCTTCATTACGTTACTTCCATGTGTTGCACACTTTCAAGTGCTTTAGGGCATTAACACCAATGTTACTTCCATGTGTTGCACACTTTCAAGTGCTTTAGTACAAAGTTGAGTCACTTATTTTGGGACGGAGGGAGTACACTACAAAAGTACATTTCATGATGGTAATATCAATGTGATGGTGTAAATGCTAGTAAATCTTTAGTCAAATCTATAAATGTTTCTGACACATTCTTTTTTTTAATGCTAACATAACCACTTGAACGATAAAAATGACATGTAAGCAAGGAGAGGATGGTGTAAATCTTTAGTCAGATCTATAAATGTTTCTGACACATTCTTTTTCTTGGATGCTAATATAACCACTTAAATGATAAAATGACATGTAAGCAAGGAGAGGATGGTGTAAACTTTAGTTAAATCTATAAATGTTTCTGACACATTCTTTTTCTTGGATGCTAATATAACCACTTAAATGATAAAATGACATGTAAGCAAGGAGAAAATGGTGTAAACTTTAGTTAAATCTATAAATGTTTCTGACACATTCTTTTTCTTGGATGCTAATATAACCACTTGTAAGATAAAATGATAAAATGACATGGTGGAAGCACATGATTTAAGACATCATCAACTAACCACATCATGCACAGGTCAGCAGAAAGGTATGATCCAAGGGAGGGTTTCTGGGTTAAGCTTCCAAGCATGAAGGCTAGGAGAGGATGCCATGCTGTAGCTGTCCTGGGAGAAGTCCTGTGAGTAAACTCTTTGTGTTATTTTAGATTTCGCTGAACACAAAGCTGATGGCATATTGGGCTTAAACTTGGCAAGAAACTGAGTTAGGAGGTTTATTGTTTCAGATATGCTATTGGAGGGTATGATGGGGACAGCATGGTTTCCAGTGTTGAGATCTTTGATCCTCGCCTCAACGCCTGGAGGATGGGTGATCCCATGAGCAGCCCAAGAGGATACGCCTCTGCGGTTACTTTTGATGATAGCTTGTTTGTCCTCGGCGGTCTGCGGTCCAACGAACAGATACTGGACACTGTAAGTAAACATTGTACCGACGTTTAACTGTTGCCTTCACAAATACTCCCTCTGTCCTGAATTACATGTCGTAGATATGCATGTATCTAGACTTAATTTAGTTCCATTTCTTTGATAAGTAATTCGGGGCGGAGGGAGTAAGTGCTCTCTTTCATGGACAATTTCTAACTTTCTGTTGCAGGTGGAAGTCTACAATGTGAACTCGGGCTGGTCAGTTCCAGGTTTCAATTCAATAGGGAAGAGATCTTTTGCGTCTGCCATTGTCATTTGATTGTATTGGGGAGTACAGTGCTCATCTCACCAGTCTCTTCAACATTTTGCTGGCATGCAAGGAACAGTAACCCCATGTTTTTTCGAAAAGCAGAGTTAGGGCTCGTCGTCTCACCCTTCCTTTTGAGCTCCAATTATGTACAGCGAAAACCAGAAACTCGACATGCACCACAGTTTAGCTACCCCCATTCAGCTGCGTACTTTTAACCATGCATCTCATGGAATGCAGAACGTGTAGAGTGTTCTGAGTTCTCGTTAAGTCTTGATGCTCCTCTATATACCTGGAACTATCCATCTCATGGAATGCAATACCGTTAGGATGTTCTGAATGCTAATTTGCTGCTGCCGTATCTTATTTAATGTGTTATTTCTTTGGTTAAGTACCCGCAGTCTTTCTGAAACCTTGTTTCAGATATAGGTAGAGGCAAGCTTCTGAAAATTCGTTTAAAAATATGTATATTAGACACTTGAAAATTCGCGCATGAAGGGAAGGCAACACTCATGGCCTGTGAATTACCCTGCCTTCAGAGTTTCCAAAACAATATCGAGCTTGCTATTGTTCTTTCGTTGCATCACAGCTTGTGTAAGGAAGTGAATGTTTTTTCTTTCGAAGCGTAGTAAATAATCACTAATTAAAGAAAAAAAAACTAATTAAAGGACCCCTTGCTCCTCATGGATTAGCCTGCGCCACTTCTTGTGGTGACACACTCAACACGTATCACAGTTTTTACTTCAAGGGGATGGAGGATGTTTTATGTTTTTTGGGGGATTTAAACTCAAGATGGATACAAAAGCATTTTTTTTATCATTGGTTTCTCGTGTCTGTATTTCTTAAACTATATCTTATGTTGATATATTTCGATGATTTTTTAAGTGATACTATGTACTTCTGATGCAGTGTACATGCACGTCACATGTCACGTACTTTCCACATTCTTTTGATGAGAAATATGGCCCTAGGGCCTGAAAATTAGCATGGTCCACGGGCACCATGTTGTCTGTTTCCAAAGATTATTTTTTACAATGTAATTTTCTTTTTCTTTTTTTTAAACACACACACTCACATGTATATTATGTATCTGCAAATTTTTTATATTATTTTACTTCCGCACGTGGTACAAAAATGACAAACATGTATTTTTAAATGGGCTTATTTTTCTAATATTTGGCCGGAATCCTGTTATTTTTGTACAACTTACAAATTACATTTTTTCAAAATGAAATTTCATGGATTCGTAATGAATACATAAAAGTTTCCACATAATTATTTCTGTTTTTTTCAACTTTTAAATATGTTTTTTGATTTTTATTTTCAAAAAAAGGCACCAAGGTGCCCTAGCACTATAACTTCACACTGGCACCATTTCAATGATTAATCAGAGCGGGGAAAATGCAGTTACAGAGTTACAGACGGAGCAGTCACCTATAATTCTGGCAAAAATACATGGGATAGTGCTCAGGATGACTCAGGGAGTGTACGACCGGTGAATCCCGGACGCAAACCAACATCTGGCCTCGTGCATGATGCGGCCGACGACTTGCCTGGGCAATGGGTGGCGTTGAAGATGCGGGCAGTGCGTTCCTTCCAAAGCATCCATGCAACGAGGCAGATAGCCGACTTCCAAGTCTTCCTATGCACGGGACCCGACAGTGCATAGAGCTAGTTTGACCTGAACTAGCTCTCAAAGTATCCAAACACATAGGCTAGTTTGGGTTAGATGCAAACTAACCCATCAAAAAAACTAGCCCTGAGAAGAGGTGTTAATTGAAGCTAGTTGAGGATGGACAAGTAAAAAAAAAAATTTTTTAACCGCATCAGATCCTCTGCATCCTCCTTCATACCCCTGCACCAGGCCTACACAAGAGCTTGCCACAACAAATCCTGGTTAAAAGAGACACATGATTAAAAAAGGTGCATTTATTGTCAAACTAACCTTTGCATCCAAACACCACCAAAGGCTAGAGTTAGTTTATGGTTAGACTAAAGTTAGAAACTAACTCTAACCTCTAACCAAGTTAGAGTATCCAAAACAGGGCCAGTGCATGGAGTTGGCTCGTCTAAGAGGATCGGTGAGATATTGGCCGTCGTGGTCATCACTGGCAGCACGGAGAAAGGGGGTCCCAGCTTGATAGTGATGGAGCTCGATACATCGGCTGAGGACGGGCAAACCGCAAGCAGGTGGCCAGTCGTCTCCGTCGTTATCGAGCACAACGGCATCTTGGGTTGTGCGGGATACCCCGGATAGCCTGATTATCAGCCGTCATGCACCGTCCTCGGATGGCAAACCAGAGGAAAGTTTTGGCGTGTGGTGCCGCCTCCGCAGACTAGATGAGCTCCCACATTAGTGTGTACACTTCATGTTAGTGTGTTTCTTTTTGTAGTATGTGTACTTCACATCTGCTTGTGTTTTCTCATATTTGTGGGTGTAATTCTCTTGTTTGTGTATGCGCGCGTAGTTATTTTTAAGTTGTGTGCACGTGCTAATGTGTGTTTACTTTCCAAGGTGGTGTCAAGGTAGTTAGTGTATTTCCATGTTTTGATGCGTGTTACTTCCCATGTGCTTGCATGTGTACATTCCAAGTTTGTGTGGTGCGCATGTTCGTCGATGTGTACTACTCGAAAATATCATTAAAAAATATCAAAAATAGAAAAACGCAAAAAACCAAGATATCCGAAAGAGAAAATGAACAATTCAAAATAGCCACAAACCTCCATATGGGTTCCCTTAAATAATACTCCCTCTGTCCCAAAATAAGTGTCTTAAGCTTAATACAATTTTATTTGTATTAGAGCTAGTACAAATTTACGGCACTTATTTTGGAACGGAGGGAGTAGGTCACTAGGTAAAAGATCGGTTGGTTTGCCTCAGCATTGCGTGCATGCACCCTCCCTTAGGCGAGTAGTCAATCTCAGTTGTTTTAAAATTGAAAAAATTATACTCTCTTCAAATCATATTAATTATTGTTGCTTCAATACAACTTCAGTACAAAGTTGTACTGAAGTAGCATCAATTAATATGAATGGAAGGAAGTACTTACATTTTGCCTTGTACATAACCATAGAAATCTCATGAAATCCCAAGATGATGAATAGCGCGAATATATATATATATGTCGGGTGTAGTTGCTATCGGGTGTATTTACTTTTACTTTCTTTCATATGTTCTAGATAGTATCTAGCATATTGGACTATATGTACATGTAATATGCAGTATATAAAAATATTTAGATAATATATATATCATTTTTTGATAGTATGTATCATATTTTAAGCATACTTTTTTACATATAAATATGTACGTATTTCACAAATACAATAAAAACTATGGCTCACTTGCATTTTTTTCATGTATCTCACTTTTTGAGTACTCCCATGTCCCATATACTACAATATGGTAATATATACATTACTTTATTATTTTTGGTATGTTCATATACTATATCCAAGACACTATGAACTGAGTTACATGAAAAAAATTGCAAGTGAGACACAGTTTCTACTGTATTTGTGAAATACATACATATTTGTATGTAAAAAAGAGTATCCTCAAAATATGGTACATACTATCAAAAAATTAGTATATATAATACATAAACATTCTTATATACTACTACCTCTGTAAACAAATATAAGAGCGTTTAGATTACTAGTTTAGTGATCTAAACACTCTTATATTTGTTTACGGAGGGAGTACATAATGCATACTATAGGATTTTCTATCATAGCTTCCCACATAACTAGTTAAGGATTTCAACGGTGTAGAAGTTCCTAAAAATTCTGAAAAAAATACTTAAACATCACACCTATAATATAACATGTTCCAACGGTGCGATTGAAAAAAATTTCAACTTTATGTGTCCTGGACAAAAAGAACAAACAGGTTAATATATATTTTATGTTAGCGCAAGCTGAAATGCTTATTTTTTGCAAGGACACATAAATGCATATTTTCACAATCCCTCCATTGAATTATCTTGTTATGATAGAGAGATGCTATATTATTTACTTCATATTTTTTGATAACTTTTAAACTGTTAAAAGCTTAGGGAGCCTAAACTATTTCTATGGCAAGCTATGATTGACTATTCATCACCTTGGGCGAAGAATAATTATTATTTACTCCCTTTTATTTTTGCATCAATGCATCGTAATTTTATGTTTCATAATTTTTTTCTTATTTCATACTAAAAAAAGACCGTAAGAAAAAATATAGTCACTATAAAATCATTTTATGTCACGTAAAATTACAAACATAAAAACATAGTGTAAAATATACATGAAATGCGATTTTTCTGGTCTTATGACTTATATTTTATTTTTTTACATCAAATTTTACGTAATGAATCAATATAAATGTAACTATTGGTATTTCAAATGTAATTTATTTATGAAACGGTCTAAAATTACCTCGTTGAATAATAACTTATTTTGCATCCTAGGTGATGAATAGACTTTATATATATATATATATGTATATATATATGACAAATTTTATCTACCACTGGTGGTAGTTACCATCACTTGTGTTTTGTATGTTGTATGTAGTATCTATCAAATCGGAGAGTATGTATGCGTAGTATGTAGTATATAACCATGTTTAGGTAGTATATATACTATTTTTTTGGTAGTATGTATCATATTTTGTGTATGCTCTTTTTTACATACAAATATATGCGTATTTCACAAATATAATAAAAACTATGGATCACCTTGTAATTTTTTCATGTAACTTACTTTGAAAAATCTTATATATAGTATATGAACATAATAAGAATGATAAATTAATATATATACTCCCGTGTGGTAGTATATGAACACGTGGGGGTAACTACCCCTGGGTGGTAGGATGTATTTTTCCTATATATATATATATATATATATATATATATATATATATATATATATATATATATATATATATATATATATATATATATATATATATATGTTCCTGGGCTGTTGCTCCTCGATTTCTTCGCCATGGAATATGTGAATAGTTGTTGCAATGTATGATGTATTGATCGGTGCAATGTGCACGTATATATGATGTATGATGTAAGCCTCTACCTCAATATATACAAGGAAAATAGGAGGTGGGCTTGGTGTACAAGAAACAATCTATACATGCCACAAAATATACTCAACAAAACCCATGAACATGTGTGCTTCTCATCCCGTGCCGCTTTATTTTCGGGTTTGTAAGAGTTGTCTTCTTCCTCCTACCTTTTCTATCTCATCTTACCTAGTTGTTCTATTCAAATTTCACATGGTGGGGGCAGATCCCACCAGCACTATTGTAGGATCGAAAGTATATCTAGAGGAGTGGTGATTAGACTACTTGACCAAATAAAAACTTAACCTTTTTCTAATTTTATTGGTTGGCAAGTTTTTAACAATTTTACAAATTCTAGCATACCCTACACATGCGAGTCTATGAGTATAGCAGCCGAAAGTAAATACATGCAAGTGTAAGTAGAGGGTAGCGATAGGAAGATTAAACACAATGAAGACACAAAGATTTTTGGCGTGGATCTCATAGGTGGTGCTACCATACATCCACGTTGATGGAGACTTCGACCCACGGAGGGTAATGGATGTGCAAGTCCACGAAGGGCTCCATTCATGAATGGTCCACGGAGATGTAACCTCATCTATTCCATCATGGCTTACGTCCACGAAGGACTAGCCTCACTCGGGGTAGAACTTCATGAAGTAGGCGATCTCCTTGCCCTTAAAATCTTTTGGTTCAACTCCACATGATTTGAAGGCTCCCAAGCAACACCTAACCAATCTAGGAGATACCTCTCTCCAAAAGGTAATAGATGTGGTATAGATGATGAACTCCTTGCTCTAGTGCTTCAAAAGATAGTCTCCTCAACACCCAATCACTCTCTCACATAATTTGGCTTGGTAGAAGAGATTGATTAGGTGGAAAGTAACTTCGGGAGGCTAGAAATCAAGATTCATATAGTTGGAGTGGAAGATATTGATCTCAACACATGAGTAGGTGGTTCTCTCTCAGAAAATGAATGGTGGAAGTGTTTGCTTGTTCTAAGTGCTCTTACTACGAATGACACGGAGGTGGAGGGATATATATAGCCATCTCCAAATATCCAACACTTACAACACTATTGCCCAACTCGATGGAACCGAAGTGAAAACTCGCTTGCAACGACTAGTGCAAAATTTCACAACTTTTGGCATTTCGGTGGAATCAACATACAACATCTCGGTGAGTCCGATTCGGTTGGCCTAGTTAGTTCCAGTGACTCGGTGGCACCAACATGAAAAACCAGGAAATTCCTATTTTGTCAATTAGATACTAGAGAGGTGGTCACTGCTTTTCGGCTGTACCGAAGCAAAACTGAGTTGCTAGGATTTGCCTTGGGATGTGTCTAAGGGAAACTCGGTGTGGCTGATATGTAAAGTTGGTGGCACCGAATTTTAATTTACGGGTTTGGACATAATATTTTGTGGGAGAAATGTTGAGGCTTTTGTTGGCTAATCTATAAGCATTTTGAGCAACCAAACCATCATATATACCTCATACCCTTTTAATAGTATTGGCTTTCCTATGGACACAAATGTGATTTCTCACATAAGCATAAAATGTAGAGTCTTGAAGCTTTTGCCAATTGATGTTCCATGCATCCACGAAATCTCCTCACAATCCTAGCCAATCCATTCATTGAACTTTTTCTAAAATATACTTGATAGATTCATTAGTCCAATGAAATATATGTTGTTAGTAATTACCAAAACCACCTAGGGAGAAGTTGTGCTCTCAATCTCCCTATTTTTGTAATTGATGGAAACATATAGACCAAAGCTTCGACAACAATATAATCAATGTATACCATCATCGCTTTGAGAAGTATGTGATAAGCAAGAGCTCCCGCTAAATTTTATGCATTATTTTAAATTTGTGTTTGAATGCAAATGCAAAATCGATTAGGATCATGGGTCACTCTTCCATGTCGCATACATCTTGGTGGTGGCATAAAAGTCTGAATGGATTACAATACACATAACACCAATCATGAGTAAATGATCATCATATGAACATCACATAGATAGGAAATAGTAACATCAATCACAAAGCGTATGATCAAACACAACGAAGTTTAAAACAAACAAAAGGTAGGCCAGATGTTTTCAAAGTCAAGAGAAGAAACCAAATGCAACACTCACTCTCTCGAAGCCCTATGATCTATACAATCCTCCACCCCCTTGGCAACAAGTTACCAAAAATTTCAAAAGTATAGAGCTAAACTTCACTATGGACATGATCTGCTTTGGTAGTTGTGTAAGGAGTCTATATTAGAGCGTCAGTGAATGCTTTTGATACGTCCCCAATGTATATATAATTTTTGATTGTTCCATGTTGTTATATTATTATCTTAGGATACTTTTTGGGTCATAATGCACCAAGTTATATTATTTTTGAGCATTAACCTATTAACCAAGTGCCTAGTGCTAGTTGTTGTTTTCTGCGTGTTTTTTGGTTTTCAAGTTTTCAGTACCAAACGAATTCCAATTGCCACAAAACACTTTTTAAGCCGTCACAAGTCTCTGCTCCACGGCGATCCCATCCGGAGCTCCATTCCAGCACTCTATTAGAGGGGGGATCGATCATGGAGGGCCTCTTCATCAACCTCGGTGCCCTCGTGATTATGTGTGAAAACTTCACCTCACACCTACGGGTCCGTAGCTAGTACTGCTACTGCGACAACAGACCTTCCCTGGTACGGCGCCATGAATCCTGCTGCTACGGCTACACCTTTAGGGACTTCCTTGGCAAATATGCAAAGGATCACCCCGCGGCCTTGGAGACTTGCGTTGGTGTTCCCTTGAAGAGGAAAGGGTGATGTAGCACAACGGCGGTAAGTATTTCCCTCAGTTTTGAGAACCAAGGTATCGAACCAATGGAAGATCTCGTCAAGTCACAAGTACATGCACAAACACAAAGAGCTTGCAACCAACTCTATGAAGGGGTTGTCAATGCCTTATAGATTGTTTGCAAAGTGAGAACTGAAAGCAAAGAGTAAACCGAGCAAAGTAAAAGTGAAAGTGGAAACGATAGTTGCGAATAGACCCCGGGGCCGTAGTGTTCACTAGTGGCTTCTCTCATGAAAGCAAGTAGACGGTGGGTGAACGAATTACTGTCGAGCAATTGATAGAACCACGCAAAGTCGTGACGTTATCTAAGGCAATGATTATATCTATAGGCATCACGTCCAAAACAAGTAGACCGATACTTTTTGCATCTACTACTATTACCCCACACGTCGACCGCTATCCAGCATGCATCTAGTGTATTAAGTCCAAAAGAACAGAGGAATGCCTTAAGCAAGATGACATGATGTAGATGGATAATCTCATATCTACGATAAAAGCCCATCTTGTTATCCTTGATGGCAACAACACGATGCGTGCCTTGCTGCCCCTTCTGTCACTGGGAAAGGTCACCACACGGTATGAACCCAAAACCAAGCACTTCTCCCATTACAAGAATCATAGATCTAGTTGGCCAAACAAAACCCAAGACTCGGAGAGACTTACAAGGATATCAAATCATGCATATAAGAAATCAACAAAGACTCAAATATAATTCATAGATAATCTGATCACAAATCCACAATTCATCGGAACTCGACAAACACACCGTCAAAGAGGATTACGTCGGATAGATCTCCATGAAGATCATGGAGAACTTTGTATTGAAGATCCAAGAGAGAGAAGAAGCCATCTAGCTACTAACTACGGACCCGTAGGTCTGAAGGGGACTACTCACGAGTCATTGGAGAGGCGATGATGTTGATGTCAAAGCC
The DNA here is from genome assembly GCF_904849725.1 of Hordeum vulgare subsp. vulgare. Taxonomy (NCBI): domain Eukaryota; kingdom Viridiplantae; phylum Streptophyta; class Magnoliopsida; order Poales; family Poaceae; genus Hordeum; species Hordeum vulgare. Next base: position 108,066,428 of record NC_058518.1, on the reverse strand, counting down.
CTCCAACTCCAAAGTCCCCTCCGGCAGGGCACCGGGAAGGGTCTCCAGATGAGATATCGCGGGAACGGAAGCTTGCGGCGGCGGAAAAGTGTTTTCGTGGATGCCCTGATTTTTCTGGATTTTTAGGGAATTTATAGGCCAAAGACCTAGGGCAGGGGAGCGCCAGGGGGGCCACAAGCTTGGTTGCCGCGGCCTCCCCCTGGCCGCGGCAACAGGGCTTGTGGGCCCCCTGTGGGCCCACTGCCTTGGCCCTCAAGCCTCCCGATCTTCTTCCGTTCTGGAAAAATTTATTTCGGGGATTTTATTCCGTTTGGACTCCATTCCAAAATCAGATCTGAAAAGAGTCAAAAACACAGAAAAACACGAACTGGCACTTGGCACTGAATGTCTAAGTTAGTCCCAAAAAAGATATAAAAGGTAAACAAAACATCCAAAGTTGACACGATGACAGCGTGAAACCATAAAAATTATAGATACGTTTGAGACGTATCAAGTACCTTGATGGCAATCTCTCTCTCTTGATCTTCAATACAATAATCATCACAAGTTCGCTTTGATCTATCCAATGTAATTCTTTTGTATGGTGCGTTTGTCGGGATCCGATGAATTGTGGATTCATGTTTAGATTATTCATGAAAAGTATTTGGGTCTTCTCTGAATTATTATTGCTCTTATTTACATGATCATCATAGCTCCGTAAATCTATCCGATCTATTGAATTGCTTTGGCCAAGTAGTTTGATCTTTCTTGAGTGGTAGATGTGCATTGTAGTGGGTTTAACCTGACGAATTTATATATACCAGTGACCGAAGGGTAAAAGTTGCGTTTTTGTGTTGCTTCCACTAAGGATAACATGATGGGGTTCATTCATATTGATTGAGTTTACTTTGTATACATCATGTCACCGTTCGCCAAGCGTTACTCTGTTTTTCTTAATACTCTAGATGCATGCTGGCTAGCGGCCGATGGGTGGAGTAATCGTAGTAGGTGCAGGCAGGAGTCGACCTATTTGCTTATGGACGTGATGCCTATATACACATGATCATTGCCGTCAAAATCGCATAACTATCCGTTGTTCTATCAATTGCCCAACAGTAATTTATTTACCCACCATATGTTGCTTTCATGAGAGATGCTAGTAGAGAACACTACGGCCCCTAGGTCTATTCACTTATATATTCAGAAAAATTATATTTTCCTTGCTGCCTTCTTTTATCTTTTTTACTTTAGTTACTATTCTCAACAATTATCTACACAACTCACTTGCTTGAAAATAGCAAGAACCAGGGGATTGACAACCCTCTTGCCCGCGCTGGCTGCAAGTTGTTTGCTCTTTTGTGTGCAGCCGTTGAAGACGGTTGAGGACTGATATTCCTATTGGTTCAATAAACCTAGGTTTATTAATCAAGGGAAATACTTACCCGCATTGTGCTGCGATAACCTGTTCCTCTTCACGCAAAACCCAACGCAGATCACAAGCATTAGGAAGGATTTTTGGCGCTGTTGCGGAGGAATATCATCACCAACTATCAAGTAACTTCACACAAATTATCATTCACTTGTTATCCTTTTTATTTGCTATTTTATATTGCTTGTTCAAAAAAAAATCAAAAATATATACCTTTGCCTGGTTAGCTTGACACTAGTTTGCATCTTCGCTCTCTAGTTTACTTATCCTGCTTCTCACTTTGCTTGCTCGGCCACCTTGTCCCAAGATAGACTCCACAATGTCTCCTATTACCAAAGAATGTTGGAAATAGAAAACTCTACGAAAACTTTCATGACTTTGTAATTTGAGCACGATGAATTATTTGCTTCTAAAATTAGAGAACACTCAACTTTGCTCGATGCTATTAGTAATCGACTTGATGAATTCAATAAGGAAGTATCTAACCTCCAATCACAATTTTCTAAGACCGAGGAGTTGTTAGGGAAAATCTCTCATAAGCAAACCACTCCAGTAAATAGGATGGCCGCAAACCGAGATCTTTTCTTGTTAACAACCATGATGAAGATCTTACAATGATTGGCACTTCTCCTATTTAATCTTTACTACTTCTCTGAATGTTATTGATAAAGGGACCGTAGATGAGTTAACTTTAGCTTGTGAGCATCCCTTTGGCTTGGTGGGTGATGATTCTAATGCTAAAACTGAAAAAGTGGGTTTACAGAGGTCAAAATTTTAACTAGTATGTGCCCACTATTTTGGATTAGAAGGACTTCAATTATTAAAGTTGCTCTTTAATAGAATGTATTTCCTTGTTGCAATCCATCATTAGCTCACCTAATTCTTATGAACAAAAAGGGCTTTCACTAATCATATAGTGGAAGCGATTATAAAAGCATATGATGAGAAACTTGAACTTTCTATTCCTAGAAAATTGCATGATGAGTGGGAACCTAATACAAAATAAATATAAATAAATATGAATGCAATGCTTTGTGTGACCTTGGAGCTAGTGTTTCAACAATACCTAAATCTCTATGTGATGTGCTTGGTCTGACGAATATTCAAGGGTGTTCCCTAAACTTGCATCTTGTGGATCCTACCAGTAAGAAACCGTTAGGTAGAATTAATGATGTTCTCATTATTGAAAATAAAAACTATGTGCTTGTAGATTTCATTGTGCTTCATATTTATTGCAATCCTACTTGTCCAATAATACTTGGAAGACCTTTTCTACGAACTATAGGTGCAATTATTGATAAGGAAGAGGGCAATATAAGGTTCCATTTCCCATTAAAGAAAGGGATGGAACACTTCCCTAGAAAGAGAATTAAACCACCTTATGAATCTATCTTGAGGTCCACCTATGGATTGAGTGTCAAGGATGACAATACTTGATCATATGCATTATGGCTAGCTAGGGGCGTAAAACAATAGCGCTTGTTGGGAGGCAACCTAGTAGTTATCTTATTTTTTTATTTTTTACTTTCTGCTTAGGTGCAATGACATGATTATTGCCTGTGTAATGATTGTAATTTTGTGTTTAAATTAGTGTTCGTGCCAAGTTAAATCTTTGTGATTACTTGTATGATTAGTATAATTGATATGGTGCAAAAACAGAAAGTTTGACGTCGAGTGCAGAATTTCTCTGATTTTACTGGACGCCTTTTTAAGCTGATTTTTTACAAAGTATTATTGTACAAATTCCTCAGGTCATCCTAATTTTTCAAAAAAATTATAGTTATAGAAGTATAAGTTCATTACAGATTACAGACTGCTTAGCTGTAGAGAGATTTTGTTTTTGCTTGCATAGTTTGCTTGTTTTGATGATGCTATAGATTGTATTGGGGGTACAAGCCATGCAGAAGTTAGAATATAGTATCTATTATGCAATAATTAAATATGAAACAATTTCCAACAGTACCGAAGTATTTTTTTATGTTGCTTATACTAACGGATCTCACAAAGTTTTGTTGAGTTTTGTGCGATTGAAGTTTTCAAGTTTAGGTGTTATCGCGATGGACAATGGAATAAGGAGCAGCAAGAGCCTAAGCTTGGGGTTGCCCAAGGCACCCTGATACGTCTCCGTCGTATCTACTTTTCCAAACTCTTTTGCCCTTGTTTTGGACTCTAATTTGCATGATTTGAATGGAACTAACCCGGACTGACGTTGTTTTCAGCAGAATTGCCATGGTGTTGTTTTTGTGCAGAAATGAAAGTTCTCAGAACATCCTGAAAATTTACGGAGATTTTTTCTGGAATAAAAGAAAAATACCTACGCAAAGATCCACGTGAGGGGGTCTGCCAGTGGGCCACAATCCCACACGACGCGTCCACCCCCTAGGCCGCGCCATGCAGGCTTGTGGGGCCCACGTGGCACCACCGCCCCCAATCTCAGTCCTATATCTTCCGTTTCGCCTGGAAAAAAAATCAGAGAGAAGGTTTCATCGCATTTTGCGATACGGAGGCACCGCCACATCCTGTTCTTCATCTGGAGGGCAGATCTGGAGTCCGTTTCGGGCTCTGGAGAGGGGAAATCGTCGCCATCGTCATCATCAACCTTTCTCCATCGACAATACCATGATGCTCTTCATCGTTCGTGAGTAATCTCATCGTAGGCTTGCTGGATGGTGATGAGTTGGATGAGATCTGTCATGTAATCGAGTTAGTTCTTGACGGGGATTGATCCCTAGTATCCACTATGTTCTAGATTGATGTTGCTACTACTTGCTATGCTTAATGCTTATCACTAGGGCCCGAGTGCCATGATTTCAGATCTAAACCTATTATGTTGTCGCCAATATATGTGTGTTTTAGATCCTACCTTGCAAGTTGTAGTCACCTACTATGCGTTATGACCCGGCAACCCCGGAGTGACAATAGCCGGAACCACTCCCGAAGATGACCATAGTATGAGGAGTTCATGTATTCACCGCGTGTTAATGCGTTGGTCCGGTTCTTTATTAGAAGGAGAACCTTAATATCCCGTAGTTTCCATTAAGACCCCGCTGCCACGGGAGGGATGGACAATAGATGTCATGCAAGTTCTTTTCTCTAAGCACGTATGACTACTTACGGAATAAATGCCTACATTAGATTGATGAACGGGAGCTAGCCACATATCTCTCCGTCTTATAGCTGTTACATGATGAATCACATCCGTCACACTCATCCATCATCGATCCGCTGCCTACGAGTATTTTACTATTGGTCCTCGCTACGTTACTTTGCCTAGGCTTGTCCCTTGCTACAAGAGGGATTGGGCCACTTTGCTGCTGTCACTACTGCTGTTACTTTGCTGCTGCTGTTGCTATTGCTGTTACTTGTTACTTTGTTGATGCTGCTACTACCCGAAGTTTGCTACTTCGCCAATCTTTGTGACGGATAAGGATTATGAATTCTTTGTCGACCCCGAGTTAATCACTCTTGTCGAATCTGATCCCTTTCACGGTTATGAGTCTGAAACGGTTGTAGCCCATCTTACCAAACTGCACGATATAGCCACCCTATTCACTAGTGAGGAAAAGATCCGCCACTACTACATGCTCAAGCTGTTTCCTTTCTCGCTAAAGGATGATGCAAAGACCTGGTTCACTTCTCTTGCTCCTGGTTGTGTGCGTAGCCCCCAGGATATGGTCTACTACTTCTCTGAAAAATATTTCCCTGCCCATAAGAAGCAAGCTGCCTTGTAGGAAATATACAACTTTGCTCAAGCTGAAGAAGAGAGTCTCCCACAAGCTTCGGGGAGGCTTATCCAGCTACTAAATGCTTTGCCTGATCACCCTCTTGAGAAGAATGAGATACTTGATATCTTCTATAATGGACTTACCGATGCTTCCAAAGACCACCTAGATAGTTGTGCCGGTAGTGTTTTTAGGGAACGAACCGTAGAACAAGCTGAGATTCTGTTGAATAACATCTTGTGCAATGAGAATTCTTGGACTATTCCCGAACCACCTCCTAAGCCAACTCTGAAGAAAAGAGGTATTCTATTCCTCAGTCCCGAAGATATTCAAGAAGCCAAGAAATCTATGCGAGAGAAAGGCATTAAATCTGAAGATGTCAAAAATCTACCACCTATCGAAGAGATCCATGGTCTCGATAACCCGATACAGGTAGTAGAATTAAATTCTCTGCGTAGGTTTGATGAGAGTGATATTCCTTTTGATAAACCTGCTAGCTTATGCATGGATGAATTTGATAACTTTGTTGTCAAACAACAGAGTTTCAATGATTATGTTAGCACACAATTGGAACCGAATGCTCGTATGCTTAGTCATTTAAGTGCTTGTGTGGACAGAAATGTCAATGATCTTAAACTTCTGAGTAAACATGCTTCTATGGTTACTACTCAGGTAGAACAAGTACTTAAAGCTCAAAATGACTTGATCAATGAGTTGAATGACAATTCCATCAGAGTCGTCACTAGAGGCGGTAGAATGACCTAGGAACCTCTGTATCCTGAGGGTCATCCGAAGAGAGTTGAAGAAGAGTCTCAAGGAGTTAGCACTGATGCACCTAGTCATCCTAGAAAGAAGAAGAAAGATGATAGGGATGTGCACGCTAGCAACCCTGTTGCTGCTACACCTGAGAGTCCAAACGATGCCTCTATATCTGATGCTGAGACACAATCTGGTGATGAACATGAGCCTAATGATAATATCAATAGTGATGTTCATGAAGATGCTGAACCTAGCAATGATAAGGATGTGGAGATTGAACCTATCGATCTTGATAACCCACAGCCTAAGACTAGAAGATACGATAAGAATGACTTCACTGCTCGGAAGCACGTTAAAGAAATGGAACCCTGGGTTCAGAAACCTATGCCCTTTCCTCCCAAACCATCCAAGAAAAAGGATGATGATGACTTTAAGCGATTTGTTGAGATGATCAGACCTGTCTTTTTGCAGATGCGTTTGACGGATATGCTCAAGATGTCTCCGTATGCTAAGTACATGAAAGATATTGTGACTAATAAGAGGAGGATACCTGATCTTGAGATCTCCGCCATGCTTGCCAACTACACTTTCAAGGGTGTAACTCCGAAGAAACTAGGTGATCCCGGTGTGCCCACTATAACTTGCTCCATTAAAGACACCTACGTTAGAACTGCGTTATGCGACCTTGGAGCCGGTGTTAGTGTTATGCCTCGCTCTCTTTATCGAAGACTTGAACTGGATAAGTTGACACCCACTGAAATCTCTCTGCAAATGGCCGACAAATCAACTGCGTTCCCTATCGGCATTTGAGAGGATGTGCCTGTTGTGGTTGCTAACACCACTATCTTAACAGACTTTGTTATCTTGGATATTCCCGAGGACGATGCCATGGCTGTCATCCTCGGAAGACCCTTTTTAAACACCGTAGGGGCTGTTATAGATTGCAACAAAGGCAATGTCACTTTCCATGTCAATGGTAATGAGCATACGACGCACTTTTCGAAGAAACAATATCGAGTACATTGCATCAATGCTATCGAAAAAACTTCATAGATTCTTATCGGAAGCTTTGAATGCCCTATTCCTCGTGTCAAGATGAAGTATGATTTGCTTGTTGGGGAAATACACATCCCCATTGAAGTGACCTAGTGACTATTCAAAAATTCTCCGTTCTCTCTTTTGCGATTCGAGAAAGTTTGTCGAGGGGATTTGATCAACCCCATTGACAAATTTCTTTCGATGAACATGAGATGGATGAATCGAGGAGTCACAAACCTCTGTTCCAAGATTTCACTTTAGGTTGCTTAGAAGAAAAATGATAGGTTTAGTTTAGTTTTCCCTATTTTTTGTTTTTGCGTCCGGTAGAAAAATACCCCGAAAATAAAAGTTCTCCGAACGTTGTGAAAATCTAGTATGATTTTTTCGGAATATTTAAAAAATACCGGGACAAAGAGTCTGTCTGGGGGCCATACCAGTGGGCCACAAGCCCTAGGGGCGCGGACACCCCCCTAGCCGCACCACCCAGGCTTGTGGGGCCCACAGGCACCCCCTCCACTCATTCTTGCTCCCATCCTGTTCTATTACCTCCAGAAAAAATTGTTTTGCAGCTCAAACCCGTGTTCTTGCTCCTCTTGCTGGGATTTTCGATCTCTTTGCTGAAATCACCGTTCTCCGAACTGTTTTGGGGAAATTACTCCTTGGTAAGTGACTCCTCCATTGGTCCAATTAGTTTTTGCTCTAGTGCCTCATACTCCGCATATTTTTGCTGCATTGGTGACCATGTTCTTGAGCTTTGCATGCTGATTCTAGCTGGTCCCAAGTAGTTTTGATGCGTAATATGGTCTCTAGGCACTTGTGGGAGTAGTTGCTACAACTTTAGTTGAACATTGTTCACCTTTCCTTTGGGTCACTGAAAATTTCAAAAAAGGAAGATGTTCAGGAGAAACTTTCATGGTGGTTCCTCAAGCAAGAGAGGTCCCCGTCTTGCGATTCGGGAGCCTGATCCTTACCATCCTAGGGACGCGCAGGTACAACCATGTGAATGGCCTTCTGATGAATTTATGATTGAGGCATGCTTTAAAGATGAGTTTGATGCATTTGTTCACAACATCAGACTTGAAGAATTCATCTCCGATAAATATGAACAGTATGTTGCTCTCACTGCCTCTTTTGTTCGTAGATTCAAATTTTCAGCTGGCCGTGAGCCGTCGGTACTGTTTGATCTCTATGATAAATCGTATACCATGGATTTAGAGGATTTCAGTAGAATTTGCAAAATACCTATTTGGGGTAACCTCAATGATCCTCCTAAATCTGATTTTTGCGCTGGTATTACGGTTGGAGAAACTAGAGACATTACACAAGCTACCATGGGGAGTATTCATTTTCCTGCCTTGCATTACTTTGCCCTCTTCATAGCCAGATGCATTAATGGCAAGATTGAGCATTGTCATCTCTGCGCACCCGACCTTAGTATCCTTAAGAGCGCAGTTACGGGTGAGAAAAGCTTCAACATGGGAGCTATTATAGCAAGGAGGTTGAATATGAATGCTATTGATGGGGATTTCTTTGATGGGATCTATGCCACTCGCATAGCAAATTTTCTTGGAGTACCCATCCACGAAGGAGATCCCCCGCTCGATACAGCTTTCCTTGACTGCGTCGCTTTGACACGCTACCAGTTCCTTGAGAGGGGTGATGAATCCCCTCTATACCGATTGATATTTAACCGGCCGAGTGTTTTCCATATTACCCTTCCTGCTCTTGCTCTCTTTGACTTTCAGGTAAAACAGAGATATTACATAACCAGAGGAGAGGTAGAGGAGTATGAGAGGGAGGCGAAGGCTGCTCGTCTCCGTGATGGAGCTATTCAGGCAGTGGCTGCAGCGCTCCCGTATAACCCCGATTATGATTTTCAGTTTCGCTAGGACCGTCCTTGGGAGTAGACCAAGTTAGGCCAAAAGCCTAAGCTTGGGGGAGTATGTGTTCTCACCGACTTTACATTCTTGCTTATGCTTTCACTTTGTTAGCCGGTGTTCACACTTTGCCACTGTATCATCCATGCTAGTTTATTTTCTTTTTCTCGTTTTCTTTTCGTGTGTCCGTCTAGTTTGATAAAAACCCAAAAATATTTTCGTTTCTTCTTTTGTTTGTTGGGAGCTTTCCCGTGTAGATAGTTTTCTTTTTCTTTGGGTCAAGGTAGAAGATATTGGTTACAATGTTTAGTGGCTCTCGCATGCATACCTGTTTAGGTTTTAAGAGCCATATTACTTTGTCTTATCCTTTGTGTTTGTCTGCAGATTCCAGCATAGTCCAATGCACGAGCACGCTTATTATTGTTCACATCGTTCGGTCGTGCAAGTGAATGGCAATAATGACGATGTATGATGAAGTGACTGAGCCTGGAAAAGCTGGTATGAACTCGATCTATTTTGTTTTTGTAAATATGACTATCTCATCATGCTTGATTCAGCTTTGTCGTGAGACAAACATGTTTGCAATGACAACTTAGAGATCATAGTTGCTTATACCATGCTTACTTAGCTAGGAGCTTATAATGGTTTGTCTTGGATGCCCACATGAATGTTGAGATGACTATGATGTAGTATGATAGGATGGTATCCTCCTTTGAATGTTTCAAGTGGCTTGACTTGGCGCATGTTCACGCATGCAGTTGAAACAAAACCAACATAGCCTCTATGATGTTCATGTTCATGGTGATTTATGTCCTACTCATGCTTGCACTCAATGTTAGTTAATCTCCATGCATTTTGATGACTGTTGTCGCTCTCTAGATGGTCGCTTCCCAGTCTTTTGCTAGCCTTCACTTATACTAAGCGGGAATACTGCTTGTGCATCCACCTCCATAAACCCAAAAGTTGTGCCATATGAGTCCACCATACCTACCTATGTGTGATATCTACCTGTCGTTCCAAGTAAATTTGCATGTGCCACTCTCTAAATCTTCAAGAAATAATCTATTTTGCATGCCCGAACCGCTCATGTGGTGACACGGGGCTATTGGTATCTTCCATGCTAGGCGCGTTATCCTCGATATGTGTTTATTCACTATCATTCACGATAAAGGGGCCGGTAATTGGAATTCCCAGTTCCATGCTCAAATCAAAAAGATAATTGCAAACAAAACTCCCCCAGGATTGTTGTTGGTATGGACGGTACCCGAGGATTCGGCTAGCCGTGGAGTGTGATTGATTGGTGGTGGGGGAGTCAAAATTTTACTTTTCTGTTTGGGAACCGCCTATGGAATGTGTAGCATGGAAGATATTGAGAACTCTTGGTCATTGCGTTGACAATGAGAGCATGCCACCCAAAATTATTATCTGTGTTTTCATAGCTTCAGCTCTGGCACCTCTGCAAATCACTGCTTCCCTCTGCGAAGGGCCTATCTATTTATGTTCCTGTTGAGTCATCCTCCTCTTACAATAGCACCAATTTAGAGAGTACCTCTGTCATTTTTATGCTTTGCTTTTAACTGTGTTGAGTGTGACTATGACTGGATCTTCATTGCCATGAATTACAATGTTTAGTCAGCCCTTGGTCTTTTAAGGTGCTCTACATTTATGTTTTGCGGTCTCAGAAAGAGCTAGCGAGATACCATCTATTCGGACTGCTTCATGTTGTTTTGATTGAAGTGTTGACATTTGAGGCTTGTTATTATTTGCTCGCTAGTTGATTATGCCATTGATATGAGTTTACCGTGAGACCTAGATGTCATTTGCTTATGTGGTTTTCTTGTGATGTTGCTGAAATTATGGTTGTGAGTTAGACATAGTTGCAACAACAAGATCAAACATAATTCGTCAAAGTTTTTCTTTTGTCTCTCTCAGTTTGTCAACTGAGTTGCTTGAGGACAAGCAAGGCTTTAAGCTTGGGGGAGTTGATACATCTCCGTCGTATCTACTTTTTCGAACTCTTTTGCCCTTGTTTTGGACTCTAATTTTGCATGATTTGAATGGAACTAACCTGGACTGATGCTGTTTTCAGCAGAATTGCCATGGTGTTGTTTTTGTGCGGAACTGAAAGTTCTCGGAACGTCCTGAAAATTTACGGAAATGTTTTCTGGAATAAAAGAAAAATACCTGCGTAAAGATCCACATGAGGGGGTGTGCCAGTGGGCCACAAGCCAACACGGCGCGGCCACCCCCTAGGCCGCGCCATGCAGGCTTGTGGGGCCCACGTGGCACCACCGCCCCCAACCTCAGTCCTATATCTTCCGTTTTGCCTGGAAAAAAAATCAGAGAGAAGGTTTCATCGCGTTTTGCGATACGGAGGCGCCGCCACATCCCGTTCTTCATCTGGAGGGCAGATCTGGAGTCCGTTTCGGGCTCCGGAGAGGGGAAATCGTCGCCATCGTCATCATCAACCTTTCTCCATCTACAATTCCATGATGCTCTTCATCGTTCGTGAGTAATCTCATTGTAGGCTTGTTGGATGGTGATGAGTTGGATGAGATCTATTATGTAATCGAGTTAGTTCTTGACGGGGATTGATCCCTAATATCCACTATGTTCTAGATTGATGTTGCTACTACTTGGCTATGCTTAATGCTTGTCACTAGGGCCCGAGTGCGATGATTTCAGATCTGAACCTATTATGTTGTCGCCAATATATGTGTGTTCTAGATCCTATCTTGCAAGTTGTAGTCACCTACTATGCGTTATGACCCGACAACCCCGGAGTGACAATAGCCGGAACCACTCCCGGAGATGACCATAGTATAAGGAGTTCATGTATTCACCGCGTGTTAATGCGTTGGTCCGGTTCTTTATTAAAAGGAGAACCTTAATATCTCGTAGTTTCCATTAGGAACCTGCTGCCACGGGAGGGATGGACAATAGATGTCATGCAAGTTATTTGCCCTAAGAACGTATGACTACTTACGGAATACATCCCTACATTAGATTGATGAACGGGAGCTAGCCACATATCTTTCCGTCTTATAGTGTTACATGATGAATCACATCCGTCACACTCATCCATCATCGATCCGCTGCCTACGAGTCTTTTACTATTGGTCCTCGCTACGTTACTTTGCCTAGGCTTGTCCCTTGCTACAAGAGGGATTGGGCCACTTTGCTGCTGTCACTACTGCTGTTACTTTGCTGCTGCTGTTGCTACTGCTGTTGCTACTGCTGTTACTTGTTACTTTGTTGCTGCTGCTACTACTGTTCCTTGCTACTCCGCTGTTACTTGTTGCAAGACTTTGTTGGCACTAATCTCCCGTCAACATGCCTTTTCTCGCGCTATTGCTGGGGATTGTCAAAGCTTTTACTGGCGCCATTGATACAATAGTTAGGAATAGTCTGCCTTGTCACCAGATTGTTTCTGGCTCCGTTGTTATCATACTACTTTGCTACTAATACTTTGCTTGCAGACACTAATCTTTCAGGTGTGGTTGAATCTGACACGTTCAGCTGCTAATACTCGAGAATATCCTTTAGCTTCCCCTTGTGAGCGAATCAATAAATTTGGGTTGAATACTCTACCCTCGAAACTGCTGTGATCCCATACGCTTGTGGGACATCACACCCCAAGGTTAAATTCTAGGAAGACTCAAGCGTCTAAGCATGGGGATGCCCTGGAAGGCATCCCTTCTTTCGTCTCAATCCATTGGTATGTCACTCGAAGCTACATTTTTATTCATCACATGATATGAGTTTGCTTGGAGCGTCATTTGCTTTAGTTTGCTTTTTTTTAGTTTTCCACAATGACCTTTTGCTGGACACACCAACCTGAGTGAGATACACATCTATCATGATTTTTTAGAATACTCTTTATGCTTCACTTTTATCTTTTGAACCAAACAATTGCTCTAGTGCTCCACTTGTATATTTTTGAGCACGGTGGCGTTTAGATTTTATAGAAATATTTGAACCCTCATTCCTCACTTATATTTTTTTGAGAGTTAATAAAATGTAGAAGTAATTTTCATGGTACATAAAGCTAGTCCAAAAATAATAGGTATTCAATGGATGATAATCAAAACCATTATATAGCACATAAAAGGGAAATTGTGATTAACGATACTGATGTGGTAATATGAAAAAGGTGTGAGTGCATCATTGTTAGTTCGTAGGAGTAGCGGTACTGAGAGATGTGAATTCCTTGATTCACTAAATATTAAAAGGGCATGGCGGGGATGTGTGAGCATTTCTATTCCGTGTTGAAATCCTAGTGTTGTTTGGAGGCAGAAACATGTGATGGTTAACTCATCCCAACCCTCTACATTTAGGCATGTGGCTAGTGCTTTGATTTGTGATGAAACTAATAAAACTTTGCAGTAAGTATATAAGTTCTTCATGACTAATGTGAGACCATGGACATATGCAATCTCACCTCCTCATACTTTGCTAGCCTCTTCGGTACCGTGCATTTCCCATGCCCAGCTCAAGGATCGGTGCAAACTTCGCCAGTGCATCCAAACCCCGTGGCATGATATGCTCTGTCACACATAGACCTTTCTTTATCTTTTCTCAAAACAGTAACCATACCTACCTATCATGGCATTTCCACAGCCATTCCGAGATATATTTCCATGCAAATTCCGCCGTTACATCATATGACTAGTTCATTCATCATCATGTTGCTTTGCATGTTCATATAGAGCTGACATGGCATTTGTGGAAAATCCACCATTCATAATATTGCTTAATACATGTCACGTTAGACCGTTTGACATCCTGATACACTTCTAGAGTATTCATATTGAGTTATATTTAGCTTTCATGAGTTGTAAGTAAATAGAAGTGTGATGATCATCATTATTAGAGCATTGTCCCAGTGAGGAAAGGATGATGGAGACTATGATTCCACCACAAGTTGGGAATAGACTCCAGACGAAAAATTAATATGGGGAGGCCAAATGAGCCCACCAACAAAAATAAAAAATGAGAGAAAAAAGAGAGAAGGGACTTTGCTACTATCCTTTACCACACTTGTGCCTGAGAGTGGCACCATGTTTCTCATGTAGAGAGTCTCATGATATGTCACTTTCATATGCTAATGGAATCATATTATCATTAATGTAAACTTGGCTTGCATATTCTGATGACGTGCTTCTTCAAGTGCCCGAGGTCTTCATGAGCAAGCAAGTTGGATGCACACCCCACTCAACTTCATTTGAGCTTTCATACACTTACACCTCTAGTGCATCATTTGCATGTCAATCCCTACTGCTTGCATTGACATCTACCGATGGGCATATCCATACCCCGTTGGTATGCCTAGTTGATCCGAGACTACCTTCTCCACTTTCACCCCTTTGATATCTACCACCATATTCTATGTCCATGGCTCACACTCATGTATTGCATGAAGAATAAAAAGTTGATTCACTTTGAAAAAGTATGATCCAATTGCCTGACTTGAGCACCGTGGTGCTTGGCATTTGTATTAATGTGGTGAAGATGGAGCCATGGCTTGCCATACGATGAGATTGGTGGGGGTAAACATTCTTTTAGGATCGTCTACTTTGAAAGGTTGATGATTTTGCCGCTTGTGCTTATTAATATTACTATGTTGATGTTTGTTAATTCATCATTTCTAAATGAGCATGCATGCAAAACATTACATATTGGATAGTATGTCACATAAAAAATTCTATATTTATCATTTAACTACTCGAAGACGAGTATGAATTAAGCTTGGGGACGCTTGATACGTTTCCAACGTATCTTTAATTTTTGATTGTTCCATGGTGTTCTATTATCATCTTAGGATACTTTTTGGGTCATAATGCACCAATTTATATTATTTTTTAGCACCAACCTATTAACCTAGTGCCCAGTGCCAGTTGCTGCTTTCTGCGTGTTTTTGTTTTTTAGGTTTTCAGTACCAAACGAAGTCCAACTGCCACAAAACACTTTTTACGCTACCGCAAGTCTCTGTTCCATGGTGGTCAATCACAGAGGGTCTCTTCATGAACCTCGGTGCCCTTTTGATGATGTATGAGTAGTTCACCTCAGACCTACGTGTCCATAGGTAGTACCTAGATGACAATCTCTCTCTCTCTCTCTTGATCTTCAATACAATGATCATCACATCTTTGCTTTGATCTATACGATGTAATTCTTTTTGTATGGTGAGTTTGTTGGGTCCGATGAATTGTGGGTTTATGTTCATATTATTCATCAAAAGTACTTGAGTCTTCTTTGAATTATTATTGCTCTTATTTGAATGATTATCATAGCTCCGTAAATCTATCTAATCTATTGAATTGCTTTGGCCAAGTAGTTTGATCTTTCTTGAGAGTTATGTGTGCATTTTTGTGGGTTCAACATGACAAATTTCTATATCCCAGTGATAGAAGGGGACACGTTGCATCTTTCTGTTGCTGCCACTAAGGATAAAACGATGGAGTTTATTCATATTGATTGAGTTTAGTTTGTCTACATCATGTCATCGTTCCCCAAGCATTACTTTGTTTTACTTAATACTCTAGATGCATGGTCGATAGCGGTCGATGGGTGGAGTAATTGTAGTAGGTGGAGGCAGGAGTCAGCCTATTTTATTATGGACGTGATGCGTATATACACATGATCATTGCCGTGAGAATCAAACAAATATTCGATGTTCTATCAATTGACCAACGTAGTTTGTTTACCCACCATATGTTGCTTTGATGAGAGATGCCACTAGAGAACAATACGGCCCCCAGTCTATTCACTTATATATCCAGAAAACTTATATTTTTCTCATTGCCTTCTTTTATCTTTCATTTCAGTTACTATTCTCAACAATTATCTACACAACTCACTTGCATGCAAATAACAAGAACAATGGGATTGACAACCCTCTTGCTCGCGTTGGGTGCAAGTTGTTTGCTCTTTTGTGTGCAGCCGCTGAACATGGTTGAGGACTGATATTCCTATTGGTTCGATAAACCTTGGTTTCTTAATCGAGGGAAATACTTACCCACATTGTGATGCGATAACCCATTCATCTTCATGGAAAACCCAACGCAGATCCCAAGCCTCAGCTTCTGGAGAAGTCCTCTGGGATGGTGGAGTGGACACTAGAGGTACTGAAGGAGGCACATTATAAGTTGCAACAAGGGAAGACACCAAAGGTCTCAACTCTTGGGAAGCCACATGAGCAGATCTAGCCCGAGTCTTGAACTGAGTGTGTACATGCAGTGTAGGGCTATCGTCATAATCATCTGAGCTGGGCATAGGCAATGCATCTACTTCTTGCTTAAAAGTGTTGACCGTGATGGTCAGCTCAGTCACCTTGTTGTCAAGATCATGAAATTTTGTTTCCACTATCCTTTCATGTCTCTTCTGGTTCGACAGTAGCTCAGTTATGTTCTTCTCCACACCCTGAATAGTACTCACAAGATAGGCAATCTAATCATTCTTCGTCCCGAGAACTGAAGCATGATACGTCTCCATCACATCTATAATTTTTGATTGTTTCATGCCAATGTCCTTTAATTTTCATAGACTTCTCGCAACATTTTATATTATTTTTGGGACGAACATACTTATCCACTGTCCGGTGTGAGTTCCTATTTTTTGTGTGTTTTTTGTTTCACAGAAATTCCATATCAAATGGAGCCCAAACACGCTAAATATTGATGGATATTTTTTTGAATATATGTGAATTTTAGGGAGAAGAATCAACACCACACGATGCCCGAGGCACCCATAAGCAACAGGGTGCGGCCATGTGGGGGGGGGGGGGGGTGGCCGCGCCCTGATGCCTTGTGTCCACCCCTTAAGTCGGTTGGAGCTCTACTTTGGCCACAACAAATATATTTCCGTAATAAAAATCCCCTCAGTATTTTAGGTCGATCGAAGTTACAAATATCCGGATATTTTAAGAAACTGTGAAGGGCCAGAAAACATGAGCGAAAAGAGGAGAGAAATAGAGAGAGAGATCAAATCTCGAAGGGGTTGCAGCACTCCGGGATCCATGGCGGCCATGGACCACACGGGAAACTCTCCTCCCACCTAGGGGGAGACCAAGTAAGAAGAAGAATGAGGGGGGGGGGGGGGGGTTCTCTCCCCCTCTCTCCTGTTGGCGCCGGAGCGCCATCGGGGCAACCATCATGACGACGATCTACACCAACAACTTTACCGCCGTCACCACCAACTCTCTCCTCCTCTATGCAGCGATGTAATCCCCTTCTCCCTGCTGTAATATGTACATAAACATGGCTCTTAATGCTATATATTATTACCAAATGATGCATGGCTATGCTATGATGTTTCAGTAGATCTCTTTTGTCCTACGGGTTAATTGTGGTATGATGTTATTGACTTGAGCTGTATGTTCATATCGTGCTATCCTAAGGTGCCTTCAGTGAGGCGCACACGTGAGGGAATCCCACTGGAGGTTTTGCAATATATTCATGATTCTCTTATAGTGGGTGGCTAGAGTGACAGAAGCTTACACCCGAGTAAGGGAGTTGTTTGCGTATGGGAGTAAAGAGGACTTGATGTTTAATGCTATGGTTGGGTTTACCTTAATGATTTCTAGTAGTTGTGGATGCTTGCTAGAGGTCCAATCATAAGTTCATATGATCCAAGTACGAAAAGTGTGTTAGCGTATGCCTCTCCCTCATTGCATATGATAAGTATCTGTCATGTTATATTCAATTGCCTATGGACAATCTTTCTCTTGCGTTACACAAACAAGATTTTTACTAAACAACTAACTAAATTAATATTTATCTAAACAACCCCTAACTTTTATACTTGTTATTAGCTTGCAAAACTATCTATTACACCTACTAAGTACTTCTAGTTTCCTTCCCGCAAAATAGTTTCATAGTTGTTCTAGGTAAAGTAAGCGTTAGCGTGCGTAGAGTTGTATTGATGGTCGATAGAAATTGAGAGAATAGTACTTCTACCTTTAGCTCCTCATTGGGTTCGACACTCTTACTTATCAAAAAAGGGTTCAAACGAGCCCCTACACTTGTGGGTTATCAAGACCTTTTATGGCGCTGATGCTCGGGGGCAATAGCGTAGCGGTTGATATTCTCGGATGTGCTTGTTTTCTTGATCACTAGGTTTTTATATTTTCTTTTATAAGTTGTTTTATATCTTTAGTTATAGATATGGAACACTAAACACCAAAAAATTTAGTTTTACTTTTTACTCATGGAGATGAGGAACCTCCTAAAACCCTCGATGTTGGTTATTTGGAAAACATTAGATACTACTTTGGTAATCCTTAAAAATCCCCATTAAACGTGATAATGGGATACACGTCGGACCAACTTGAGTACTTTAGGGATTATCGCTTGACTTAAAAAAGGGAAACACTTATGGGATCAAATTAAAATGTTGCGTTGGTATGCTTGGAACTTATGCTTGAGATGCTTTTATACTTGTTTCTCTAAGATGGAGACTTCACACCTTCCCTTTGAATGTGAATTTAATGATAATGAAACCTTGGCCCCTTATGCTAATGGTATATATTGATTACTATGATGTGGAACAAATAGAAGAATTTGTTGCTTTTAAGGGTGCTTATGAAATTGCTTCTTTGATTGAAAAGTATGATTCTATTCTTTACAAATCTGAAAATGCTGCCATACTTAAATATTGCAATGAGAACTATGAATATAATGCCTATATTAATGAATTTATTGAAAGAATGTCTGCTGCCTTGGAAGAGATTAATATTTTATAGGAATCTATGGAAGAAGAAATTGCTGAAACTGCGAGGTCATTAGATGAAAAAGATGAGGAGGAGAGCGAAGAATAAAAGGAGGAAGAACACATTAGCTACATGTGCCCACCTTCTAATGAGAGTAACTCTTCAACTCATAGATTGTTTAATTTCCCTTCACACATACCAAAGGATAAATGCTATGATGATTGCGATGATCCTTTGGATTCATTTGAAGTATCCCTTTTTGATGAACTTGATGCTTCCTGTGCTTGTGGCCATGATGCCAATATGAGTTATGCTTATGAATATGAACTTGATATAGTTCCTTATGTTAAGCATGAAATTGTTGCTATTGCACTCCACACGATAATCCTATTATCTTTTTTGAATTCTCCCAACTACACTATTCGGAGAAGCTTGCCCTTATTGGGGACTATGTTGATGGGTTGTGTATTAATATTACACATGATGATTTTGATGAATATAATATGCATGCGATTGTTACTTCTACTTGCAATTATATGAGAGAGGAACCAAATCTTCACCTCTCTATGTCTTTGGTACAATAAAATTGCAAGAAATTACTTATGCTATGTATTAGCCTTTACTTTGTGTGAATGAATTGTTCTTTTAAGACATGCCAATGCATAGGAAGAGAGTTAGACTTCATTGTTACATGATATTTATCATTTTGTTCTCACTAATTAATTAAAAATCATTGTTAATTAAAATTGGCTTTGATATACCTTGGGATCCAGGTGGATCAATTACTTGAGCATTATATGCCTAGCTTAATGGCTTTAAAGAAAGCTTTGCCAGGGAGACAACTCGGAAGTTTGAGGGAGTCATTATCAAATTTTCACCAACTAGGACAATGCCAGTGTAAAATTGTCATGGGCAGAGCTAACATTTCCAAAATATCGACTATATAATAAATGTTTGACTTTAGTCCATTGACAAGGTGAAATATTGATGCGATGCATAAAAAATTATATGGCACTAATGAAACATACGCAGTGTGCTTTGTCTAATGTACATCGCATATCACATATGATGTTAGACCTTAAGTTGCATGCAAAGAATTAACTAACGTGTAAACCCACACCATAATCCTTAATGACCCATTAATAGCTAATCAGACTTAGCCCATTAAAAATATGGCCACGTTGCATGGTTGTAGGCCGCTGCGCATGCATGCAAAGCGGTGCTGCAAAGGCCCACACGTTGATCAAAATATCCAAAGCCCCACCGGCTAATTGCAAAGAAGTGGCCGCCAAATATCGGTCAACTTACAGTTAATCATGATCCCACGAGCGCTTCCACGATCTGGCTACGTGGGCGCGCGCGCAACAACGCTCCGGCATTGTCCGCCCCTATAAATACCGCCTCACCTTGATGTACAAGGGCTGGTGATTGAGGGCCATTCCTTCCTTCCCTCCCACTGCTTTTTTTCTGTCGTTGACATTCTTCCTCCTCTCTATAGTAGACAACATATCATCTATACACAAAAGCACATCGAGAAAAAGGGAAATGTAAGAAGAGGAAACTCGGTTTGCCCCAAGGACGTGAGAAGGTGAGATACTATGTTGCCCTCATGCCCTTAGTTTCGGCCGCTTGGTTAGGATCAAGGAGCTCTCTCTTCTCACACATGAAATCTGTCCTTAATTTCGACCGTTTGGTTCGGATCAAGGATTTTTCTTTCTTTCTCATCTCATGAAGTTTTGCCCTTAGTTTCGGCCATTTGGTTCGGATCAAGGAGTCATCTATTCTCATAGATCGAAGCATATCCTTAGGTTCGGCCGTTTGGTTTGGATCAAGGAACATAAAATTCACCAAATCATGTCCTTAGGTTTGGCCTTTTGGTTTGAATCAAGGAACAAAAAATTCATCAAATCATGTCCTTATGTTCGGCCATTTGGTTTGGATCAAGGAACACAAAATCCACCAAATCATGTCCTTAGGTTCGGTCGTTTGGTTCGGATCAAGGAACATAAAATCCACCAAATCATGTCCTTAGGTTCGGCCGTTTGGTTCGGATCAAGGAACATAAAATCCACCAAATCATGTCCTTAGGTTCGACCGTTTGGTTCGGATCAAGGAACATAAAATCCACCAAATCATGTCCTTAGGTTCGGCCGTTTGGTTCGGATCAAGGAACATAAAATCCACCAAATCATGTCCTTAGGTTCGGCCGTTTGGTTCGGATCAAGGAACATAAAATCCATCAAATCATGTCCTTAGGTTCGGCCGTTTGGTTCGGATCAAGGAACATAAAATTCACCAAATCATGTCCTTAGGTTCGTCCGTTTGGTTCGGATTAAGGAACATAAAATTCACCAAATCATGTCCTTAGGTTCGGCCGTTTGGTTCGGATTAAGGAACATAAAATTCACCAAATCATGTCCTTTGGTTCGGCCGTTTGGTTCGGATTAAGGAACATCAACTTCACCAAATCATGTCCTTAGGTTCGGCCTTTTGGTTCGGAATAAGGAAAATATAACTCATCAAATCATGCCCTTAGGTTCAGCCTTGTGGTTCGAATCAAGGACGTACTTTTTTTTCTTCACGTGGACATCCCATGTGTGGAAAAATTCATAAAATGCTCTACGCATGGGTTCCTTACATTTGAATTCCATGACATGACAGTACATTTCGTGCATGGGTTCTTTCTCACGAATTCCATGACGCGAGCCATAAAATGACTAAGTCATGAGCCAAAGAAAATACACAATTACGCTATGTCTTGGGTTCTTCTCATATGAATTCCATGGCATAAGTCATAAAACCAAATGAAATACAAATTATGCTATGTCATGGGTTCTTCTCATATGAATTCCATGACATAAGTCATAAAATAAAGAAAATACATAGTATCTTATGTCGCGGGTTCCTTCATACGAATTCCACGATATAAGTCACAAGTTGGCAAAAAATATATAAAATATCTTATGGCATGGATTCTTCCATACGAATTTCGTGGCATGAGCCATAAAATAAGAAAATTACGCTATGACATGGGTTCTCTCATATGAATTCCATGACATACAACATCCATATAACAAATACACAATTATGGCATGTCATGGGTTCTTCAAATTGAATTCCATGGCATAAACGATCAACCAAATAGAACATCAATTATGCTCCAAGCAGGGGTTCTTTGAAATGAATTCCATGATATGAGCGTTAAATATTAAAAATGCATGGATGCATCCTATGCCTGAAAACAGGGAGCCAAATCAAGCTTGGACCAAATCAACCTTCATTTTAAATCATAACATAAATGAAGTTGAGCACAAACAAAATAATTGCATGATAAACAAATATATGGCAAACCATCAAACATAACAGCGTCGAAGATAATCTACGCAGATAAACTTCAAGTTCCAGGCCGGAGTTCAACATCGACCGCGAGGAGGATTTTTCTTCTAGCATATTGTACTAGGATTGTGTTGCAATCTCATGTAATAGATATGCTGGAATTCTTAATCAGGGGTTTTTCTCTTCGGAGATGTAATTGACAGATTTTTTATGTAAATATAAGAATTATGAAAATATGTACCTGCAATGTTTGATCTTTATTTTGTATATTGTATGCGCTATATTTTATTGACTATGTATCAATGACGTGGACGCGTCTTTTCATGCTTCGCCATTTTCCCGTCATCAGGGGATAGCCTTGAACTTTATTCATGCCCATGAAAACTTTGCTTGATTACACCAAATTTCAACAAAAATAAGTATCCCCTTGTATAAATCCATTATATTATAAAAATAATTTGCTAAGTTTACCTTTAGGATGTTTAAATTGCTTGTTTGACATGTGGTGTGCAAAAATATAAACTTAGGCTGTAGTGTTTGATTTTTCCTATTTTACTGGAACGTCAAAAAAATCTGAAACTTATATACAATACGGTTATACAATTTTTTACCACGTCCTAATATTGCAGAATTTTCCAAGTTATAGAAGTATACGTTTCATCTACATCTTTCTAAACTGTCCCATTTTTTCATAAATTGCTGTTATAGTTGCTTTGTGTGCTTATGTTTGAATTCTTGTTGAGCCCCATTGACTTGCGAGTCATAGAATTGTGATAGAATATAGTAGGTAATGTTGGATTATAATCATACAATAATTTTATGGCAGGACATGATGATATTTGATGTTATATGAACTAACCTCTCTAATGGAAGTTCTGTTAAGTTTTGTGTGGATGAAGTGTTCGGAGATCGAGGAGTTATCAATATGTGAAGAATAAGGAGAGAAAAGTGTTCAGTCTCGGGGTTTCCCAAGTCACCCAAGTAAATATTCAAGGATACTCAAGCATCTAAGCTTGGGGATGCCCCAGAAGGTATCCCATCTTTCTTCTTCAACAATTATCAGCATGTCTTGGTTTTTGTTTTGTTCACATGATATGCGTAAATTCTTAGAGGTCGTGTGCCTTTTATTTTCCTTTTAGAAATGCAACATTCCAGTACGGTAAAGTCCATGGTTGATTTATAGAGTGCTTCATGTGCTTCACTTATATCATTTGAAGTTGGTTGCATGTTCCTCGACGTATAGAAAATCATTATTTCTAGAATGCTCTTTTGCTTCACTTATATTTATTAGAGTGTGGTCCTTTGTAGAAATAATTAAACTCTCATGCTTCACTTATACCTATTTAGAGAGTTAACATGAATTGGTCATTTACATGGTTAGTCATAAAATCCTACATAGAACTTATAGATCACTGAATATGATATGTTTGATTCCCTACGATAGTTTGTGACATTAAGATAGCAATATGTTGGTGCACTAGTGGATGATTGTGGATTAGTAAGAACTAGTGAACAACCCGTGCACCTGCACGGTCTAGGAACTATTTTGTTTCACATTATTTTTTTAAGTTTATAACGTTAGTTATGCGCCTTTATTAGACCATGTAAAGGAAACTTTCATAAGATATTGATGTTAGGATTTGTGATTCCCGAAGCATGCACGTATAGTCGCTAGTTATGCGATGAAGTTGGAGCATAATTTATACTTCATTGTAATCCTTTATGCTGTTATAACCGGGGGCGCATGATGGTTAACTCCTACCAACCTCCTCCCTAGGGGCATGCGAGTAGTGCTTTTCTTTGAGAGAGCTAATAAAATCTTGCAATAAGTATGTGGGTTCTTTATGACTAATGTGGATCCATGGATATACGCACTCTCACCTCCACATATTTGCTAGCCTCTTTGGTACTGTGCATTTCTCATTCTCACTGTCGTGGGTATAAGTCTGACAGTAGATGTGTAGGGTACGAAAGGATGGGCAGAGCCTTAGCTACGGCGAGGTTGTATGAGTTCAGGCCCCTCTGCGGTGGAGGTAATAGCCCTACGTCTCGGTGCTCTGGGAGCTTGTTGTCGAGTGGAATATGGATTACAATGAATTGCTAACCCTTGCACCAGTGGGGAAGGGAGGCTTATATAGAGTGCGCTGCCCTTCACAACGGTTCGGTGCACAGGGGTGGAGTAGTGGCGAATAAATGCCTACGTTACATGTAACGTATGTCTTAAATGCTAATAAAGGCACAGGGAAACGTATGACCGTTTCCCTCCAGGGGGGTTACGATGCACAGAGTGGAATCCAGTCGGTTAGTTTGATACACTCCGAATGCTCATCTCCGACTGGATGGTGGAGGATTCGTTACCGACTGGATGATGGGAAGTCCTTAGTTCAGTCGGAACTGACTAAGGGCTTATCCCTTATGAAGGGTAGTCCTTGGGTAGGACTTATAGGGTAGGCCTATGACCCTACCCTAGGACTATAACCCCATCATTAGTCCCCGAATGGATTGGGGTTGGAACGGTGAAGCGATGCTTGGAGTACGGATCCGACTGGTACGGACGCGACTTTGGCGTTGCTTGGCTCGATCCATTTTATCTTCTTTGACCAACGATCCGAGTGGATGAATTTGCAAAACGAACTGTCGGGGACCGAGTGCTTCCGTGGTATCTTTTGACGTGACCAGTCAACTGACAGCGGCGGATTTTCCGGGATCCTGAAATTTCGGTTGCCGCGCGCTCAGCGGGGATGACGACATCGCACTCGAGTAGTACCTGACGCATCGATTCCCGGGTCTTCATCTTCTCCACTGATATCGCCGTGACCGGTCGGGGGATAAGATTTTGGGGCCACTTGCTAGTGACCGAGTCGGAACCTTATTTAAACCTCTGCGGCGAGGGTTTTTTCGTTACACTCGCCGGATAACTTGCATTTTCTCCGCTTCTCTCGCCATCCCCTGCGCATCCCAAGCTCCTTCCCTCTCCTTCTCCCTCGCGAATCCGCAGCCTCCGCCATGACAAAGGGGCAGACTAGCAAGTTAGAGGCACGGAAGAAGAAGGGGAAGGCGGCGGCTCCTGCTCAGCGGCGGCAGCGAGCGCTACCGGCGGGGTGGACCCAGGGGGATTTCCTCCCCTCCACGGTGATGGAGGAGAACTTGCTGGAGTTGGTGGAGCACGGGATGATTGCGCACAAGTCGTGGAGGTTGCCGACGGAGGGCGAGACCGAGCCGGATCCCCGGGAGGGGGAGCGCGTCTTGCTGCTCAGCCACGTGCACCGAGGTTTCTCTTTGCCCCCACATCCCTTCTTCAAAGGTATCATGAACCACTTCGGGGCGCAGCTCCACCATTTTCCCCCAAATGCCATAGCTCATCTCTCTGCCTTCGTCGTGTTGTGCGAGTGTTTCATCGGCTGTCCTCCCCATTGGGGGATTTTCAAACACATCTTCTCTGCTAGATCCCAAACCATCAAACGACTTAACCAGTCGGATGATAAAACTCACCTTCTCCAGCTCTACAGAGGCTTAGGCTTCCAAAAGAAGAGTAAAAGTAGCTATCCCGCTCTTCAGTTGAGTGAATCTGTTAGGAACTGGCAGTCGACATGGTTCTACTGCCAGGACGTTGCTTGCCCGAATGCCACGACAGGATTGCCTCCTTTTAGCTTAGACCGACCGGCTCCGCCTAAGCAGCTCGCGCTCACGAAGGCGGAGAAGATCCATATCCAGCCTCTGGTCGACGCACTTGTAGATGTCGTCCGAAGGGGAGTCAACGGCATAGATTTGCTGGAGGTTTTCCTGGGCCGGCGCATCCAGCCTCTGCAAGCTCGACACCACGCCATGTGGCACTACACGGGGCCTGAGGACTCCACTCGGACCAACGTCGAGTGCGTGACCGGGGAGACGGTGGCGTCGTGGGTACTCAACATCACAGGCGCTTGCGAAAACCCCAGAGGGGCCCGACGAGTGAAGGCCTTCCGCGCGGACAACCCTCCTCCGAATGAGGTGAGTACAACTTGTCGAGTGCACACAACTGTCTTAGATTTATCGCTTTCTTGAATCACTGTCTGACGTCTGATGTTGTCGACTGTATCTTGTGCAGGCGTGGACTAACTGGTTTTCTCCTGTCTCGAACGGGAATCCGGCCGAGGAGGAGGAAGGCAGCTAGGAGGGCAGCGTGGAGAGTGTCGAGTACGTCTCCGACAGTGGGGAGACGGAGGAGGAGGAGTCCGCAGAAGAAGAAGAGGCAGATGAGGAGCAGAACTCGCCACCTCCACCGCCAGAGCTTCGGACTAAGCGCCGTCACAAACCTGCGGCTCCTTCGGCCCCTCCAGCATCCTCGAGCGCGCTGCCAGCTGCTCGTGTGGTACCGAGTGCCTCGCCAGCCGTTCTCGTGGCTCCGAGTGTTCAGAGCACAAAGAGGACCAGGGACTCTCCTGCTGAGCCAGTGGGTCAGCCCTCTAAGGTGGCCAAACCGAGTGGATCTAAGCCTCGGAAGGCTTTACCGCAGATGAGGGTCACAGTTCCCGTCACCTCCACGTAAGTGCATTGTTTTTCTATCTTCTTTCAGTATTTTATTGAACTCCTGCTTATTGGTCGAATGAATTTTACTCGACAGAGTTGCCACCTCTGCTACCTCTCCGACACGCCAGGGGGACGATCCCATGGACATGGACAACGTTGCCACATCTCAGCCAGGTGCGTCATAGCGATTCCGAGAGTCTACGTTATTGCGTCACGAATTCTGTCTTTGGTCTTGCCTTTTTCTTGTGGTCTCACGCCGTTCGGTCGGGTTTCCCTCAGGGGTGATTTATGTGGAGGAGGACGACCAGGGGAGGTCTGAGCAAGCTGCGGTGCCTGTCCTTGAGGCTATTCCGCCGGTTACTACTCTCTCCATGGACGCGCCGCCGACTGAGGCGATGCCATCGACTGAAACGGCGCTGATCGCTGCTGAACCGACTGGAGTAGGCCTTGGGA
The DNA here is from genome assembly GCF_904849725.1 of Hordeum vulgare subsp. vulgare. Taxonomy (NCBI): domain Eukaryota; kingdom Viridiplantae; phylum Streptophyta; class Magnoliopsida; order Poales; family Poaceae; genus Hordeum; species Hordeum vulgare. The sequence goes on along the minus strand of NC_058518.1, from coordinate 108,039,617 downwards.
TGCCCAAGGAGCCTCCTATGATGCCAAGCCCATCGACTGTCGAGTACAACATCCAGCGCCTCCCGGAAGATCAGGTGGGAGCTGCCAAGGGGGCCATGGTGCAGGCGGAGCTGATGGCGGGAGAGGCCAAGAAAGCGTACGACTCCATCGCGTCCGTGTACAAGTGAAGCTTGGAACTGCGGGACGATATTCGAGTAAGTGGGCTAGTAAGTATTTACTTTCCTCTTGTAACCCACTGGGTGTTTGAGCAATGCACTCGGATATTGTATGATTATTTTGCAGTGGGTTCACTCTTAGTGAACCCAGTGGGTGTAGTCCCCGAGACTTCTGTTGAGTGCTTGCACCGGCAGTTGTCTTTATACACATTTTCTTTAACTTGATCAGATCAAAAAACTAACCTGTTCGAATGTTAGCAGTGGGGGCACTCCGAGTGCACCTACTGGATGAGTCCCTGAGAGTAATTTTCTCAGGTCGGGTAGTAGTAACCTCATAGGCTTGTTTGTTGTCATGTATCTCAATAGGGCGGACCTGTTTGAGATTCATGCCAGTGGGGTCACTCTTAGTGAACCCACTAGGTGTAGTCCCCGAGACCGTTGTCGACTGCTTGCGTCGGCAGGGGTCTGAAGAACTTAGAATGTTTATTGTTGTCCTTGTTGAATTTGTCTGATCGTCTCTTGGCGCTGACTTGTAGAAAACTTGCGAGATGGGAGCAGCGTACGAGACTCTGAGGGCTGAAAAGGTGCAGTTTGCTGGGGAACTGGATGCAGCAATGGTTGCATTGGCTGGTATGAAGGATGTTCTGGCTGAACGAGAAAAATCCTTGGAGGAGGCCCATGAGGCAAACAAAGCATTGACTGCTGAAGTGGACAAAATGGGGAAACAAAGGACCGAGCTGATGGGACAGATGAAAGTGTTGAACAGGCGGTGCATAGCACAGGAAAATTACGTCAGTGACTGGGCCCGGAAGATGATAGCGCTTCTCGGTGGTAAGTTCTGTTTTTCCGAGTGCTTGTGGACTGTGCATTTCATTCTGCGCTTACTGTTTGCTCGTCCTGTCTTTGCAGATTTTTGCATGGACGCTGAGGTGGAAGCAACTGACGTTGAGCGGTCGATTCTTGCGAACGTTTCACTCGGCGAGGACGCCAATCGAGATATGCTCCGAGCGCACATTCGCCTGGGCAAAGTGGGACCTTTCATCGGTCGACTGAGAGAGGTCGTCGGCCGAATCGACAAGGATCGTTGGCCTGAAGACGAGTCTCGGCACGAGATGGAAGGCTTGATGACTCGGCTGGAGGAAGTCCCGAACCGAGTGCAGGCGTGGAAGAAATCCGCGGCTCGTTGTGGTGCGGATGTCGCTCTGTCGCTTGTCCGAGTGCACTGCAAGGAGGCTCGCGAAGAGAAGCTGAAGGCGTTGCAGGTCGCCAACACGAAAAAGCTTCAATTCTAAGACTTCATGGAGACCTTCCTTGAGAGCGCCACTCGCATCGCCGACGGGATCGACCTCGACACATTCGTGGAGCCTGCCAGTCCCAGTGCCAGTCCTGACGACGTTTAAGAAAACTTTTACCTCGGTATGCCGAGTGTTGGTTGTAAGAAACTTTGGCCACTACTGTTGGCCGTCACATTCGTGGTTCGGTGTGTATAAGCTTGATCTACACCGAGCCAACTATCCTTAGGCGAATTTGAATTTGAATCGAATCTTTTTCTCTTCTTTTGCCAAAGAGTTGTTGATACGATTTGGCTCGTGGTGTTTGTTTGGCGTTTCTTGGTGAAGCCAATGGCAAACATGCGGAGCATGTAATTGTCAGTTGTCTTGACATCTACATGAGCCTCACTGAGGGTTTGCTGAGTCTCCGAGTGGATCTGTAGGATACACTCGAAAGCAATAGATTACTTAGGCGATTCGGGATCGCGGCTAAGTCCTCAAGTGCGACTGTCAGGTCGTACTCGGAGCGAGTTGTTACTCATGTAATTGTCAGTGGTCTTGACATCTACATGAGCCTCAATGAGGTTCTGCTACTCATGTAATTGTCAGTGGTCTTGACATCTACATGAGCCTCAATGAGGGTCTGCTACTCATGTAATTGTCAGTGGTCTTGACATCTACCTGAGCCTCAATGAGGTTCTGCTAAGCCTCCGAGTGGATCTGTGAGATACACTCGAAGGAAGCTTTCTATTTAATCGATTCTTGATCGCAGACAAGTCTCCGAGTGCGACGTTAAGTGCACACTCGGAGAAAGTGTGTAGTTAGGCGATTCGTGATCGCTGCTAAGTCCCCGAGTGCGACGCTTAGTGCACACTCGGAGAAAGTGTGTACTTAGGCGATTCTTGATTGCAGCTAAGTCCCCGAGTGCGACGTTTAGTGCACACTCGGAGATAGTTTGTACTTAGGCGATTCTTGATCGCAGCTAAGTCCCCGAGTGCGACGTTAAGTGCACACTCGGAGAAAGTTAATACTTAGGCGATTCTTGATCGTAGCTAAGTCCCCGAGTGCGACGTTAAGTCCACACTCGGAGAAACTTAGTACTTAGGCGATTCTGGATTGCAGCTAAGTCCCGGAGTGCGACGTTAAGTGCACACTCAGAGAAAGTTAGTACTTAGGCGATTCTAGATCGCAGCTAAGTCCCCGAGTGCGACACTAAGTGCACACTCGGAGAAAGTTAGTACTTAGGCGATTCTGGATCGCAGCTAAGTCTCCGAGTGCGACGTTAAGTGCACACTCGGAGAAAGTTAATAGTTAGGCGATTCTGGATCGCAGCTAAGTCCCCGAGTGCGACGCTAAGTGCACACTCGGAGAAAGTTAGTACTTAGGCGATTCTGGATCGCAGCTAAGTCTCCGAGTGCGACGTTAAGTGCACACTCGGAGAAAGTTAATACTTAGGCGATTCTGGATCGCAGCTAAGTCCCCGAGTGCGACGCTAAGTGCACACTCGGAGAAAGTTAGTACTTAGGCAATTCTCGATCGCAGCTAAGTCCCCGATTGCGACGTTAAGTGTGCACTCGGAGAAAGTTAATACTTAGGCAATTCTGGATCGCAGCTAAGTCCCCGAGTGCGACGTTAAGTGCACACTCGGAGAAAGTTAATACTTAGGCGATTCGTGATTGCAGCTAAGTTTTTTTTGAGACCGGAGTCTGCGACCGCGGAAGAATTTTGAATCTGCAAAAACTCAATCTGCTTTGTATTATTTCACCAATACTTGTTCTTTACATTGCTTCAGTCGACGGTCACGTGTAGAAGCGCTTTAGGAGATCTCCGTTCCATGCTCGCGGCTCGTCCGTTTCCCTATCGATGTTGTAGAGTCGGTATGCACCGTTGTTCATCACCTTGGAGATGATGAAGGGTCCTTCCCAAGCGGGAGCCAACTTGTGAGGTCTCTGCTGATCCACTCGGAGCACCAGGTCGCCTGCTTGGAATGTACGACTCCTGACGTGTCGCGCGTGAAAACGCCGCAGATCTTGTTGATAAATGGTTGAGCGAGTCAGTGCCATCTCGCGCTCCTCCTCTAGAATATCCACTCCGTCTTGCCTTGCTTGCTCTGCTTCAGCTTCGGAGAAGAGTTCAACTCGTGGAGCATTGTGAAGCAAGTCACTCGGAAGGACTGCCTCTGCTCCGTAAACGAGGAAGAATGGGGATCGCCCTGTAGATCTATTTGGCGCTGTGCGGAGACCCCAAAGCACCGAAGGTAGCTCGGTGACCCATGCGCCAGTGGCATGTCCCACCTCTCGCAGGAGTCGAGGCTTCAAACCTTGCAGAATAAGTCCATTCACCCGCTCTGCTTGCCCGTTTGTTTGGGGATGTGCCACAGATGCAAAATCCACTCGGATACCTTGGCCTGTACAGAAACCTTTGAATCTGTGTGATTCAAAGTTTGTTCCGTTGTCAGTGATTATGCTGTGAGGTACCCCGAATCTGGAGATGATGTCCCTGACAAATTTGATGGCTGTTAGGGCGTCGAGCTTCTTGATGGGCTTGGCTTCGATCCACTTCATGAACTTGTCGACTGCCACCAACAAATGTGTGAATCCCCCTTGGCCTGTCCTGAATGGACCGACTGTACCCAATCCCCATACCACAAATGGCCAAACAAGAGGGATTGTCTTCAACGCAGATGTTGGCTTGTGGGACTTGTTCGAGTAGAACTGACAACCTTCACATCGGTCGACCATATCTTTCGCCATTTCATTCGCCTACAGCCAGAAGAAGCCAGCTCTGAATGCTTTGGCGACGATTGCTCTTGAAGAGGCGTGATGTCCGCAGGTTCCCGAGTGAATATCTTCCAGGATTAACTGTCCCTCCTCAGGGGAGATGCATCATTGAAGAACGCCTGAAACGCTTTCCTTGTACAACTGGCCGTCGATGACAATGAACGACTTTGACCTGCGGACGATCTGTCTGGCTTGGACTTCGTCTTCTGGTAATTCTTGCCTCAGGATGTATGCAATGATCGGCACAGTCCAATCGGGGATGACAACAAGAATCTCCATGATCAAATCAACCACAACAGGTACGTCGACTTCAGTCGGATCTGTCGAGCTCTTTGGTTGTACTGGTTCCTCTGTGAAAGGATTTTCTTTAACTGAGGGAAGGTGGAGGTGCTCGAGGCAGACATCACTCGGGACTGGTCTCCGAGTGGATCCGAGTTTTGCCAACTCATTAGCTGCCTGGTTCTTCAGTCGCGGAACATGGTGGAGTTCTAGACCTTCGAACTTTTTCTCGAGCTTCCTCACTGCATTGCAGTATGTGGTCATGGTGGGGTTCCTGACGTCCCACTCCTTCATCACTTGATTAACCACCAAATCCGAATCGCCATAGACCATCAGGCGACGGACGCCGAGTGCGATGGCCATGCGCAGTCCATAAAGGAGATCTTCATACTCTGCCTCATCTTTTGGCGATATGATCACAACGCCAGCGCCGGAGCCATTCAACATCTTGGACCCATCGAAGAACATTGTCCAATGAGCCGAGTAGATGTGGGTCAGTTGCTGTTGTTCTACCCATTCTGCTATGAAGTCAGCCAGAGCTTGAGACTTTATAGCTTTCTTGGCCTCGAACCTGATGTCGCAGTACAACATCTCCATTGCCCACTTCGCCACTTGACCCGATGCGTCTCGATTGTGGAGGATTTCCGACAACGGAGCATCAGAGACGACACACACCGAGTGGTCTTGGAAATAATGAGCCACCTTCTTCGCAGTCATGTAAATCCCGTAGATAAGTTTTTGATAGTGGGGATGCCTCTTCTTGGAAGGAGTCAGGACTTCGGAGACGTAATACACTGGCCGCTGAACTTTGTATGCTTTGCCTTCTTCTTCTTGTTCGACTATGAGAACAGTGCTGATGACTTGATTTGTAGCCGCGATGTATAGAAGAAGGGGCTCTTTACTGAGCGGAGCAGTAAGAACCGGCTGGGTGGAAAGTAGGACTTTGAGGTCGTCGAATGCGACTTGGGCTTCGTCTGTCCACTCGAAAGTATCTGATTTCTTCATGAGTCGGTACAGAGGAAGCGCCTTCTCGCCGAGTCGACTGATAAACCTGCTCAAAGCCGCTAGGCAACCTTTGAGCCGTTGAACATCGTGTATTCTGACCGGCCGCTCCATTCAGACGATGGTCCCGATCTTTTCGGGGTTGACATCGATCCCTTGTTCGGAAACGAAGAAACCGAGTAACTTTCCGCTGGGAATGCCGAATGAACACTTGGTGGGGTTGAGCTTGATATCATACCTACGAAGGTTGGCGAATGTTTCTGCCAAGTCAGTCAGCAGGTCGGAACCTTTGCGTGACTTGACTACGATATCATTCATATACGCCTCCACATTCCGACCGATCTGGTCGAGGAGGCATTTTTGGATCATGCGCATAAAAGTTGCTCCTGCATTCTTCAAACCAAATGGCATAGTGATGTAGCAAAAGCACCCGAATGGGGTGATGAAGGCGGTTTTTAATTCATCCGGGCCATACAGACGGATCTGATGATAGCCCGAGTACGCATCCAGAAATGACAAACGCTCGCAACCCGCAGTCGAATCAACAATTTGATTGATGCGGGGGAGCGGAAAATGGTCTTTCGGGCAGACCTTATTGAGATGCTTGAAGTCGATGCACATTCAGAGCGACTTGTCTTTCTTGGGCACCATGACAACATTGGCGAGCCACTCGGAGTGGTGAACCTCGCGAATGAAGTTGGCTGCCAAAAGCTTGGCCACCTCTTCCCCGATTGCGTTCCTCTTGTGCGCGGCGGACCGACGCAGGCGTTCTCGAACAGGCCGAGCGGCGGGATCCACATGCAGTCGGTGCTCAGCCAACTCCCTGGGTACACCTGACATGTCAGAGGGCTTCCATGCGAAGATGTCCCAGTTCTCACGGAGGAATTGGATGAGCGCGGGTTCCTATTTAGGATTGAGGGTGGTGGAGATGTTCGTCGGGGCAGCAGTGTCGTCCGTCGGGTGGATGCTGACCTTCTTCGTCTCTCCCGCCGACTGGAATGCGGACTCCGAACCTGGCTTCTTTGCACGCATCAGGTCAGCGGGGTCGACTGTTTTCTTGTACTCGTCAAGCTCGAGGACAACCATCTGCTGATCGGCGATCCTTGATCCCTGCTGCAGACACTCCTCGGCCCGCTGTCGATTGCCTGTGATAGTGATCACACCTTTCGGGCCTGGCATCTTTAGCTTCAGGTACACATGACATGGACAGGCCATGAAACGCGCATACGCCGGGCGGCCCAGAATTGCGTGGTACGCGCTCTGGAAGTTCACCACCTCGAACGTCAGCTTTTCCTTGCGGAAGTTCTTGCTGGAGCCGAAAACGACGTCCAACGCGATCTGGCCAAGTGACTTGGCCTTTCGTCCAGGGACGACTCCATGGAACTGCATGCTGCTCTCGCTGAGTTTGGACATCGGAATGCTCATCCCCTTGAGAGTGTCGGCGTACATGATGTTCAAGCCACTGCCGCCGTCCATGAGGACTTTGCGCAGTCGGACTCCTTCCACCACCGGGTCGACGACCAGAGCCTGTCTCCCTGGGGTGGGTATGTGTGCTGGATGATCCGACTAGTCAAAGGTGATCGCAGTCTGAGACCATTTGAGGAACTTGGGGCTGGTAGGCGTGGCCATGTTCACCTCCCTCTTCACCAGCTTCAGTCGACTCTTGCTCTCAACGTCAGCAAAAATCATCAATGTTGCATGGACTTGGGGGAACGGATCCTCCTTGTCCTCCTCGTCTTGTTCATTGCCCTTTTCACTCGGTTGCCCTTCGCCGAACCCCTGGATCAGGAGGCGACATTGCCGAGTGGTATTCTTCGGATATATGGCGTTGCCCTCTTCATCCATCTTCGTGTGAATCGGACATGGTTGGTCCAGGATGGGGTTACTGAACTGCTTCTTCTTGGGGGTGAACTGAGCCTTCCCTTTGCCTTTGAACTTGGCATTGGTAACAGCTGCGGCTTCTGCCTGCGGAGTGGACGGAGCTTTCTGCTTCTGCTTCCGAGTGTTATTTGCATCCCCATCGGCGACTGCTTTGTGCTTGCCACTACGGATGCGGTCCTCTTCTTCGCCGTTTGCATAGCGTGCCGCTATCTCCATCATTTTGCTCATGGAGATGTCGCCTGTTCGACCGAACTTCAGGTACAAATCTCTGTACCGCATGCCTGCCTTGAAGGCGCAGACTGCTTGGTGCTCTGTGACGTTCTCCACTGTGTGGTAGAGGGTCGTCCAACGCTGAATGAAATCGCGCAGGGGCTCATTCTACTTCCGGACGCAGTGCTGGAGCTCCACGAGGCCAGCAGGGCGTTTGCACATCCCTTCGAAGGTCCTGATGAAGACTCGGGCCAGATCTGCCCAGCTGTAGATGCTTGAGGGGGCCAATTGATTCAGCCACGCTCGCGCCGAGCCGTCGAGCATTAGAGGGAGGTGCTTCATGGCGACGTGGTCATCCCCTCCTCCGATCTGGACTGCCACTCGGTAGTCGTTCAGCCACGTTTCTGGCTTGGATTCGCCTGTAAACTTGCTGATCCCCGTCGCCAATCGGAAGTTGGGAGGGATGTCAGCCGACCGGATGGCTCGACTGAAACACTCGGGACCAGAGACGATGGTCCTGCTTCCACTCGAACGGTCCATATCGTGACCATCGCGGTGGGCTCGGCCCCTGTCGACCCTCCGCTGGGCGATATGCCCTCTCGCGTCGGGCCTTGGATCGTAAGTGTCACCGACTGAACGCCGATCATCATGATGTCGGGGCCCGTAGGGCCCACCCTGCGGAGGGGTGCGTGAACGGCGACGATCTTCGGGATTTATGGAACGGCTGCCTCCCCTGTGTCGCTGATGAGAACCAGGGCTGTGAACTGACCGATGCGTGTTCGCATGAACAGAACTATTGTGGATCCTGTTGTGCGACTGGGAGACCGCCGAATTTTGCTGCTGCGCCGTGTGCAGCAGGGCGCGGATTTGCTCGATCCCCGTGCCAGCCTCTGAATCAGTCGGCTGAAGGGAATCGGCTATCTTGGCGGCGACAGCCAAGTTGAGGATGGGTGTTGCAGAACAACTCCACGTTGCTCCGCCGAGTGTGCCGACTGGCAGAACGGCGAGCGCCGGATGTTTCCCTCATCTCGTGCTCGTTCCGGCTAGTTTGGCGGGGACTTTCATGGGAGTTGGCCATGTGTACTTCTGCTGCAGGCCCGCGACCCAAGTACTCGGAAGGAAACTCAGTCAGAACCGAGTCCGAGCGCTGGGACGGCGGGGCAACCACAGCAGACTCTAGGACCGCCACTTGTGAAGACGCGTTCTGGCGCGCCTGGGCGTGTTGCACCCAACGCTGGAGCCGCGGACGGCGGGACCGCTTGTTGCGGCGCGTGACGGCGGTGTAGGTCGACACCGGAGCCGACTGCTGGAGAAGAAGAATGCCGCGGGCACCGGCACGGAAGTGCGTAGCCCCGTGACGGGGGAGCGCCTCGACGTCGAGAGGGGCGTCTCGAAGCCATGCCGAATCGTCGACGATGAAGGAGAGAGCGCCGAACAGGATCTCGTGACCCATTCTCGAATCTCCACCGGATGACATGATGAAAAGATGTAGTCGCAAACTCGCCGGAAGTCGCTTAAACGCTTGCCCCACGGTGGGCGCCAACTGTCATGGGTGTAAGTCTGACAGTAGATGTGTAGGGTACGAAAGGATTGGCAGAGCCTTAGCTACGACGAGGTTGTATGAGTTCAGGCCCCTCTGCAGTGGAGGTAATAGCCCTACATCTCAGTGCTCTGGGAGCTTGTTTTCGAGTGGAATATGGATTACAGTGAATTGCTAACCCTTGCACCAGTGGGGAAGGGCGGCTTATATAGAGTGCGCTGCCCTTCACAACGGTTCGGTGCACAGGGGTGGAGTAGTGGCGAATAAATGCCTACGTTACAGGTACATATGTCTTAAATGCTAATAAAGGAACAGGGAAACGTATGACCGTTTCCCTCCAGGGGGGTTACGATGCACAGAGTGGAATCCAGTCGGTTAGTTTGATACACTCCGAATGCTCATCTCCGACTGGATGGTGGAGGATTCGTTACCGACTGGATGATGGGAAGTCCTTAGTTCAGTCGGAACTGACTAAGGGCCTTATCCCTTATGAAGGGTAGTCCTTGGGTAGGACTTATAGGGCAGGCCTATGACCCTACCCTAGGACTATAACCCCATCACTCACCTCGAGGATTGGGGAAACTCTCGTCGGTGCATCCATACCCCATGACATGATTCACTCTGTTGCACATAAGCCTCATTATATATCCTCAAAACAGCCACCATACTTACCTATCATGGTACTTCCATAGCCATTGAGATATATTGCCATGCAACTTCCATCATCATCATATACATGACCTGAGCATTCATTGTCATATTGCTTTGCATGATTGTATCATAGCTAGCATGATATTTCCAAGGCTTGTCCATTTTTTGATATCTTTTGCTACGCTAGATCATTGCACATCCTGGTACACTGCCAAAGGCATTCATATTGTGTCATATTGTTTCATAGGTTTTCATATCGAGTTTTAAGTAAATAAAAGTGTGTGATCATTATTATTAGAGCATTGTCCCAGTGAGGAAAGGATGATGGATACTATCATTATTATTATGAGACTCCAACGAAAAAAATGAAAAATGGGGGAGGCCCAATGATCCCACCACAAAAAGAAGAAGAGAGAAATGGAGAAGGAGAAAAAAGAGCCCACCATGATATATATATATATATATATATATATATATAAACAAACAAATAAATAAGAGAAAAATAGAGAAGGGACTTTTCTACTATCCTTTACCACACTTGTGCCTCAAAGTGGCACCATGTTCTTCATATAGAGAGTCTCTTGTTTTGTCACTTCCATATGCTAGTGGGAATTTGTCATTATAGAATTTGGCCTATATATTCCGATGACGGGCTTCCTCAAATGTTTGAGGTCTTCATGAGCAAGCAAGTTGGATGCACAACCACTTAGCTTTAGTTGAGCTTTCATACACTTATAGCTCTAGAGCATCTGTTGCATGGCAATACCTACTCCTCACATTGATATCTATTGATGGGCATCTCCATAGCACATTGATACGCCTAGTTCATGCGAGACTTTCTTCTCCACTTTTTACCGCCTTTGATCTACCACCATATTAGATTCCACCTTTATGCTATATCCCTGGTTCACGCTCATTTATTGTGTGAGTAATAAAAAGCTAAAGCGCGTTAAAAAGTACAATCCAATTCCTTGGTTTGACACCGGGGTGCTCATGATTTATACTTTATGCTAGGAAGATCAAGCATGACAGGCTATATAATTTTTTTAGGGATAGCGTTCTTTAGCGTTGTTATTTTTAAAGGACATAATTGTTTGCTAGTAAACCTGAGTATGGATATATTTTTGTCAAATGATAGACTATTGCCTTGAATCACTTGTATCTTAATATTCATGCCATGATTAGACATTTGTTCAAGACTATGTTAGGTATCAATCCACATCAAAATTATCTTTTTATCATTTACCTTCTCAAGGACGAGCAAGAATTAAGCTCGGGGATTCTGATATGTCTCCATTGTATCTATAATTTTTTATTGTTTCATGCCAATGTTTTACAACTTCCATAGACTTTGGCAAAATTTTATATTATTTTTGGTATTAACTTACTTATCCAGTGCCCAGCGCCATTTCCTGTTTTTTGTGCTCTTTTGTTTTGCAGAAATTCCATATCAAATGGAGTCCAAACGCGATAAAAATTATTGAGATTTTTTTGAATATATGTGAATTTTGGGAAGAGGAATAAACACACAAGATGCTCGAGGTGCCCACAAGGAAACATTGCACGTCCAGGGGTGGCCATGCCCTGATGCCTTGTGGCCACCCCTTAAGTCGGTTGGAGCTCTACTTGTGCCGCAAGAAAGATATTTTCATGATAAAAATCCCCTCAAAATTTTAGCCCGATCGGTGTTACGTATCTCCGGATATTTGAGAAACTGTGAAGGGGACAAAACATGAGCCAAAAGAGGAGAGAAACAGAGAGATCGATCCAATCTCGGAGGGGCTGCTGCCCTTTGGGATCCATGGTGACTATGGACTAGAGGGGAAACTCGCCTCCCACTAGGGGGAAGACCAAGGAATAAGAAGAACTAGGGGGGCTCTCTACCCCTCTCCCGGTGGCGTCGGAGCGTCGCACGGGTAACCATTGTGATGGCGATTTAAACTAACAAGTTCACCACTGCTACTTCTCAAACAACAGCGCAATAAATTGACACGTTGACGGAGACTTTATTGCGTTGGTTTTTTTCCTTTGAAGAGGAAAGGGTGATGCAGCAAAGGAGTAGTAAGTATTTCCCTCAGTTTGAGAACCAAGGTATCGATCTAGTAGGAGAGTCTCGTCAAGTCCAGAGTACCTGCGCAAACACAAACGAGCTTGCACCCAACGCTTCAAAGGGGTTGTCAATCCCTTCAAGATTGTTTTCAAAGTGAGATCTAAAGGCGGAAAGTGCAACGAAGTAAGAAGTGTAAGGCTGAAAGTATGGTGTGGAGTAGACCCCGGGGCCATAGTGTTCACTAGAGGCTTCTCTCAAAATAGCAAATATCACGGTGGGTGAACAAATTATTGTCGAGCAATTGATAGAACCGCGCAAAGTCATGACGATATCTAAGGCAATGATCATACATATATGCATCACGTCCGAGACAAGTAGACCGATACTTTGTGCATCTACTACTATTACTCCACACATCGACTGCTATCCAGCATGCATCTAGTGTATTGAATTCATGACGAACAGAGTAACGCCTTAAGCAAGATGACATAATGTAGAGGGATAAACTCAAACCAATGATGAAAACCCCATCTTTTTACCCTTGATGGCAACAACATGATGCGTGCCTCGCTACCCCTTCTGTCACTAGGTGAGGTCACCACACGGTATGAACCCAAAACCAAGCACTTCTCCCATTGCAAGAATCATAGATCTAGTTGGCCAAACAAAACCCACAACTCGAAGAGAATTACAAGGATATGAAATCATGCATAAGAGAGATCAGAAGAAACTCAAATAAGATTCATAGATAATCTGATCATAAATCCACAATTCATCGGATCTCGACAAACACACCGCAAAAGAAGATTACATCGGATAGATCTCCATGAATATCATGGAGAACTTTGTATTGAAGATCCAAGAGAGAGAAGAAGCCATCAAGTTACTAGCTATGGACCCGTAGGTCTATGGTGAACTACTCACGCATCATCGGAGAGGTCATGGTGTTGATGAAGAAGCCCTCCGTATCTGAAGCCCCCTCCGACAGGGCACCAGAACATGCCCTAGATGGGATCTTGCGGAGACAGAAGCTTGCGGCGGCGGAAAAGTACTTTCGATGATCTCCTCATTTTTTGTGGAATTTTTGGGGATATATAGGCGCAAAACCTAGGGCAAAGGAGGTCCAGGGGGCCCACAAGCCTGTGGGCCATGGCCTCCCCCCTGCCCGCGGGGTGGGGGCTTGTGGGGCCCTTGAGGACCCCCTGCCTTGGCTCTCAAGTCTCCTGATCTTCTTCTGTTACGAAAAAATCTTTTCGGGGATTTTATTCCGTTTGGACTCCGTTTCAAAATCTCCTCTGAAAGGGGTCAAAAACATGGAAAAAACAGGAACTGGCACTTGGCACTGAGTTAATAAGTTAGTCCCAAAAAATATATAAAAGGCACACAAAACATCCAAAGTTTGACAAGATAATAGCATGAAACCATCAAAAATTATAGATACGTTGGAGACGTATCAAGCATCCCCAAGCTTAACTCCTGCTCGTCCTCGAGTAGGGAAGTGATAAAGAATGAATTTTTGATGTGGAATGCTACCTAGCATAGTTGTCCTTTGCAACTTCTTTCACGTGACATGAATGTTCAGATCCGTAAGATTCGAAACAATAGTTTGCTATTGACATGAAAACAATAATACTTCAAGCAAACTAGCAAGGTAATCATGAACTTTCAAAATGACAAGGCTAATGAAAGTTATCCCTACAAAATCATATAGTCTGGCTATGCTCCATCATCCTCACATGACTAATGTAAATGATGCACAACCCTGGTATTGGCCAAGTAATTGTTTTCGCACTCTTACTTTCTCAAACTTTTTATAACTATCACGCAATACATGAGCGTGAGCCATGGATATAGCACTATAGGTGGAATAGAGTGTGGTGGTGGTTGTGAGACAAAAACGAGGAGATGGTCACATTGATTCGGCGTATCAAAGGGCTATGGAGATGCCCATTAATAGATATCAATGTGAATGAGTAGGGATTGCCATACAAGAGATGCACTAGAGCTATAATTATGTGAAAGATCAAAAGGAGAACTAGTGGGTGTGCATCCAACTTGCTTGCTCACGAAGATCTAGGGCAATTTGAGGAAGCCCATCATTGGAATATACAAGCCAAGTTATATAATGAAGATTCCCACTAGCATATGGTAGTGACAAAGCAAGAAGATCTCAGTCATGAAGAACATGGTGCTATTATGAAGCACAAGTGTGGAAAAAGATAGTAGCATTGTCCCTTCTCTCTTTTTCTCTATTTTTATTTGGGCTCTTGGCCTTTTTTTTAATTTTTGGGCTCTTTGGCCTTTTTTTTTATTTCCTTACATGGGACAATGCTCTAGTAATGATGATCATCACACTTTTATTTAGTCACAGCTCAAAGCTCAAAATGATGATGACTCTATAGGAAATGCCTCCGGCGATGTACCGGGATGTGCAACGATCTAGCTTAGCGATGACATTGAAATATCTCGCTAGCTATTTTACGATCATGCAATGGCAATATGAGAGTGACGACACAAGTCATGAGACGGAACGGTGGGAGTTGCATGGCAATATATCTCGGAATGGCTATGAAAATGCCATAGTAGGTAGGTATGGTGGCTGTTTTGAGGAAGGCACATGGTGGGTTTGTGTACCGGCGAGAGTTGAGCGGCATTGGAGAGGCTAGCAATGGTGGAAGGTGAAAGTGAATCTATACCATGGAGTCACATTAGCCATGAATAACTCACATACTTGTTGCGAAAGTTTTTATTAGTAATCAAAATAAAGTGCTAAACGCATACTCCTAGGAGAAGGGTTGGTAGGTGTTAACCATCGCGTGATCCCTACCTTAACACAAAGGCTGACAATCAATAGATCAATTATGCTCCGACTTCCTAACATAGCGGTTCACCATGCGTGCATGCTACATGAATCACTAACTTCAACACAAGTACTTCTAGATTCACAACACCCTACTAACATAGCTCTTAATATTACCGAATCCACGTCTCAAAACTAATTGAGAGGAATCAAGACTTCTCTTTCTACTCAATGCACATGAAGATGGATTTTTTTGTATCCTCTTTGGGTACCTATCACCTTTGGGACTACTTTCATAGAATAAGCCAACTACCAAGTCACGCACCGCCGTGCTCTAAAAGATATAAGTGAAGCACATAGAGCAAAAGTATCTAGCTCAAAAGATATAAGTGAAGCACTATGAGCATTCTAGCAAAATCACGATGAGTGCATGTCTCTCTCTCTCAAAGAGGTGTGCAGCAAGGATGATTGTGACACAACAAAAAGAAAAGACTCCTACGATACAAGACGCTCCAAGCAAAATACATATTATGTGGTGAATAAAAATATAGCTCCAAGTAATGTTACCGATGGATTGAAGACGAAAGAGGGGATGCCTTCCCGGGGCATCCCCAAGCTTAGGATTTTTGGTGTCCTCGAATTTGGTTTGGGATGCCTTGGGCATCCCCAAGCTTGAGCTCTTTCCACTCCTTTTATCATCGTCCATGAGAACATCACCCAAAACTTGAAAACTTCACAACACAAAACTTAAACAGAAACTCGTAATAACATTAGCACAAGAAAACAAACTACCACCTCTTTTGGTACTGCAGCAAACTTGAATTCCATCTATATTGGTGTTGGGCTACTGTATTCTCACTTTTCCATGGCTAGTACCCCCCGATATTAACCATAGTTTCATCAAAACAAGCAACCTACTCAACAAAAACAGAATCTGTCAAAAACAGACCAGTGTGTAGCAATATGTATACTTCGTATACTTATGTTACCTTCAAAAATCTGAACAATTACAACTGCCTGGGAGAGAGGCATATCAACCAGCAGAAAAAAGAATCAAGTCAAAATCTCTTTCTGAATAAAAATGAAAAATCATTTCGTGAGCAAAAAGTTTCTGTCTTTTTCCAGCAGGATCAAACAACCAATACCAAGACTAGTCATAAAGGTTTTGCTTGGCTCAAACACAAAAAGAAACACAAAAAACACAATCACAAAAGAATTATGATGGTGTGGACGCAAAAAAACAGAAATAAAAAGATAAATTCATTGGGTTGCCTCCCAACAAGCGCTATTGTTTAACGCCCTTAGCTAGGCATAAAAGCGATAGAATCACGTATCGTCGTCTTTGGTGCTCAAACCATAAGTGGCCCTCATCATGGATTCATAAGGCAATCTTGTTTTCTTTCTATAAAAGTGTTCCATGCCCTTCCTTAAAGGAAATTGAAATCTAATATTCCTTTTCTTCATATCGATGATAGCACCGATAGTCCTTAGGAAAGGTCTACCAATAATAATAGGGCATGCAGGATTGCAATCAATGTCAAGTACAATGAAATCCACGGGCACATAGTTCCTATTTGCAATAATAAGAACATCATTGATCCTTACCATGGGTTTCTTGACAGTAGAATCAGCAACATGCAAATTAAGAGAACACTCTTCAATCGCAGAAACACTAGCACCCAAATCACACAAAGCATTGCATTCATAGTTTTCGATTTTGATTTTGATGGTAGGTTCCCACTCATCATGAAGCTTTCTAGGGATAGAGACTTCCAATTCAAGTTTCTCTTCAAGAGATTTTATCATAGCTTCGACGATATGATCGGTAAAGGCCTTGTTTTGGCTATAAGCGTGTGGAGAGTTTAACATGGATTGCATCAAAGAAATGCATTCAATCAAGGAGCAACTATCATAATTGAATTCCTTGAAATCCATAGTAGTAATTTCATTACTACTCAAAGTTTTAATATCTTCTACTCCACTTTCAATGCTTTTAGCATCAAGATAGGTGGACTCCGAATCATTGGGGCACTTTTCAACCAAAGTGGATGCATATCCAGCCCCATAATCATTAGGTTTGACACAAGAAAACAAGGATTCAATGGGAGTAACACCAAGCACTTTAAGATCTTCGTGATTCTCATCACGAGAACACGCCTTTTTAAGCCATTCATGTCTAGCACGAATTTGAGCGGTTCTTACTTGGCTCTCAATCATGGAAACACGCATAGCTTTCAAAGTTTCATCCATGTTGATATTGAAGGAGCACATCTAACTTTCAAAGCATCAACATCACTAGACATTCTATCAACACTTTTAGCCAAATCGTCAATTTTGAGTAGTTTTTCCTCTATGGACGCATTGAAAATATTTTGAGAGTTGATGAACTCTTTGATATTACTCTCTAGATCAGAGGGTGATCTATTGTAATTTCCATGAGTATTGTTGTAGGAGTTGCCAAAGTTATTAGAGGAGTTACTAGGAAAAGGCCTAGGAACATAGTTTCCTCTAAAAGCGTTCTTGTTGCCAAAGTTATTCCTACCAACAAAATTAACGTCCAAGCTAGCGTTGATACTCTCAATCAAAGAAGACAAGGGCATATCATTAGGATCCAAAGGAGCACTTCTACTAGCAACCAAATTCATTAACTCGTCCATCTTAGCACTCAACGAGTTAATTTCTTCTATAGCGTGTACCTTCTTACTAGTTGGTGACCTTTCAGTGTGCCACTGAGAGTAGTTCGTCATGATGTTGTCTAAGAGCTTTGTGGCTTCCCCTAACGTGATTTCCATGAACGTTCCACCTGAGGCGGAGTCCAAGATATTTCTAGAAGCGAAATTCAAGCCAGCGTAAAAGATTTGAATAATCATCCAAAGACTCAAGCCATGAGCTGGATAATTTCTAATCATCAATTTCATTCTCTCCCAAGATTGTGCAACATGTTCATGATAAAGTTGCTTGAAATTCATGATATCATTGCGGAGAGACATGATCTTAGCCGGCGGAAAATACTTGGATATGTAAGCATCTTTGCACTTATCCCAATAATCAATACTATTTTTGGGCAAAGAAGAAAACCAAGTTTTTGCGCGATCTCGCAACGAGAAAGGAAAAAAGCTTCAATTTAATCATGTCATTATCCATATCTTTCTTATTTTGCATATCGCAAAGCTCAATGAAGGTATTGAGATGGGATGCGGCATCTTCACTAGGAAGGCCGGAGAATTGCTCTTTCATAACAAGATTCAGCAAAGCAGCATTGATTTCGTATGACTCCGCACTAGTGGCGGGAGCAATCGGAGTACTAATAAAATCATTATTATTAGTATTCAAGAAGTCACAAAGTTTGGTGCTTTCATTCATGGTGACTTCTTCAAGCAAGAAAGCACACAAGCGAACAAAGAGCAAGCGACAAAAAGGGCGAACGAAAAGGCAAACGGAAAAGGCAAACGAAAAAGGCAAATTGGTGAAGTGGGGGAGAGGAAAACGAGAGGCAACTAGCAAACAAAGTAAATGCAAGAGATGAGTTTGAGACACCTACTTGGATGAGTTCTTGACTTGATCTTCCTCTCCGTCAACGGCGCCACAAATTCTTCTTGCTACTTCTCAAACAACAGCGCCAGAAATTGACACGTTGACGGAGACTTGCTTGCGTTGGTTTTTCCCTTGAAGAGGAAAGGGTGATGCAGCAAAGGAGCAGTAAGTATTTCCCTCAGTTTCAGAACCAAGGTATTGATCCAGTAGGAGAGTCTCGTCAAGTCTAGAGTACCCGCGCAAACACAAATGAGCTTGCACCCAACGCTTCAAAGGGGTTGTTAATCCCTTCAAGATTGTTTGCAAAGTGAGATCTGAAGGCGAAAAGTGCAACGAAGTACAAAGTGTAAGGCTGAAAATATGGTGTGGAGTAGACCCGGGGGCCATAGTGTTCACAAGAGGCTTCTCTCAAAATAGCAAATATCATGGTGGGTGAACAAATTACTGTCGAGCAATTGATAGAACCGCACAAAGTCATGACGATATCTAAGGCAATGATCATACATATATGCATCACGTCAGAGACAAGTAGACCGATACTTTCTGCATCTACTACTATTACTCCACACATCGACCGCTATCGAGCATGCATCTAGTGTATTGAGTTCATGACGAACAGAGTAACGCCTTAAGCAAGATGACATGATGTAGAGGGATAAACTCAAACCAATGATGAAAACCCCATCTTTTTACCCTTGATGGCAACAACACGATGCGTGCCTCGCTACCCCTTCTGTCATTGGGTGAGGTCACCGCACGGTATGAACCCAAAACCAAGCACTTCTCCCATTGCAAGAATCATAGATCTAGTTGGCCAAACAAAACCCACAACTCGAAGAGAATTACAAGGATTTGAAATCATGCATAAGAGAGATCAGAAGAAACTCAAATAAGATTCATAGATAATCTGATCATAAATCTACAATTCATCAGATCTCGACAAACACACCGCAAAAGAAGATTACATCGGATAGGTCTCCATGAAGATCATGGAGAACTTTGTATTGAAGATCCAAGAGTGAGAAGAAGCCATCTAGTTACTAGCTATGGACCCGTCGGTCTATGGTGAACTACTCACACATAATCGAAGAGGTCATGGTGTTGATGAAGAAGCCCTCCGTATCCGAATCCCCCCTCCGACAGGGCACCAGAACGTGCCCCAGATGGGATCTTGCGGAGACAGAAGCTTGCGGCGGCGGAAAAGTACTTTCGATGATCTCCTCATTTTTTGTGGATTTTTTGGGGATATATAGGCGCAAAACCTAGGGCAAAGGAGGTCAAGGGGGCCCACAAGCCTGTGGGCCGCAGCCTCCCCCTGGCCGTGAGGTGGGGTCTTGTGGGGCCCCTGAGGACCCGCTGTGTTGGCTCTCAAGTCTCCTGATCTTCTTCTGTTACAGAAAAAGTCTTTTCGGGGATTTTATTTCGTTTGGACTCCATTTCAAAATCTCGTCTGAAAGGGGTCAAAAACATGGAAAAAACAGGAACTGGCACTTGGCACTGGGTTAATAAGTTAGTCCCAAAAAATATATAAAAGGCATACAAAACATCCAAAGTTTGACAAGATAATAGCATGAAACCATAAAAAATTATAGATACGTTGGAGACGTATCAACCACTGTCACCACCAACTCTCTCCTCCTCTATGAAGCAGTGTGAAACCTCTTCTACCTGCTATAAGATCTACTTAAACATGGTGCTTAATGTTGTATATTATTACCCAATGATGTGTGGCTATTCTACGATGTTTGAGTAGATCTCTTTTGTCCTACGGGTTAATTGTGGTATGATGTTATTAATATGAGTTGTATGTTGATATGGTGCTATCCTAAGGTGCCTTCCATGAGGTACGCATGTGAGGGAATCCCGCTAGAGGGTTTGGAATATGTTCATGATTCGCTTATAGTGGGTGGCTAGAGTGACAGAAGCTTACACCCGAGTAAGGGAGTTGTTTGCGTATGGGAGTAAAGAGGACTTGATCTTTAATGCTATGGTTGGGTTTACCTTAATGATTTATAGTAGTTGTGGATGCTTGCTAGAGATCAAATCATAAGTTCATATGATCCAAGTACGAAAAGTGTGTTAGCGTATGCCTCTCCCTCATTCCATATGATAAGTATCTATCATGTTATATTCAATTGCCTATGGACAATCTTTCTCTTGCCTTACACAAAAAAGCTTTTTTACTTAATAAAAAAGTAAATTAATATTTATCTAAATAGCCGCTAACTTTTGTTTACTTTTTCTTTAGTAGCTCGCAAAACTATCTATTACACGTACTAAGTACTTCTAGTTTTCTCCCCGCAAAATAGTTTCATACTTATTCTAGGTAAAGTAAGCGCTAGCGTGCGTAGAGCTGTATCAGTGGTCGACAAAACTTGAGAGAATATTAATTCTATCTTTAGCTCCTCGTTGGGTTCGACAGTCTTACTTATTGAAAAAGGCTACAAATGATCCCCTACACTTGTGGGTTATCAGAGCACTGGTTGCTCTTGCTGCCTCTGCCCGGGCCTCTGCCTCAATCTCTACATGTGCAGTAAATGAAGTGAGATGAGAAGGATCCATCACCACTACATTATCCTTGAACTCTAGCAGTACAAACCTTGTTCTTCTTTGCAGCTGGAATATCTGTGGTGGCCGTCTTGGGCTTGGGGACAACCTTCTTGGCCTTGGTGGGAGGATTAGTGGGCATAGCATCTGCCATAAGCTTCTCGTGCTTAGTGGGAGGAGGGTTTGCACCTGGTTCCTCCTCTCGTACCTCTTCCTCTTGATCGATCCTCATAGAGGTAGGCCTTCTAGTCACGTAGATGGTTTTGGCCCTTTCCCTCTTCTTTCCTGGCTTCTTAACCAAGCTCTTTATTCTCCCTGGCCCACTAGGGTTCTCCGAAGATAGAGAAATCCCTCTCTGTGTAGTAGTTCATTCAAAAACCTTCCTGGCTACCACTCTTTCCTTTCTCTCTTGTTGTTTCTTGGATGTTACCTCATCTCGAACAAAATCCTCATCATGTGCATCTGAGTTTTTCTGCTTCCTATCCCTGGTGGTTGCCTTGGACAAGCTAGGAGAGCTGGGAGTACTTGGGTCATCAAAGTTGGCCTCAGGACTAGTGCATGCATCAAGATCCACACTCTGCTCCCTGTGTTGATTCTGGCTATCATGTGATCCAGAAATTGTTGAGCACCGACATTGTGAAGTAGACATGGAGGTGTAGAATAGATTAGCATCACAAAATTCAGATTTTTTTTTTGCAATTCTGAACTCAAATAATTAGTTTTAGGTATTCAAAGTATGAAATTCGGTTCCGTCAACTTTTAGGCTTTGGAATTTCCGAGGCAAGAAAAACCACAACAGAGACTTGGTCACACTGCTTCGGTTTCACCGAAGTGTGACTCAGTCTCTCCGAAGTTGCACTTAGAAATCCTAAAACCCCATATCGGTGACACCAATAGGTAATCTCTATTTCACCGAGAAGCCCTTGTGTTGTGGATGAATCAACATCAGTGACACTGAGACGTTTCAACTCGGTGACTTCGAGATTGCATACCACAGAGACTTAACGCTAAATGTTTTCATTCGAGCGAATCTAAGGAATTTGTGAGTGGATAGGAACTTTGCAAAACATGGACAAAGAATAGAGAAGACCTAACACACATGAATTTGACAGTGGAGTGCAAGAGGGATCAAATATTACCCTAACCCGTCTGATCTTCTCTATGGCGACAATACGGTTTCCGTTGACGGGGATGGACTCCGGTGGCGAGGATGCGTAGGAGATGATGGAGATCGTCCAGAGACATGGGTGGCGGCAGCGGTTGAAAGTGCATCATTGCCCTTAATTATTTTTGACATCTATGACAATTTCATTTGTAATTCTAACCACATGCTCTAGTGTAAACATCTCCGGCAGTAGTAAAGAGAAGCATGGATGGTTATTTCCCCTCTACTCGAAAAAAGGAAAAGGACGGAGTGCCATGAAAGTTTTTCTTTCTTTCTCGAGTCCTTAGTGCAACCGTACTATTAAGAGGGGATGTATTGTGAAAATTATCTAGGAATCAACTCTTCATAAAATAAAGTTCTGGCAAAACCATTTATAAAATCTATCAAAATTGACAGTGCAAAGACTCTGTCTAGGATGGAACTTCCGAGACGGTCGGAAGGTCCGGGGAGCTTCCGGGCCAACTAGAGAAACTGCCAGCTTCCGTGCAATGTTTCTGTTTAGGCCGGAACCTTGACATACCTTGGACGGAACTTCTGGGCACCGGAACTTCCGGGGCGGCCGGAACTTCCGGGCGCCGGAACTTCCATCCCCATCCTGACTGCTTCTCAGGGACTCCAACCGGGTGTAATCACTCTGTGTAGGCCGGAACCTGGTCGGAACTTCCAGGGTTCGGAACTTCCGGTCCCCGCGACACTTTCGGGGTTGGTAGAAATCTAGCCCCAACGGGTGGATTTCCTCCCCACCTATAAATAGGCTTCTTCTTCCCCAGACACAAGCAGCTATTCCATTTTATCTCTCCACCATTTTCAGACCTCTATTTCTTGGAGTTCTCCCTCCTTAGCCAACCAAAGCTCTTGATATTTTGAGGAGTGAAGGAGGAGTACCTGATCTACACATTCACCAAAGCAAAACTTGATTTCCCCTTGTTTTCGCGGTGCATCTTGTTACTCTTGGAGGTTGGAGACTCCTAGGTGGTAGGAGTACTCCGGCGAGGGATTGTTCATTCTGATTACCCCTCGAAAGTTTGTGAGGGTTTGGAGACCACCCCAAGGTCTACCACTAGTCATTGAGAATCTCCTTCGTGGTGTTGTCTTAAAGAGAGAATAGGGTGAGCCTTCATGGTGTTGGTGTGCCTTCATGGTAACATCCAACTCTCTAAATGGTGATGTAACTTCCCTCCAAGGAAGTGAACATCGGCATACATCCTCGTCTCTAGGAGTTGCGGTTATCCCTAACCCTAACTATCTACTTGTGGTTATTTGTCTTTGCGATATTTCTTATATTACTTGTATTACCTGTGCTTAAATCTTTAATTAATTGTTGTCTTGCTCAGTACGCATAGCACAACTACCATCTTTGCAATTGTTAGGCTCACCTTCATATTGCGCATTATTGCCTAAAATTGCAAAGAAACAATTAAAATTTGTAATTGTACCTATTCACCCCCCTTTAGGTCCATCTCGATCCTTTCAATTTGTATCAGAGCCTCGTGCTCTAATTTAGTGCCTTAACCGCTCTAGAGCGAGATGGATAAGGTTGGGAACCCGCTGCCTGCTCCTCCTCTTGAAGGAGGAGCTTCATCCACGGATGAAGGGAGATCTTTAACTTCTGAAGATCTCGAACGGGCCCTCACTAAGAAGAAAGAGGAGCATGATGCTTCTATTGAGGCTTTGGTCAAAATGAGGTTGGAAGCATTTGGTGTGAAAATTACACCACCGGAGAACCCAACTGGTGTGTTAAAACAATCAACTGCATCCATTCCTAATTCGGGCCAACAACCTCCATCTCACAACAACACCAGTGTTCTGTGGCTATATGCTAAACCTAGAGTGGAGAAACCTAAGTATAATAATGGGGGAAATCCTCCTTTACTTGATGACACTACCGATTTTTCTTTGTGGAGAGTTGTTATGCAAGATCATCTTAGGTTTGCAAACGATAAGGTGCTCGAGATCTTGGAGAAAGGTTACAACCATGTGAATCCCAAGGATCTCACACCAGGTGAAGTATATGACAAACACCTCAATGACACCGCGATCATGCTCATAAGAGAAGGCATGTCTGACAAGCAAAAAAGGCCTTACATTCACTTACAAAATGCAAAAGAACTCTGGAATAGCATTGTGATGACCAAGACGGGAACATCCTCCCTCCGTCTTGCACAATATGAGATTGCAAAAGGAGCATTGCAATACTTCTGCATGGAGAAAGGAGAGAACCCAAAGCATCTTCTTGAAAGATTGATGACACTTGCTGCCGACATAGAATCATATGATTGCGACAGGAGTCAAGATGGATTCAATCGGACGAAACGGTTTCTTGTGGATAAACTCCTAAATGCTCTTGACCCATACCACCATCAAATGGTATGTGCCATAAGGAGAGAACATGGTTTTAAGGACATGTCTCATGATGATGTCATCTCTACCTTCCAACTATTCGAAGAATCAAAGGCCAATGCTACAAGGCATCTTGCCATGCATGGCTCCTAATCACCCAAGAAAAATCTTGCCTTGAAGGCCAAACATGTGAAGGATGATGATGATGTTAGTGAAGGAGAAGAGGAAGATAAAGAGGAAGGCTATGAATATGAATCACATGATGGGCTCTCACATGAAGACATGGCTCTCTTTGTAAAGAAGTTCAGTGCTGTAAAATTCAAGGAAAGATTCCAAAAGAAGAAAGTAAGGACTTGTTACAATTGTGAAGAAACCAACCACTTCTCAAGCGACTATCCTTATGAGAAGAGAGAAGACAAACCAAGATTTCTGAAGACCTTTGTGAAGAAGAAGCTGCCTAACCCATTAAACTCCAAGTTTAGAAAAAGAGATGGGAAGGCAATGGTTGCTCAAGATGAATCCGACCCCAATGATGTTGGGGGTGTTACACGCGAAGCACAAGACACTCAAACCATATTAAGACTGGTCAACAAAGGTGGTGATGTTGTCACTTACAACTACATGAAAGACTACAAAGGTAATGCACACAAATGCCTCATGGCTCAAGATGTGATGGAAGATGATGAGGGTTAGACATCTTTAGACAAGGTGAAGGTAACTCCACGACCTAACCCTTCTCTATTTTCCTCCAACACATCTAGTGATGAATATCTTGATGCTGAGGATCATGATCGTTAAATTGAAACCATTGATGCTATGTTTGCTAAAATGAAGAAAGTCATGTGCTCCCTCAAAGGAAAGAAGCTCATTATGTTTCGTATGCTTATGGAGATGGTGAGTAAGCACACCACCTCCATTAAGGAACTCAAAACCCTCGTTACCAAGGAAAAGGAAAAATGCGAAATCCTTGAGTAGAAAGTCCTATACGAGGAAGCACGTAATGACGAATTGTGCTTAAAAATAGATGCAAACATTGATAAGAACACTAAAGAACTCGCCTCTTTGACAAAGACCGAAAATGCTTATGAAGTGTTAAAAAGAGACAAGTGTAAGCTTGACGAGTCTTATTACGCTCTTTCTAAAGATTGTAAGCTCTTACATTTATCTCTCAAGACGAAGGAGGTAGAGCTCAACACTCTTACAAAGAAGTTTGATGAACTCAAGCTTACATATCTTAACATTCTAGGCAAAGTTTACTCCTCTCCTATTATAAATGTTGATGCTTGTGCTACTAACCCAAGTGGTGACCTAGCTAGTGTTCTTGAGGATAACCGGTTGCTAAAAGCTCAAATTGAAAAATGGCTCATATCATGTGCCCAAGGACAAAAGAACCTCAGTGAAGTGTTGAGTCAACACAAGGAGGTTCTGGCTAAAGAAGGGCTTGGATTTGATCCAAGCCTGAACAGGAATGTAATATCAATACATAAGTCCACTGCCCCCGTCGAGGAGATATTTGTGCGGGAAGGGCACAAGGAAGACGGATTGGGAGACTTCGAGAAGGTTCTGAGTAGGAAGGCCACCACGGGCTAACCTGCTCCCAACAAGCCAAAAGGATCCATGCCTCCATCATATGTGCTCCGTAAGGCAGAAGATGGAGATGTATATGCTAAATTTGTTGGCCCTCGAAATGATTTTTTGATTCTATGCAATTTGGGTGCCTAAGACCCTTGTTACTAACATGAGGGGTCCCATTGTAAAATGGTTACCTCTAACAAAAGTTTGAAATGTGTGTAGTTTGCCTTCTCCGGTGGAGTAAATGGGTGATTGATAGCGGATGCACAAATCATATGACTGGAGGTGGCACATTACTTATGGACTTCATAGAAGCAATTCGATCATTTATGAGCATTGTATTTGGTGGTGGGACTAAAGGACATGTACTTGGGTTGGGCAAGGTAGCCATCACACATGGCATGTCACTTGCAAATGTGATGCTTGTCCAATCCCTTAGATATCACTTACTTTCTGTTCATCAATTGACCTCGGTTGGCTAAGATACATTTTTTGGATTGACAGATGTGAAAGTCTTTAAGAGAGATACTCTTGAAGTTGCCTTTGTGGGGGAGTTGGATGGAAACCTTTATACGGTTGATTTCTCGAAAGAGAGCACATTCCATGCAACTTGAACCATGTCCAAGGCCGACAAGGGATGGCTATGGCATCGCCGGCTAGCCCATGTCGGTATGAGAAATCTTCAAGATCTCTTAAAGGGTGAACACATTCTTGGACTAGCCAATGTATCATTTGAGAAAGATTGTGTGTGTAGTGCGTGCATTGCAGGGAAGCACCATCAATCAAAACATCTCCCCAAGAACATTATATCAACCTCAAGATCCGTGGAGCTCCTTCATGTGGATCTCTTTGGGCCTCCTTCATGGGATAGCCTCGGTGGGAAGAAGTATGGGTTTTTCATTGTCGATGATTACTCAAGATATACATGGGTGTTCTTTCTTAAATCCAAGGATGAGACAAAGATCACCCTCATTGACTTTGCCAAGCAAGCTCAATGGAAGTTTGACAAACAAATCTTGGCAATAATAAGTGACAATGGATACGAATTCAAGAACTACACCATCTAAGAGTTTCTTAGTGATGAAGGTATTGAGCATCAATACTCTGCACCATATACCCCACAACAAAATTGGGTAGCTGAAAGAAAGAACCACACTCTTGTGGAAATGGAAAGATCCACGTTGGATGAGTACAGGTCTCCTCACTGTTTTTGGGCTGAAGCCATGAACACCGCATGTCATGCTTCAATTTTTCTATTCCTCAACAAGATCTTGGAGAAAAAACCATATGAGCTAATTACAGGAAATAAGCCAAATGTTATGTATTTCCGGGTGTTTGGCTGCAAATGTTCCATTCTCAATAAGAAAGAACGGTTAGGAAAGTTTCAATCTTTTACATAAAGCAAGAACTTTGGCAATGCCGGAGTCATCTATATATGAGTATATTGACTTAAAGAGCCAAGCAAGAATGCTTGATCATAGGTCATACTCATCGTTTAAGCACAAGCGAGGTTGCCACTTTTACATAAATCTTTTAATGTATTCACATGTTTTGAGATGCTTTAACTCAAGTCTTAGAGTAAAGCCCCCCCTTGATGTGATATCCCCTTTTAGAGGGATCAACTAACCTTGGGTTTTGTCGATGATGATTTCATGTAGGTGATGTAGTAGTGTATGCTCTTTGTTGATGAAGATCATCTTGAGTTGGGAGCAATCCTTGTGGTTTTGTACTCTTCTCACCTACATGGGTTAGTCCCACACAAGGAACAAATACAAGGATATCTATGGACATGGAATGAAGCACGTATATGATGATGTTCATTGATACAATAATTACCTTGTCCCTTTCTTACCAACGAGGGGTTTTGTGACTCCTTGAACTAGCCAAGAATGGATGTGAGTGAATTTTGTCGGCGGAGTCACCCCTCAATAGGTTCTCTAGTTCTTATTCTTGGGAACCCACATCAACTTGACAGGATCCTTGGAGTTGAAGTAACACTTGATGAAGTAGAGCTAGTAGTGGCCTTGGGAACCCACTTGACAATGGCTTGAGATTCTTCTTCAAATGAGTCAATGTCCTGTTGAAACTTGTCCTTGCCTTTGAGCTTCTGATCTTGTGGCGGAAGATCATCTTGAGCTTGTGTTCCCTTAGAGAGAGTAGGGTCATACTTCTCCTTTTGGGGAACAAACTTCATCGGGGGGTATTGATGTTCCTCCCATTCAACTCCATTGGCATTGAACCTTCGTTCCAAACAAACACCTTGGTTCTTCCGGTGTCATCATTGCTTGCGCACAATCTCCTCAAATTTCTTACTTCCGACAAGACTCTTGCACACACCTTTCTCTACAATTCCTTTCAATAAATCGTTTTCTTGCTCAAGTGTAACTTGGATAAGAGAATCATTAGTGGAATCAGTAGAACTACTAGAAGCAATATCTTTAGATTTAGCATTGTTATTGTGCTACTAGATGAAGAACCTTTCTTGCCTTTGTTAGCAGTTTGCTTAGATTTGACTTGTGGCACAAAGGTAGGAAAGAGTTATCGTTTGGCAAGATAAGAAGAACTTTTCTTCTGAAGATTGCTATTGATGGCTTTAAGAAACTCATGTTCTTGCTCTAAATTTAGCTTCTCGAAGCATAACTCTCATGAGTTCTTAGAATCTCTCTATGATCTTCTCGAGTAGATTCTGTCGAGCCTCTGGGACCGGGGGTACCCAGGCCCGTCGGCATGCGGCTCTGGATGCGACACGGCTTAGCAAACTTGGTTTGGGGCCATAGGCAAACTCGACAAGGGAGACCCTCGTGAGGGTCCCTGCCTCGCAAGGCAAGCATCTAGGGATCATCACCGAGGATCACGAGGGGTCGCCCGCTGCAAGGGCACGTCCTGCGGCTACTCCTTAGGCTCTTGCGAGGCGGGATCGTTGGGGGCGACATGGCAGGGCCCCACAGCCTTGCGCCCCCGCATGGGTGATGCAGACTGCACAAGCGCGCAGAGGCAGTGTGAGCGGGCACGGATACGGAGGATTTCTGCTTCCGTGCTAAGGAAGCAGGGCCAGCTTGCGGGCTCCCAAAGTGACTCCCAAAGGTTTCCCGATTGGTACAAGGAGACCCAGGCTGGGGGCTCGGCAGGACAGAGGTCACCCCCGAGCCCACTAGTGCGTCAGGAAGGAAGGCTTTTGCAGGTGAAGACCACCTTTGTCAGGGCGGACTGCAGTCGTGTCCCCTTCCAAAATGGTGAAAGAACAATTGCTCCCTAGGATAGTTTTAATAATTGATCACAACATATGCATCATTGGACTAAAATATTTACCAAGTATATTTCAGAAAAGTTTAAAATATGCTATGGCTAAAGGCTTATGTGGAGATGCCCCTTGATGCAAGAAAGGAATAATATTGGCTCAAGCTTCAAGCTAGAATATTCTTCATTTTATATTTGTGAGGAATCACTTTCGAGTCCATAAGAAAGCCAATAATATTAAAATGGGGTGAGGTAGTAAAATGAATGGATTGCTCAGAGTGCTCAAAGTTAGCCAACAAAATACTCAGTCATTTTCCCACTTATCCATTCTGTCAAATTCCACCTACTCAAATTCGGTGTCACCAACTTCCACATTTTGGACCGACCGAGTTTGACCTCACACAGAAACCCTAGCCATTCCCACCAAATCGGTGCACCCAAATCCATATCGGTGCTACAGAGTTCAGTGTGACCAACATTATGTTTCCTCAATACACAAAATCAAAATTTCTGAGTTTGAGTATCGGTGCCACTGAGTTTGTCCATCTGACCGTTAGCCACATTTTCAGTGCCACTGAGTTGTGTATTTCGGTCTCACCGATATTCAAAAGTTCTGCCTTTTGTGCTAATCGGTACCACCGAGTTTATGATTTCGATGCCACCGAGTTTACCACTTTAGGTGTAATGGTTGGATTTTGTGTGCTGCCTATATATACCCCTTCACCCACCTCTCACTCGTGGGAGAAGCATTCAGAACACACACTTCATTGCCAGATTCATTTTCTGAGAGAGAACCACCTACTCATGTGTTGAGACCAAGATATTCCAATCCAACCATTTGAAACTTGATCTCTAGCCTCCCCAAACTGCTTTCCACCAAATCAATCTCTTATACCCATGCATATTCTGTGGGAGAGTGATTTTGTGTTGAGGAGACTATATTTAGAAGCACAAGAGCAAGGAGTTCATTGATCTACCACATCTATTACCTTTTGGAGGGTGGTGCCTCCTAGATTGGTTAGGTGTCGCTTGGGAGCCTGCTACTTCTTGTTGTGTAGTGGAACCAAGATGATTGTAACTGCAAAGAGATCGTCTACTTCGTGAAGATCTACCGTGAGTAAGGTTACTACTTCGTGGGTGGAAGCCGTGGTGGAATAGACAAGGCCGCTTCTTCGTGGACCCCTTGTGGGTGGAGCCCTCCGTGGACTCCTGCAGCCGTTACCCTCCGTGGGTTAGAGTCTCCACTAACATGGTTGTGCGATAGCGCCACCGATCGGAACCATGTCAAAAATCGTCGTGTCAACCTCATGGGTTTGATCTCCCTACCTTACTCCTTTACTTTACACTTGCATGTTTTACATTCCGCTGCTATACTCTTAGAACTGCACATGTAGGGTGTACTTGACTTGCTATAACTGCCAAAGCTGCCTCTCAACTAAAATTGGGAGAAGGCAAAAAAATTATCTTGTCAAGTAGTCTAATCACCCCCTCTAGGCATACTTTCGATCCTACAAATTGTCGTTGTGGCAACCCTTCGTGTCAATGTTTTCGGGGAAGAGGACCAATGCCAGTATAAAAGAGAGGCCCAACCTCTATAGTATGGGATCGGATCCCCACCATCTAGACTAGGGCAAGAAACCACCTTTATACTCGTATTCCACCTCAAGCAATTCACACAAGCAGGAGCAGGGTTTTACACCCCAAGGTGGCCCGAACCTGGGTAAACTCCCGTGTGTTCCATCTCGCTCCCCTTAGCTCATGCCACCGGAGAGCCGCCTTGAGGTTGAGAGTTAAAACAGGGTAGGAGAGTGAGCGCACCCCAGAGTTTGAATCTTTTGGATCTGCGGAGTCCCAATTGCGACATTTGGCGTGCCAGGTAGGGGTGCACATAGGCTCTTCGGCTCCAGTTTCGCTCAGGCTTTACCAACCCCATGGCCGACACTCAGTACATGTGCCACGGGACCTCGGCACCGAACGTCCTCTACCGGCCCACCAGCATCGTGACCACCATCGTCTCCGCCCGCGGACAACAGGGCCCCTTGTGGTCCCGGAGCGGTAGGGGGGCCGCCCCGCCACGCTCCCTGGCACCCGCCTCGGCCTGTGTTCACGTGGGAGATCTGAACGCGCAAGACACGCTGCCTATGGCGGGCGAGCTGCTTGTCCACCACTCGACGGACGAAGGTTATGATGCCTAGGTGGACCACATCGCTAAGCTCGTCGCTGTTGCTAGGAGGGCCTTGGCTCCCTATGCCCCGCTACGTCCCCCGGTGCCAGAAGCGGGGGGCTCGGCCAGCGAGCCGCCTCCACCATCATGCGGCGATCCGCTTAGGTCTCAGCTCAAGGGGCCCGGGCGAGGTACGCCCGGCGCCATGCTCTTGCTCCTCCGGGTCCCGTCGGCTGGCTCTGGGCTGCCGCCGGGCCCTCACACGGGCACACCCAAAAGGGTCGACATGATGTTCTGTGCTCACCACAGCACACGCACCCACAACACGGAGGACTGCCAGGTAGGCGAGTTTGCCTAAGGCGAGCGTGCGCGCTCGATGCCAGGCCCGCATTTGTGCCGACGGGCCAAGGGGTGCCGCGGCTGGCGTCGGCATCGTGCACCCTGCACCTTTGGCCTATGCACACCTCCCTCCGGCATAGAAGGCTATGTCCGATGCCCTCACTAGGTTGAATTCAGGGGCTTTCACCTTTGAGTCACCTGGTTTTACTGGCATGACGTATGGGCGCTCGGGAGGCGTGAAATGACGCACCTCGGCTTGCAAGCATGGCGCGAGGCGCCAAGGATGCGGGAATTGATCATTCAAGAGACCGACAAGCAGCAAGAGGTGGGGTCATGCATACCTTGTGAAGTTCTGGACCCCGTGGGCCCTTGAGGCCTGAGGAGGCCTCACGAGTCATCCGTGCAAGGTGTCGGAGCTTCCAGAACCAGTCGCCCTCCCCTTCCATAGGGGCAGGCCTCAGCAATGTGCGTTGTCGAGCGGCCTAATGCTCCCGCGGTAGCATGGCCGCCACGTGACTTTTTGGGTTGCTTGACTCGCGCAGTTCCGTGCATTTTGTCTCGCCTCGAGTGGGCGTTTTCCGAACATGTAACAAACCCGATTATGTCGCACCCTGTGTTTGTATCACTTGGCACTTCCTATTTTACAAAAAAATGGAACCAATTAAAACTTTTTGAGTGATTGAGATACCCCAAACCCTTTCCCAATGATCATGCCATGTGTATAGGACCAAAAACTGTTTTTATAAAATATTATTTCAACAAAAAGCCTTTTATTTATTTTAAAACTTCAAAACCCCAAAATTGGGATTTGCACTACAAGTCACTAATTCACGAGAGATGTTTTACCCCAAAGATTCTCTTTCGATTATATTATTAAAAATAACTTTCCAAAACTGTGAAATAATTAATTTAAAAGTTATTTTCCTATTTTATTTAAATTCCCTTTTCTAAGGCCAGAAATGGTATTTCATAGGGAAAAATTGCTTTTCTTACCTTCAAAATATTTGAGAAAATTTAGGGAAACTCATAGGACATATATTTACCATATATGTGAGTTTCAACACATGGTCATGCTCAAAGTAATGGGAAAAACCCGTGAAAACTCTTTCTGCCTATTCTAAGCTTTTGAAATATTTCCAAAGAAAATATTCTCAATAAATTCGAGGAAAATTCTAGCATGTCCCGCATATTATATGAGATGACTATCAAAGTTTCATCCTCATCCAAGTTGATTTGATTCACCCAATAAACCCAAAACCCTTCCTATCGAGAACCAAGTTGGAACAACTCTACTTTGCCAAGTTTCCCAATTTTCCTAAAACTTTGGAGGAGTGATCCAACCCCCAAATAAGGTTGCCGCACCAAATTGTGCATTTGTGGGAGCTGGTTTACTCACCTTGGTCCACGGAAACTTGATTCTGCCCATTTCTAGGGGTTTCCATGTCTACACTGCCAACCTTGCTCAAATGAGCTCAAACTTGGTGAATCCTACTATTTTTAACCCTCATTTAATCCTGTTAATTATCACTGCATTTGGTGGAGTTTTACTTGCTCAAAACAACATTAAACACCTTCTGATGATTTAGTAAGACATCTACTTTCATCCCCTTCTACTTACTTCCTTCACTCCAAAATTTAATCACAGCTTTTTGGGTTAGCCCCTCATCTGCAGCTGAAAGCCCCATCTCCAAATCAATGTGGAGAAAGACAAAATACCCAAATTTTTTTCTGCTTCGTCACTGGCAGAGACTGCCCCTCACTTTTGCTTTGACCTCCACATCTCCCCTCGCCTCCTAAGTATCCCAAGAGCATCTCCAAAGCACCCATGCACTATTAGACATGGTGGGGGCACGCCAGAGCACGCCAGCATGACGTGGCATGCCAAAACTGCGCTCTGGACGCACCATAGTGCACACCCGATCCACAGGAGGCCAGCCCCGGCCAGGCGTCGCCCCCACAGGGTGTCTAGCTATGACTGCCTCGACGATTGGAGCTAGATCCATGTCGGGCCCCTCCTCTTGCTCTATTCCTGCCCTTGGCAACCCATGCTTACGCGCCCCGGAAGCGGTCAGGTGGTGCTTGACACTGCAATGCACCACAGAGCCAGCCCCGCTCCTCCTCAGTCCTTCATTCGGGCGTAGACCTCACCCACGAAGGCCATGGGATCATTCCCGAGTCTTCTCCCCTCCAATAGTCGTTACCATGACCTTGCTGGCGCACCACCCTTTGGTGGACCGCACCATGCCTATATAAAGGCCACCCTGACCTCTCTACCCCTCTGGAACCCCTCTTCCACCTTTAATCGACGACCCATTCACTCCACTCGAGCTCCCCGAGCATCGGTTCTCGAGATCGACAGAGGCGCCGCCGCGTCGGGGCTCCATAGATCTCGGGACACATGCCCGCTCCAGCCTCCGTTCCACCTCCGTCGAGACTGTAGCAAGATCTAGCTTCACCTCTGCCACTTTCCCACTCATTTCCCATCACTGATCGTCGGCACCAACCACCTCCCGACGCCCTCCGCCACAGCCTCCTCGTCACCGGCGTCTCCCTCAACGCTCATCCGAATGACGGGATTGCGAGGAGTCCATTCCTGTGCTCATCTCCCCTCGCCATCGACAGAGCTAACGCCGGTGAGCTCTTCCTCCTTCTGTCACGAGGTTGACGACCCTGACAGGGTGGCCCCACCTGTCGGTGTCAGTCTCTATCGCTCTCTCTCTCAGTCATTGGACAAAGGGCCCCACACATGAGGTTCAAACCTGATGGCGCGCGCGCTTGGGCTGGTTGGCTGGTTGGTTCGCTGGGCAGGCCCACCTACTAGCCGAGTATGGCCCAGGGTGGTGAGCCCTTTTCTTTTTCTATTTTCTGCCTTTTTGCCAAAAATTCCACACGGAGAAATATTTCCCCAAATTTTATTAATTTTCCACCATAAATCTTGTAAAAATATATAGAATTTAATAAACGACTTGTGTAATTTTTACAAAAGCTTTTATACATAGTTTTATTTTAAAACCTAGTTTTGAGTATATTTAGCCTCTGCTAAAATATATTTAAAAACATTTTTCACACCAAAACCAGGAACACATATTTTTAGATGTAAAGTTAGTATTTTACAGAATAGGTTAACATTTTAGTAGTGAGTGTTGTGTGCTGTTTTTGTTGTGATTCTTATTATTGCTATTACTATCGTGACGATAGATCACGTGGTTGACGAAGGAGTTGGACCCGAAGACTTCGAATACCCCAGAGACTTTGCTGACCAAGGCAAGCAGCCCTTTGAGCATGCGCAAGAAACTTTTACTTGCATGTCATATGATACCTTAATTATGCATATATTCATGTTGGGTCGGAGACCCCCCTTGTTGGGTTGTCCCCGAAGAACACCTTGTTGAAACCTGCATTTGAACATGACCCAACCACCTATGAGGGTTGTGCATATGGTATGTAGTTAGTTGCTAGTATATGCTACGCAAGAAAGGATGGGTATATGCATGGTGACGATGAAGGGTGTGTTACAAAGGCTTTTCAAAAAACCCGTCGTGTGCCACTAATGCCCGAGGGTGATGGTATTGAGATGGATGACCACTTGATAAATAAGTGGTGTATCAAGAAAGGTTTTGTGTGTGTGGTTTTGGAAATGGGATTAGATTTAAGATTTGTTGACCATCCCAACCTTCCATGTGCGACCACGATACCCCAATATGGGAACGGGGCTTTGTTGATTACTTTGGTCAATGCTAGCACAGAGCCTGCATTACTAGTGACGGGAGTGATGTGGTCACTCTTGGGACGGGGTCGTGCCAGGTAGGATGACTATGCCATTTTTACAGGTTCCGGGCACACCGTTGCATGCCCTAATGGAAGGTACGATCTAGAGCGAGGCTCGTATAATGTACATCATCAAGGATGCCACCAACAAGTGGGCTCTTTGTTTAGTGTCTCCATGGGAAAGCCATTGTTCGGGTGCTTACCTCGTGTATGTTATATATCATGAGTCGTGGATGACACGGAAGTTCTCCGAATGTTGTGGGTACAACACACAACCTCTGTTGAGTGTAAGCTATTCGAATAGCCGTGTACATGGTCAAGGACAATTTGGTGGTGCTGCTTAAACTATGTCCATTCATTTTTGCATAAACCCAGTGTGTGTGTGTGTCTGGGTTAGTATGAGGAAAAGATGGTGACATGGGAAAAGATGATACTCGAGCTAAGTCAGGTGACTTGGGATGATGGGTGGACATGGGATGTATGACCCCCAGGTGATATTGTTATCTGTAACGTGTTCATCGGGTTACCGCTATGCCTTGTGGTGCATGTCGCCCAAAAATTTGATCATGTTGTTGCACTTGGAAAAACCGGCTTTCCGCAAATCAACATACTAGTGATATGTCATACTCCGTTATTGCCTTGTTCCATATCATCGGTTGCTTGCGAGTACATTCAAAGTACTCATTGGCTTGCCACTGGTTATTATTTGGCCAGACATGGAGGAATGGGAGTTCGGAGAAGAGTTCATCGGGGACGAACATGCGATCTAGGACGCCTCCCAGTCAGAATGCCTATGGGTTAAGCCACATGGCATGGGTTCATATTATCAACCAAGTTATGAAGTCGGGCAAGATCAAGAAGGATGGAGCACCCGAGGGACGACCTGCTGTCGCATACACAGGAGGAATACCACCACTTTAGGTCACCCCATCCAGAGTCGTCGCATGAGTGCCATGGAGTATCGAGACCTCTTCACCGCTCCCCCGACGAAGCATTGTCGGTATGGACCTCCTCGTTCCCCCACACCCTCGACAGGAGACGATGCCCCCACGGAGGATGACTAGGAGCAAGACCTAGAGGAGCGTGAGTATGAGACCGAGCACTCCACTACTTGAGTCCAATAACCCTTAGTGTAGGACAGTCTAGGGACCCCTCATGCGAAGTCGAGTCCGTGTAATGGTTCAGATGCAACCATGTGTGCTTTTTGTTTGCTTTCTGTTTGTGTCTCGATGCAGGCCGCACCTTTCCGTTAGGTAGCATGTAAACGGCTACATCACTTATCTTATTTAATGGTTATGTGTTGAGTCCTTCGGCCATTTTTGTTTGACACACTTGCACCGTACCAACCCCCTTCCCTAATTAGGCATGTTCCCCTCTTGTGTTGTTCGTTCATCTATTCTAGTTGTTGACTTGGCTTCTCCAAACAGGATGGTGACGGTTACCCGCACCAGTACCTTTGACCACCCCAGCACTAGCAACTCTAGCCAGCAGTCAGGAGCTATTGGGCCTGCTCAAGCTCGAGCTCACAAGGAGCAGCCGTGATACGTCCATTCTGCATCATGTTTTCAAGTTGATATTTATCGCTTCTTGGGCTGTGATGACCTACAAGTATAGGGGATCAATCGTAGTACTTTCGATAAGTAAGAGTGTCGAACCCAACGAGGAGCACAAGGCTCTAATAAATGTATTTCAGCAAGGTAATAACTGCAAGCACTGAAAGTAGCGGTAACAAGTGATTGTGTAGCGAGGTGAAACATAGCAAGCAAAGAGTAACAAGTAGTAGCAACGGTGCAACAAGTGGCCCAATCTCTTTTGTAGCAAGGGACAAGCCTGAACAAAGTCTTATAGGAGGAAAAACGCTCCCAAGGACACACAGGAATTTCTGTCATGCTAGTTTCATCATGTTCATATGATTCGCGTTCGTTACTTTGATAGTTTGATATGT
Source organism: Hordeum vulgare subsp. vulgare (assembly GCF_904849725.1). NCBI lineage: Eukaryota > Viridiplantae > Streptophyta > Magnoliopsida > Poales > Poaceae > Hordeum > Hordeum vulgare. The sequence goes on along the minus strand of NC_058518.1, from coordinate 108,002,387 downwards.
GGGTGGACCGGTGCTTGGGTACTGCCCTTTCTTGGACGAGCATCCAACTTATGATTAACCTCTCTTGCAAGCATCCGCAACTACAAAAGAAGAATTAAGACAAAGTCTAACCATATCATTAAACTAGTGGATCCAAATCAGCCGCTCACAAAGCAACGCATAGACTGGGGTTTAAGCTTCTGTCACTCCACCAACCCATCATCTACTTACTACTTCCCAATGCCTTCCTCTAGGCCCAAATATGGTGAAGTGTTATGTAGTCGACGTTCACATAACACCACTAGGGGGTGGTGGCGGTGGGCAAGCTTGTAGAGCCCAGGTGGCCCCCCTCCGGTAGTTCTTTCTCCCAGTATTTTTTACATATTCCCAAAAAATTCCACATAAATTTTCAGGGCATTTGGAGTTGTGCAGAATAGTGGACTAGGATTTGCTCCTTTCCAGTCCAGAATTCCAGCTGCCTGAATTCTCCCTCTTCAAATAAACCTTGCAAAATAAGAGAGAAAAGGCATAAATATGGTACCACAAGTAATATAACAGCCCAAAAAGAAATAAATATCAACATGAAAGCATAATGAAAAATGGACGTATCAACTCCCCCAAGCTTAGACCTCGCTTGACCTCAAGCGAAAACCAAGTTCCATAAACATGTCCACATGTTGAGGGACGAAGGTGTCGATAAAACATAATACGAACATGAGGGCATCATGATCACACATAGAACAACAATATATCATAAAGATTCTTAAGGGAAAGTAACAATTCCTTCACAAAGCAAAGCATGAAGAAAAAATCATACCGAGAAGTAACCAACAATAGTCCATAGTCATTGAAGCAATTGCAATTTATCACAACATCAGAAAGAGTCAAATAAGAGCTTGTAAGGCAAACCCACATATTCAATCATCTCTTTTGTTTTCCACAATTGTTACAACTCACGTGGTACTCGTGGTGTCAAAGTTTCAGCTGTACACAGAGGAAGATAGGGGCTTATAGTTTTGCCTCCCAACGGTTTACCTCAAGGATAAAATCAACAACAATAAAGCATGAGTACTCAACTCCAAGTTGATATATGAATATAGATCTTTCCCAAGCATGTGACGGTAGCCAAGACTAAGGCAAAAGGGGAATTGGTGAAGATCAGCATGACTCTTTCAAGGGTAAAAAGTAAAGGTACAAGATAGGCCCTTCGCAGAGGGAAGCAGAGGTTGTCATGCGCTTTTGAGGTTTGAATGCGTGTCCTCTTAGTGCGGAGGAACGTCACTTTATATTGCCTCCTGTGATAAAGAACTTTATTATGCAGTCTGTCGCTTTTATGTCTTCCTCATCACAGGTTCGTACAAAGCTTACTTTCCACACACTAATATATCATACATATTAGAGAACAATTTTTATTGCTTGCACCGATGACAACTTACTTGAAGGATCTTATTCAATCCATAGGTAGATATGGTGGACTCTCATGGAGAAACTGGGTTGGAGGTTTATGGATGCACAAGTAGTATCTCTACTTGGTGCGGGAATTTTGGCTAATAAGAGGTGGAAGCAATCGTCACATGCTAAGGGATCTCTAATCATATAAGATTGTTTGGAACCAAGCAAACACAATTCATTATGTTGTCTTCCTTCTCCAACATCTACTCCTAAGCATGTAATAGTTTGGTGAGTGCTCACAATTGTAAAAAGTGTCTAAGAGGATATATTTATATGTGAACCTCTCTTTCCTTATTACTTCTTATTAATTGCAACAATGACTAATGTCTATGTTGATTTAATCTCAACAAGTTTCAATCATCATATGTGTCATAAGTGAAGTTATCACTTTCCATAAGATCGTCTCATGATCTTTCGTGCTATCTTTCTTTTCATACTTTCGATCATGGCACAAAGCAAAGCCCTTGACTAAGACACTTTTTATTATATAGCTCGTAAGCTTGAATACATCGGGGGAGAGACAAAAGCAAAAGACTCAAACTAAAAACTAAAGACTTATTCCTCTAAGAGAAGAAATAAAAACAGAAAAGGAAAGAACTAAATCAAAGGTAAAAGCAAAAGATATAAAGGTGATACGATACCAGGGCAACTCCCCCAAGCTTGGAAGAAGCCAAGGGGATTGCCCATACCAATGCATAGTTGTCTTCCTTTGGTGGTGCTGGTGGTGTTGTTGGAGCAATCTGATCCTCCGACTTCCAAGGCATAGGTGCTCCATCATGGCAAGATGAATGAGTCGCCGGAATCCTCAAATCTGCAGCCAACCTTATAGATTTAAATCTGTACTCATACTCACAATTTTGATTCTGCACGTCATAGATCTGGCCCTGAAGTTGGTCAACCCTATCGTAGAGCCTGGACAGGTGTTTCCCAATATCAATGGCATCCATCTTGTGATTTCTAGTGAACTCCGTGATCATCGTGTGGTTGGCGTTGAGTCCACGCTCCACCATCCCTTGGCACTTGAAGACTTGTTGCTCCATTGCTTCGAGCCTCGTCTCCACGCTTTCGGTCTTATTAGGCCCCTCAACATCACGGATGTGCAACATCCCCTCGTTCATCTTGATAGATTGAGGGTGGTTCAGCACTTCCATGAGGTAGGGATTGATGACCTTCTCGAAGATCTTGTCCTTAGGAGCGTTTAGGGAAGTCATGATGATCTAGATGTGTCACAAAAACAGGCTCGAAACAAAAATAAAGGAAAACTACACAATATGGAGATCAAAACCTTCGGGCAACTATATATTGATTTTTTCTGGGCAAAAAGGAGTCCTCCGTAAGAAAACGGAGTCCGGGAGGCACACGAGGTGCCACCAGGGGGTAGGGGGCGGTGGCAGGGCTTGTGGCTGCCTCGTTCGCTCTCCGGACTGCTTTTTATTTTTCTAATTTTCCACAAATTCCAAAACAGAAGAAATTTCCTATTGGAAAAGTATGGAGTCCAATTTCTTGCCGAAACAGATACATCTTCGTTTCCAAGGTATGAAACAGGCTAATAAACATCCCTTATGTACTCCTGTGGAGTTATGACATTGATGATATTGGTCTCAACATTTATGGGAGTACCAGAGATGTAATGCTTGATTCTTTGCCCATTTACCACTCTAGGAAAATTTCCTTCCGTGTTATTGATTTTGATGGCACCAGAACGATATACTTCCTCGACAACATAGGGACCTTCCCATCTAGAGAGAAGCTTGCCTGCAAAGAATCTCAAACGAGAATTGTATAGCAAGACATAATCACCTACATTAAACTCTCGTTTCTGTATTCGTTTGTCGTGCCATCTCTTAACCTTTTCATTGAACAACCTGGCATTCTCATATGCCTGGGCTCTCCATTCATCTAACGAGCTAATATAAAACAACCACTTCTCACCGGCAAGTTTGAAATCAAAGTTGAGCTCTTTGATTGCCCAATAAGCTTTGTGTTCCAGCTCAAGAGGTAAATGCCATGCCTTACCGTAAACCATTTTATACGGTGACATGCCCATGGGATTCTTATAAGCAGTCCTATAAGCCCATAGTGCATCGTCAAATTTGCTAGACCAGTTCTTTCGAGATCTATTGACGGTCTTTTGTAGGATCAACTTGATCTCCCTATTACTCAACTCCACTAGACCACTAGACCGAGGATGATAAGGAGATGCAACTCTATGTTTGACATCATACTTGGCTAGCATCTTGCGGAAAACACCATGAATGAAGTGTGAACCGCCATCAGTCATCAAGTATCTAGGGACTCCAAATCTTGGGACAATGACTTATTTAAGCATCTTAATAGAGGTGTGGTGATCAACATTTTTAGTGGGGATAGCTTCTACCCACTTAGTAACGTAATCCACATCAACTAAGATGAGTGTACCCATTGGAACTCGGGAAGGGTCCCATATAATCAAAGCCTGAGACATCAAATGGTTCAATGACAAGTGAATAGTTCATAGGCATCTCTTGACGCTTACTAATGTTCCCTATCCTTTGGCATTCGTCACAAGACAAGAAAAACTTACGGGCATCCTTGAAGAGAGTGGGCCAATAGGAACCTGATTGCAATACCTTATGGGCAGTTCTATCTCCAGCATGGTGTCCTCCGTAGGCTTCGGTATGACACTTCTGCAGGATCTGTCCCTGTTCATGTTCAGGCACACAACGTCTAATAACACCATCTACTCCTTCCTTATAAAGGTGAGGATCATCCAAAAATTAGTGTCTCAAATCAAAGAAGAATTTCTTCTTTTGTTGATAGGTGAAACTGGGTGGTATGTATTTGGCTACGATATAGTTTGCATAATCGGCATAACACGGAGCACTAAATGAAGTGCGGATGACATTTAGTTGCTCATCAGGAAAGCTATCATCAATAGGTAGTGGGTCATCAAGGACATTCTCTAGCCTAGACAAGTTATCTGCTAGAGGGTTATCAACACCCTTTCGGTCAACGACGTGCAAATCAAATTCCTATAGCAGGAGAACCCATCTGATCAACCTAGACTTAGCGTCCTTCTTCTCCATGATGTACTTAATAGCAGCATGATCAGAGTGAATAGTGACTTTGGAGTCAACTATGTAAGATCTGAACTTTTCACATGTAAACACGACTGCTAAAAATTCCTTCTCCGTAGTGGCATAGTTTCTTTGGGCACTGTCTAGAGTTTTACTAGCATAGTGAATGACATTCAACTTCTTGTCAACTCTTTGTCCTAGAACAACACCAATAGCATAATCACTAGCGTCGCACATGATTCCAAAGGGCAAGTTCCAGTCAGGTGGTTGAACAATAGGTGCGGTTATCAAAGCCTTCTTAAGTATTTTGAAAGCTTCCTCACAATCCTCATCAAAAACAAAAGGAACATCCTTGTGCAAGAGGTTGGTAAGAGGCCTAGAAATCTTAGAGAAGTCTTCAATGAACCTTCTATAGAAACCAGCATGACCTAGGAAACTTCGTATACCTCTGATATCTGTGGGGCAAGGCATTTTCTCAATTGCATCAAATTTAGCCTTATCAACTTCAATGCCTCTTTCAGAAATTTTGTGTCCTAAGACGATACCTTCATTAACCATAAAGTGGCACTTCTTCCAATTCAACACGAGGTTGGTTTCTTCGCATCTCTGTAAGGCTCGATCAAGGTTGCTGAGGCAATCATCAAAGGAAGATCCGTAAACAGAGAAGTCATCCATGAAAACCTCGACAATCTTTTCAAAAAAGTCAGAGAATATAGCCATCATACATCTTCGGAAGGTGGCAGGTGCATTACATAAGCCAAAAGGCATACGTCTATAGGCAAAGGTACCGAAAGGGGAGGTGAAAGTGGTTTTCTCTTGATCAGATTGTGCAACAGGTATCTGCGAGAAACCTGAATAACCATCTAGAAAGCAGAAGTGTGTGTGCCTTGATAGCCTTTCTAGCATTTGGTCAATAAACGACAAAGGATAATGATCTTTCCTGGTTGCCTTGTTCAATTTCCGGAAGTCTATCACCATTCTATAGCCGGTGATAATCCTTTGTGGGATTAGTTTATCCTTATCATTAGGAACGACGGTGATACCTCCCTTCTTAGGTACGCAATGTACTGGACTTACCCAATATCTATGAGTAATAGGATAAATGATTCCTGCTTCCAGAAGCTTTAATATTTCTTTTCTAACGACCTCTTTCACCTTAGGATTTAATCTCCTTTGATGATCAGCAATTGGTTTAAAGTCAGGATCGGTTTTAATCTTGTGCTGACATAGAGTAGGACTAATACCCTTAAGATCATCAAGAGTATAGCCAATAGCAGCGGTGCTTCCTCAGTGTTTTTAGTAACTTCTTCTCTTCACGCTATGAGAGGAGAGCACTAATAATGACAGGATATATCTCCTTCTCATCAAGATAGGCATGCTTAAGAGTATCAGGCAACTGTTTAAGCTCGAACACAGGATCACCCTTTGGTGGGGGAGGATCCGCAAGCAGTTCAACAGGCAGATTATTCTTGAGAATAGGATATTGTTCTAAGACTATTTTATCTATCTCGTCTCTCTCCTCCATATGCATATCATTTTCATGCTCAAGAAGATATTTCTCTAAGGGATCCGTAGGAGGTACGGCAATAGAGGCAAGAGCAATGATTTCATCCCTACGAGACAACTCTCTTTCATGGGTTTGTCTTCCAAACTTGGAGAAGTTAAATTCATGAGACACACCCTCGAAACTTACTGTGACAGTCTGCTTAATGCAACCAATGTGAGCATTGACAGTGTAGAGAAAGGGTCTACCAAATATGATGGGAGAAAAGCTATCTTGTGCAGTACCAAGGACGAGGAAATCAGTATGATACTTCGTCTTACCACACATGACTTCTACGTCTCTCACAATTCCCAGAGGGCAGATAGTGTCTCTATTAGCTAGTGTAATAGTGACATCAATGGGTTCTAACTCATCTGGTGCAATCTTATCTTTGATTTCATCATATAGAGAACGGGGTATTGCACTAACACTAGCTCCCATATCACATAAACCATGGTAACAATGATCTCCTGTCTTAACAGAAACAACGGGCAGGCCAACTACAGGTCCGTGTTCGTCTTTCGCGTGAGGTTTAGCAATTCTAGCGGAGTCCTCACAGAATTTGATAACATGCCCATCTATGTCTTCGGCTAAGAGATCTTTGATAATAGCAACACTAGGTTCAACTCTAATCTCCTTAGGGGGTGCAAGTGGTCTAATGTAACCCCTACGTATCACAGTTGGAGCTTAAGAATAATCCTTTATCCTAGCAGGGTATGGTGGTTTCTCAGTGTAAGCACAAGGAACAAGAGGATCACTAAAAGCTATGATTTTCTCCTCAACTACATTGGTTTTGGCTATGTTGCTTTCTACAGGAGGATGATATTTAAACCACTTCTCTTTGGGAAGATCAACATGAGCAGCAAAAGATTCACATAGAGAAGCTACTATCTCAGAGTCAAGTCCATACTTAGCGCTAAAATCTCTAGAAGTGTTTGTCTCAACAAAAGATTTAACGCAATCAAACTAGAAATTCATACCTGACTCCTTACCTTCCTCCAGCTCCCAATCTTCAGAGTTGCGTTTGATTCTCTCCAATAAAATCCACTTGTGATCAATATACTTCTTCATAAAAGAACCGGCACAAGAAGTGTCAAGCATGGTACGATCTTCATGAGAAAGCCGCGCATAAAAAATTTGAATGATGATTTCTCTCGAGAGCTCATTATTGGGGCATGAATATAGCATTGATTTAAGCCTCCCCAAGCTTGAGCTATGCTTTCCCTGTCAACAGGCCAAAAGTTATAAATAAAGTTCCGATCACGATGTACTAAATGCATAGGATAGAACTTTTGATGAAATTCCAATTTCAACCGATTGTAGCCCCATGGTCCAGTATCATCACATAGCCTATACCATGTGAACGCCTTATCCTTCAAAGATAAAGGAACGACTTTCTTATTTACCTCATCCTCGGGCAAACCTGCAAGCTTAAATAAACCACAAACTTCATCTACATAGATTAGATGCAAGTCTGGATGTGAAGATCCATCTCCTGTGAAAGGATTAGCCAACAGTTTCTCAAGCATACCCGAAGGAATTTCATAAAAGATATTTTCAGTAGGTACCTCAGGTTGAGGAGAAAGTCCTTGTGCTTCCATTCGTGGTGAAGATACCCCGAACAAACTGCTCAAAGGAAGAGTTTCCATAGTGACAAGTGACAATAAATTTCAGCACAGTATAAAAATGTTTCCATACCAATTTCCACTTACCAAAGGCGCTTCACTCCCCGGAAACGGCGCCAGAAAAGAGTCTTGATGACCCACAAGTATAGGGGATCAATCGTAGTCCTTTCGATAAGTAAGAATGTCGAACCCAACGAGGAGCAGAAGGCTCTGATAAACCGATTTCAGCAAGGTAATAACTGCAAGCACTGAAAGTAGCGGTAACAAGTGATTGTGTAGCGAGGTGAAACGTAGCAAGCAAAGAGTAACAAGTAAAAAGTAGTAGCAACGATGCAGAAAATGTCCCAATCCATTTTGTAGCAAGGGACAAGCCTGAACAAAGTCTTATAGGAGGAAAAACGCTCCCGAGGACACACGGGAATTTCTGTCATGCTAGTTTCATCATGTTCATATGATTCGCATTCGTTACTTTGATAGTTTGATATGTGGGTGGACCGGCGCTTGGGTACTGCCCTTACTTGGACAAGCATCCCACTTATGATTAACCTCTCTCGCAAGCATCCACAACTACAAAAGAAGAATTAAGACAAATTCTAACCATAGCATTAAACCAGTGGATCCAAATCAGCCCCTCACGAAGCAACGCATAGACTGGGGTTTAAGCTTCTGTCACTCCAGCAACCCATCATCTACTTACTACTTCCCAATGCCTTACTCTAGGCCCAAATATGGTGAAGTGTTCTATAGTCGACGTTCACATAACACCACTAGAGGAAAATACAACATATAGCATATCAAAATACCGAACGAATATCAAACTCACATGACTATTATCAGCATGACTTATCCCATGTCCTCAGAAACAGAAATAACTACTCACAAGACATAATCATAATCATGACCAGAGGTGTAATGAATAGCACCAAGGATCTGAACATAAACTCTTCCACCAAGTAATCCAACTAGCATCAACTACAAAGAGTAATCAACACTACTAGCAACCTTACAAGTACCAATGAGAGTCGCGAGACGAAGATTGGTTACAAGAGATGAACTAGGGATTGGAGAGGAGATGGTGTTGATGAAGATGTTGATGAAAATGCCTCCCCTCCGACGAGAGGAGTGTTGGTGATTACGATGGCGACGATTTCCCCCTCCAGGAGAGAAGTTTCCCCGGCAGGATCGTCCCGCCGGAGCTCTAGATTGGATCTGCCCCAAGTTCCGCCTCATGGCAGCGGCAAAACCAC